>NC_057823.1:103653014-104258014 GCF_910594005.1 Cervus elaphus | reverse complement strand
ACCTTGTTGGCCCCTTGATCTTGGACTTCTGATAAACTCCAGAGTTGTGAGAAAATAAGTTTCTGTTGTTTGAGTAACGTAGTTTTTGGTATTTTGTTACAACAGTCTGATACAGCAGGTGGCTATTAGTCTGCTTTACTAGCAGACTAATAAAGTAGGTGATGGCAGTCAGCTCTACCATACAAGTCAAGTGGGGTTCCTGGTCTTCATTCAAATGAAGCGATTCATGATTATTTTGCTTACAAATAACTTATGATTATTGTTCTTGTGATGTAACATGTATGTGAAATTGATAGTTTTATTATAATATATACAAATCAGAATTGAACTGGTTAAAAATGGCATCTAAGAACTGAGATTGCATTCATATGCTCAAAGTCTCTGAAAACCATTTTACTTGTATTATTTCCTGTAATCCTCAGTAACTAGGTATTTCTCCAGTTTACAGAAAAAAAAAAGAAAAAAAAAAAAACAACACTGAGGAAGACAATGATTTTAGTTACTAGGCAAGCCTCACGTTTAGGTATACCTTAAGCCCTAGAGCTTAGCTATCACACTAGACAGCTTTGGGGAGAGAGCAGCTGTTATGATGAATATATAAGACATATTTAATTAAAATTAACCAGGTCTTCTATAGAAATTGTCTGTTTTTGCAGTGTAACAAACCCTAGCTTCTAGTAGCTTGGGTTACTGAGTAGGCTGTGTGTGTGAGTCCGTCACAGAATGTGATATGAGAATAAATACCATAAGGAGTAATAATCATGATGAGATATTTTGAGAACTTTGGGGAAAAGTGACCTGAGTTATGAATTCAACCAGTTGGATAAATATATGGCATATGCTAAAGTTTTACAGTATGGCTTTAGCTTCTCTGTGATACTTAAAGAACGTCCTAGTTCATGTACACCCTTTCGAAATATATTCCAAGAACCTAAATATAAAGCACATACTAAAAACAAAACCAAATAAATAAATAAATAAACCAAAATAGAACCCTGGGATATGAAAGAAAATTGGCTAAAAGCATTATTGTTACTATAATTGATGTTATTTATATCAGTTTTCTTTTTAGTGGCTATTTTTTTTAAAGATAATATACTGTAATATGGAAAAATGTCAGCATATATTTAATTTGAACCTTATTTTAGTCCATGGGAGCTTCCCTTATGGCTCAGCTGGTAAAGAATCTACCTGCAGTGTGGAAGACCTGTGCTCAATCCCTGAGTTGGGGAGATCTCCTGGAGAAGGGAAAGGCTACCCACTCCAGTATTCTGGCCTGGAGAATTCCATGGACTGTAGAGTCCATGGGGTGGCAAAGAGTCAGACATGACTGAGCAATTTTCACTTTCACTAATCCAGCATATATCAAATAGTGAAGACAGGATTTCACCTCTACTGATTTTTCTCTAGAAAATAATTACAAAACTAATAAAACAAAAGTTTGTTGGGTCGTTGGAAGGAAGAAACAGTATAATCTCATTGCACTCCAAACTAACATTGTACAGCAGTGTTACACTGGGCAAGATAAGTGGAAAAAACTGTCATAACAAAATAAAAGAACCAGAACCTAAATCTAGACAATAGGTGGAGTAGAAAACAGTTATATGGATGGCATCTCAATTTTGGCTTCATGAGGTATAAGCTGTCTGGGTCAGAGGACAGAGACTTCCTCCCCAAACCTCAAATATCTGAGAAAACATGATTTAAAAGCAAGAGTTAGAAATTACTGCCGCAAGGCTGAACAACAGAAGAGGATGCCTCTTGCCCTCTGTGTCAGTGACAGCAGGCCTCCGGCAGGAGGGAGGAGCGTGGACTTTGACGCACAGGAGTCCTTTTCTTCACTTGTGAGCTCGGGCTACTCTTGAACTTCCTGCTGTGGTTCAAGCTGTAACCCTTGTGGTTCTCGCCCTCTTTGGTTCTTCCTGTCTTTCTACCTCAGTTAATCCTTTTCTCTTCCCGTCTTCATCAATATTATCCTAAGTCTCTGCTTGGGATTTTCCAAATCTTGAAAAGTATGTAAATGAATCCGATTCCCAAGGAATTCTGAATCTGGTGGAAATGAAAGAAAAGGTGATAGGAAGGGATCACTCATTTATGGAGAATCTACCTTACGTGCCTCTTTTTGTTCCAATATCACAACAGTGAGATTGGTCCTTTATAACATTTGCAGAAACTGAGGCGCATAGTTTTTAGAAAGCTGTCAAAGGATTGGAGATAAGTAAGCAAGTTATCTTTCAAGTCGGAAGATAAATGCATCAGCAACTTTAAGACTGTGCAGGTGTTATTAATGAGGTGTAGAAGAAAGACCCTCAGTGAATTAAGGTATGTCTGTTGGGGATACGGGAGAACTGAGTGGCCACAAAAGTCTTGGTGGAGAAGAAGATAGGAACCTAAATTTAAAGAAGAGTAGATTTAAACTGAATGATAATATGGGAAATGGTGATCGGGGCACACCAAGCTGTATTTGCAGTCAAGGTACTATGGGAAAATATGGGATCCACATATCCCATGATTTGTGAGATATAAGTATCCCAGGATCCATGATAGGAATGGAAGTCACAGCGTTTGAGTGGAATGCAGGAACAAGATGAAGAAAGATCTAGTAAGATATGGTACAAAATTTAAACTTTGTCTTGAAGGCAGTGGTAATTCACACAGAGATTTTTAGCAGAAGAATTGCACAATGAGACTGTCTAAATTTACTCAGAAATGAGGAGAAGTGGAGAAAAACGGTGGAGGGGAGAAATGATGATGAGTCCTCAAGCAGCGGTAGTGTGGATGTAGCAGAGCTTAGAGAGAAATCCGAAGTGACTGATTCTGTGCCCCGCACAGCCCCTTTCACAGAGATAGAAAAATGGCACTTACAAAGCCATGCTTCACGATTGGCCTATACGTTTGCATATCTCTTAGACATATGGGTGTATTTAATGAGGAAGAGGGAATAGCTGGCATTTGTGTGTCACAGGAGCACGTTGCTTTTAGAATAAGGCGCACGTGGGTCGCAAAGAGTCAGACAGGACGAGTGACTTCACTTTCACTTTGAAAGGCTCTACTGGTAGTCAAAGCGTGTTAATGCTTTACCTAAACGTATTGCTGTTTGCATGTGCACTGCACTTCCACTTACATTCTGCATACTTCCCACAGGAATCATGGTCTTCATACTGTGCAGGCAAAAAGTTCTATAAAGTAGATTTCTATGACAGTAATTGAATTTTCTTTACATAGTAACTCTCTGTTACAAATCAAATTCTTAATGAGTAATCCTACCTAGTTGAAACAAATCTAAAGTAAAAATGGTTATAAATCATTTACTGGGATATGTTTTTGCTATCGTTTAAGAGAAAATTAATCTAACACTCCCTATTTATATTTTGGTTACATGGAAATTCTCAGTTATTTAAAGAAATTGATATGTGCATTAATTACAAGTTTTATCAGTAGTTGTACGAAGTTTTTCAGCCCCAGAAAGGAATTCTGGCTAAAATCTAGTTGTTATGTTAACATTATATTAATATGCTTCTTCATGTTGCAAAGTGAGGGAGAGACTTATAGGTGCTTTTGTTTAAGAATAAATTTCATCCTACTCTTTTTTTTTTCTTCTTGATATTCACTTCTTAATTGCAAGCTATCATCACATCATTGCATTTTTAAATATTATTGTATTAATTTCCTCATATTTTATTCAATGTCCTTCAAATGTGATTTTTAAAGCAAAAGTTTGTGCTCTCCTAAGACTTTTATTCTTTGACTTGCCTTCTAAAATGTATTATATCATTGTGTTTCTCTATGATCTATTTTTCTTCTAGTATTTGAATCATTGCCCTTTTGTGACATGCACGTTTAATTTAGAGTCCTTTGTTATCTGTCAATCTCATTGCATCACTTGCCTTTTGCCATTCCGGAACTCAAAATACAAAAGTTCCTCTTCATTCTGTTTTCATCTATAGTTCAGGCCAAGTATGTTCATAGCACAGTACATCTCGCTGCCTTTAAAACAAACAGTCAAACCTATAAAACAGGTCTTAGTCTTGTCTTCCAAAACTGAGTTATTGCAGTTTTCTATTCTACATTTTTGAAAAAATCCTAAGAAATACTGAGCCCAGATATGAAGGTCAGGTAGCACCGTGTATACAGATCCTCAATAACAACGTGTTTCCCGGGTCACACAGCACAGAGGGTCCGGGACTGTGAGAAACTTTGACTGAAATCTGTAAAGCATGAGCAGTGTGGGTAGGCAAAAACGCAGGCTTTCTCTTTCCTCTTCTGCCAGTGCATACGCTTAGTGAGACAGAAAAATAGCCATGTACTTCATCACGGTAATCAATACAAATTTTTGTTGAAAATCTTTTGTGTGCAGTGCACTGTTCCAAATCCTTGGGGATGTAAAGAATTATAAAACAAACAGATTCTGCTTTTAAATACCTTTAATTTAGATGTTGAGTCATTATGTCTATAATATATAACACATACTTTTTGAATCCATAAAGCATGAAAGCAATATTTCACTTACCATAAAAAAAAAATGATTGGAAGTTAAACTTTCTGATGAGTTCCAATGATGTGTTCACTTTTCTTTGTTATGTCCTGATTCCTACTCCTTTTTTTAGGGAAAATCTTGAGGTTTAGCCATTCTCAGACTGGGCTATAATGTTGTAGGGAAGGAAATTGCCCTAAACATGCACATATGTTAAGTACAGCTACATCATCTTTCAATAAACTCACAGTAACATCCTCTCTGATCAGCAGGAGCAGTGCCATGCAGATAAATTATAAACAATTCTATGAAACAATAAATAACATTAAAGCACTTCTGTTTATATGAGCATAGCACAAGTTGGCATCATCTGTCTTTACAGCTTGGGCTTCCCTGGCGGCTCAGTGGTAGGATCCACCTCCAGTGCAGGAGATGCCGGTTTGATCCCTGGGTCAGGAAGATCCCCTGGAGAAGGAAATGGCAACCCACTCCAGTACTCTTGCCTGGAGAATCCCAGGGACAGAGGAGCCTGGAGGGTTACAGGCCCGTGGGATTGCAAAGGAGTCTGACACGATTTAGCAATTAAGCAACAACAATCTTTACATAGATATACTAGATTAAATGTAAGATGAATCATAAGCAAAATAAAATTATACCTCCATAATGCATTAAAAATATTTTTAAAGAGGGTTTAATGTAAAAGTAAAACTATAAAGTGGATTGAAATGTTGGTAACTATTCCAAGTATTGATAAATATTTAGAATGCTTAACTTGAAAAATATGTGTACTAATTCATGCTCTTCATGTATAAGAGTATTTACAAATCAATAAAGAGAATGAGCATCTTATAGCATTAAATGAAAGAATGAGGAGCTCAATTTGGTAGGAAGATCCAAAGATTGTGTATTTCTTTCTCTCTGTCTGATTATATGTATCTACCATTTAGCTATCTATTCATCCATACATATGCATGGCTCTAAAGTAATTTTTGAAGATGTATATAGTTTGTATTTTCTTTATTTTCTCCTATATTTTGTAACTTTCTACAAAAATAATATTAAAATTATTAAAACAATCAGAAATAGTGTGGTAAATTTGTATATAAGTTTCTATAGCCTTCTCGAAAGCTATTTGTGCTAAAATATTTCAAAAGACATATTAAGGAGTAATGCTCTATGAACCCTTTATTTCTATAACCCCTTCCTAAGGAATCAGTCAAAGACGTATCAAAAGTTATTCACACAAGTAAATTAATATCATTATAATCAGCATTGATTATAAACATTTGGAAAGAATCTGTTCATCAACACTTGGAAAATACTTAAAAAATATTGTTTGAAATAATTATGAGGTAGAATATTATGCAACCAAGTACATCATATGTGGAGGTAGAATATTATGCAACCAAATACATCATATGTGGAGGTAGAATATTATGCAACCAAATACATCATATTTGGAATTAACATTTAATGTCTTGAGAGGAAGTTTATAGTATAAGGATAAATAAATACAAACACTGTATAACATATACTGACTCATACAAAGATGTACATTTAGGCACTCATAGGCTTTATATTGGAGAAGGAAATGGCAACCCACTCCCGTACTCTTGCCTGGAGAATCCCATGGAGGGAGGACCTTGGTAGGCTACAGTCAATGAGGTTGCAAAGGGTCGGACATGACTGAGCGACTTCACTAGGCTTTAATATGTTCATAGTATAATACTATAAGTAAATATATTAACATGAAGTTCTCCCAGTAGAATTTAAATTTTATGATTTTTTTATATTTTACAAGATCTCACCATGAAATCATATTGCTATTACAGTCAAATAAAAAGATAAATGGTGCATAAATTGGGGCTAGATGTCAATCTGTTTATCAGGTTGTACAGTAATGGATACAAAAAACTGGTAGGGCATTTTTCACACTGAGCTTTACATAAAAGTATGGAAGTACGAGAGAAAGAAGCAGAAGAATAGAAAATGTAGTTAGTTCTCTGTGGGTGTGTGAATTTCTTACCTACTAAGAAACACACTAAGCAGGCATCTGTGGTTAGAAGATAGATTCATAATTTAGGAATGAGGAAGTTGGAAGCTACTCAGAAGTCATTTGACTTCCAGCAGGACTAGATGAGCACTGATATCCTATTGTCGTGGGGCTGAAAAATAGCCCAGAGGAAGTGATCCTGAGTAGTTTCCATGCGCTGTGTTTATGTTGCTGCCTGCCGGAGAGCTTCTCTGTAAGTGCTGTTAGGAGTCTTTGTTGCCAGCAGGCTCGCTGGCCTGATGCGTGTTCCAGGATGCCAGATTCACAGATTAGACACACTGGGTACATATTGAGCTTTGATGAGGATTTCACTAATTATGCTATCTCAACCTTATGTAACTACCAAGGGGTTCAGGAGGGAAAAAAAAAAAAGCCCGGTTTATTTCCATAAATACCCAAAGAACTTATGCTATCATATTCTTAAATAATTTCCAGGTTTTTAATAGTGCAATTTTGAGATTTAACAAAAGTCAGTGGACAGGAAAAGACATGAAGTAAGGAAGGTATATTTTTTCTAAATTTCCCAAGTAACAAAACATATCCAATCTGGCTATTATTATTATATATTTGAGTGAGAAATCAACATGTAATTTGACTGGCCTCTATGCTTCTATTCAGTCCCTGACTATCCCTTGCCCACAGAGCAACCACAAGTCTCATTTTGAAACCAAACACATTTTATCTTGCCCCTACTGTAAACCTTCAATAGTATATTATACTTCATAGGACATGCGACACCACAAAGATGCTCTACGAACAGGCCCTCCTCTCTCCATCCTCACCTGGTACCATGGTTCCCTCTCTGACAGGACTGACCCAAAAGCTCTTGCTGACTTCTCAAACACTTCAGCTCAATCCAACCTTAAGATTTTTGTACCAGCTATTCCAGCTGAATTAAATTCTATTTCCTGTGACCTTCTTATGGAGAGTTCATGCTATGGAGAATGTATTCTAACCTCAGCTTATATGTAATTCTCTCACAACATTTTGCTGACCATCCCATCTGAACCTTGCTTCTCAGACACTTCCTGCTTAATCACTCTAGTGTTATGCTGGATCTGTGAAATTACAGTTTGTATATCTCATTTAGTCACTACATTCTCTATGTCTAGTTATTGCTGAGTACATAATAGGGTCTTGGACTCCCCTGGAGCTCAGATGGTAAAGAATCTGCCTGCAATGCTGGAGACCTGGGTTTGATCCCTGGGTTGGGAAGACCCCCTCCTGGGGAAGGGAATGGCAATTCAACCTAGTATTCTTGGCTGGAGAATCCCATGGACAGAGGAGCCTGGCGGGCTATAGTCTGTGGGTTCACAAAGAGTTGGACATGACTGAGCAATAACACTGCTACTAGTAGGTCCCCCCCCACCGTCTCTCTCTCTCTCTCTCTCTCTCTCTCTATCTATATATATATATATATGTATCTCCAATTGTGAAGGTTTTTCCAGCCCAAAATAGCAGTGTCAGAAACAACACCTATGGTTTAAGGTTGCTGTTGCAGGTGTACAGAACACGTGAAATAAGCAATAATTATCTAGAATTTTCACCTAAACCAAGTTTCTGTACAATTGTTAACCAAGACTTGGCGAGAGAGTGCTTTTATCTGAGAAACATCAAAGAAAGGACATTTCACATTAGAAAGGCATCTAATACAGAGTTAACAAAAAAGGAACAACATGTAATGCGTACTCATATTGCATATAATGTCTTTTAATCATCAAAAGAACTCTGGAATATTTTTAAAGATTTTTATCACTGTCTTCTGCTTATTTGACTTATATGCAGAGTGCATGCATGCATGCTCAGTCACTTCAGTCATGACCGTCCCTTCACGACCCTATGGACTGCAGCCTGCCAGACTCCTCTGTCCAAGGGAGTCTCCAGGCAAGAACACTGGAGTAGGTTGCCATGCCCTCCTCCATGGGATCTTCCCAACCCAGGGATGGAACCAGTGTCTCATGCGTCTCCTGCAATGCAGGCAGATTCTTTACCGCTGAGCCATGGAGGAAGTCATATATGCAAAGTACATCATGCAAAATGCTAGGCTAGATGAATCAGAAGCCGGAATCAAGATTGCCAGGAGAAATATCAATAACCTCAGATATGCAAATGGCACAAACCTAATGGCAGAAGGTGAAGACGAACTAAAGAACCTCTAGAAGGTGAAAGAGAGTGAAAAAGCCGGCTTAAAATTCAACATTCAAAAAACTAAAATCATGGCATCTAGGCCCAATACTTCATGGCAAATAGATAGGGAAACAATGGAAACAGTGACAGACTTTATTTTCTTGGGCTCCAAAATCACTGCAGATGGTGACTGCAGCAATGAATTAGAAGACACTGGCTCCTTGGAAGAAAATCTGTGACAAATGTAGACAGTATATTAAAAAGCAGAGACATCATTTTGCCATCAAGGGTCTATATAGTCATAGCTATGGTTTTTCCAGTAGTCATGTACAGATGTTAAGAGTTGGACTATAAAGAAGTCTGAATGCCAAAGAATTGATGCTTTAGAACTGTGATGATGGAGAAGATTCTTGAGAGTCCCTTGGACTCAAACCAGTCATCCTTAAAGGATATCAGTACTGAATATTCATTGGAGGAACTGTTGCTGAAGCTGAAGCGCCAGCACTTTGGCCACCTATGTGAAGAGCTGACTCTTTGGAAAGAAACCCTGATGGTGGGACACATTGAGGGCAGCTGTAGAAGGGGGCAACAGAATATGAGATGGTTGAATGGTATAACCGATTCAATGGACGTAAGTTTGAGCAAACTCTGGGAGATAGTGAAGGACAGGGAAGACTGTTGTGCTGCAATCCATGGCGTTGCAAAGAGTCAGACACGACTGAACGGCTAAACAACAACAAATCAAATACTGGAACTAAGACCCACAGAAAACAAGGGACAAAACTGATGACATTATAGCTGATGATAGAAATATTATTTAATTCATGTTCCTCTAATTAAAAATTAATTTCCATCAAACCAGGTTAAAAACATCTTCATAAAATAGTTTATCAACAGCAAACCTCTTCCTTAAAATCAAGATCTTAATTAGAACCCCAATATGTAAAGGGGCTTTTTTCTATGGCTTCCATGGAAAACTGAATTTCCCCTTCTGAGCTCACATATTTTCTTTGTACATTTTCATGTATTCATGTAGGTTTAATCAAACCTTAAAGGCTTAGATGTCAGTCTGTCTTCGAAAAGTCACTCTGCCTGCCTTGTTTCTGTGTGTTTCTATGTTGGTTTATTGACTTCTCTCAAATTTAGTTAGAGGGAGAACATGGGGGCAAGGATACTGTTGATAAGGGGAGATTTGTTTTCTAGCTTTATTTGCTCATGCTCATTTGGAATACTTTTAAGTGGGCTGATGTAAGTGGTACTACATGATTGGTTT
Source organism: Cervus elaphus (assembly GCF_910594005.1). NCBI lineage: Eukaryota > Metazoa > Chordata > Mammalia > Artiodactyla > Cervidae > Cervus > Cervus elaphus. Next base: position 104,248,087 of record NC_057823.1, on the reverse strand, counting down.
TGTAGTTAATTTTCAGTTAACATTATACATGTAATACTATCACAGCCTCCACATGCTGACCGGACACATGCCACATGTGTACATATATGAATACATACATGTGCACATGCAATAGTCCATTCTCCTTCCCCCAATTTATGTTCCCTAATTATTACCATTAATTATACATATACAGTCCATGGAATTATCCTATATATACTGTATATACTATTACATCCATGGAATTCTCCAGGCCAGTATACTGGAGTGGGTAACTGTTACCTTCTCCAGGGGATCTTCCTAACCCAGGGATCAAACTCAGGTCTCTGCATTGCAGGTGGATTCTTTACCAGCTGAGCCACCAGGGAAGCCCAATTATTACCATAGTTTTTTTTTTTTTTTTAAATATGCCACTTACTGATTCAAAGAGAAAATTGGAGAATAAGAAATATTTAGCTCCTGTAACAACCAAGAGGGATGCAAGCTGCAGATCGGTGCCTAGCATGGGCAGCTCAAATGTGATGCACAAAGTTAGGATGTAGTTTTATGCCCTGACTTGGGAAATTAGGACAGTGGAATGTAGCGGTAATCTGCAAGGACAGAGAATGATGGTATAAGTATAAGTATAAGGTCAGGTACCAGGCTGGGTTGCATGTCATCACCATCATGACACAAAGATTTGCCTCTTCACAGTTGTTCTCCATGGACACAGACCTTCCAGGCCTCCTAGTTCTACAGCTATTTGCTAGCCACGGAAGACCATATCATGGGCTGGCTCAGGAATTCATGATGTCAAAGATACACATCTCAACAATGCAGTTTTCCTTGCCTCTACCCAGGGTGTATATTTTCCCCAATTAAACCCTCCAAATTATCTGATTGCAACCCTTTTCCGAACAGGCAGCTACTCGTATAACTTTCTCACAACAGCACAAGCATCTCGAAAATGTGTATCTCTGTCTTACATCTTACTCTTGTTCAAGCACTAAGTCATGAATCCAGTATGAAAGCACACAAATATAGGTAGCGTTTTCTGAAGTTTTTTGACCATGAATGAGTTTTAATATTCTAGTAGTTTAAGAAAATAGCAGAAATCTGTGATATATAACATATACTAGAATTAAAAAGGTGATAGAATATGGTTCTGTAAATAAATTAACTGCTGATATTATAAAAATATGATCATTTGCTATTTATTACACTAGAAAAAGATATATCAGAGAAAAATATCAACTCATCATATTAGATGCTATGTATATCATCACTTTCTAATATTTAACAAATGTATGTTGAAATTGCATAATGAAGCAAATGATATCACCAAATATCAAGTAGAGGTCAGCAAATGCTTTCTGTAAAAGGATAGATAGTAAATATATTAACCTCTGAGAGCTATGCAAATCCCTGTGATAACTATTCAACTCTATCATATAGAGCAAAACTAACCACACAGAATATGGAAGGAAATAGGTGTAGCCAGTTTCATATAAAATTGCATTTTCAAAAGCATAAAACAGGTCTTATTTGGCCCAGGGACCATAGAAAGCCAATCCATGGACTTAGATTGTTAACCAGGTTGTAGATGATGCAATGGCTGAATACTATCTGGTGTCCATACATCGGTGCAAGGAAACAACAAGCAGATATTTGCTCAACAAGGAATTAATGGTGCATTCTTTGATATGGAGATATTTTCCTGAAAGCAGATTGAATACATAAAAGTTAGAATAATTTTAAAGGTATATATGATATTTTACCCGTGCCCTAAGATATATTTTTGCTAAAACTATAATTATATAGCAATTGATTTCTTTTTTCTTTCTTCCTTCCTTCTTTCCTCCTTTCTTTTTCCTTTACTTGCTTTGATTTTCTTTAGGTCTAGTTACTTTTTTTTTTTTTCCTTTTTAAAGCCTTTTAACGGCATCTTTCAGAATGAAATTCTTTCCAAATATAGTTTAGGAAGTTCTTTTTGAGAGGCGTCGTGACAGCCGTGCATCGTGTTTTATGTAATATTAGTTGTCGCTGTTCTTCAGTCTCTCTGTGGCATTCGACTGTTCGCAGCTCCACGGACTGCAGCACGCCGGGCTCCTCTGTCCTGCACCACCTCCTAGAGTTCGCGCAGACTCACGTCCGTGGAGTTGATGATGCCATCCAGCCATTTCGTCTATTTTATAATAATAGATGCTTTTTTTTTCCTTTTCAGGGGCTGTATTCTACACATAATTTTCTAAACTACCCACTTGCCATTTGCTGAAATAAATTATTGTTTCGTATATTAGTCCGTGTAGATGCTAGTAGATGCTCAGCCCTGATACAGAAAAGTAAATTTCTTAAAAAAAAAAAAGATATTAAAATTTTTTGAAGATTCAGTTAGTAAAAGCAGTAAATTCCTTACAACCAGTAAATAACTGTTATCCTGGATCATTTTCTATGTTCTATAATTTCGAAGTTTGGAAAATTTGCTTCTATTCTGTTCTGACACAATATTGAAGTATAATCTTGAGCCGTCCCAAACTGATTCAAATATGTTTGAGATTTAGTGTTATCTGAGGTCCTTTCTTCACCTGGGATTTATCAGTAACAGAACAACAGCAAGTCAAAAACCCTTTAGGTAAGTCTCCTATGTTTACCATTCTGTAAATGAAGCTATTTAGGTTAAGGTGCTGGGAAATAGTCAGGATGCAGGAAACCTTCAGAAACTGGACAGGAAGAAAGAAAACAAAACAAGCAAAGCAGCTCCATAATAGTCCTTTCATCACCCAGGAAACAAGTCTTTCTTCATGATGAAATGCCATGGCCTCAAATTAGACATTTTTTTTCTTATATGCTATCTGTTCTGTTTGGTTTTTAAAAGAACTGATGAAAGAATTATGAGTCATCTACTTCGTTGTGATGTTTTGACAAAGCAGGGAGACAAATAACATGAATCATGGTTGTAGCAAAGCTAGAAATGCAGTCTTTTCTAGTGATTTGTTACTCATAAAACTTTGAAACCACCTAAAGCCAAATTACATCTCCGTTAGTCATCAAATAAAACACTAGGTACTTCTGAAGCAAGTAGGTTTATAAAATTAGTAAATAAATGAATAAAATAAATGATTAACCTAAGTGCCAGTTTGGGCCTATATTTTGGCACTTTTTTTTCTTTTACACTTAGTAAATTATTGCTGTATTTTATATATACAGCTTGTGTGCATGTATACATACAAATGTACAAATACATGTGTGTGTGTGTGTGTGTGTGTGAGCTGAGTTGTTTTAGTCATGTCTGACTCCCTGCGACCCCATGGACTGTAGCCTACCAGGCTCCTCTGTCAGTGGGAGTCTCTAGACAAGCATACTGGAGTGGGTTGTCATTTCCTCCTCCAGGGGATCTTCCCGACCCAGGGATTGAACCGGCATCTCTTAGTTCTCCTGCATTGTCAGGTGAGTTCTTTACCATATATATCTCAACAGGTTAAACCTTTGCTTTAATACTTTAATGTATCTTCAACTCCTTTAGGCAAAAGTCCACACTGAAGTCGCTAGTGTACAAACAATATGTTATTTTCTGTTGCTAACTTTCAACATCTTTTCCAGGGAAGTTCCTACTTATAAGTTAAGCAGCCCAATAGCTACCTTTTAGCTGAGATTGTACAAGGCACCATGCATTCAGTAATTCCCACCTCTATACATGTACAAACAAAACAGTACAATATAGTGTCTTGCCGAGAATGCTATTATATTAGCTCTTAAAGGAAAATGCTAATACTTAATTCTTGCCTTAGTGTCCAAGACAGTTCACTGACTGCATTAAGGGATTTGGAGTATGGGTGTGCATGGAGAAAATGAACCATCCACCAGAGACAGCTGCAAATGTATTCTTTTATCTCAGTGCTATAGAAACATTTCAGGAGATAAAGCGTAGCAAAGTGGACACTAACTTTGGAGTCAGACATGGGTCAGGGCTAAGTTGTTTCAGTCATGTCTGACTCTTTGAGACAACGTGAACTGTAGCCCACAGGGCTCCTCTATCCATGGAATTCTTCAGGCAAGGATACTGGAGTGAGTTGCCATTTCCTACTCCAGGGACTCTTCCCAACAGAGAAATCAAACCAGCATCTCTTATGTCCCCTGCATTGGCAGTGGGCACATTACCACTAGTGTCGTCTGGGAAGCCCTAGGAATCAGACAGCCCTAGGTTTTATACCTGGATCTCTTTCTAACTTTGTGATCTTGTTCAAACTACTTAGACTAGGTATCATTTCCTAACTGTGTAAAAGGGGATAACAGCACCCACAGATTATGGTTTCACACATACTTGTTACTGCCTGATGAATAATAGAAGTTATTATTATTGTTATTAATTGGATTTCAGAAATTTCTTATTTATAGCCATATGAGTAACTTGATATAAATCGCTTCCCTGAAATCTCGATTGAAGATCACCCTAGCAGAAGTTCATCAATAACTTAAAAATAGTTGGTGTGCATTTATTATGTTAAGAGGCTCATGTTATATTTAGAAGCTTGTAAATGCCAACTAGATTCAGAAATTAGATCTAAGTTTCTTAACTTTTTTGACTGCTTGGATGTGAAGATATATATTTCTTAAAAAGAATTTAAACTTTTGAAATTCTCTTATATAGAAAAATCATTTAAAAACTCTGCAATTTTGGACTTAGATTATATAGATGCTTTTAACATTAATTTGAATAGTTCTTTATGTGTTTATTACTTGTGTGTCCTAATGACAGAAAACCTAAAAGAAGAATCTAAAATGATCGCCTAATTAATAGGTCGAAAAAAAGAATGACAAATAAAATCCTAATAAAAATTTCCTGGATACATATTTTTCTGGTATATCTTAAAGAAGTTGAATCTATTGGTGTTCAGTTACTAAATTTCATGTTCGACTCTTTATGACACCATGAAGTATGGCACGCTAGGCTTCCTTGTTCTTCTCTATATCCAAGTTTGTTCAAACTCATGTCCATTGAATCAGTGATGCCATCTCATACTCTATCTCCTTTTGGCTTCCTCTCAAACTTTCCCAACATCAGAGTCTTTTCCAATAAACTGTCTCTTGGCATCAGATGACCAAAGTTTTAGAGCTTCAGCATCAGTCCTTTCAATGAACATTCAGGGTTGATTTCCTTTAGGATTGACAAGTTTGATCTCCTTGCAGTCCTAGTGTCTCTCAAGAGTCTTCTCCTTCACCACAATTTGAAAGCATCAATTCTTCAGTGCTCAGCTTTCTTTATGGTCCAACTTTCACATGCATATATGACCACTGGAAAAACCACAGCTTTAACTATATGGACCTTTGTCAGTTTTAATACACTGTCCATATTTGTCATAGCTCTTCTTCCAAGGAGCAAAGCTGTCTTTTAATTTTGTGGCTACAGTCTACCGTCCACAGTGATTTTGAAGCTGAAGAAAATAAAATCTATCAGTGTTCCCACTTTGTTCCCATCTATTTCCCATGGAGTGATGTGACTGTACGCCGTGGTCTTAGTTTTATGAGTGTTAAGTTTTAAGCCATCTCTTTACTCTCCTCTTTCACCCTCATCAAGAGGCTCTTTAGAATCTATTGTTGGCTTCCAATATTTTTTCTATTATTCCATGCTCATTTTTATTTAAAGGTTCTGCTTGATAGTATTTCCCTTTAAGCATAGTCTTGTGATTGTTCTTATTGATAATTGTTATAATGAGTATTATTCTTCAGAGCTACAAGATTTTTGTGCATTTCACTACTACATAGAATATTTAGCATAATAGATGTAAAGTAGGAGAGAGTGTCTTGATTCAATTGTTTAAAGAAGTCACAAAATTTTGTACACAAAACCAATACAATAAAATAATATTTCCCAAGAAATAGACATTTTATTAGTGCTTTGTCAGTTTAATTCCTTACAAAGCATTTTAAATATAAATTGTAAAAAATTCTAAAACAGTATCTGAATATAATAAATATAATTCATACTTAAAATTGATGTTTGTAGGTGATGTTAGTCAAAGGAAACCAAAAACAATTTGTTAATTCCATGCAATTAATATCCATTCCTGGAGTTTAAAAAAAAAGTCTCAATTAATTATTAAGTATCTCTTTCTCAATACAAAAAAAAATTGATATGGCTTTTCTGTATTTGTGGTTTATTTCTTTTCTAAAAAATTTACGGTGACTTCACATGGAAACAGCCTATGATCAGGAAAAGCATAAAGTTTTTATATGAATAAAACTAGTCATCCTCTTTGGCCTATAATTAAAAATTACATGAAATGAGAAAGGACGATATTTCTAGATAATTAGAAAAAGTCATCTTAATAAGCAGCTTAACTCCATTGTATACCTAGTCTCTAGGTAAGACCACTTCTTTCCTTAAGAGTACCATAAATACTTATTTGATAGAAAAGTATTCATTCAGGGCCCATTACATTTAAATTTATATGATTTGAAAACCCCACGTGCTTTTCAAGGATGACTAATCATAAAGTAAGTCTAAATGCTTCCTTAAAAATACTACGAAGTGTGACTCAATTATTGTACTGTGTCCTTTTGTGAACATACTGTTTGCTAGTAAGCTACTCTAGCATTTAAGCTTTCATCATTAATATTCTACATTTTTCTCAAAATTTAAACCTAGATATGAGTCAGGAAAAAATCCAGCTATTTCACTCTTTAACTAAAGACTTTGCATATGACATTAATGCATAGAAAGGATACTGAAAAGAATGTTGATAGGTTTAAGGTCTAACAGATGCTAAATTTATTTACTCTTTGTTTCATTTCTTTACAGTATAATTGTCTGATAAAAATATATATTTCACATGTCAATCAAAGTTTGCCTTTGAACTGGCAATATGAAATTTATTTTGAATTGCATCCTTATATATTAATGTAATTATACTATCAATAAAATGCTTACTTAAATTTGAAAAGTTTATAACAATAGTTCCATAAACTGAGAAAATGGTTCCATAGCATTCTAGCAGGCAATACTATTGACATATTTAAAGGGGTAATAGCTTTAGCTTTACATTCATTTTAAAGAAATTATATTTTCCAACCATTGTTTATAGTAAACAATTTTACAAGCTACAAATATAAAAGATGTCTGCTAAAAAGGGGTTTTATGTATGCAGTCTATTAAAAAATAAATGATCTTTACTTCAATATAGATTAATTGCATTACCAAGGCCAAATGATATTTCCTCTCAAGGACAAGAGCTCAGTTAAGGAGTCCAAGGTTCATTTTGTTAGTTAAATGAAAATAAATTGGTGACAACTTAAGAGTTAGCATCTAAGAACTCACAGAGTATTACTCAAACTTTAAAAGGAGATTAAAAGTACTATAAGGAAAGATACCTCTTTCAAAAATACAATGCTGGTACCATTTCTGCCAATCATATCTGTAAATCATTAGACACAGACACACACATATATTTGATGTTCAGCCAGCTTGCTCCCTTACTGCTTCTGACGTGTTTTGTGTTCATTCCATTTGCTTTATGCATATAACTTTCTAATCATTAAATAATTTTGACTATTATTTGTGTTTATACACACATGTATATGTGTGTATGGAAATAAATCACATACTGTGAAGAATCTTTCTGAGAATGTGAGTAATCATAAATGAATATTAAAACTCAAATGCTTTCTAAAGTGATAGCTGTGTGCTCAGTCACTCAATCTTGTCTGATTCTTTGCAACCCTGTGGATTGCAGTCTTCCGGGCTACTCTGTGCATGGGATTTTCCAGGCAAGAAACTGGAAAGGGTTGCCATTTCTTCCTCTAGGGGATCTTCCTGACCTGGGGATTGAACCCATGCCTCCTGCATTAGCAGGTGGATTCTTTACTATTGAGCCACCTGGCATATCTAGTAGAATGCAATTCTATATAAAAGGAAATCATATAAATGCAGTAAAATTGCCCTTAAACAAAATAGAAGGACATCTTGAGTAAAGACAGAATGTATGTTGAGTGGGGAGAAACGTCTGGAGAATATGGTATATAAAGAAGACTCACTGAATCATTGACACATGGTGAGTATAAAGAGAAATATTTGGAAGTAAGTCTAGAGATCTCTAAATGTAAGCTAAAGAGAAGAGGTTCTGAGAGGCAGTAAGAATCATCGAAGATGACTGAGCTGAGGATACGCACGATCAGATCTATGCTTTAGGAAAATGTATGCCATCCACACCCATGAGTTTAAGTATATGGAACGTAGAGGTAGAAACCACATTGTTCTCACCCAGTCTTCATGAAGAGAAATGCCAATAAACTGAGTTTGTTTGCTATAATGAAGAAGAAGAAGGATAAGAGGAAAAAGAAGGAGGAGGAGAAGAAGGAGAAGGAAGCTTAAACAAAGAGTGGGAGAAAGGAGCCAGAGTCAAGTAAAGGAAAGGGCACTTGCTTTTTCAGGAGCAGCACCCAGTCCCAACAAAGCCAACCTGTGTTAACATCGTGTGTGTATGTGTGTGTGTTCTGTTGTCCCTGACTCTTTGCGACCCCATGGATGATAGCCTCCAGGCTCCTCTGTCCATGGGATTTCCCAGGCAAGAATACTGGAGTGGAGTGGGTTGCCGTTTCCTCCTCTAGGGGATCTCGTTGAGCCAGGGATCAAACCCGCGTCTCCAGGGTCTCCTACATTGGCAGGGAGATTCTTTACTACTGAGCCACCAGGGGAGACATGTTGACATTACCTGAAGCTAAATAGTTTTTCTTGCCTGGAGATTTTATGTTGTGGAGAATGCTATCATCTTTGAATTCAGTAACATATCAAGATAAAAGTAAATATCTCAAAGTATGCTAAGGAATCGTAAACTGTTCTCCTCGAAGTTAACAAGTGATGTGAGAATAAGTTCTCATCTGAAGCAAAAGAAAAGTTAAACAAAAAGAAATGTGGGAATCATATTTACCTGGGATTTCATCAAATCATTGGCATTTGGAGGTTTGTGGCTAACATGTTTCTTTGCTTGTGTCCACTCTGTGCTTGGATTTTCTTCAGTTTTCCTCTAATTATTGCTTAAATAATTATGGTCAGCTAGTTTAATGGTTTTGAACCCAAGGAAGGGAAAAAAAAAAAAGGTTAATGCCAGTTGTCTAAAAGAGTCAGACACGACTTAGTGACGAAGCACAAGAGCAATGCAAACATTACATAGAGAAGGATCAAAGCAAGCTCAGCTTGAGAAAAATGGACAAAATCCACCTATTTCATGATCAGAAACAGTCAGCCCCCAAACATGGAAAGAAAACTTGTCACTCCTGCGCATCATCATCCACAGAACCAGGAAATCCATGCTGCAGTTCCATGATCCTGTGGTCTTGTGTCTATGTGCGCTCAGCTGCTCAGTCATATCCGACTCCTTGCAACCCTGTGAACGGCAGGCTGTCGGGCTCCTCTGTCCAAGGCATTTTTCAGGAAAGAGTACTGGAGTGGGTTGCCATTTCCTCCTCCAGAGGATCTTCCAGACCCAGGGATCAAACCCATGTCTCTTGCATTGGCAGGCAGATTCTTTACCACTGGGCCACATGGGAAGCCCTGTAAATGACTTGAGAACAAACGAGAAACTCCTATGGATAAATTGGGGAAAATATCCGAGTCATGGGGAGAAATAAATTTAAAATAACCTCATAAAATGCAAAAATAAAAGATAATATGCTTCTTTTTTGCATGGAATTTGAAGAGATAAATGTAGAACAAAACCATGGCATCAATACGCTCAAAGAAATTACCTCCTTTTCTAGTCATGATACGCAGATTCGTGAAGCGTTCCATATTATTTTAAAAAAGAAAAAAAAAAAGACAACTATATACCCATATGCTCCATTCCATTAGAAAAGTATTGATTAAATCTGACCACACATTAGAAACTCCTAGTTTTCTAAATATCTAAGTCTTTGCTACACCAACAGAGAATATAGTTGTTTTAGAATAGGAATCAGAAATTGGTAATTTATCAATAGCACCCTAGGTGATTCTAATGTGCAGGACTGGGAATCATTATGTTAAATGGAGGGAATGTTGATCATATTAGTTTATTCCATTCTGGACATTGTGGTAAACTCCTAACTGGCATCATCTTATTTAATCCTTCCAGCTATCCTATGCAGCAGAAGTTACTTTCCTCATTTTGCTGATGGAACAAGCAGAAAAATTAAATAATTGCCAAAACAGTATAGTGTACACTTATTGAAACAAAGACTCAAACTAAACCTATATAAATTCAAATTCTGCACTCATAAGCTTCTTTACTATCTAACTTTTGCATCTAGGTTGTAATGATAGAGCAGTCTTTTTTTTTTCCTCTGCCTCTTCTGTCATATGTCAAGGGGATTGCCATGTGTCAGGGGGATTGTTATGTGTCAGGGGGATTGTCACTACATCAGAAATAAGTAAGATGTGAAAAACGTAGAGAAGAATGTAAAACTTTTGCCTCCACCAGAGTCTGATCCATAGATATATTTTGTGAACTGTCAAAAGTATTTACTATTGGGGACTTCCCTGGTGGTTCAGTGGCTAAGACTCTCTGCTTCCAATGCAGGGGGCCCGGGTTCATACCCTGGTCAGGGAACAAGATCCCATGTGCTGTAACTAAGTCTCTGTAACTAAGACCTCATGCAGTCAAATAAATAAATAAATATATATTTAAAAAAAAAAAACAAAACAAAACAAAACAAAAAAGTATTTACTATTTTATTTAAATAATTAAAAGTACAAATACTGGAAATTTTGTTTTGGAAGTGAGATTATAGATTTTCTTTAGATGTTATAAAATCTATACAATTCTGTATCTAAACAGATGAAAGTCTTAAGCTACATATGGGTTGTGCTTTCTCTTAATAACTGTAGCTTCTTCAGATGTCTGTCATCTCCTATGCCAGTGTTTCTCCCTGATAAATAATGTTCATACAGTTAACCTGAGGGTCTCATCAAAACGCAGATTTTGACTTAGTATGATTGGAGTAGGGACAGAGGTTCGGCTTTCCCAGCAAGTTTTTAAGGTTACGCTGATGCTTCTGGTAGTCTGCCCACAACTTGAGTACCAAGGTTATATATGACCTGCCGTATTTACTTACATTACTTGACTTTAATGAATCAATTAATTTTGTGTCTCCCATGATGGTTATCCTATGTAGTCTCACATAAACAAATTCACATATGCCTTATTGGATAAAGATAAGAGCATGCAGTTCTAATTTATTTGTCTGCTTTTCCTCAAAATTTATTTTCTTTCTAAACTTGTCATATGGCATATAAGAAAGAACAGAAATCCATCATGAATTTAGAGTTTAGAGTATAATTTAGATTTCCCAGCCCAAATTTCCTCAGGTGAGTTTTAGTGAACACACACACTTGCACACACACACACACACACACACACCCCATATTACATTGCAAAAGAGAAGCTCAGAGTGCAAAGAATTCTTTCCAGCACTGTGTATAAGCTGGCCCACCCAAGAATATAGATGTCAGACTTCAGTTTCACAAGGCCTGGGGGTTATGCATTCAATTTCAACAAGAGGCCTTTTGCAAGATAATAGCTGTTTTCTAAGTGGTGTACTTGGTAGTTTTGCCCAGGAGGCAACAAGTCCTAAACCTCGATGATCACTTCCAGGCAGAAGCTGCCTTCTTTTGCCAGAGATTCCAATCATTAAAATGTTCACACCTGAAGACTTCTAGTTTGAAGGAGTCATTGGAGTCGTGAGGTCCCCCGGTAACCGCACTTTTCTGTGTCAGCTCTTTTGATCAAGAGAATTCCTTCTGCACTTATGAAATGGGGAAATACAAGTACGTAAAACGTCAACCAACTGAATATTCAGTAACAGAAGACCCAAAAAAACAGAACACTGAACTGGCTTAAAGGGCCACGTCCACAGGTAATATTTTCTCAGTATAAAAAGTGCTTAAATGCTGTAAGTTATATTTGGGTGGCCCCTTTGCCCATGAATCTAAGTAGGATGGTTACGTGGGTGCATAAATACAACACTGGCATAAAATTTGAGTCCCTTCTTTTGTCAGGCTTACGTAGCCTGACTGATGAGTAAATATACCCTTTAGGACTTACAGGAGACAGCAGGAAACCAGTCCCACCCTGTTCACCTTTATAGCGCCTGAGTTTGGGACAAAGAGACTGGAAACGGTCAGCTGAAATTTGAAAGCAGTTCTACTATTCCAGTAAGCAATGCACATCTGCCTTTGGTTTTCAGGCAGCAAGTAGCTCTATGGCGTGAAACCTCAGTATTTCCTCTTCACCCCAAATCCTATTCTGGGCAGCACCATCTTTGTTAACGACACCAGGGATTTCAGTTTTAGGTACTCCTGGGTTTAATAGCCACAGCGGTATTGCTTTCCAGCTATGTCTATATGGTTTATACTCTTGGCTGATATTACATTTGATGAATAGAGGAGTGCTTCTTCTTTATGAGGTTCACACGAGTCTGAGGAAACTGCTGTTCCCTTAGTAAAATATGATTTAAGTTTCCACCTAATTTCAATGTAATGGCTGAGAAAGTTTCCTAGGTGGGAGGGATCACCCCAAGAATTTATCTAGATTTCCGTGGGCCACATTTCTGTTCTCCATTGCATTAGATCTTATCGGTAATGTAAATCCAATTTACAGCAAAAGTATTCTAAATAACAGTCAATACTTCATGTATTGCTCCCTATGGGAATTAGTATGTCACTGGGAAAATTCCCTAAGAGGGTCAAAACTCTCTTACACCAACCATAAATTCTTCAAAAATCTCTGAATACTTTTAATGTTATCTACAAATGGAGATGCGTTTGGCATAAGAGACCATAAGGAGTCCGGGTTGGAAGTGTGGGACTCAGCCTTAAGGCAGCATAAGCTTTGCAATTCTTCATTAATAAACAGTAAATGCTGTGTACCCCATCCTCCAAGTGACTCAGCTGTTGTTTCTAAAAAGTTTACTTTATTCTTAGCAGTTGTAAATTTTTCTCCACTGTATCAGTAAATAATACATAAAAGGGAACAAAAAGCACATGTAAAAATAAAGAAATGTCAGGTTGGATAACACGATTAACATCTCAGGCAAATTTTATTTATAAGCTTAATGCCTAAGACCAAAATATGGAGAGATTGGAAATCCTCTTGCGTGATTTTTTTCCTTTTCTGCAGTTGCCCACCGCTTTGAGCGTATACAGTCTTGGAAAAGGGACAGGAAGGAAGTCAGGGTGCTTGTGGGTGGTCCCCAGTCCTGCTTCCTCCTCAGAAGAACTCTGGGCAGCCCTCACGTTATCTGCCCACTCACCCCCCACAGCACTGGGCTCACTCTGCTGGGTTATTGGACCTTGCGATCCATGAACAGCAGCAAAGCAAAGAACATGGCTTCAACTCAAAAATCTGTTGGAAGACAATTCTCTGGGAATGGGATCCCAGCCTCCTACACCCTGCCTGTCCACTCCCGCCCCATGGAGTTCTTGTAGTCTTCATTTTGATTATTCCTATCCATTCAAAATCGTGTTCCTTCCGTGGCATCTCTAAGGTTGGACTCAGGCAAGGAGCCAGCCGCCTGACCTTGTGTACCATCTTGACAGCAAGGGCATCTGTTTTACTTTTATCTTTTTACAGTTGTTCATTTTCTTGTCCCTTTTGGCTCAGAACTGATAAACTCATCTTCACTGAGTGATATTGAATGTCTCTCTTTTTACTTACTGTGTAATTGGATTCAAAGCTGATCGCATTAAGCGTTAAACAATCAATATATTATTTTTTCTTCTTGCTTTCGTTGTTGTTGCTTGTTTGTCTCCTTAACCCGAATCTAGTTGTTATCTTGTATTCTATACCATTTTACTCTGATATAAAATATATGCCCGAAACAAGAATAATAGTAAAATACTGTCTGGATTGAATTTCACGATAAAAGGTATTTTTAATGCAAAGAGATTTTTTTTAACATTCAAGAATTTTTTCATCAATAATGTAAGCTGCTTATTTTAAATTGCAGTACTGTTATAGACGTGCATGATAAATTGCTCCTGAATGCATGCTGTCCCACAGATTTGAAACACATGAGTACTATGAATATCATATTGGCTATAAAGTAACACAGCCCTTACAAAAGAGCTTGGCAAAGCATGGAATGTGCTTTATTTACTGGTACGTGCTATCTCACCATTTAACAAGAAGATTGTTATAGAAGTGGAAGGAATCACAGGTCCTGACTTTGTTAAATTGTGAATCCACCATCTTCCTTGCTTTGTTCCGCTGTGGTCTAAGTTGACATCCAAGGCTACTCCTTTGCCACTCAGAATCATTCCATCCAGACTCTGCCTGGTAGTTTGACATGCTTGAATCATTTCTGATTTTATGCTTTTCAATAGAAATCCATTCCTTCATGGTGATCTATCAGCTATTGGTTCAATCATCCTTTTTAACAAAGGTAGTTCTTGAGAAAGTGACTGTTTAAATCAGTGTTTCTTAAAGTGTGGTCCCACTGGAATTAAGTTTTCAAATAAGGTCCAGTAATACTTTTTAAAATCAAACTTCCTGGGTGAGTCTGAAGTCCACAGAGGTTTGGAAAGCACTGCCGTAAACTAAAAGAATGAACAAAACTAAATTATAGGCATCTATTGAAAGTATAAAGGAAAAGCACTTTAGGCAAGTAAGAGTGTGATTTCCTTCAAAAGAAGCCAAGATGCTGATCGGTTATGACACCTAGATATAACGTTTATCAGAAATCTGTTTAAAATATTTTAAATGTTCATTATAGACACTGCTTTCCAGGTGGCTAGGTGGTAAATGATCCGCCTGCCAATGCAGGAGACACAAGGAAACGTGGGTTCAATCCCTAGGTCTGGAAGATTTCCTGCAGAAGGTAATGGCAACCCGCCCCAGTATTCTTGCCTGGAAAATCTCATGGACAGAGGAGCCTAGTGGGCTACAGTCCATGGGGTCTCAAAGAATTGGGCACGACTGAACGACTAAGCTCATAGTGTAGACACCATACACTTAAACAATTATTGCGTAACTTTTATTTATTGAGTTCATAGGCCATGTCACCTTTGTTTTTGGAATCAAACCACACATTCATTAGCCCAGTTACTCCATACACTGTAATAGTGAGGGCTGCGGGATTTGGGACACGTTGGGGAATGTTTCAACATGTGAATCAGGGGGACATAAGCATTCAACATACATCACATCACAACCCCTGCTTTAAGTGAAATTCAGGCCCTTCTCAAAGGAAACTCTTTCCTGCCAGCCTCTGAAGCCAATGCTTGTCCTTCTCTTATGCCCTCAAAATCCAAGCTTCAGGGAGTGGTCCTTTCTACTCTTCTGTTTTAGCCCCTCTGTATTTTAACCATTTGGGGGATTTTATGGCCTTACCGCCCTTTCTCTGAAGCTATGGTATTCAGGCTTTAGAAACTGCCCAGGTAGTTTGGAGCCCTGTCTTCCATTCACTACCATGCTATATAGAATTTTTTTTTTTTTCAGAAAATTTTAAAAGGGCCGTCTTGCTTAGTGTGAAATTCCTTTGCTCAGAGAGGGCTGTGCAAGCACTGTGTATGGGTCTCACCTCCCTCACAATCTCTCCACCTTTTTGTTTTGGCCAGGGCAGAGGGTCCCTGTGAAGGGCTCCGTAATTCAAGAGGCACCACATACTGCAAGTGTGAAACTGGATTTACTGTACTTATAAAAATTTAGGAGTACATGAACAGTTTTCCACTCAGTTCTAAAGCTAAAGGGTGGCATAGTTCAGTTCAGTTGTATTAGTGACTACAGCCTTTAGGATCCCAGAGAAACATGTCTCCTCATCTCTTCCCTATATGTTTAAAATAACAGGTAAATGAGGTACACCACTCCTAATATTTTTGGGAATAGGCACTGCTTTGGAGTAAGAGAAGAATTCCAGTAACACAGTGTTTGTGGAACCAAAAAGACATTAATAAGCTTCTTTTTTCTTATGTAGCATAAATGTCAATTGATTATTATATAGAAAACTATTATTTCCAACTTTCTCAGTAATGCTAGGGCATTCATTTTCTATTTTTTTTCATGTACTAATTTATTTTTCAGAATTAATCATTAGCACAATTTTAATAATGTTTACACTAGTTGACTGAGGATACTTTCGCAGTATTCCATAATTCATGTTGAGCTACATTTGTACATAGGTAGGTCCAATTGTTGATGAATGAAATTATGACAGCAGTTATTTTTATTAACAACAGCTTGGGCACTGAATGTTGAGATTAAAATATTATTGCTTTTTTGAAAACAAAAATAAAGTTGAATAAAAATTAAAACAAGGAAAAATGAGTTAAAGGATCTTTATTTAAAATTTCAATATGTATTAATTATAATTTGTGCATGCCTTTTAATTTTAATAGATATATTTAAATTTTGAGAATACACCTGTTTTGAAAACATGAAGAAATTAATTTTACATTACTGTTAGCATATTTTTATATTTATGTAAAATCTTATCCAAATTTGAGTGCTTTGAATGCAAATACAATTGTTAAATCTTTTGTGGTATCACTATCTATCAAATGCCATTATTTGAAAATCCTGGTCATAACATATTTACTCTACTGGTTTATAAATCATGCACACTTTTTTTAAAATTTCTCCTCCCAACATCACTCACCTATAAACTCGTTACCCATACATGTTTTATTATTAATTTATCTTTGATATATTGCTTACTTTTAGGTTAAAAAAATAAAATTACACTTTTTTTTCTATATTGTAATAAATTATGTTTGTCAGGGTATATATTTTATTTAGCCATTAGCATGATTTATTGCTTTTAAATATATGGCTTCACAGTACCTAATGTCTCCGGTGTATTTTTGCCATGAATAGTATATATATGTTATGGGCCTACTCTTCCCCCAAATTTTGTCAAATGGAGACTCAGAAGTGACAGTGAAATTTCCTACTGTACTCTGTATGTGTGTGTATCAATGTGTGTGTGTTTATCAGTTATGAGAGGCTTTACCAAAGATGATAAGAAAGTAATGATAAGAGAAGAGAGGTTCCAAAATAACTTGATTAAAGAGCCTTGTTATAAAATCGAAGCAAACACCGTAAAATTTTATGAAATCACATTGGCAATGTCAGACTGTTCAATAAACTGGGTAAAATATTGATCCCCCCCCTCCCTTTTTTAGGATAGTATTTAGATACAACTTTTTGTGGTTTTACAAAAGTGTCAAGAAAATATAGTTACAATAGCAAAGCAATCTGACATTAATGGGAAAGAGACTATGTTGCAAATGAAATTTGAGTGTTTTGTGAAATAGATTTCCTTTCTTTTCTCAAAGAGTCAACATTTTTTATCAAATGAAATATTGATAGAATGCACTCACATTTCATCTCAACAAGCTGTATGCATTGAAACTTTTAGAAAAAAATGGGGGGACTTGTTGAACATAGTTTGTTTATTAGGATTGAACAGTTATTTACAAAGAAATATTCAAGAGATGCTGGGAATGATCAAGAGCAGGAGAAGAGGGTGTCAGAGGCCGAGAGGGCTGGATGGCACCACTGATGGTCATGAAACTGGGCTCCAAACTCCGGGAGATGATGAGGGCCAGAGAGGCCTGGGGTGCTGCAGTCCGTGGAGGCACAAAGAGTCAGACACAACCGGGACAACAGCAATTTATGACAAAAAAAGATACTTTTCATTCACTACCAGTGAGTTACATCTACCTCCACTGATGGTGAATGTTTTATCTAATGTTTCCTGACATTCATTTCAAACTCTGCCAACCTCTCCCAGACTTTTAATATCTCTATCTTGTTTCTGTATTGATTCCCTGGAAATTTCTGATTTGTATGAGACACATTCTAATGTTTGTTTATTTGTTTGTTTTCATTTTTCATAGAATAATTCAGAAGCTTACCCAAATGCAAATATGAAGGTTAATAGTCAGTGTGAATTTAAATCACGTTAGAAATCCTGAATCAGCTCTATTTTGTTTTTGACAGTGTCCGTCCTGGCTGCTTCTATTCCATCCAGCCCTAAAATAATATTTTGAGGTTTTCTCAAAAGGAGCAGTAAGTAAATGCCCCTCAATAAAATAATTCTTACTTTAATGTGTAGCAAGATTTTGATTATAAGCTCACATACATTAAGGTAGTAATATGGCCAATGGATAGGGTATTCACTACTACTTGTTACTTATTCAAAAATCAATGCCTAAATGATAAAATTAAGATCATATACAAGTGAACTATTTGATATTTTCTCATGTTAAGTACATCACAGGAAAAGATTTACTCTCATGATAATTTGTGTGCTCTTATAATTACCCACCTTTTGGGAAGTCTCCCACAAATAGAGAAAGCTTGAAGGTACTCATATAGGATTTCCAGAAGCAGAAGAAAAATGCTTCAATTTAATCAGAAATATTTTGTCCCCAGTTTCCTGAGCATGTCACTAACCAAACGTACTCCAATAATTATATATTTTAATATCTTTGGGACCTATTCAATAATGAATTAACACTCTTTCTGGGATCATCTCAGCCTTTTGGTTTCTCTGAGGGCAGGGTAGTCATTAAATCTTAGTAAGAAAACTATGTGAATAATGACCGTCTCTGTTCATTTAGCTTATTTATATTGTGGTATCATCAATTTTAACTAATGTTATTAAGTGGAAACTTATTTGCTGGAAACTTGAGGGAAGAAATATTTATTCTCACAAAATACTCCGGACTGAAAATTTAAAAATTAGTCTGGGAATGGACTTGGTGAACTGTTTGCTGCATTTTGTGAGCATTAAACTTTACCTGCCATCTCTGACAAGGCTACATGACTTTCTTAACAGAAAAATACCCAGGAGGTAATATTTTGAAATATATTCTAACCTCCATTCAGTTACAAGAAGTACACTTTGTTTAAATTTTTAAGTGACATATCTCATTTAGGAGAATTTTTCTTCTTGAATCTAGTTCATTGTTGGATGTTATATTACTACTTGAAGTTTTATCATCATGCACAACTAATTTAATCAAAGAAATATTTTATGAAACAAAGAACTTAATAGTTGGCTGTATCACAAAAATTTAAATACTTAAAATCATTCTTACCAGACCAAAGATAAAGACAAGAAAATAAAAACAAGAAGCTTTCAAATAATAAAAAATAACAGAAACAAACAAACAAACAAAAAGAAATATTGGTGGCTCAACATGGGCACCTGTTGTTAAACTGTTGTTCAGCTGGTACAGTTATTATTGTCTTCTTAATATAACCACAGTGTTATGGCCGATCTTATTTAATAAACATTTCAGGAACACCAAGTATTCCTTTGGCATACTCTCAAGGATACTAGAGTTAGATAAGACCTCTGTTTTAATGGAGTTTCAAGCCATCTGAGAAAAAAACATTAAAAAACAAACATTTAAGCCATTTTAATTCATGTTTGAAACAAGAACAGCAAGTAGAAAAATAGAGTATAAAGTCAGCATCCTTCACATTGTACCTTACCTCAGTTCAGTTTAGTTCAGTCGCTCAATCATCTCTGACTCTTTGTGACCCCATGAACTGCAGCATGCCAGGCCTCCCTGTCCATCACCAACTCCTGGAATTCACCCAAACCCATGTTCATTGAGTCAGTGATGCCATCCAGCCATCTCATCCTCTGTCACCCCCTTCTCCTCCTGCCCCTAATCCCTCCCAGCATCAGGGTCTTTTCCAATGAGTCAGTTCTTCGCATGAGGTGGCCAAAGTATTGGAGTTTCAGCTTCAGCATCAGTCTTTCCAATGAACACCCAGGACTGATCTCCTTTAGGGTGGACTGGTTGTATCTCCTTGCAGTCCAAGGGACTCTCAAGAGTCTTCTCCAACACCACAATTCAAAAGCATCAATTCTTCTTCACTCAGCTTTCTTTATAGTCCAACTCTCAGATCTGTACATGACTACTGGAAAAACCATAGCCTTGACTAGTTGGACTCTGTTGGCAAAGTAATGTCTCTGCTTTATAATATGCTGTCTAGGTTGGTCATAGCTTTTCTTCCAAGGAGTAAGCATCTTTTAATTTCATGGCTGCAGTCACCATCCGCAGTGATTTTAGAGGCCAGAAAAGTAAAGTCTGACTCTGTTTCCACTGTCTCCCCATCTATTTGCCATGAAGTGATGGGACCATATGCCATGATCTTAGTTTTCTGAATGTTGAGTTTAAGCCAACTTTTTCACTCTCCTCTTTCACGTTCATCAAGAAGCTCTTTAGTTCTTCTTCACTTTCTGCCATAAGGGTGGTGTTATCACCATGTCTGAGGTTATTGATCTTTCTCCCAGCAATCTTGATTCCAGCTTGTGCTTCCTCCAGCCCAGCGTTTCTCATGATGTACTCGGCATATAAGTTAAATAAGCAGGGTGACAATATACAGCCTTGACACGTACTCCTTTTCCTGTTAGGAACCAGTCTGTTGTTCCATGTCCAGTTCTAACTGTTGCTTCTTGAACTGCATGCAGATTTCTCAGGAGGCAGGTCAGGTAGGTAGTCTGGTATTCCCATCTCTTTCAGAATTTTCCACAGCTTATTGTGAGACACACAGTCAAAGGCTTTGGCGTAGTCGATAAAGCAGAAGTGCATGTTTTTCTGAAACTCTCTTGATTTTTTGATGATCTAGTGAAAGTTGACAATTTGATCTCTGGTTCCTTTGCCTTTTCTAAATCCAACTTGAACATCTGGGAGTTCACAGCTTATGTACTTTTGAAGCCTGACTTGGAGAATTGTGAGCATTACTTTGCTAGAGTGAGAGATGAGTGTCTTGTGCGGTAGTTTGAGCAGTCTTTGGCATTGCCTTTCTTAGGGATTGGGATGAAAACTGACCTTTTCCAGTCCTGTGGCCACTGATGAGTTTTCCAAATTTGCTAACATATTGAGTGCAGCATTTTCATAGCATCATCTTTTAGGATTTGAAATAGCTAAACTGGAATTCCATTACCTCCACTAGCTTTGTTTGTAGTGGTGCTTCCGAAGGCCCACATATTATTCCAGGATATCTGGCTCTAGGTGAGTGATCATTGTGATTATCTGGGTCGTGAAGATCTTTTTTGTACAGTTCTTCTGTGTATTCTTGCCACCTCTTCTTAATATCTTTTGCTTCTGTTAGGTCCATACCATTTCTGTCCTTTACTGAGCTTCATCTTTGCATGAAATATTCCCTTGGTATCTCTGATTTTCTTGAAGAGATCTCTAGTCTTTTCCAGTGTAATGTTTTCCTCTATTTCTTCGCACTGATCACTGAGGAAGGCTTTCTTATCTCTCCTTGCTATTACATGGAACTCTGCATTCAAATGGGTATATTTTCCCTTTTCTCCTTTGCCTTTCGGGGTCTTTTCTTTTATCAGCTATTTGTAGGTCCTCCTCGGACAATCATTTTACCTTTTTGCATTTCTTTTTCTGGGGGATGGTCTTGATCACTGCCTCCTGTACAATGTCACGAACCTCCATCCATAGTTCTTCAGGCCCTCTGTCTATCAGATCTAATACCTTGAATCAATTGTCACTTCCACATCATAAAAATTTGATCCACTGATCTCTAGTAGCATATTGGGCACCTACCAACCTGGGAGTTTATCTTTCAGTTTCCTATCTTTTTGCCTTTTCATACTGTTCATGGTGTTCTTAAGGCAAGAATATTGAAGTGGTTTGACATTTCCTTTGGCCACTTGATGCAAGAACTGCCTCCTTGGAAAAGACCCTGATGCTGGGAAAGATTGAAGGCGGGAAGAGGAGACAACAGAGGATGAGATGGTCGGATGGCATCACCAACTCAGTGGACATGAGTTTGGGTAAACTCCAGGAGTTGGTGATGGACAGGGAAACCTGGCGTGCTGCAGTCCATGGGGTCGCAAAGAGTCGGACATGACTGAGCAGCTGAACTGAACTGAACTGAACTCTCTAGTAATGCCTGGATAGTGAGACTAATACAAGTGAAAGTGTCAGGATGTCTTCCAAGTTATTGTCATGAGCAACTGCTTCACTGACAGGGAAGTTGATTGCTTCCATGCATTTTTTGATTGTCCCATTTTCATTATTGATTATCCTCCTTTTTCTAAAATTTAAAGTTTTTATTCTTGGCTCTTGATTCTGGGTTCCCTTTCTAACCCTCCCTTCCTCTCCCATTTGTTTCTTTACCACCATTTTCTTCTTTCTTCTCTTCATTTTTTTTCCTCTTTTCTGTCCTGTCTTTTCCTTTCTTCTTACCTCTTACCCTCTCTTCTCATTCCTTTTTCCGTCCTCTCCCTTTCTCATTACTATCCATGTTTTCTCTGTCTATATCATGCATGAACTGTTATGCCATCACAAGTTTGTCTTTCTGTAAATAGACACAGACATAGAACATGTAGGATATTTATTGGGGTGAGCATGGGGTTGGGCAGAGTAAGAATGTCTAACTGCAGTGTGGGCTAATAAAAACCCCTAGGAAACACCTGTGAGTACATGACCAGTGTGCCATGGAGGTGAAACTTTTATATATCCCCTGTGGTTAGTTATTGTATGCCTGCTGCCCTGGGGATGTATGATTTGAGAGAAAGGACTTTGGGCACCCCAGAAAGGCCCTGGAGGATTTGACAGCTGGAGTCTGTCTGTTGAGAGCATGCTCAGCTGCTGGGTCAGCAAGTCCTTCCATGAAGAAGCATCTTGAGAGACTTCCATGGTGTCCAGTGGTTAACACACTGCACTTCCAATGCAGGGTCCACGTGCTCGATCCCTTGTGGGGGAAATAAGATCCCACATGCTGAGCCGCATGGTCAAAAGATTTTTTGTTTGTTTGTTTTAAAGTATCTTCAAGTTCATCTCTGTACACTACATGTGGCTTTCTGATAATTACACAAATACATATCCAAGTATATATTCTCCTAAGCTTCCATACCAACTATTTAATATCTCTATTTTGATGTTTCATGCATTTCAGTTTTACCATGTTATGCTTCCTCCCATTTGCTGTTTATGACTTATCCAGCTTCATAAAGAACATCATTATCAGTTGCTCAAGCCAGTATGTTAGACTGTTTCATCATTTCTCCCTTTCTTTGACTGGACTAAGTCAACTCATAATCAATTGATATCATTTTCCCTCCAAAATATGCTTACTATTCACAATGAACATTATTTCAATTCACCATTGTCTCTCCCCTAGTTTTTTACAATAACCTACTAATTTGTATTCTAGGATACATACATACATTATTCTAGGATACATACATACATAATTACTCACCTCCAACATAAGATACAACTACAGAGAGATTCATTTTTAAGTAAACTGAGTCATATCTTAACATACTGCTTCATAAACACTTATTTGACTTCCCACTATTCTTAAAATAATATTGTAACTCTTTATTATAACTTCTGCTCCCAACTTGACCTGGTCCCCTCTTATCTCTAAGATACCATCTTTAACTACATTTTTCCTTCTCTTATTATCTTGTAGTCACATTGTCTACCCTTTCTCCAATCAAAATCTGAAACTTATATTGATCTCTATAGATTTGCCTTTAAAGGTTCATTTGTATGGAATTATCTTTCCTTGGCTCCCTGCTTGTATCATTCACATTTCAACTCAAATGCAAGCTCCTTAAAAGTGGTTTATCTATGCTACCTAAGCCACGTCACCATCCTTATTCCCTTGATTGTGTATATCATGATCTATATGATATATATTTATGTCATTTACTTGTTTGTTGACTTTATTTTCCCTTTCTACCCACAGTCCCTTGGCAGTAAGTTTCTAAAGGCAGAAAATCTTGTGCCTTTGTTAATTGTTGTACCATGACTACTTAGAAAAAAGATTGTCTATCATATAGTAAACATTGAAAATTTAGTTTTACCTCCATTAATGAATTGTCTGTGATCACATCCACCAAGACTAGATTTTGGACATGTCAAGTAGAGATGTCTGATGCACAGTTGAATATTGAGTATGTAACTCAAAAGAAACACGTGAGCTGAAAATATAAACTAATCATCAGAGAAATGCAAACAATAACCACAACGAAATGTTACCTCACACTTGCCAGACTGGCTATTACCCAAACAGAACAATGACAGCGAATGTTGGAGAGAACGGGGACATTAGGAACATTGCACACTTCTGGTGGGAATGTAAAATATCGTAACCTCAATGAGAAACAGGATGGAAGTGCCTAAAAAAATAGAAACAGAACGGCTGCATGGTCCAGCAGTCCTGCTTTTGGGTATTTATGTAAAAGAACTGATACCAGGTTCTTGAAGATGTATTAGCCGTCTCATGTAACTTACAGGACTTTTTACACAAGCCAAGATATGAAAACAAAGTAAATTTTTATCAAAAGATGGATAAATTTTAGAGAGTGTAGTATACATATGTACAATGGAATATTATTAAGGCTTTAAAAACAGAAGGAAATTCTATAATATGTGATAGCATGGATGAATTTTAAGGGAATTTTGCTAAATGAAATAATCGAGTTGCAAAAAGATAAATACTGCATGATTCTACTTACATGAAGCATCTAAAATAGTCACATTCATAGACTCAGATTTTGGAATGATGGTTTTCTGGTGCTGGGGGAGAGGAAAATTAATGGGAATAAGATTTCATTCAGCATGATAAATAAGAGATACATGTAGAGACCTGCTCTTCTACGCTGTAAATATAGTCCACTGTAAAGTGTTGCACAAATGTGTTAAGTGGGTAGCATCATGCTATGTGTTCTTATCAAAATAAGTGTTATAATGGGAAAACCCTGGGGTACCTTGTAAAGACAGAGCTTATGGGTGTCCTGGAAAGATTTTCCTGAAATCTGAAGAATTAATGAGAATAAATTAGGCATTTTGTGGGGAGGGGATTCTTTAAATAACAGGAAGAATACACGCAAATTCACAGAGATAAACAGAATTTTGACATAAGGCAGAGATGATAAAAAGGTCAGGATGATCCTATCCCAGGGGCTGATGAGAATAATGGCAAAAGAATAAGCTATAAATAGAAGCACTGCCTTGATATAAATGCCTGCATGGATCTGCAGGATTTTATTGTTGTTTTTCAGTTACCAAGTCATGTCTGACTCTGCAACCCCATTGACTGCAGCAATACCAGGCTTCCCTGTGCCCCACTGTCTCCCAGAGTTTGCTCAGATTCATGTCCATTGAGTCAGAAGGATTTGATATTTATCCAAAAGGCAACGAGGAACTATTAAACTATCTTAAATTAGAGCAATGTGTATCTCTTTTCAAAAGATCCTGTTTGCTTTACTACAGAAAGGGAATTACAAAGATAAATATGGGAAGATGATTGACAGGAAAGAGTAACTCAGAATTGGGAAGATTACATGGAGATGGAAAAGAGAGGTCACATTTGAAAGTATTTGAGGAGATAATTTTGAAAAAAATTAGTGATCAACTGTGTAGTGGGTGGGTATGGAGGAAGTGTCAAGTGATACTTCTATTTTCTGCCTTGTTCAGCTAAAATTCCATTTATTTTCTATATATAATTATACAAAAGTATAGAGCTAGAAGACATGCTTAAATTTGAAAGAAGTAGTGTCTAAATGATACAGACATTAATTGACTATAAGTGTGAAAGTTGCACAGTCATATCTGACTGTTTGAGACCCCACGGACTATAGAGTCCATGGAATTCTCCAGGCCAGAATACTTGAGTGGCTTACTGTTCCCATCTCAAGGGGTTCTTCCCAACCCAGGGATTGAACCCAGGTTTCATGCATTGCAGGTGATTCTTTACCAACTGAGCTACCAGGGAAGCCCTAATTGAGTAAGGGCATGAATAAATATTATCAGCTACAGTAAAGGGCAGGAAAAAAAAAAAAAAAAGCTCTGAGTTGTCACAGTTAAAGTTCAGGTAGAGGAGAGCCAAAACAGGACTGAAATTGGCCAGTACGTCAATACATCAGTGCAACACCATAAAGAGACATCAACTGTTTCCGTTTCAGAAAGGAGAGGTGGTAAACAGTCTTAACTTTAGTTGAAGGTCAAGTAAAATGAGGCATTCAAAAATGCCCATTGGAATTAGAGATCCCAGGGAAAGTCATTACCGTAAAGTGATAAAAGTGAAAACTATTTTCATGTGGATTGAGTGGAATTGTAGCCCTCTGATTCCTTCAAAACAGAAAAGAAAATTATGAATCTATCAAAGTATAGGCTAACATTTTACTTTGTATGGGTCAGTATCAGTGATGAAATTAGCAACATTAGTATGCCTAGAAATTTCTAGGCAGATAAAGCTGAATCTAAAGAGGAAATGCAGCACTTTACAAAATAATTCAGATATGTTTGGATCTAGAGAGTTCGCTGGCCAAGAAAAAATGCTGACATTGAAAAATAGAAGGCAGGAGTAAAAGATGTGAGACAAATGGGGATTCTCTTCCAAGTATGTTTGAACTCACTATATCATCTGAACATTCTTTGATTTAATTATATTTTCAACACTTTTTCTCTCTTTATGATTTTTTTGGGGAAAGCTATCAACAGATTTTAAATTAATGGATTTGTACAATAAATCACTTTTGTGTGGGAGAGATAAAAATGTAAGTCTCTGGCTTTGTTATCAAGGGGCTTATATTCCTAGACATGCATACATGGAGCTTTCAAAAATCCTAGGAAAGAACAAGGAAGATTATAAACAAATCAATGCTTATGTTAATATATTACTTAAGCTACGGGTCAATGCATGCTATAGGAGTTAAAGAAATGATAGATTCCTTCTAGACCTCACTCTGAGCTTTCCCTGTCATTCCAAGAAGTGCACTATCTCTTGAAATCGTCAAGATAAATCACCATTGATTAGAACATGCACAGAAATGAGCAGCATTACCATGTAACATTAAATTAACTTTTGATTAACTCTTTCATTTAGTCCAAGGTATTTCCTAAGTGCCAAAATCTTGTGACACTGGTTTCTCTACTCCAGTAACTTAAGACATCTCTTAAAATCTCATTCAGAACTTCCACTGTATTTTCTCTATTCAAATTTTTTCTTCCACTTGTACGAATATTTATATTTTC
Organism: Cervus elaphus; assembly: GCF_910594005.1. Taxonomy (NCBI): domain Eukaryota; kingdom Metazoa; phylum Chordata; class Mammalia; order Artiodactyla; family Cervidae; genus Cervus; species Cervus elaphus. Next base: position 104,221,122 of record NC_057823.1, on the reverse strand, counting down.
TGGCAAATCTTTTTGAATTTCTTACCTCTTGTTCTTTCCCTAGTCCATGGCTTTATGTGTGTGCCTATTCTTGACTACATGTCAATTACATTCTGAGTAAAGATAATACTTTAGTGATAAGCAAATAGAAGTCATGTTTGCTAATGTTCACATATCAAAAACAAAACAAAATGAAGATAGAATGTATATTATGTGCCTTTTTATGTTAAAGCTAGTAAAGTTATTATTTGACCAAAGCATACATGGTAAAACCTTAAAAAAGTTCCAGAATTCCATGTCTGCAAACCCTGAGGTTACATACATTTTGGAATCCAAAACTAATCAAATTTTAGAAAGATAATACATGCATGGAATGCATTATATAATATTTCCAGTAAGTTCTGAAGCAACATTCTATGTGTGTGTGTGTGTGTGTGCGTGCGTGTGTGTGTATGGGTATGTACTCAGTTGTGTCTGACTCTTCACGACCCCATGGACTGTAGCCCACCAGGCTCCTCTGTCCATGGGATTCTCCAGGCAAGAACACTGGAGTGGGTTGCCATTTCCTTCTCCAGGGGATCTTCCTGACCTAGGGGTCGGAACCCGCGTCTCACGCCATCTTTGGCATTACAGTTTAACTCTTTACCACTGTGCAACCCGGGAAGTCTGCTACACCGTATAGTTACATAAATCAATATTACTGAAGTTAAGCTTAAAGACTCACCCTATTTAGGACAAAATAATAAATTATCAGTGTTTAGCTGGAGTCACAGAGAAGGCAGTGGCAGCCCACTCCAGTGTTCTCGCCTGGAGAATCCCAGGGACGGCGGAGCCTGGCGGGCTGCCGTCTATGGGGTCGCACAGAGTCGGACACGACTGAAGTGACTCAGCAGCAGCAGCTGGAGTCAAGCCGTATAGTAATATACTGATGGATGATGTGGGTAAATACGTCCTGAAAGTGTTCTAATACTTCTCAATTCAGAGACAACGTTCATATTTCAATCCATTCTTCCTCGCTCCTTCCTCTCTCTGCGTTTCCCCATGCAGTAAATATTCCTTATGTCAGGTCGTTTGGAAATCTTAGTGAACAGGTCACTTCAGTGTTAACGGCTTCACTGTCATCAGATTAGAGGCAGATACGTGATGATGGGAGAGAAACAGGATTCTCGAGTCATGAGGCGGAACTTCGATAGGCTGCTTTTAAACGGAGATTTCGGTTTTCCTTCTTCATTAGATAGACTTCTGTCTAAGCAGTATCTAATTGAGTAAAACTGCCCTAACCTTCTGCTGATTGATGATAAATGGATCATGGTCAAGGAATGAAGTTAGCTGATCACAATTTTTTATCATATCTGGGAGATTTTTTTCCCACCTGTGTTCATAAACACTGCTCTCCTACTCATGACTTAAGAAATTTCATCATCCATGGGACTGCACAAGAGGAATATTGCTACAAATGTTCATCATTCTTTTTTTTTGTTTGTTTTCGCCAAGGATTATGATTTTTGTCAATTATTATCAAATTTGTCAGTTACTTCATGACTTATAGAAACCTTTTGCTATAGGTTTTCAGATACTTTACACAATGATGCCTTCTGACTTTCTGAATATTCATACTTTTTAAAATATTTAATTATTTGTGATATATTCTAGCCTAATAAAATATCAGTTGCCATATGAGTTTCCTTCTTTACTATGCAATCTACTTAATCATTACCAGTCATTATCTTTTTTTTTTTAATTTGTTGCTTGTTTCATTATAGTGTTTGCCCATTCTTCATTAGTTTTTATAACTACTACCAGCCTCCAGTGTAAAATCTCCAATAACTTTTGATTCTATTTCTTTAAATTATATGCTAACAACTTAAAGTACTATTGGGTTTTCTTTATCACATTCCTCATTAGGATACCCCACAAACACACCCTGATGAAGATTATACAATAACAGCATTTGCCTGAGATATTGATAGTAAAATCTGTTGTACTTTTCATTTCTTGATGTTACCCATGGAGTTGTATTAACATTTTTTGGCAATTTCATTGTTTAATTTAACATAGTGTTACAAGATACAAAACAAAAAGCTAAATAATGATGAACAGAAGTGTGTAACTACTAGAATATACAATTTCAAAAGGTGTCTCCTATCAGTTCAAATAAGATTGTTGCACAAAATAAATTTTATTGCCAAATTTACACAAAAAAGTAAAGAAAAAGAAAATTTAGGTATTTGAACTTTACAGGCTTTGAAATTTCCCTGAAAGATTTCAGATCTATATTGATTTAAGATAGATATTTTAATATATCTTTAATATATCAGTTAAGGGGAAATATCTCTTGATAAATGAATACTCATGATTAATCTAAAAGTAGCTATTAATAAAAGACATGTTAATTGTTTAACTCACTCCGTTATGAAAAATGAAACATTACACATTTATATTACAACTTACATTGTAAGATTTTCATTGACAATCAACATCTCCCTGTGTGTCAAAAATGCTAAGAAATGTGTTAAAAAATTCATCATTGTTTACCTGTATTAAATAATTCGTCTAGACTTATAGCCAGCAAGACCTCCAGAACTGTTCAGAAAATGGTTCATCTCATAGTCACTGACTTTTTTCAATAAGGAAACATGCATTTTTATATTCAAAGTACACAAATAATAAATTGTAGCAAGAGCTACATTAATTTGAATTTTTTTAAATTTTTTTCTGTTTTGAGTACTTTATATACAATTCTCTTACTTTCAACACTTTCTTACTTTATTTTTATTTTATATTATCTTTGTTGAAATGATTTTCATTCACATTCCTTGGAAAACAGTAATTTAGGGCATTACTCATAATGCTAATTTGTTTATGAAACAATTTTTTATTCTGTTTTTACACTGTGCCAGTCACCATTCTAGGCATTCTGGAACTTGCAGTAAAGGAATCAAATCTCCTGAACTATTAAGAGTTAAATGTGATAATACAATAAGATTTTTAGAAGACTACCTGGCATACAGTAAGTACTTAATAAATTATAGTCAGTAATAATTTAGTGGTGACTGTATTTTATTATTAAATAACTCTTCTACTGGCAAATACATGCTCTAAATACATCCAACAATTATAATAGTATCATTTTATATGAGATTGATGCTTTGAAGTAAACACAGCAGGTTAAATAGGTGGAGTGTTCTTTAGTTAAGACAGAAGAAAATGCCTGTCAGGAACTGAAGTTTGGACTTAAGCCTGAATGAAGGGAAATAACAGCAGAACCTCCTGCAGAGTTCTGGGGAAAGAGTATTTCGGGTAGAGTGATATTTAGTGCAGTGCCCACACGGAAGGAAAGAGACGGGTATGTTCAGAGACTTGGAAAGATATAGCTGGAACAAACTACACCAGGAAGAAGCAGGTAGGGATTGAGTTCAGAGATGTGTAGGTTATCACATGCCACAGATCCCACTAAGGGCAGAATGTGAAGAGAAACTGAAGAGCCTCCTGATGAGGTGAAAGAGGAGACTGGAAAAGCTGGCGTAAAGCTCAACATTCAGAAAACTGAGAGCACGGCCTCCAGTCCCATCACTTCAAGGCAGATAGAAGGGGAAAGTGAAAGCAGTGGCAGAGTTTATTTTCTTGGGCTCCAAAATCACTGCAGATGGTGACTGCAGCCGTGAGATTAAGAGACACTTGCTCCTTGGAAGAAAAGCTCTGACAAACCGATACAACATTTTAAAAAACAGAGACATCACTTTGCCAACAAAGGTCTGTATAGTCAAAACTACGGTTTTGCTAGTACACATTTGTGAGTGTTGGGCCATAAAGAAGGCTGAGTGCTGAAGAACTGATGCTTTTGAATGCAGTGGTGGAGGAGACTCTTGAGAGTCCTTTGAACAGCAAAGAGATCAAACCATTCCATCCTAAAGGAAATCAGCTCTGAACACTCATTGGAAGAACTGAAGCTGAAATTGAAGCTCTAATACTTTGGGCACCTGATGCAGAGTGGACTCATTTGAAAACACCCTGATGCTGGGACAGATTGAAGGCAGGAAGAGAAGGGGACGACAGAGGATGAGATGGTGGGATGGCATCATTGACTCAATGGACATGAGTGTGAGCCTGGTGTGCTGCAGTCCATGAGGTTGCAAAGAGTTGGACACAACTTAGCAAATGAACAACAACAACAACATGCTATAAAAGAAGACTGAGTTTTACAAAAGTTGCTGTGGGATGTGGAGGGTCTTAAGAGGAATGATGTTACCTGATTTGAAGTTAAAACTTTATTCTTGCTGCCTTTTGCTCATGTGTAGGGGGAAGAATTGATGCTTTTGAACTGTGGTGTTGGAGGAGACTCTTGAGAGTCCCTTGGACTGCAAGGAGATCCAACCAGTCCTTCCTAAAGGAGATCAGTCCTGGGTGTTCATTGGAAGGACTGATGCTGAAGCTGAAACTCCAGTACTTTGGGCACCTGATGCAAAGAGTTGACTCATTGGAAAAGGCCCTGATGCTGGGAGGGATTGGGGGCAGGAGGAGAAGGGGACGACAGAAGATGAGATGGTTGGATAGCATCACCGACTCAATGGACATGGGTTTGGGTGGACTCCGGGAGTTGGTGATGGACAGGGAGGCCTGATGAGCTGCGGTTCATGGGGTCGCAAAGAGTCGGACACGACTGAGCAACTAACTGAACTGAGGGGGGAAGAAAATCATTTAGGAATCTAAAATATCAATCCTAGTTAGATATAATTTTGATTTGGGCTTTTATGCAGTGGAGATGATGGAATCAAATAAATTATAGATATAACACTAATGGGATATGTTCATGAATTAATATACGAGATCGCAGAAGGAGAGGGATCAAGAATGGGATTTTTAATTGATCTTTTGAATAGATAGGGCTCACTATTCTAGAGAGTACCATAGGAGAAACAGATTTGATGAATGAATGAGCTAATGTGGTGGTGTGTGTGTAAATACACCTCCTTTGCTAACTATTCAAGTGAGACAATGCGTTTCAAGTATAAATCTACGTCATAAATTCCCTAGATTATATTGCCTGCAACAGCCTGTTTGCTTTCTTTAATCAGTCACTAATTTTATTAGCATACAAAATATTTCCTCTTTTAAGTTGACTACCTGGAAATGGAGAGGTAAATTTCATGCTCTGTTACAATAAAGAATTCCTTCCAATTTTATGGTACATTACTAACCTTCTTTTTCTAATTGGATTTTGAGCAAACTTTGTATTTTAGTTGAATTTCTTCATATATGTTTTAAGATTTTGTGTTATTTCAAACTAGTTTGAGGACTCTAAATCATAGATGAATAAATAAGTAAATGAGGGCATTAATTAGCAAATATCTATTGTTTTAAATTCAGTCCATCAACAAGTTCAGATAAATACCAATACCACATACAAAGTTCAGTAATTAAAATGTTTATCAGTTTAGTTCAGTCACTTAGTCGTGTCCGACTCTTTGCGACCCAGCAAATCGCAGCACACCAGGCCTCCCTGTCCATCACCAACTCCCGGAGTCCACCCAAACCCATGTCCCTTGAGTCGGTGATGCCATCCAGCCATCTCATCCTCTGTTGTCCCCATCTCCTCCTGCCCCCAATCCCTCCCAGCATCAAGGTCTTCTCCAATGAGTCAACTCTTCACATGAGGTCACCAAAGTATTGGAGTTTCAGCTTCAGCATCAGTCCTTTTATAAAATGTTTATAGTATTTAGCGTTTGATGAAATTAAGCCATGAGCCAAATCTGGCCTGTTTACCGTAAATTCCTTACCTTCTGTTTCCTGGATAATTAACATTTGAGTAACTGAGCACATTTTTTCTTACCAAATTGACAAAAATAGTTGGTAAAATGCAAAAACAGTGACAGTTTGCCTCAGAGCTTGCTCACATTTAACATAAATACAGTGGCAAAAAAGTATGCTAATTGATATACAGACCAAGAAAAGTCTTATACACATGGTTTAAGAAGTACTCTTTGAGGATGTTAATTTGCACATTCCTTTTCAGCTGCTGAGTTAATGGAGAAACAGTGCATGCATTTAGTTTTAGCCTTAAGAAAGATGCATGAGACTTATTTTACTCTCTTATGCTTTCAGAGCAGCTTATAATCTGGCCCTTAAATGCTTTACAAACACTGAACTCACTTGTTATCTGTCTGCTTCTGAATCATAGCACAGCCCCACACCTATTTCAAGGAAAACATGGATTGCTTCTGGCCCATCTCCTCTTTGAAGCAGGAGAGGACTCTGCAGCCAGTCTGCCTAGTGCAAGGCTCTCTCCACTGCACACAGGCTGTGTGCTCTTGGACAAGCTGCTTGTCTTCTGAAGCTTCCTTTCTCATTTACAATCTGGACGTGATATAATACTCTTTCATATGCTCATTGATACTAAGTCATTTAATATAATTCTTCAAAAAGAAGAAGTGCTAAATTAAAATTAGCACCATCACGGTACCATTTTTCCTCCTTCTGCACCAATAACACGATGGCTCACAGGAAAAGCAAATGATGGTAATTAATTTAAAGCAATTTTAGTAATTTCTTTTGGAAACTCTGCTTCCAGCAGAGCAGCAGCAAAAAAGCCTCGATTCACACAATAAAGTGAGAAAGTCAAGAGTTTAGAGACCATATAGATGTATCAGGCACAGTAGTGAGTCAGCATTAGTTGTGTCTTTTTAATTTAGTTTTACATTAAGGAAGATAGAGCAAATGTAAAGTATTCTCATTAGCCTTGACACCAAGATGGAGAATGTTGAGTGACATGCAACAATCACCGGTGGCTGGAATAAACCACGTTAGCTGTGGTTCCAGATGGATAAATATAAGTGAAGTAAATGACGAGAGAGGGAAGAAAGGAGTTCAGAACAGAAAGAAGACCAAAGGTGATGTATAAATAATCAACACACATGAAAAGATGTTCAACATCACTAATCACTAGGAAAATGCAAATCAAAACCACAATGAGCAGCCCCCCGCCAAAAAATAATCCACAGTGAGCCATCAATGACTAAGATGGCTGCTACAAAATACACACATATATATACACATACACCAAACAAAAATGATAAATGGTCTTGAGGATGTGGAGAAATTGTCACCTCTGTGTTCTGTTGGTCAGGTTGTAAAATAATGCAACCACTATGGAAATAAGTATGTAAATTTCTCAGAAAGTGAAAGTAGAGGTACCATATAATCCAGCAATCCCATTTCTGGGTATATATCCAAAAGAAGTTAAAGCAAGGAAGAGATATTTACACACTCATGTGCATAATAACACTTTTCACAACAGCTAAGAGATGAAAGCCAATCAAATGTCCATTTATGGGCGAATGGATAAAGAAAATGCAGCATACACATAATGTGGAATGTTATTCATCCTTATGAAAGAAGAAAAGTCACATATGCTGCAACATGGAAGAATCTCGATGATACTATGCTAAGTAAAATAAGCCAGTCATAAAATCACAAATGTTGTGTGATTCCACTTAGATGAAATATACGTAAACTATTTGAATTTCTAGAAATGGAAAGTAAAATGCTGTTTATCAGGGCTTCAGAAAAAGAGGATTTGCTGTTTAATTTGTATAGAGTAACAGATTTGAAGGTGGAAAACTTCTGGAACTATTTTGCAATGAAGTAAACATGCTTCAGTTCGGTTCAGTTCAGTCACTCAGTCATGTCTGACTCTTTGTGACCCCATGGATTGCTGAACGCCAGGCTTCCCTGTCTATCACTAACTCCCGTAGTTTACTCAAACTCATGTCCATTGAGTCAGTGATGCCATCCAACCATCTCGTTCTCTGCCGCCCCCTTCTCCTTCTTCCTTCAATCTTTCCCAGCATCAGGGTCTTTTCCAATGATTCAGCTCTTCTCATCAGGTGGCCAAAGTATTGGAGTTTCAGCTTCAGCATCAGTCCTTCCAGTGAACACCCAGGACTGATCTCCTTTAGGATGGACTGGTTGGGTCTCCTTGCAGTCCAAGGGACTCTCAAGCGTCTTCTCCAATACCACAGTTGAAAAGCATCAGTTCTTTGGCGCTCAGCTTTCTTTATAGTACACTATCACATCAATACATGACTACTGGAAAAATAATAGCCTTAGCTAGATGGACCTTTGTTGGCAAAGTTATGTCTCTGCTTTTTAATATGCTGTCTAGGTTGGTCATAACTTTCCTCCAAGGAGTAAGTGTCTTTTAATTTCATGGCTGCAGTCACCATCTGCAGTAATTCTGGAGCCCAGAAAAACAATGTCTGCCATTGTTTCCACTATTTCCCCATCTATTTCCCATGAAGTGATGGGACCAGATGCCATGATGCTTGTTTTCTGAATGTTGAGCTTTAAGCCAACTTTTTCATTCTCCATTTTCACTTTCATGAAGAGGTTCTTTAATTCTTCTCCACTTTCTGCCTCAAGGGTGGTGTCATCTGCATATCTGAGGTTATTGATTTTTCTCCCGGCAATCTTGATTCCAGCTTGTGCTTCTTCCAGCCCAGCATTTCTCATGATGTACTCTGCATATACGTTAAATAAGCAGGGTGACAATATACAGCCTTGACATACTCCTTTTCCTATTTGGAACCAGTCTCCAGTTCCATGTCCAGTTCTAACTGTTACTTCCTGACCTGCATACATATTTCTCAAGAGGCAGGTCAGGTGGTCTGGTATTCCCATCTCTTTCAGAATTATCCACAGTTTATTGTCATCCACACAGCCAAAGGCTTTGGCATAGTCAATATAGCAGAATTAGATGTTTTTCTGGAACTCTATTGCTTTTACGATGATCCAGTGGATGTTGGCAATTTGATCTCTGGTTCCTCTGCCTTTTCTAAAACCAGCTTGAACATCTAGAAGCTATTTGTTAGGCATCCTCAGACAGCCACTTTGCTTATTTTTTTTAAATTTATTTATTTATTTATTTTTTCAGTGGGTTTTGTCATACATTGACATGAATCAGCAATAGATTTACACGTATTCCCCATCCCGATCCCCCCTCCCCCCTCCCTCTCCACCCGATTCCTCTGGTTCTTCCCAGTGCACCAGGCCCGAGCACTTGTCTCATGCATCCCACCTGGGCTGGTGACCTGTTTCACCATAGATAATATACATGCTGTTCTTTCACAACATCCCACCCTCACCTTCTCCCACAGAGTTCAAAAGTCTGTTCTGTACATCTGTGTCTCTTTTTCTGTTTTGCATAAAGGGTTGTCGTTACCATCTTTCTAAATTCCATATATATGTGTTAGTATGCTGTAATGTTCTTTATCTTTCTGGCTTACTTCACTCTGTATAATGGGCTCCAGTTTCATCCATCTCATTAGAACTGATTCAAATGAATTCTTTTTAATGGCTGAGTAATATTCCATGGTGTATATGTACCACAGCTTCCTTATCCATTCGTCTGCTGATGGACATCTAAGTTGCTTCCATGTCCTGGCTATTATAAACAGTGCTGCGATGAACATTGGGGTGCACGTGTCTCTTTCAGATCTGGTTTCCTCAGTGTGTATGCCCAGGAGTGGGATTGCTGGGTCATATGGCAGTTCTATTTCCAGTTTTTTAAGAAATCTCCACACTGTTTTCCATAGCGGCTGTACTAGTTTGCATTCTCACCAACAGTGTAAGAGGGTTCCCTTTTCTCCACACCCTCTCCAGCATTTATTGCTTGTAGACTTTTGGATAGCAGCCATCCTGACTGGCGTGTAATGGTACCTCATTGTGGTTTTGATTTGCATTTCTCTGATAATGAGTGATGTTGAGCATCTTTTCATGTGTTTGTTAGCCATCTGTATGTCTTCTTTGGAGAAATGTCTGTTTAGTTCTTTGGCCCATTTTTTGATTGGGTCATTTATTTTTCTGAAATTGAGCTTCAAGAGTTGCTTGTATATTTTTGAGATTAATCCTTTGTCTGTTTCTTCATTTGCTATTATTTTCTCCCAATCTGAGGGCTGTCTTTTCACCTTACTTATAGTTTCCTTTGTAGTGCAAAAGCTTTTAAGTTTCATTAGGTCCCATTTGTTTAGTTTTGCTTTTATTTCCAATATTCTGGGAGGTGGGTCATAGAGGATCTTGCTGTGATTTATGTCGGAGAGTGTTTTGCCTATGTTCTCCTCTAGGAGTTTTATAGTTTCTGGTCTTACATTTAGATCTTTAATCCATTTTGAGTTTATTTTTGTGTATGCTGTTAGAAAGTGTTCTAGTTTCATTCTTTTACAAGTGGTTGACCAGCTTTCCCAGCACCACTTGTTAAAGAGGTTGTCTTTTTTCCATTGTATATCCTTGCCTCCTTTGTCAAAGATAAGGTGTCCATAAGTTCGTGGATTTATCTCTGGGCTTTCTATTCTGTTCCATTGATCTATATTTCTGTCTTTGTGCCAGTACCATACTGTCTTGATGACTGTGGCTTTGTAGTAGAGTCTGAAGTCAGGCAGGTTGATTCCTCCAGTTCCATTCTTCTTTCTCAAGATTACTTTGGCTATTCGATGTTTTTTGTATTTCCATACAAATTGTGAAATTCTTTGGTCTAGTTCTGTGAAAAATACCGTTGGTAGCTTGACAGGGATTGCATTGAATCTATAGATTGCTTTGGGTAGAATAGCCATTTTGACAATATTGATTCTTCCAATCCATGAGCATGGTATGTTTCTACATCTGTTTGTGTCCTCTTTGATTTCTTTCATCAGTGTTTTATAGTTTTCTATGTATAGGTCTTTTGTTTCTTTAGGTAGATATACTCCTAAGTATTTTATTCTTTTTGTTGCAATGGTGAATGGTATTGTTTCCTTAATTTCTCTTTCTGTTTTCTCATTGTTAGCCACTTTGCTTTTTTGCATTTCTTTTACTTGGGATGGTCTTGATCCCTGTCTCTTGTACAATGTCACGGACCTCTGTCCATAGTTTATTAGGCACTCTGTCTATCAGATCTAGTCCCATAAATCTATTTCTCACTTTCACTTTATAATCAAACTTGCTTAACACTAATGAATTGTGTGCTTCCCACATGGCTCTATGGTAACGAATCTACCTGCCAATGCAAGAGATGTAAGAGATGCGTGTTTGATCCTTGGGTCAGGAAGATTCCCTGGAGTAGAAAATGGCAACCCACTTCAGTATTCTTGCCTGGATAATTCCATGGACAGAGAAGCCTTCAGAGTCCATGGGATCCCAAAGGATTGGACACCACTGAGCACACATACACCTTGAACTGTGCATTTACAATAGTTAAGATGGAAAATTTTGTCTTTACAATTTTAAAATACAAGAGTGTTACTCTCCATCCACAGGGATGAAATGGACTTGCACTCCACCCAAAATGTATTTGAATGTTGAGACTGATGGTACCATGTTAGAAGGGTATGCTGCTGCTAAGTCGCTTCAGTCGTGTCCGACTCTGTGCGACCCCACAGACGGCAGCCCACCAGGCTCCCCCATCCCTGGGATTCTCCAGGCAAGAACGCTGGAGTGGGTTGCCATTTCCTTCTCCAATGCATGAAAGTGAAAAGTGAAAGTGAAGTCGCTCAGTCATGTCCGACTCTTAGCGACCCCGTGGACCACAGCCCACCAGGCTCCTCCGTCCATGGGATTTTCCAGGCAAGAGTACTGGAGTGGGGTGCTATTGAAGGCTTATTACATAAAAATTAAACTTTCTAAGGAGAGCAAGGTAGCCCCCCAAACAGGTTGAATAGTGGTATGAAAGAACAGGAAAGAACACCGGTTTTGTTTGTTGTGGTGTCTCTGGGGTAGGGCCGAGCGAGGGTTTCTGCTTGTGAGTTGGAGCTTGTGTGGTGTGTACTTTCCTGCAGTGCCAAAGGAAGGGATATCCACGCTTTCTTCACTCATCCCAATGTGGGGCAGAATGGGAAGGAGAATTGGTGGGGCTCAGAAGCCATAGGTGGTCAGAAAGTGAAGTCAGACCGTTAAAATTCCTGGTCGTTACAGACTACTGCAATTCATGATGTTTGGCCGAAACATTCCACGCTTTATTTAATTACACTTGCACTTGTTTAAGTAAGCTGCTGCTGTCGCCTGTGATGGCCTAGAGGCTGTAAGTGAGTGAAATTTTCATTGAATGCTTTGTTCATAAGCTCCTCATTGTTGGTTTTGTATTGTGTCTTTTTGTATTGTGGCTTTTATGTAAAGAAACATGCATGACCTTCACGTATAGTGAAGATAATCTGTGAAATGAGAGCCTCCTAGATTTCTTCATCCCAAAGAGGGAAATCTCGAATAAGGAATTTTTGTTGTGGCTATTGGCCACACAAGACAAGCTGCATCATTGACAATAGTCTTGAGTTTGTAAAAAGATGTGGAGATGGGGCCAGTTGTTGGCCAGCGAACCCAGTGCTAAGGTGAGTTTCTGAAGTTTAACCAATTGTACTGAGCCCTTCAGTGTCATCCTGGGTTGGCCACAGCCTGATTAATGGACGAAAAACAGCAGCTTTCCAAGGAGCTTCATCACGTGTATAGAGGAGACACAGTTCTTCCGTGTTGGAATCCCCTTCGTTGTACATTGAAGCCAAGATGGCTAGGACAGAGCTGACCTCATTATAGAGCACCGTGGCATCTGGCAAGGGACTGAAGTCAGGAGAGAAGGCCACCGCTTCCTGCAGGCAGACTGTGCCAGAAAGCCCAGTCTGGTCTCCATCCTGCAGCAGGGAGATCTTGGCAACCGTGCCAACCTTTCAAGTGCTCCAAGGCATCCTCGGGCAGCTGGGCACCAAGGGTCTCAGACTGAGGGCCCAGGAGAGCCTCTGTTTCCAACTGAGTGCAGCAGTAGTCTGCATTTCTAAAGCCTCAAGAGGGAAAGAGTCCTTGGAGACACTAACAAGAATGCTGCTGTCTTGCAATTTGGGCAAATTCTGGAGACTTTGTTGTAGGGGGCTCATTCCAAGTGGGCCAATTTTCAAGTAACAGCCAGGATAGGGTTAAGTAAAATTTAAGTAAAAAATAAATAAATAAGTAAAATAAAAAAATTTATTGCCTCCAGAATGCAAAAAATCCTAAAAGACATCGGACTTGTTTCAATCATATGGGTGCTGAGACAGCTAATAACTGTTTCTTGGCAGTGTCACGGATGAAACAGAAATTGATTATCAAACAATTTTTAGGAATTTAACTGAGGTGACAGGGCCTTGCACTATGTGTGGGTTAAAGATCCATTCCCTTTTAATGAGCTCCTTTGTATTGACCTGTCCTGAAGGAGGGTGTCAAATGAATCTCCTTGGGAGATGATGTCTTCAGTGTGATATCATACCTATGTTCTCAGAGAATGTCACTTGTGGTTAAGATCTTTCTTGCAAATGCTACATATGATGCCATTGTTGTTCAGGGTACTGCAAGACTAGCTGAGTAAAGGTATATTGTGTTCCTGCAAAGAGGAAGGCAAACTGCAACTAAAAGTCCATTGCAATGTGAACCACATAGGACATATCAGGCAAATTTATGACTGCAGTGTATTTACATGCTACTGATTGGCTGATGTCAGTAACTTTAATCACGTTGATAGATATACAGAGACACAAATAAAATTACATGGCCTAAAGGCACTTTGAGGAGGGCCTCATTCCCATACTCTTGTCTCTACATACCAATTATAACTTCTGATTTAGATTTGGGATGAATCTACAACAGAGACGAGGGAATACCCCTTAAATGTAGCACAGATCAAAGTACAAGCTTGCCAGCAGTTAATAATCACCCACACAACATGGAAAATGAAAATCCATTCAGTTTATTTATATTGTGATGAACTTAAATGATAAATAATATGTTTAAAGTAAAAGTAAAGTAAAGTCACTCAGTTGTGTCTGACTCTTTGCAACCCCATGGACTGTAGCCTACCAGGCTCCTCCATCCATGGGATTTTCCAGGCAAGAGTACTGGAGTGGGGTGCCATTTCCTTCTCTAGGGGATCTTTAGGGAACAGTAAACTGTTTCACACTCATGTAGAGAGATATATAGTAGATGTGTATAGAATGAACACTCCCCCACCTTTTTTTTTTCTCTTTGGCACTAGAATAATTTTTGATAAACTAGAAAACTGGCCCATCATTCAGGAATGTTCTTTATTGAATCAGTTCAGTTCAGTTCAGTCACTCAGTCGTGTCCGACTCATTGCGACCCCATGGACTGCAGCATGCCAGGCCTTCCTGTCCATCACCAACTCCTGGAGTTCACTCACACTCATTCTTTATTGAATGCTAGACTCTAAATACTGAATGCTCTAAATGCTGAAGTCTCCCTTCAGCAACTTCAACTTGGGAATTGCACAATATTGATGAATTTAACAAATATATGTGGAACATCTATAATTTTGCATTATAGAAGGATAAAAGGATTTAGAGATCCTAAGAACAGGATAGATTCTCATAAAGCCTTCTTTTCTGATATATAATAAAAATATGAAATCATAATATCTAAAGTTTATAGGTATGCTAAAATCAAAGAGGATTTCATTATCTTTGGGCAAGTCTGAAATCTGAGCTAATCATCTTTCTCTTTTACTGTACTTTCCTCTGTTGGCCCTGCTTTATCAGGGACATAATTGGTCCTCTCATTACATGGATTATATAGGCTTTCATCCTCAGTAATGCAGTGTAGTGCTAGTGGTCCAGAGGTCAGAAAGACTTAGGGTCATTGTACTTGTGGAGCATATATAGGTTGCCAGCTCGCAGAGGGTGATTTTCTGTTCCTCCTAGATCTATTTCTTTTTATAGCCTTGAGAATGTAATGGGGATTTGTGCAGACTATACAGAAAAGAGCTCTGATTATAAATTAAAGCATACCCCATACATTTTAGAGATGGTATATTTCAATGTCCTTCTTACTATTTTAAAATATGTAGTTTTGGGTAACAGATGTGAAATATTAATTTATAAAAAACACATCTATATAGCGGTATGAATTTTGTCTAGGAAAACTGCCTGTGTTAACAGTCCAATCTTTTATGAAGTCTTTAAATGATTGTCTACCAGTAGAAACAGGAAGTTCTAGTACTGCCTTTCCACGTGTCTCATCAATGCCTCCTTATTTCCACCACCTAGTCTGTGATAGATGTTAATCCCAAGTAAATTTGTCCTAATAGAGGTGATTCTGTCCCTTTCCAACTAAATAGATGTGACAGCCTGTGAAGATAAAATCAATGTTAATTTTCAGTGAATTGTGTCCATATGAAAATAACCAAGAGTTCAAAGTATAAGGAGACAGAAAACCAGTAAAGAAAAAAAAAAAAAAATGAGGTCTCTGTTCAGCTTCTTTTGTTTGCTTCCATTACAAATAATTCCATCTTTAATGATCTGTTCTTTAATCTTTCTTTGTCTTGCTTCATTATGTTACAGAGGATTGAGTAGTGAAAAAATTACATCCAGTCGACATTTGGAAGATTTGTTTTTACCTATGAAATTTACTATGTAATAATAGTATGGTATAAACATTCAGTTCAATTCAGTTCAGTTGCTCAGTCATGTCCACTCTTTGAGACCCCATGAACCGCAGCACACCAGGCTTCCCTGTCCATCACCAATGCCTGGAGTCTACTCAAACCCATGTCCATTGAGTTGGTGATGCCATCCAACCATCTCATCCTCTGTTGTACCCTTCTCCTCCCTCCCTCAATCTTTCCCAGCATCAGCGTCTTTTCCAATGAGTCTGCTCTTCGCATCAGGTGGCCAAAGTATTGGAGTTTCAGCTTCAACATCAGTCCCTGTTATGTTAAAACATTTCCTCCTCATCTTCTACCTACTCCTGATCTTACCCCTTTACTTATTTTTTCTTTCATCACCAACTCAATAGACATGAGTTTGAGCAAACTGCAGGAAATAGTGAAAGACAGGGAAGCCTGGCGAGCTGCCACTCACGGGCTTACAAAGAGACAAGCATGACTCAGTGACTGAACAACAAATATTTGCAAATGCAGGAGACTTTGCTAGGGGTAGCAGCCAGGGATCAAAGGCTCGCTAGATCTCCACTCATTTCCAAATACCAGTTTTTCTTTCATAGGGATGTGTAATAAGCACAACAATTAGGGCTAATTTTGTATAGTCCTCACTTCAATTTATAACTAGGAACTCAGAAAACTTTTCCTTCCACAGAAACCATTTTAAAAATGATTGGTAGGTTCCTAAAGTCTCTAAGCATACCTTATTTAACTGATAACATGCATAAGTAATTAAGGAAATAGCAGTATATAAAACATATATAATAGAAGCAACGGAGAAAGTCATTCAGAGTTTAAACTGTGGGCAGACTGATACCCCATCCGTAAGAGGCAAGGCACTAGGTAAGTCACTCTCTGTCCTTAGACAATCTATTTGAGACAGTTGACTCATCTATAAAATATGTACAGTGACATTATCTGTTTTATAGTATCAGTGTGAGAACTAAATGGGACAATGTGTGTAAAGTGCTTAGCACCAGATATGGCATTAAATGAATGTGGGTTGTCCCCACTGTAGTGAGTTCAACAGTTTGCCCTTTACTCTTTCTTCAGAAAATGCCGATCAAACTCAGTGAAGAAGCTTCATTCAGGTCCAGACCTGCAGAGATATGGGTGCTGGTGCAGTAATAAAATTTGGCTGAAGACATGGGATTTGGAAACTTACGGTAGAAGAGAAAGATCCTTGGACTTGGAGCCAGGAAAATTAGACCTAAGTCCCGATGCATGAGTTATATGCTATACGCTTTAGTCCAGTTACTTCACTTGAAAATAAGTGTGACATTACCTAGAGAAGAATGGTAGGGGGGCTTCC
Source organism: Cervus elaphus (assembly GCF_910594005.1). Lineage (NCBI taxonomy): Eukaryota > Metazoa > Chordata > Mammalia > Artiodactyla > Cervidae > Cervus > Cervus elaphus. The sequence continues at coordinate 104,204,395 of NC_057823.1, read as the reverse complement.
TTGGCAGCCCCATCATTAAAGCTCTGCACGTCCACTGCATGGGGAGGGGTTTGACCCCTGGTCAGGGAAATAAGATCCCTCACGCTGTGTGGCCAAAAAAAAAAAAAAAAAAAAAATAGCCTGGTAGGTGTGATGTTCAAACTATGCTTTTAAAAATTATGTGAGCTAAGAAGCATTGTAGAGGTGCTGTATTCTGTTATTATTTTTATTACAAGAAGTAACTGGGACTTACTTGCTTTCCCTAGAACTATCATGACCCAAACGACCAAATGATGATCTCTTTTAATTGATAACTTCAAACTCTTATGCTGTTTACCCAGATTCTTAGTTTCTAAAGCAATCACAGTCCACTCCCCCATTTCTTCGCTCAATTTTTTTTCTCTCCCTTCCTTCTTTCTTCCTTAAAAAAAAAACTCATTTAGGATTTACACATAATTTTATGGCTCAGCAGTATAGAATCTGCCTGCAGTGCAAGAGCCGCAGGGGATGGGAGTTCGGTCCCTGTGTCTCGGACATCCCCTGGAGGAGGGCACGGCAACCCACTGAAGTACTCTCGCCTGGAGAACCCCCATGGACAGGGGAGCTTGGCGGGCGACAGTCCATGGGGTCACAAAGAGTCGGACAGGAGTGAAACGACTTAGCACGCATGCTGTAAAAAATCAAGTAACAACTGAAACATGCATTTAAGTAGTAGATATAAATAAGTAAATTTGCAGGAAAGGAGACACAGTGGTTTACTCAGATCACGTAGGGAAAGACTTATTTTTCATAGATAATAACTTGTTTTCAGAGAAGAAAGGACATAAGAAAGATTCATCCACATTCACAGAAGGACTGAGGCTTTTTAAAGATAAGACATATCATAGCAGTGATGGTTCTAAAGCAGAAGTCACTTTCAGAGGATGCTCTCAGGCCTCTGCCTGGACCTAGGATGCTGCCTTTGAAAGTGGGCTTTTGGGACTGACAAATGGGTGTTGGGAGGTGGGAAAGAGTATACGACTTCCTTAGACAATCCTCTTATTTCCCTCATCTGCCCTGATAGTCCAGCCATTTAGAAATTTCCAGAGTAGAGGGATCTTTTCCGTTTACCAATAATTAGAATTTTAGAGTCAAATTGGGAAAAGCCATAGGGCTCAACAAATGCTTTTTTTTTTCCCCAAATTTGCCTGAGTATAAGAGATACTTAGGAAATCTCTTCCATGGAGATTCTAATTCAAAATGTCTGTGATATGCCCTAAGAATTTATACTTCCAATAAATGTCTAGGTGATTCTATTGATCATCCAGTTATAAAAATATTCCCGTGTTACTGCCTTAGAGCTAAAATTTTGAGACTCAGCGTAGCAAACAGATGAGCTGCAAGATCCCATAAAATGGGAGGAAACTGAAATGAGTAAAGAGTCTAGATCTCCTAAATTTTAAACCAGAGCTCTTTTTTTTATTTTAGAGTCTGACTCATGAGAAACAACATCACACGCATTTGTATTATTTGATATTCACCAGTCAATACCTTATAAGAACAATGCATGCCAAAATAAGAATTGATTTTGCTTCATGAAAAGTAGAACAAGCTACCCAAAATCTTTTCAACAAAGTTTCATTTGTGAGATAAGCTACAGTTTGAAACCAGAACTTGGCAAGTTTATAAGAGTGGTTATAAACTAAAATAAGCTACTTGGTGAGGTTTTAGAATCCTTTTCCAAAGGGCTAGGGTTTTTTGTTTGTTTTTTGGTACTTGGTTTTGTTTCGTTTTTGCCATGCGGTAGAACCAACAGGTAGTGGGAATGATGAAAAAATGGAAATGTATAATCCCTTAGCACTATAATTTTATAATTATAATTATATTGTTGTAATTATAATTACAACTCTTCCTCTTTTGATTCTGCCTTTCATTCACAATAAATTTTTAACAGATACAGGCATTTATGTGGGACCTATGGATGAATACAGGGAAATAATATAGATGCAATATCTTATAAGATTTTAGACTAAACATGTCATCTACAACCAAGAATCATTAAGAAAAACAATGGAACCTCCTTTAAGTTTACCCATTTCCTATCTCAAGCTTCTCTCCTTGCCATGAGTAGGAACAGTTTGCCCAGTGTGTTGTTCAGTCACCCAGCAGTGTCCAGCTCTTTGCGACCCCATTGTAGCATGCCAGGTCTCCCTGTCCCTTACTATCTCCTGAAATTTGCCCAAGTTCTTGTCCATTGCATTGGCGATGCCATCCAGCCATCTCATCCTCTGACGTCCTCTTCTCCTCCTGCCCTCAATCTTTCCCAGCATCAGGGACTTTTCCAATAAGTCGACTGTTTGCAGCAGTTACAGGTGACCCATATACTGGAGCTTCAGCTTCAGCATCAGTCCTTCCAATGAACATTCAGGGTTGATTTCCCTTAAGATTGACTGGTTTGATCTCCTTGCTGTCCAAGAGACTCACAGGAGTCTTCTCCAGCACCACAGTTTGAAGGCATCAATTCTTTGTTGTGCCCCCCTTCTTTATTATCCATCTCTCACAATTGTACGTGACCACTGGGAAGACCACAGCCTTGACTATATGAACCGTTTTTAGCAGAGTAATATCTCTGCTTTTCAACACACTGTCTAGGTTTATCATAGGTTTCCTGCCAAGAAGCAATCTTCTGATTCCATGGCTGCAGTCACTCTCCACAGTCATTTTAGAGCCCAAGAAGAAATCTATCACTACTTCCACTTTCCCCCCTTCTTTTTGCCATGAAGCAATTGGCCCAGATGCCATGATCTTAGTTTTGTTCAACATTTAGTTTTAAGCTGGCTCTTTCACTCTCCTCCTTCACCCTCATCAGGAGGCTCTTTAGTTCCTCTTCGCTTTCTGCCATTAGAGTGGTATCTTCCGCATATCTGAGGTTGTTGATGTTTCTCCTGCCTATCTTGATTCCAACTTGTAACTCAGCCAGCCCTGCATCTCTCATGATGTGCTCAGCATGTTGGTTAAAAAAACAGGATGGCAGCAGACAGCCCTGTCACACTCCTTTTTCAATCCTGAACCAATCAGCTGTTCCATACGGGTTTCTGACTCTTGCTTCTTGACCCACATACAGGTTTCTCAGGAGACAGGTCTGATGGTCTGGTATTCCCATCTCTTTAAGAGCTTTCCACAGTTTGCTATGATCCACACAGTCAAAGGCCTGAGCATAGTCGATGAAACAGAGGTAGATGCTTTGCTGGAATTCCCTAGCTTTCTCTATGATCCAGCGAATATTAGGAATTTGATCTCTGGTTCTTCTTTGTACACTTCTTCCATTTATTCTTTCCATCTCTTCTTGATCTCTTCTGCATCTACTAAATCTCTACCATTTTTATTCTTTATTGTGCCCATCTTGGGGTGAAATGTTCCCTTGATATTTACAATTTTCCATATCATATCTCATGCTTCTCTCTCCATCATTAGTAGGCACAATCTGACTAACAAAAGACAAAGACACTAATAGTATAATGAGAAACAGATATAAACAAATAATGAGAGAAAATCATGGTTGTAAAAAGAAAAACCCTATTCAAGATTATAAATAATTAGATATATAAAAGGAACATTTTTATGTCATGATTTTTCCATTTTTTTGGGAAAAAATGAAGGATAAGTTCAGAATAGTTATTAGGATGTATAAAAGGAACCCTCAGACTTTGCTGGTGGACAGTGTATATTTACAGGAAGGCAATTTGACAGTTTGTAGAAAGTCTTAAAAATGTTAATAGTCTGTAACAGAGAATTCCACTTTTAGAATATTTTTCTAAGGAAATAATTAAACACACTTCAAAGGAAGGTTTACAAATCCATTCATTCAACAAATATTGAACATCTGCTATGTGTCAGGCCATGTTCTGGTCACTGTACATGTAGTTTAAAGCATTTACAGCACACTTATGGTCTAAAAAGGGAGTTGATAATTAACTCAATGGTCACAAATAGGTACATGGCTGCAAATAAGGGAAAGTTCTATACAGTTAAAGAACATGATGCTATTACATACTTCTCTACTTCTCTCAGGGGTTATTTCTCTAGAGAAGTTAACATTTGAGCTAGAATTAAAGGAACAAATAGTGAGTGAACTAGGCAAAGAGAATTTGGGAGAAGGAATAGTGCATGCAAGGGCCAGGATTGATGAAGACATATTCTGCTCAAGAAATGTTCTGTGTGGAGAAGTAAAGAGAGACAGTGGAAGATGAGGCTGGATGGTAAAGCAGAGTGAAAACTTCACAAGATGTCTATTTTTTATCAGACCAAAAAAAAAAAAAAAGAAATTCTATGAGCAAACAGTAGGAAACAATAGAACCCAGTTTTTCTCTTGAAAGCAACCCTCCTGCTGTAGGTTAAAGAACAGATTAGAGAGCGTCAAGGAGAGATTGTAAAAATCCAGTGAGTGGGCAAATGCTGTGCTGTGAAGTAGAGGTGACTGGCTTATATCAAGGCAGTGCAGGGCAGATGGAGAGAAATAAATAAACTCAAGTACTATATAAGATGTGAAATCTTTAGGATATCTAATGAATTGGGTTTGGGGAAGAAAGGAGAGGGATTCTTTAAAAGTGACTTTAAAAGTGGCTTGTTGAAATGATTGATAAGACATTAAGCTCACTCAGAAAACATAGGGAATCATGGCTGAAGACAGAGTTTTGGTAGCTTTTGGGGGAGGGAAGGTGAAGAGTTCAATTTTTGTACTTGTTGGGAAAGAGTTGGTTCTGAGAATTCTAAGTGGCGTACCAGTAATTCCAGTAATTGACCCTGGAATATTCAGGGCTAGAGTTCCAAGAGAGGTCTATAATGAAGATATAAATATATACTTTGTGAATATTTGATTCTTATTAAAGTTATAAATATGAATGAGGTTTTCTTGAAAAACTGTAGAATGGAGAAATATAAAAACTGGAGATACAGGCTTTATTATTTTGTGGACCCTGACATAAACAGTAGTGCATGAATCTGCAGCAGAAACTGAAAATAATAGTCACAAATCTCTAGAAAACACTGGAGATAGAAAAACTAAAGGCCAATGGAGAGAATCTCACTGTGCCAAAAGAAATTAATATTTATAGCTAAGTATGAAACAGATGACGGCAGAGACTGACTAGATTTAGGAACTGGAGCAATGACACTATTCTCATGGTGTAAGGGGAAGGACAGCCATGCGGGAATGAGTTGAGGAATAAATAGATGTGTGAAAGTGGAGATCGAAACACTAATAAAGTAGAGAAGAATTTAGTTTTATAGTTAGAAAAGAATTCAGTTTTATAGTTGAAACATGGGGCTAAGGAAGACGTTTTGGGTTGTTGTGGCTGCTGTTTTTTTTTTTTTTTTTCATTTGTTTTGTTTTAAGATGAGAAAAATATGAGATAATGCAGTAGAAATGGAGGGAGAAGGAAGCACAGACAGTGAAATTTTCTAGAAAAATAAAAGGTATAGGCAGAAAGTGAAGAGGAACTAAAAAGCCTCTTAATGAAAGTGAAGGAGGAGTGTGAAAAAGTTGGCTTAAAGCTCAATATTCAGAAAACTAAGATCATGGCATCTGGTCCCATTATTTCATGGCAAATAGATGGGAAAACAGTGTCAGACTTCTATTTTTGGGGGCTTCAAAATCACTGCAGATGGTGATTGCAGCCATGAAATTAAAAGATGCTTACTCCTTGGAAGGAAAGTTATGACCAACCTGGAAAGCATATTAAAAAGTAGAGACATTACTTTGCCAACAAAGGTCCGTCCAGTCAAGACTATGGTTTTTCCAGTGGTCATGTATGGATGTGAGAGTTGGACTATAAAGAAAGCTGAGCACCAAAGAATTGATGCTTTTGAATTGTGGTGTTGGAGAAGACTCTTGAGAGTCCCTTGGACTGCAAGGAGATCCAACCAGTCCATCCGAAAGGAGATCAGTCCTGGGTGTTCATTGGAAGGACTGATGCTGAAGCTGAAACTCCAGTACTTTGGCCACCTAATGCAAAGAGCTGACTCATTTGAAAAGACCCTGATGCTGGGAGGGATTGAGGGCAGGAGGAGAAGGGGACGACAGAGGATGAGATGGCTGGATAGCATCACTGACTCAATGGACATGAGTTTGGGTAAACTCCGGGAGTTTGTGATGGACAGGGAGGCCTGGCGTGCTGCAGTTCATGGGGTTGCAAAGAGTCGGACATGACTGAGCGACTGAACTGAACTGATACCATGTCAAATAAATGAGCATCCATTGGCAACCCACTCCAGTACTCTTGCCTGGAAAATCCCATGAACTGAGAAGCCTGGTAGGCTACAGTCCATGGGGTCTCAAAGAGTTGGACATGACTGAGTGACTTCACTTCACTTATGCTACAGGATGCTTTTAGTATAATGTTCATTAAATTTATGTTTTTGTTTCTGTTTTTTTTTTTTTAATTATAGAGGAAAGTTCAAAGTTGCCTAAATGTTAAGCCAATATGGAGTTGACTAAATAGAACATTGTATACATATGTATAAACTATAATTTGGACTTAAAGTTATCTAAATTTTTATTTTTTAGACTGTAAATGTTTTAACACTAGTAAAATCATTAGGTGGCTCAGTGGCAAAGAATCTGCCTGCCGATGGAGGCAATGCAAGGTGCATGGGTTCGATCCCTGGGTTAAAAAGATCCTGTGGAGAAGGAAATGGCAATCCACTCTAGTATTCTTGCTCAGGAAATTTGACGGATAGAGGAGCCTGGCGGGCTGCAGTCCATGGTGTTGCAAAGAGCTGGACGTGACTGAGAACACAGAATTGTCCTGAAGTTTATCTTTTCGCCTTATGTTCAACACAATGTCTTGCACATAAGGCATTTTTGATAAAACATTTACTAAATAACTAAGCAGAGAGCTACACCTTTTCAAGTAAAATTCCTCCTACACAAGCAGACATGCAAGAATATTGACATACTGACAGCATTTCTTCATCCTCTATAAATCAGCTTAATTTTGATTCCAAATCCTCTCTTCACAGGGACTTGTGAAAACTCTCATTGCAGCGTCCACCTATGCTCTTTTGCTTTCAGGAGCTGGACAGGAATTTCAGGGAGGTAACTCTGGCCATGGGAAATATTTATCAATGGTCAACTTTGTTCTGGTTTCCATGATCCTTTCCAGGCTGTTATTCTGCCTCGTTTGGGCAGTGAGAATCTTAGACTGTAGGCTTATAGTGTAGAATTGGACCTTCCAGTGCATCAAGCATCCTTGCCCCCAGAGAATACCCTGACTCCCTGCCAGTGTCCTGCCAGAGAGCCAACCAGGCCCCATTGTCTTACATGACTCATGCCTCTCTCTCCCATCTTCAGGAAGGTTTACTCAGCAAAGCAACTTCTCTTCTTCATCTTTATTCTTCCTCATGTCCATGGATTTTTGATAGTAATCAAAAATCTACAAGAAGTCTGCCCTGAATCATAAAGCACAGAAAATGCTGCCTCTTGGAAATAGGGAAATCTTATGGCCATAAAAAGAAAGATCTCAAAAATCATCTGGTCATATATATATCAGTTCTATGAAAAAGTCATAAGAATGTTAGATAGATACATAAATAGTTAGATAAATAGATGGAGAGACTAATAAAATCTCTGTGTAGGGAGATAGTACTTTTTTTTTTAATTTGTTTTGTTTGACTCATTTATTTAAAGAAAATATTTATGATAATTTATTTTATGCTATTTTACTTAATAAATGTGATAGAGAAATACTGGGAAAAGAAAAAAAATAGCCTTAATATTCTGGGAGCATAAATGATCTTCCTTAGAAAAGTAAAGCAAAGCCTAGAGCTGCTATATGACAGAGTCTGCTAACAATGCCAGTTTCTAAATGGCCAGAGATACACGTGTATGAAACCCCTGTTCCATATGGGCTCTTAGAAGCTCTATGTAGCTGTTGCCTTGGGGATACACTATATTAATTATGAGCTCCACTTTTAAGTATTTTTCTTTCGTAAAGAGTCATAGCGTATGTGTTACATATGGAATAATATGTATTTTTTCTTCAGTGGACTCCATCCTGCTTTGCATTTATATAACTTTGGATATATTATGAAAAGGTCTCCAATTACAGTTGGGGGACGGGGTTTAATAAATCACAGGGGAAGGAAAAACCTTATATGGGAAAAGGCATTTTTCATACCTTTACCACTTCTAAAATGTATCATCCATCCATATAGGTATTGGGGTTACAGAAAGGGATTGCGCATATTGATAACACTTTGGAGCATATTCTTTAATCGACTGAGCTGTAGACCATTTGGGCTCTGTCCATCTTGGTCTTCTTTCACTTCACTTCTATCAGCACTCTGTGATTGGCAATGAGAGTTTGGCTTTCTTCTTTTCCCCTCAAGTATCGTTTGCTATGACTAAACTCCTCTTGCTAATACTGACAGGCATGTTGCCAACAAGAGCGCACACTGCTTATTGTTCTTGACCCTGCTCTGCTGGGCACGGGCTACACACCAAAAGAGCACACTCTGATCTTCTCCATAGAGAAAGTCAAAGCGAAGCACGAAAAGATAGCTACCTACTGTTATTCTAAGAATTATACATGACTCTCCTTTCATCTTCACTTTGTATAAATTCTCTTTGCTCCCAAGGCAAAAGTACTAGGAAGATAGAAGCACAGGTAAAGCTTGCAAATATTCAAGGCCAAGGGTCCTCGTAAAACAAAACCTCACCTTAATGAGAGCTATGCATACATTTGAAAAGCCTATCTTTTGTTCCCTTGTGCCTTTTGGAAGCTCAGGTCTATGAAATAGTTGTCAGATGTCAGTCCAGACCTTCTTAAGCTTAAGGATGTTGGGAGGTAGCTACTGGGCACAGAAGTAGGAAAGAGAAGCTGGAATTAGGAAGAGCCGGGGATTCAGAGAAGCTGCACAAAAAAGGCTAGACCGTGGATCCACAACAGAGAGAAAGCCAGGTATCCAGAGCCAAATAAAAATTGAAGACCGCCATGAAATAGTAGCTCAGAAGTCATACTGGTAAGCAAAAGCTCCAGACACCTGGATCCTGGGAGTTATTTTAGAGCATAGCTCCTGAAAAATGTGGAACCCACAACAGTGAAGGGACAAGAGAAGATTTTAGGCTTTGCCCACAGCCACTGTTCAATAAAAGTGAATAAATTTGTCTGGAGTGGGTAGCCTTTCCCTTCTCCAGGGGATTTTCCCAAGCCAGGGATCGAATCCAGGTGTCCTGCATTGCAGGCAGATTCTTTACCAGCTGAACCACAAGGGAAGCCCAAATGTGTGATAACCTTATTTTTAATTACTTTTCAAACCTTTTCAAGGAAAAGAGTCTTAGTTTAAAGCTTTCTTTTTCATAACTCCCCACTAATTTCTTTTTTATCCAAAGGAAACCTAGTCTCTGGTTCAAAGACTTCAAACAGTGTTGTGCATTTCATTGCATTTATTTTATATTGCTTCCTATTTATGACAAGTTTTTTTCATTTTTACTAGCATACATTTTCCTGATAAACATATTTAAATTGACTTAAAGACACATGTTAAGTAAATAATAATTTAATATACTGTTAGTGAAGCTGGTACCTAGCTATGGCAAAATCCTGAAGAGGGCACTCAGATGACAGACATCCGGGAAATACTATTTTGAGCACTTACATATACTCTTGTATATACCCCAGTTTCTTCCATTAGTTATAAGCTATGTCTATTTTCATACAAGACAGCGAATATTGAACACACACACACACACACACAAATAGATGTTACTATGAAGGATAGGGGAGGGGAATCTGCTTCCAATATTTATTATCCTCTTATCCCAAAAAAGAATTTGAAATGAAACAATAACTTGAATTTTTGATCTATCCAACAGGAGTAACAACAAAAAAAAGTATGTCTGCCTTATGTCTGTAACTTGTCTGAATTAACTTTCTTACATAAGTGATTCAGTCTCAGAATGTCAGTGGCATTCCCCAGGGTTGATGACAGTGGTCCTGGCTAATACCGACAGTCTGATTTCAGTAAGGAAGGTGATATCTAAATGGTTCAGTTCCACGCATACAACACACACACACACACACACACACGAAGCTTTCTAGTATGAAAACTCCATGAATATAGCCTATAAGGCAATACTCTTCTATGAGAACTGTGAAGCAAAAACAAGTTAGAATACTAGTCAACTGTCATAAATCTGCCTATATTTGAATAATAAGAAAATACTTGTCTTTTCCTTCATATTTGATAACATATTCAACTTTATAGTACTCATGTTAACCTAAGCTCACAGTTTTTAATAATATAAATATGCAAGCAGAAAAGTACACATATCACAATTCTACAGTTCAAGAAACTTTCACAATCCAAACATGCTCATGAAACAAGCACCTGGACCATGAAACGCGAAGCTACCTGCTTCTCAGGGATTGTCAGTATTATCCTTCGTGGTCACTGCAAGTCTGGCAAGGATAAATGCTCTTCTGAGTTGTAATAGTGTAGATTAGTTTTGAAACATTTTGTTATTTATATGAATGAGATAATGCAGAATATACTATTTTATGTCTAGTTTCTTGAACTCAAAAGTATATTTTTGAGATTCAACATTATGAGTGCCATTGTAGATCATTTTTATGTTATACATCATTTATGAAAAGACGTTCCACCTGACTCAGAACAGAGAATTCCAAATTAAAACTACACTGAGATACTACTGTTTTTAGCTATTAGATTGATAAAATTAAAAAGTTAAAACAACTTTTTTAAAGTCACTCAGTTGTGTTCATGGAATTCTCCAAGCCAGAATACTGGAGTGGGTAGCCTTTCCCTTCTCCAGGGGATCTTTCTGACCCAGGGATCAAACCCAGGTCTCACACATTGTGGTTAGGGTTAGGGTTAGGGATTCTTTACCAGCTGAGCCACAAGGGAAGCCCAAGAATACTGGAGTGGGTAGCTTATCCCTTCTCCAGTGGATCTTCCTAACCCAGGAATCGAACCAATGTCTCCTGCATTGCAGGCCAATTCTTTACCAACTGAGCTATCAGGGAATCCCACTGATTAAAACTACACTGAGATATTGTTGTTATGTATCACATTGACAAAATTAAAAAGTTAAACAACATGATCTATTGCTGAGGTTGCATGATGAGACAATCTCATACTTTTTGCATTAGAATGCAAATCAGCATATTGCATATGAAAAACACATTAATTTACCTTTTGATCCAGCCATCTGACTTCTAGGGATTTACCTTACAGATACAGTTATCACAATTTTTTAAAAATAAAAATCTTATGATTTAATGTTTTAATAGTATTGTTTGTAAATATGAAGTAGTAAAATTAATGTTCATTCATAAGAGAGTGCTTGAATAAATTATAGCATATTCTCACAAAGGAGGAGAGCTTTATAACTCAAAAAAAATGAGCTTTTCTCCCTTCTTCTAGGATTTTACAATTTCAGATCTTAACAACACAGAGAGACACAAGGACACGTTTCATGATTACATTTGTTAAGGTAATGGCAAAAGAGTGTATTGTATACATATGTCCAAATTCAACAGATTGTTACATTTATTATATGCAGTTTTTTGTATAACTGTTATGTACCTTAATAAAGCTGAGAAAAATGAAATGAGGGAAAGTAACACATCTCTGAGTATATCTTTTACTGATGTTTCATGTGTTAAAAAATGGTCTAAGGGGAAATTGAAATGAAATTTGAACAAAAACAGATTAATTAAATCATATTTCTTTTAGTATCATAACCACTCTCATCCAGTCCCATCACTTCATGTCTTATAGAAGGGGAAAAAGTGGAAACAATGACAAATTTTATATTCTTGGACTCCAAAATCACTGTGGGAGGTGACTGCAGCCATGAAATTAAAGGATGCTTGCTCCCTGGAAAAAAAATCTGTGTAAAACCTATACAGTGTATTAAAAAGCAGACAAATCACTTTGCGGACGAAGGTCCATCTAGTCAAATCTATGATTTTTCCAGTAGTCATGTAGGAATGTGAGAGTTGGACTGTGAAGAAAGCTGAGCGCTGAAGAATTGATGCTTTTGAACGGTGGTGTTGGAGAAGACTCTTGGGAGTCCCTTGGACTGCAAGGAGATCCAACCAGTCCATCCTAAAGGAAATCAGTCCTGGGTGTTCATTGGAAGGACTGATGCTGAAGCTGAAACTCCAATACTTTGGCCGCCTCATGCGAAGAGCTGACTCACTGGAAAAGACCCTGATGCTGGGAGGGATTGGGGGCAGGAGGAGAAGGGGACGACAGAGGATGAGCTGGCTGGATGGCATCACAGACTCAATGAGCAAGAGTTTGAGCAAGCTCCGGGAGATGTGAAGTACAGGGAAACCTGGTGTGGTGTAGTCCGTGGGGCCACAAAAGTCTTACGGGACTTAGTAACTGAACAGCAACTAAATGTTGAATCAAAAGCTCAAACAGAATATAAATCAATATATCAAAAATAATAAATGACTAATAAATAAACCAGCAAATGAATGAATGAATGAACAGGAAAAACAGGAAAGTTCTTCCTTGTAGTATACAAGTGTAGTAAATGTGGAGATAGTGATTAGTTATGATGGCAAAAATCAACTGATTCAGCAGGAATTATAAATAGATGGTAAAATAAATAGGTGATAGTTTGAGAGGTGGAATCTAAAATCATTTCCATACATGATATTCATTAATTATAAAGCGAAAAATTGTAGGTGTGTAGTGAAGAAACTTTGCAGAAAATGACCCTAACGAGGGGATACAGATTAATATTGCAAATAGTGGGACAGCAAACCTCACAGTCGACCTGATACTATGCGCTGTGAAGACAGCAGAACTGTTCCTGTGATAACCAAAACAGCATTGAGTCCAATATGAGAACGTTTTACAAAATAATTGTCCTGTATTTAAAAAAAAAAAATCAGTATGCCAAAACTCAAGGACTGCAAATCAATTTCAGAATCAAGGAGGTTAAAAAATTGTGATTACTAGATGTCATACACAACCCGGGATTTTAATTTTATAGGAACATCATTGGGAAATGATTGAAATCTGAATTTTGGTTACCAATTACAAAATTATATCAAATTACTTACCTGACTTTGGTACTTTTTCTGTAGTTGTGTAAGCTTAGAGACGCAAATTGAAGTATTTAGGATAAACAAATATCATGTTTAGAAAATTATTTCCAAAGATTGTGAGGGATATATATATATATATATGTGTGTGTGTGTGTGTGTGTGTGTGTGTGTATGTAGAGAGAGAGAGAAATTATAAAATATCAACTACCAGCATACACATATGTTATGTGTGTATACATATAGGCTTGTGTATGTATATATACAAGTAGCAGTCACAATTTTTTAACCTTCTTGCTTCTGAAATAGATTTGTACAGGATTACATATGAGTACATAAAATACACATATTATGTATAATGCATTATACTATAATTTGAGGTATCTGAGTGGTGAAGATTATACAGGATTTTTTTAATATATTTACTTTTCTGTGTTTTCCTTGCAACTTTTTTGTAAGTCTGAAATTATGTCACAGCAAAAAGATAAAAATTAAAAGAAGTACAGGTGCAGCACACAAGTTTTAAAAATGTCATAGGATCAGGAGCCACACTTCAGTGAAAGACGAAATTGGAGACTCCGAGGCTAGGGATGTAATAATAAGACCAGCTCTCAGGGGTCAGTTGTTGCATCTTTCTGGCTGACTTTGCTAGGTGACTTCTCTTTCACCCAGACCTTTTAAAATCAGTCACATGGGTACTTGCCAAGACATGGGCTCCTGTGTTTAAAGTTGTGGCCTGGAACTGAGCAATAGTAAAACTCCACACTTCCTTGGAAATGCTAGAGATTTTGACTGTTTATCTCTAGCCCTTAGCTTTATCTGTGACTAGAAAGTGGGCATTAGTTAACTGAGAAAGTAATGTATACTTCCATTTTCAGACATAAATTTCCCTTCAGTAAAATAATCATGCTGCCTTTTATAAAGTTTTTAGTGGCTCTTATATAGTAGTAATGTGTTTAAATTTGCAAGGTTTGCCTGACTTTCACATGGGTTTTAAAATAGACATAGAAATCTTTTGAATATGTTTAATTAGTATTTATTCAAGGCTGATATAACCTACAAGCTTAATTAATTAAAATACAAGCAAGATTAAATTACTAAGTATACTAGCTATGCTGATTGAGAAATTAAGCCCAATTCACTTCATTGGAGAACTTTGAGAGACAGTAGACTGTAGTCAAATATAAAAGGTGTAAGTAAACTGGAGTTTCTTTGAAACATGTTCCTTGATTCCAGTATTTAATTGTTAGCATTTGGAATTTCTGTATTTTTTTTTTTTTTTGTAAAATATCAGTGTGTTTTGCAAGGTTTAAAAATGTCATTTGATATTATTTCAGCTTATTTTTTCAGTGGGGCATATACAGTAAGACATGGCTTAAACGGCCAAGCTGATCTTTAAATTTAAAAAAAAAAATTAAGAAAAACAAAGAGTGTCAGTGTTTTTAATTTGACAGATCTCAAAGACAAGTTAAAATTCTTGCTAGCATTTAGAGGGAAAAGCGAAGTAAGGTGTTTACTTATAACTTTTTCGAAGAAAATGTTGACTCTGAAGGCCAGAACTACAAACAAAGCTTCTGCTTAGATTTTCATAGCTATTATTTCTTATATCAGTAAATCAGTGGTGACAACACATGATAAAGACTACGAATAAAATTCTACTGAAAACGAAAATTCCCCATTTGGGAGCTACAAATAACCTAGAAAAATCTGCATTGACAGGAAATTTCTGTATAGCATGATTATATTTTTGTTTAATCTAATTTGCCATGGTTTAATGTATGCATGTGTGCTAAGTCGCCTTAGTTGTGTCCGGCTCTTTGCTACCCTGTGAACTGGGGCCTCACAGGCTCCTCTGTCCATGGGATTCTCCAGGCCAGAATACTGGAGTGGGTTGCCATGACCTCCTCCAGGGGATCTTCCTGACCCAGGGATTGAACCCGAGTCTCTTGCACTGGCAGGCAGGTTCTTTACCATCTGAGCCACCTGGTAGTTATCCCAGGCTTCTGGCAAATGTAACAGAAGAGGAGACAGTCATATTCAAAAGATTCTTATTCTTATTAAATGCTTGCCACATGCCAGGATAATCTGAAAATATTTTACCTAACACAAATTTTTGAATATTATGTCAGTATCTGAGTGATCTGCTAAGCTGATATTTATAGAGAAGAAGAGTATGTACAGAACACAGAACAAATGATAAAGTTTAAAAAATGACAGAAAGAGAGTCAGTTGTCAGAAAATACAGATTATTGAACCTCATTCTCTTGCTTCTTCTGAATTCTCATAGAAACTAAAAACACTCAAGTAATGTATTAATTTAAAGAAAAATTTGGTAGCTTACAGTAGGTCAATTTATGAAAATCTCTTTCTTTTCTTTATAAAAATAGATATCCTACAGTTTATACAGGTCCCATAAACAGGTGCCCTTTCTTATCCAATTGAGAGTACAAGTTTTTGTCATACTTGAGTCTAATAACATAATTTTAGTGTGCTGAAGATTAATCTTGTATTGCGTTGTTTCTGCAATATATATGCTTGTATGCATATTTTCAGTATTTTTTCCTCTTGATTTTAATTAAAATAAAGTTCATAAAGATTACATACAGTTGAAGACAGAAGAGTCCAAGGCCAGTGTTGTCTAAAAAATGAACACCTAGAAGGACTTGCCAAAGCTACGTAAATTTGTTTTGGCTCTTATTTGCATTAAATAAATATTGTATTGAACTTTCATTTTATAATGCTTTCATACTCAATTTTAAAGTAATATTTTAATTTTTTAGAAAACTAATAGATAACAATATTTCATAAACTTCTTTGATACATAAGAATTTAAAGCACAGAATAATGGGTAGAGACAGAGAGGAAAATACAGAAGAGAGAAAAATAGATATTTTTGGTTTAGAAAACTAATAACATTTGAAAATTTTTGATGAATAAACAAGAGAGTAAACTAAAAGAACCTTTGTTTTAAGAGCTAAATCTTAAGAGTGGACGACTGAAACGTAATTTTTGTTGAGTCTTCTGGAGAGGAGATAAGGCAGAAGAAAATAAGACTCTTCTACAGGAAGGATGAAGATGAATCCAACCACACTGAGTCCATTAGCGCAAACTTAATATATTTTTGCTGTTGCTGTTGTTCAAGAATGTCATGTCCACTGCATTTTGCTTTGGTTTCCTTTCATTTGAAACCCTGGGAAACCTGAAACTCAAAATAAAATCCCTACCCTTTGCCTACCCTCGGTGGATTTGGAAACTTCTCTCGGGTTAAGTTCGTTTTTCATTCTTACCAACCGGCATAAGAATTAGACACCGAACCCAAAGGAAACCACAAAGTTGGTCTCCAAATAGCCGTGGCTATGAAGAGAGAGCAAGATGTTGTTTCTAGATTCACTGAAGGGTTCAGGGCCTTAAAAATATTTTATTTCTAAATTCAACCTTCAACTAAAGAATCTCTCAGATATAAGGTTTTGGTTTTAAGACAGAAGTGTGGTTCTTAACTGCTGAAACGCTCTTGAATAGATATTCAAAAAAAAAAAAAAAAGATAGTTGTGCATATTTGAATCTTATAAAAAATAAATTTTAAGTTTATCTTAATTTGCATTATCCTCCTCCTCCTCCTAAATCACTTCAGTCGTGTCTGACTCTGTGTGACCCCATAGACGGCAGCCCACCAGGCTCTGCTTTCCCTGGGATTCTCCAGGCAAGAACACTGGAGTGGGTCGCCATTTCCTTCTCCAAATTTGCATTATAAAATGTGATGAAAACTTATAAAGTACAAACTCATCTCCTTATTATGGACTCAGATTGATGGAATGTCACTAATTCATTCACTAGACTATCCAGACATGATGTGTGCTAAGTCGCTCAGTCATGCCCGACTCTTTGTGACCCTATGGACTGTAGCCCCCAGGCTCCTCTGAAATGGGGTTCTCCAGGCAAGAATACTGGAGTGGGTTGCCGTTTCCTCCTCCAGAGAATCTTCCCAGCCCAAGGATGGAACCCACATCACTTTCACCTCCAGCGCTGGCAGGTGGGTTCTTTACCACTAGCCCCACCTGGGAAGCCCCACGTAACATGATGAGTGGTGTACAACATAGGCATCTAGGCAGCTAAATAATTTGAGAAAATTGAAATACACAGATTTTGGCATAATTAAAATAAAAAATATAATAAATTTTATTATTGACTTTGCATAAGAACTAGAATGACCATTATGCTGTTAGTTATTGTGAGAATGAGCAGAACTAGACAAAATCATGTTTACTTTCTCGACTTTGAAAATATTCTGTTTTCTACCACCTCTTACCTGTAAAATAATGGCCATCTCCTGCTTTTGTATTTGGGTTCCACTAACTACTTATCACCGACTCGATGGGCATGAGTTTGAGTAAACTCCGGGAGTTTGTGATGGACAGGAAGGCCTGGCGTGCTGCGATTCATGGGGTCACAAAGAGTCGGACACGACTGAGCAACTGAACTGAACTGGACTGCTTATCATTTAAAACTGTATAACTTATTTCCTTTAAATCTCA
Organism: Cervus elaphus; assembly: GCF_910594005.1. Lineage (NCBI taxonomy): Eukaryota > Metazoa > Chordata > Mammalia > Artiodactyla > Cervidae > Cervus > Cervus elaphus. The sequence continues at coordinate 104,186,820 of NC_057823.1, read as the reverse complement.
ACACTGATACCAAACCCAAAGTCTCTTCAGTTGATTAGATGCCTTATTAGCATTAAACTTGGGTTGAACTTGGCTCCTTAATAAAAAACACACATACACACACGTTTTGGTAGCTTTACAAAACTGGTGTTTTACGTATTTATATATTATTTTCATTCATAGGAAATGTGGAGGTAAAAATAAAGGAAAAAGACAATTTTTCAGGGAATTAATCAAAGACGTAGGTTTCTTTTTGTTTCCTGTCCCTTCTCTTATACTACACAGCTTTTCCTTTACTTAATATCATTGTGATATTTTTTTCTAGGAAAGAAAAGCAGATAAAAGTCAAACAGAAAGAAAAGTTTTCCACTTATGTGTTCCTTTTTTATCTTACTGTGCTAAGAAAAACTATAAGATCTACATTCTTAACAACATTTTAATTGTACAGTACAGTATTATTAACTGTAGGTCTCTTCCTTTCAGAAGCTTCCTTAGAACCTCCAGCCATCAATATCTACTTATTTCATCTTAGCTAGAGCTACATCAAATGGCAACTTCCTATAGGAAGGTAGTCTGTGAAGTCAGTCATTTTTAATGAAATACAAAATCACCATTAAAAAAAAATAGGCTTTTTTTTCAGTAAGACAGAATGAAAAAACAAATAGTAGTGTCTATTTGAATATAGATGATTAAAAACAAATTAAAACAGTAACTTTTGCCCTATATCTATCTATCTCCCTATTAATTTATCTACCTACCACCTCTTATCTAGATAGATAGATATGAGCATAAAGAGTTCTGTAAACTGATAACTTTTGAGAATTTTCCACAGATACAGAAAGATATTAGTCTTTAGACTGAAAATGCACGTTGTAACTGAATAGGGTAACAAAGCCTATAAACTATAGTGAAACTCCAGAGGACAAAAAATAATAGAAAGGAAGAAGGTATCCTAAAGGCAAGGACAGAGAGAAGAGAAAGAATATCTGCAAAGTAACAATAATGTGATTAAGAGCAGACTACTCTTTTGTAACATTAGTGTCCTAAAGGGAATAAAATGCTATTTTATTTGTGCTCAGGGGAAACATCTGTCAATGTGGAATGCTATCATTCATGAATAAAGGTAAAATAAAAATGTTTTAAGAGAAATAATTTTTTATCATGATACATGCCTGACACACCAATATCTATTTTACACAATTAGTTCAACAATGCCTGATTCTTTCATTCTCCTTTCCATTATATAGGTGGATTTCAAGTATACTGTAATTGCCTGAATTCCCATACATTGGAACCACTGACACAGACAAAAGTTTATTTCTCTGGGTTGAGGTTCAGACAGTGGCATATTCTAAAACCTCCCCAAAGTAATGTAATATGAAATCAAGGTGAAACTGCTACAGTAAATGTTTGACAAATGCAGCTCTATAGTCAGTTTCCACCTGAAGACTGCTGTTGTCTGGATACTGGATGTTTCTGTTTTATGAGTTAGTACAATGAGGTTAAAAAGAACTTAAAACGCATGACTGAGGAGGAAATCCTTCATTTCCTCTACTTAATATCAATAAAGAAGAAAGATGTCTCAGTTGAAAATGGCATTTACACCAGCAGAGCAGTATGTTGAAAAAAAAAATAAAATTTGAGATGTTGTTAACAAAACTGAGCTACTGACTACATTAGTTCTATACTTGCTTCTACAATATGTTAACTTCCCTTAATAGTTTATTAAGTTTGGCTTAGGTCTCAATTGCTGTTATTTGTAACTATCCTAACTGACATGTTCCCATTCAAGAACTCTCAGAAAGAAAAAACAAAACAAACAAACACACACACACACGCACAAAGAAATATTACATTTCAGGCAAAAGAAAATTGAACTCAGAAGGATAGATTGGAATATAAGGGAAACTGATGGGAAAACAAGAAATAGGAATCAAGGTAAAACCAAATACACATAAGTGACTAGTTTGGGAATGACAACTATACAATATTTGACTAAAAGATAAAATAAAATAAAATATTAAAATGCAAAAATAAAGTAATAAAAATAAAGAATTGAACAGCACAGATAAGAAGTGTAATTTAATGAACATACAGGACTCTGTTCAACAGTAAGAGACTACATGTTCTTTATAAGTACACAGGAAACATTTAGTAAAATGAACCATAAAATAGAAAATTAACAACAAAATATAGAAAATATTATATGAATACAGGGACATAGGTTTAGGCATTAAAAAGAAAACCCTATTCATTTGAAAAGTGAAAAACCATAAAAGAAGAATTTGCAATTAAAATTATGATTATTATATTTGAACACTAAAATATCAAAGCATACAAAATACAAGATATATCAAAAACAGTACACAGAGAGTTACCAATTTTGCATCTAAATGAAAAATTTGAAAGAAAAATAAAAGAAAATTAATGACTTCTGACTTAAAATCAAGAAACAGGAATAAAGAGAGGGAAAAAAAGAAAGAAATAAAAAGATTATGAAAAATGGGAGAAAATAAATTATAGCTATTAGAGTAGAAAATACATAAGTATAAAATGAAAACATGTTAGAATGGTTAAATAAAGCCAGCAGATAAAATCATGGGGAGGAAAATGTATTCATGTGTGAGAAAAAGAAATTTAAGTGAAAATTCTGAGGAATGAAAAAGAAACAACCATTGATACTGTGGACTGAATGTTTGTCTCTCTCGCCCCCTGATTCTTTTTTTTTTTTTTTTAACTTTATTGAGGTATAAATGACATATAAATTTGTAAGATATTTTAAATGTACATCATGGTGATTTGATACATATATATACTGTGGAATATATAGGTATACACTGTATATATACATCAATTGTGTAGCTCCAAACTTTCTATGTGGAAGCTTTAACCCTCAGCATGACAAGCTAACATCATGGCACCCAGTCCCTTCACTTCATGACAAACAGAAGGGGAAAAAGTGGAAACAGTGACATATTTTATTCTCTTGGGCCCCAAAATCACTGTGGACAGTGACTGCAGCCATGAAATTAAAAGATGCTTGTTCCTTGAGAGGAAAACTATGACAAACCTAGACAGCATATTAAAAAGCAGAGACATCACTTTGCCAACAAAGGTCCATCTAGTCAAAGCTATGGTTTTCCCAGTATTCATGTGACAGTTGGACTGTAAAGAAGGCTGAGTGCTGAAGAATTGGTGATTTCAAATTGTGATACTGGAGAGGATTCTTGAGAGTCCCTTGGACAGCAAGGAGATCAAACCAGTCAATCCTAAAGGAAATCAACCTTGAATACTCATTGGAAGGACTGTTTCTGAAGCTGAAGCTCCAATACTTTGTCCACTTGATGTGAAGAGCTGACTCACAGGAAAAGATCCCCGTGCTGGGAAGGATTGAGGGCAGGAGGAGAAGGAGGCGACAGAGGATGAGAGGTTTGGAGGGCATCATGGACTCAGTGGACATGAGTTTGAGCAAGTTCCGGGAGATAGTGAAGGAAAGGGAGGCCTGGCGTGCTGCAGTCCATGGGGTTGCAAAGAGTTAAACACATCTTAGTGACTAAAGAACAACAACTTTATACAGTACTGCAAAACAAATTCCAATGAATTAATACAAATAAATGCAGAAAGCAAATCTTTAAAACTATTAGGACACAATGTAGGAGTAACCAGCCAACTATTAGTGCTTAAAATGTAAACGTTTTCCCATATTACTGAAAAGAAGATGAACAATCTAATTAAAAGCTCAAAATGAATAAAAACAGGCAAAAATCTGAATATTAATATATATGTATGAAAATGTAATTCTTTGGTTATGAAATGTAATTTATTTTTGTTTAATGTTGTGTTTCCCAGGTTATGTAGTTTCTGCTAGCCTGAGGATCACACTTTGACTAACAAGATATAAAGAATCTCACCTTGTACAAAAGGATGTGTCTAATTCTTGTTGGCAGTTGATAAATTGGAAGTTTCATCAAAAGTGGATCAGATAAGTGAAGCGTTCTGCATTCATAAGTCGAAATACTATTCCACTTTTAAAGTGAATGAAGTAAATGTACATATATCAACTTAAATACATTTGGGAAAATGCTAATTTTCAAATATCTTAAAATATTTACCCTAAGCTAAAAAAAAAAAAAACAAATCCTACTACCGGTATGTGTATGTGGTTATTTACATAACATATAAAATAACCTATGTATTAAATATTGCAATCTAAATATAATAGTTTCCTCTTATATAGGAGGGCTTCTCTGGTTGCTCAGTTGATACAGAATCTGCCTGCAGTGAGGGAGACCTGAGTTTGATCCCTGGGTCGGGAAGATCCCCTGAAGGAGGGCATGAAAACCCACTCCAGTATTCTTGCCTGGAAAATTCCCATGACAGAGGAGCCTCGTGGCCTGGGTCCATGAGGTCACAAGAGTCAGATAAGACTGAGTGACTAAGCATAGCACACTGGTATAGAAGAAAAGGATGGATGAAGTAGGTTTTATCTATAATTCTCTAGATATTTAATAATGAGAGGTACAAGACAGGTATTACATTTACCAGTTAACAAAATACAGACATTCAAAAATCTAGCTGATATGTACATGAATTCATAGTATATTATGTTTTGCATGTATGAAGCATTTCATAGTTCAGTTCAGTTCATTTCAGTCGCTCAGTCATGTCTGACTCTTTGCAACCCCATGAACCGCAGCATGCCAGGCCTCCCTGTCCATCACCAACTCCCGGAGTCCACCCAAACCCATGTCCATTGAGTCGGTGATGCCATCCAACCATCTCATCCTCCGTCTTCCCCTTCTCCTCCTGCCCTCAATCTTTCCCAGCATCAGGGTATTTTCAAATGAGTCAGTTCTTCGCATCAGGTGGCCAAAGTATTGGAGTTTCAACTTCAGCGTCAGTCCTTCCAATGAACACCCAGGACTGATTTCCTTTAAGAAGGACTGGTTGGATCTCCTTGCAGTCCAAGGGACTCTCAAGAGTCTTCTCCAACGCCACAGTTCAATAGCATCAATTCTTGGGCGCTCAGCTTTCTTCACAGTCCAACTCTCATCCATACATGACCACTGGAAAAAGCATAGCCTTGACTAGACGGACCTTTGTTGACAAAGTAATGTCTCTGCTTTTTAATATGCTGTCTAGGATAGTTTAAAATATAGTCAACTTTAATATCAATTTCTAAGTAGAAAGAATAGACATTTCTTACCAAAATTATTTTTTAAATGTAATGTTTTTTTCCATATATATATATATATATATATAAAACCTAATTATCATTCTGTCATCAACTGAAAAATCAGATCAAAACTTTTACTTTCTTCCAGTTTTATTTAAATACAATTGACATATAGCATGTATCAGTTTAAGGTGTACAGTATAATTTTGACTTATGTACAATTGATTAGCCTTTGACTATGTGGATCAAATAAACTGTGGAAAATTCTGAAAGAGATGGGAATACCAGACCACCTAATCTGCCTCTTGAGAAACCTATGTACAGGTCAGGAAGCAACAGTTAAAACTGGACATGGAACAACAGACTGGTTCCAAATAGGGAAAGGAGTACGTCAAGGCTGTATATTGTCATCCTGCTTATTTAACTTCTATGCAGAGTGCATCATGAGAAACGCTGGGCTGGAGGAAGCACAAGCTGGAATCAAGATTGCTGGGGGAAATATCAATAACCTCAGATATGCAGATGACACCGCCCTTATGGCAGAAAATGAAGAAGAATTAAAGAGACTCTTGAGGAAAGTGAAAGAGGAGAGTGGAAAAGTTGGCTTAAAACTCAACATTCAGAAAACTAAGATCATGGCATCTGGTGCCATCACTTCATGGAAATACATGGGGAAACAGTGGAAACAGTGGCTGACTTTATTTTTCTGGGCTCCAAAATCACTGCAGATGGTGACTGTAGCCATGAAATTAAAAAACATTTACTCCTTAGAAGGAAACTTATGACCAACCTAGACTTGACTTACATGTATCTTAGAATGATTATTGCAGTAAGTTTAGTGAATAACTATTATATCATAGAGATACAAAATTAAGTGAATAGAAAAAAAAATCTTTGTGAAGAGAACTCGTTGGATTTTCTCTTAACAGGTTTCATATGTAACATACAGCAGAGTCAGTTATATTTTATCATGTTGTGCATCACATCTCTAGCACTTATCTTACAACCAGAAGTTTATGTCATTTCACTGCCTCCATCCGGCAGCCCTGTCCTCCACCCCTTTCATTTGCATCCACAGATAGGATCCCTTTTTCTATGAGTTTATTTACTCTTGAAGTTTAAGTGACATGCAACACTTAGTCCCTGTTATATAATATAGCGATTTGATATTTCTATCAATTCAAAATGATCACTTTAAGTCTAGTTAAAATATGTCACCCAACAAATATAACATAGTTATTGTCTATATTCCCCATGCTGTACATTCCATAGATGTGCCTCATTTATTTTGCAGCTGTAAATTTTTACCTCTTTATCTCTCTCACTTGTTTGACTTGTTTCTTTCCTCCATCTCCCAAGGCCCCTCTCCTCTGACAATCAGCCTTTGTTCTCTGTATCTGTAACTCTGTTTCTGTTTTATCTTTCTTAATTTATCTTGTTTTTTTAGATTTAAGTGAAATAATACCGTATTTGTCATTCTCTGTTTTATTTCACTTAGCTTAATACACTTGTCCATCCATGTTGTTCCATATGGCAAGATTTCGTTCCTTTTTTGTGACTGAGTTAATGTGGTCTCTCTCTGTCTCTCTCTTTTTCTCTCTCTATCACACCTTCTTTATCCATTCATTTGTTGATGGACCTTTAATTTGCTTACACACACACACACACACACACACACACACACACACACAGAGGATGCATCCCATCCAAAGGCAGCATAATACACACCCTTTTTAACTGCACATGGAACCTTCTCCAGGATACCTCATATGCTATGTTACAAAACAAATCTTAGTAAATTTAAGAAAATTGAAATCTTATCAAGCATATTTTTCAGTGCAGGCTGAGACTAGGAATCAACTACTTTCTTGTAAAATGCAAACAACACACACACACACACAAAGAAATGGAGGCTAAACAATATGCCTTCTAAACAATCAACAGCTCAGTGAAGAAATGAAAAAAAAAATACAAGTGAGAGAAATGAAAACAACAAAAATTCTTAAGACACAGCTGTGCTGGTTAGTTTCACATGTCACCTTCCGTAGGCAAACGCTAATCTAAGTATCTCGGTAAGGCGTTCTACAGTGTGATTCATGTCTGTATCACTTGACTTTAAGGAAAGGAGATTGTCCTCAGTGATGCAGGTGAGACTCATGCTGTCAGTTAAAGAGATATTAGAGCAAAACTGAGATCCCCTGAGCAGGAAGAGATTCTGTCTCCAGACTATGTATGTAGCATCAGCCTCTGCCTCAGAGTCTCTAGCCTCCCCTCTGTCCTATACCGAGCTGAGGGGTAAACCTTATAAATCCGAGCCTATTCATGAGCATATTTCTCTTTTCAGTGATTGATCAAGAGTTAAGCAGCACATGGCTAAATTCTGGGCGTTGACACCCAACGATATGTCTACTGGATCTTCTACAGGCAAACTAGAAGAGCTAGTCCCTTTTGCCCCTCTGGATGAAATACCTGGGATCGTTGCAACCTTTGTTCAGCTATGATTGGAGCTACCATAATTAAGCCTTTTAGAATATTTCACATTTCCATACTTGTAACCTAATCTGGACTAGATATTTCTGTTTCTTGTGGCCAAAGTCATCTTAATGTATATTTTATCTCTTTATTGAGAAAATGTGACAAAATATGTAGCTTGTCAACTACAAAGTTTACTGCATTTCAACTGACAGAGTAATTCAAAACTTGAACATTAAACTCAGAACATTACAGCATATTGAGTGAAACCTCATATCTTGGTAGAGCCTCTTCAAAGACCCAGTTTGAGTGAATTCAACTCAGTCAAATAATGACACTTAACTGCAGATTTTTGGGGCTAGTTTCAGTCAATTGAGGGCATTATTAATGTGAAGTGCAAATGGATATGAATTCTTCTAATCCTATTCTCATAATACTAAGACAGTATAGACCAATCTTTGTTAACTACTGAAAATACATTTCAACCATATCTGAATTGCATAGACTGGTAGAAATATCTATTTGTAGATCAGAATACTGCCTTATCAGGTTGCTTACCTTTGGTTTTTTTTTTCCAGATTAGGAGTATTTATGGGAAAATTACCTGAGAGGCAATGATGGCTAAATAATCATTCATTCTCTTTTATATATTGCCTAAAATAGGAATGTTAACTGTTTTATATTGTAATGAAAAAAGAGTATAATCTCTTTTGCTGTGGATATGTGCTAAATGTTGAATTGACAAAAAAACAGTAATAACAGCAAAACAGCTTTTCAAATCTCAATGAAGTGTTTAAAGTTCTAATAACTAAATATATATTTCTATGAATTGTATCTGTCTTCATTTACATAATTACCATGCAATTTTAGTTAACTGTCTGTTTTCAGTGGCCAGTATGGAATGGAAGCTCTCAACTGTTTTTATTTCAGGATCAGTTCCCTTCAGTTCAGTCGCTCAGTCGTGTCCAACTCTTTGCGACCCCATGAACCGCAGCATGCCAGGCCTCCCTGTCCATCACCAACTCCCAGAGTCCACTCAAACCCATGTCTATCGAGTCGGTGATGCCATCCAACCATCTCACCCTCTGTCGTCCCCTTCTCCTCCTGCCCTCAGTCTTTCCCAGCATCAGGGTCTTTTCAAATGAGTCAGCTCTTCGCATCAGGGTGAGTTGGTGTAATATTCGGTGTCTCTCCTATGAGTTTCCATTTACTTTTGTTTGGTGCGTTACTTAGATAATAAACAATGACTTGTTAACTGTTCTGATGATCACAGAAGAGAGTGAGTTCGCGTTCAGCCTTCGCACCGTCGGGGCTGCGTCGCAGGATCCCCGCTTTTGTTAACTGTTCTAATGATCACAGACAAGAGTGAGTTCGCGTTCAACCTTCGAACCGTCGGGGCTGCGTCGCAGGACACCCGCCTTCTTCGCTGGGAAGCAGCCGAAGTCCTCTGTGTCTCGTCCGTGCCTTAGGTCCTGTCCCACGGAGAAGAGCCCCGTGGCCTCTTGCCTGTGAGAGCTGGTGCGGGGAGGTGTGGGTCAGATTTAGCTGGATCCTGGAATTTTGCGGGGTTGGGTGACAGAAACAGGCTAGGGTTCTTACCTCTCAGTTTGTCTGTTTTAACCAAATCTTTCCAGAACGTCCCCAGTATCCACCCTCTGGTCTTCTTCCCGTATGTGATGGAACGAGGGAGACCAGTCACACAGTCTGAAAGGAGGGCCCTAATTCCCCCTCTGCCTCCTCTGACACAAGCGACCAACTTTCCTGTGTTAAACCAACCCCTGTACTATGGCCTTGTGGCTCAGCTGGTAAAGAATCCGCCCGCAATGAGGGAGACCCGGGCTCGGTCCCTGGGTCGGGAAGATCCCCTGGAGAAGGGAAAGGCTACCCACGCCAGTAATCCGGCCTGGAGAATTCCGTGGACTGTGTAGTCCCTGGGGTCGCAAAGAGTCGGACACGCCTGAGGACTTTCACTTTCACTTCACTATATTATGGCCGTTGGCAATACCACGGACCTCAAATTCCTGAGAATGTCTGACATTTCGTGACATTAACTGTCTTCCTTGTCGAGAGAATGCCTCTATATTTCCCCTGTCACAGGCAGACTTAGATGTTCTTCAGCCTGAAACCTCGCTTATGAACTGTTTTTCATTTGCCCAACTTCTAAGCAACAGTTGCAATATTCTTTTCTTGGTGTCTTTGTGGTTTCATAACTTTTAAATCATTTCTATGGAGTATCAGAACTGATGGAGTATCAGAAAGGAGGAAAAAATAAATGTACTGTGTCTGTGTCCCATATTATAAATACAGATATCCAACAAAATGGCATTGCCATGCTTCCCAAACACTTATATTTGTATTATATGTTATACTACACTTAATAATCATTGTATAAGAGAATTAAACTAGATACAATTAAAATTTATAGCATTTGACATTTCACAAGGTAATTTTAGTCATATTACTGTATTTACCATTTTCCTTGTGAAATAAATTTGCACTTTCTTAAATTTTAAAAGTATTCCATGCCATGCATTAAAAAATAAGACAATTTGGCTAATGAAATTAATATTTAGTAAACATAGTCAGAAGTGTAATAAGTGCATTTTGCCCCTCTCTAGAAAAATCAGATTTTACCAACTTCACTTTACCAGGCACAGGCAATATGTTCTTACATCATATCTGTTTTGAAAACTGATAAGATGGATCTGTAAAATGTACAATCTTGCTTTCATTGATTTAGTGATACTTGATCACATGATGACGGGCTTTCCTGCTGGCTCAGTGGTACAGAATCCACCTGCAATGCAGGAGCTGCAGAAGACGTGGGTTTGATCTCTGGGTTGGCAAGATCCCCTGGAGGAGGGCATGCCAACCCACTCCAGGATTCTTGCCTGGAGAATCTCATGGACAGAGGAGCCTGGAGGCCTACAGTCCATAGCGTCACGAAGGGTTGGACCTGACTGAAAAGACTTAGCAAGCACACACACGTTGGTTACATTATAATATCTGAAAGCTGGAATATTCTCAACTTAATAAATATTCACAGGTTTTAATAATAAAATACATGCCAATTTGACCTGAAAGCCAAGAATCTTTGGCATAAAATACCCAAGGAAAACTGAGGTTTTCTTATATTTTGCTTGCTACTAATTTTGAACCAAAGGAATCTATAAGAAGAATTCAAAACAATGATTTCTTATGTTAAAACCAAAATTCTGAATAGCCATTTATGCCTCCTTCACAGTCTAAGTATGTCATAATAATTGCTGGGCATTTTCAGAGCTTTTTAGAGAAGGTAGTTATAGTATTATCCTATGCAACATGATAGACTTGAGTAACTCTGTGTGTGCTAATTGTGGAATTTCTGGCAGCATAACAAATGAAAGCTTGTGATTCAGAGCTCCATAGGTTTTTCATAATACATTCAATTGAGAATCATTTTTCAGTTGCTATCATTCCATGATAACATTACTTATAGTATTGAACACTTTTCTTGGATAGCTTTTATTTGGAAAATCAAATAAAAGTCTCATATTTAGCTTACTATTCAGAGTTTAGATATAGGAAAGGATAATGCTAACATGATTTTTTTGTGACTTAATGATAACATTGAATATATTGACTGGATTGAGCCATACTGTACATCATAAACTATTATTCTTCAGTCAATCAGACTGCTATGTTTCTTAAGAAACTGCAGTTTATTAGCTTTTATGCAGAGTGAATTGTATTTTAAATCAAATATGTCTGATAGACTCACAGAAGAGGTGGAGAGGAATGATCTGAAACTTGTATTTTCCATTTTAACATGTTCCTATTCTTAAACCTGTAAGGAAGCCATAAAGAAGCCAGTGTGTTGTCTATGCCTGACAGCAATATCCCAGACTGAGACAGCCTTGTGGGCTTGTACCTGAGAGTCACAGAAAGAGAATTCTGAAGAGAAACTCTAGTAAGCTTATATATGAAGAGCACCTTAAAAGCTGTGGATAATTTTTATGCCCCCCTCTTTTAGACTGTCTGTCTTCTGTTTTCTTATCAGTGACTCGGACTACACATCTGTGGCCTTTAGCTTAAAAAGTGGGATAAATGTTCAGAAGTGTTGAGACACAGTTTTCCCTGTTCCCCTTGCATTTCTGCATGTCTTGTCAGCAGAAACACAGGTTGTGTTCTGGAATGTTTTTTTAAGAATCGGTATATAGTGAAGAGCCTTGGAAGACAGAGATATCATCACCCTTTAAAGCAAAGGGCAGGTTTACTCACATCCTTGAATGCTAGACATAATTTCGCTCTCTGGATAGTTTGCTTGATAGTCTCTGGAGCATAAAGTAAGACATGCTTGCTGTCCATAGTAATCCATCGCATGCACAGAGATCATTTGGTCGTCTTTACATTTCCCTGGGGAATCTGGGCTTGAGGAAAAAGCACAAGAAAATGCTAATACTCTGACTTCTGCTATTACTGTGAGTAATAAACCCATTTTTGTCTCTAACCCAGGTGTCTTGCACCTTCTGCCAGTGTCTATTAAACTATCCTAGATTAACTTGTCGCCTTGTAAGTCGGGTAAAAATTCAGACTCTCCGCAGTTCTTGACAGAAGGACACCTCCTTCTATCTTGCTTCTAGTGCCTTCACTCACGTTTCCCTGATTTTTTGCTGATATGGCTACATACCTTACTTTCATTTGCTACTTCAGTCTTTTGGAAATATTGAAATAGGTCTTTTTTAAGAAATGCATAGTGCCTGAAGAGAAAAATTTCCTGGTTTAAGATAGACTAACTTTAGAAAAAATAGATTTAGTCAATGAAGTGAAAAACTATATTCTTAAAACATTGTTTCACAAAAAAAAAAAAATTGCATTGGACTCTTCAACTATGTGAAAACACAGAATTAATGTTTGCATTTTTTTCTTTGACCTTAAAACCATTGGTGTCAAAAGTGCATTACCACCCAGGGCTAGAATCCACACTTTCTCAGTAGGACGATTTTGAGCATGAGGAACCACAGGTTAACCCTATTTCAGTACGGTTGGTGTCAGTTCTATGTGCGCATGCTAAGCCGCTTCAGTTGTGTCCAACTCTCTGTGAGCCTATGGACTGTAGCCTGCCAGCCTCCTCTGTCCATGAGATGCTCCAGACAAGAATACTGGAGTGGTTTGCCATGCCCTTTCCTATAGGGGATCTTCCCAATCCGGGTATCGAACCTGCGTCTCTTATGTCTCCTGCATTGGCAGGTGGGCTCTTTACCGCTAGAACCATCTGTAGAGCCCCTGTGTCAATTCTATGCCTCTGCTGCTGCTGCTGCTAAGTCACATCAGTCGTGTCCGACTCTGTGTGACCCCACAGACGGCAGCCCACCAGGCTCCTCCATCCCTGGGATTCTCCAGGCAAGAACACTGGAGTGGGTTGCATTTCCTTCTCCAATGCATGAAAGTGAAAAGTGAAAGTGAAGCCGCTCAGTCATGTCTGACTCTTAGCGACCCCATGGACTGCAGCCCACCAGGCTCCTCTGTCACGGGAGTTTCCAGGCAAGAGTACTGGAGTGGGGTGCCATTGCCCACTCTGGGCAATTCTATAGATCTAGTCAAATTCTAGCCTGCTTCATCACAGAAAATCTATTTCAGTTTTGTACTTCCTAAAGAGACATTCATACCAGTGTGAAATATTCTTCTTTATCTTTTTAATAGAATTAAAGGCACTTAAAAATCTGTTGTGAATGCAAGTAACGCTAATTTGATTGCTGATTCTGACATGTGCTGTGGTGCATATTCATATTTATTACTTGCAGTTAATGACTGTGGATGGGTGGAGGAGTCACACTAGTCAGTGCTCCTCTCTTGGGAGCTAGTGAATGAATCAGATGTCTAGCCTTGGGTGTTAATATCTGACAAATAACTTTGAGTTATATTTTGTTTGAATTTATTACTTTGCTGTAAATTGTGACATGTTTGATATCATAATAAAATTTTAAGCTTTGGGATATTATTAAAAGATTATATTGGCTTCATTTAGCTGAACACTTCTCTTTTAAGAAATTACAATGTTTCCCTCTGCTATACAGGCAAATTTAAAGAAGCATATGCCTATCTTTGTACAGAAAATCATGATGCCATCAATATTGCCATATATGCTTGTTGAAGTAACAAAAATAATCCTGACACTCAATTTGTTATTTTATTGATTTGTGAGCAAATGCCATACTACAAAGTTTTTTGTTTTGTTTTGTTTTTTGTCTTTAAGCAATCTATTTTTGCCAAGTTTTAGAACTATACATTTCTTTGTAGGATTACAGTCTATAGTATATAGTTTCTACATTTTAGATAAGGAAATTAAGGCATAGATAATGATGGTTTCTTGTTATATAAGGATGCTTAACAGGGCATCTGATACTAGAAGTCTAATTCATAGTACTATATTAATGACATCAGAATTACTATAAAGATTATATATATATATATACATATACATATATATTCATATTCACACACACTCATATTATTTGGCCTGATTCTAGGAAATTCTGTAATATCTGGCATAGAATCAGTGTCAGATGATTCAATCAGGCCACAGGAAAAGAAAAAGTATCACAAAAAGAAGTGGACACCCCAAACAAGCCAGGCCATGGGAAAATTTTTGAATAAGGTGGGCACTGGTGGACAGTCATTTTTGTGAGAAATCTAAAAATACACTAGAAAGTTTTCTAAGAATCTAGACACAATGTGTCAGGTTTATATTGATCTGTTTCATTCATATTTTGAAGTATATTTTGCCTTCTCGGCAGAGATATGACTAAAATGAGTAAAAATAGACTCAATATCTAGTAGGAAATATTCTGTAAAATATTGTACTAATAATTATATAACTACAAGAGCGATATTCTGAAGGACAGATGAGAGTATAGAACAAAAGTAGTGACCTAGTGAGAGAGTGTGGCAAAACTTTCTGGGGTATACTGATAACCTAAGGTCTAGAGGATAAGTGTGAGAGGAAGCCAAGTTTTTGGAAAAGTTCCTATGATGAAAGTATTCTTGTCACATTCAAGGAACAGGAGTAATCCAATATGGAAAAGACTGTGAATATATTATGGAAGCTCCAGTTGTATGAATACCCAGAAAAAAGGGATTGAAGAGAGTAACAAATAAGATCAAGATAAATACCATTTATTTATTTAGATCACGTGTATTGAGTCCTGTGTATACACCAGGTATTTTGCTTAATATTCTGGAATATGAAAAAACTTAAGTAGTTCCTAACCTAATTCAGAAAAGGTCCACATTTGAAATAAATTTGTTAATAGGACTATAAGAAACAATTATTGCATATTTGGGTCTCATAGTTTGATAAAATATTAAATGGATTTCAAAGAAAACTAAACAACAACGCAGCATATGAAAGGTACTAAAACTTCAACATGCAAATTTTTGCTGGGTGGTTAGAGTGTAGCCTTCTGTTTTTAACCATGCTGTATCTTTATGTGTCAGTTAACATAAACTAACAAGAAAATAACAAATGCTAGTTAAATAATATGGCACTAACCTAGGTGGAAGGGGGCAGAGAACTTTTGTTGAACATAAATTTCCAGACACTTGTATTGCTAACAATACCGTTATAGGTGTGTGCATGTGCATAGTTGCTCGGTCATGTCTGACTCTTTGGGACCCCATGGACTGTAGCCCACCAGGCTCCTCTGTCTGTGGGATTTTTCAGGCAAGAATACTGGAGTGGGTTGCCATTTTCGTCCTCCAGGGGATCTTCCCAGCCCAGGGATCAAACCCGAATCTCTTGTGTCTCCTGCGTTGCAGGTGGGTTCTTAAGCTACTAATCTATTGGGGAATCTCATAGTTAGTGCTGAGTGTGTTCAATTATCATTGCAGATTGACAACACTTGTCAGTCTTCTAATCATTCAGTATATTCTTTCATGTTCAAGCACAGCTGACACTACTTGAACAGTTAGTGTCAAAAATTTCCTCAATTATCTTTGCCCATATGTACAGAACAGTTAGATTATAAACAGGAAAAAAACAAATGTTTGTGTCTCTGTTTTCACCTATTTTACAAATACTTAAAATGAGTTGTAGATTACTTAGGTTGCTGGCTAGAATTTGACAATGTAAACAAAAATTTCTAACTATACCTGTGTTCTTTCAAGTGCTAAAGTAGGCAGGTGATGGTGAAATTTTTCACATATTGCTCATATCTGTAGGGCTTATTCCCTAGACAGTTTATCAAAGGTCAAGATTATACTTTTGCCAATAAAAACAATAAAACTACATTTTATGTACTTTGCAGTCTCTTACTCCATACTTTATAGACATGACCTGCATAATTCTCTCTGTAGAAAGAGATTATAAAATGACCGTTGTGCAGTTTTTATTCTTTATTCTTTACTAATCTTTTTTCTACCACTCCTTTCTTTATGAGAAACTTATTTATTTTTTAACAAATAGGTTGTTGAAGTTGTCTGACAGTCCACTGAATTATCTGATCACCTAGTTTACTAGCAGAATTTACTTCAAACTATTGTTTTCCACTTTCCACCACAGATGAAAGGAACTTTACAAGAGAGGAGAAATACAGTACATAAATAGATCAAAGTACAGTAGAAAACATAGACCCTCAAAAAAATTGGTTCTAGTAGAAAAAAAAGTTTGAAAGCGTATGTTGAGGGCAGATTTTTGTATAGCCAACTAACAGAGAATGTGTACTCTGTTTCCTTCCTAGAGGAAATGCATAGTGGGAGATTCAATAAGGGTTTCAACTTGCCCCTTCCATCTGGGGAAATGTTCTCCAGGGACTCTCTTGCTATGCAATTTGAACTTGGCATTTAATGCCCTGTGTGGAATGTAGGTTTCTTTGCAAAGCCTTAAAAATGAAGCTTCAATCAGTAAACATGACTTTTTATGTTTTATCTAATATACAAACATTACTAAATATGAGTGGAATTTAAATAACTAAAACATGAAGTAATTAAATATGAAATTTTAGTTTGCTATTTATTATCTTTTTGTTTTGTTGGGAGAATATGTACTACCAAATGAAACAGATACACTTTCTAACATGCTGGTTCATTTTCCAGGGTTAGAGTGAATACTCAATGATTTCCACCAGTTAATATAAACACTGACCTGAATGCAGGCACAGATCTCCATATACCATTCAATGGCCACAGAGTCATCATCCCTGCTAAGGTTTTGCTCCTGGCATCTGATTAGAAACCACAGGCCAAGGCCTGCTTTTGTCTACGTGTTTTGATTTCCTCTTTGGACCCCTTCACTCGCACTGTACTTAGGACTCCCTGCTGTTACATGCTTCCTAGCATTTTTTATCTTGGTTTTTCTCTCACCGCGGTACCACAGTCCAGCTGCATGATATACTTCCCTCTACAAGGATAATCCACGTCTTCATCATCCCTCGACCGTCCTGAACATGGTTTCTATAATGTCTTGATACAATAGGGAAGAAAGCAATCACCAACAACCCTAGGATACTTCAAGTTGGTATAGAACGTTAATAAAATGCACCATATACTTCTGTGCTGCTGCTGCTAAGTCACTTCAGTCGTGACAGACTCTCTACGGCCCCATAGACAGCAGCCCACCAGGCTCCCCTGTCCCTGGGATTCTCCAGGCAAGAACACTGGAGTGGGCTGCCATTTCCTTCTCCAATGCATACATGCATGCTAAGTCGCTTCAGTTGTATCTGACTCTGTGCGACCCTGTGGACAACAGCCCACCAGGCTCCTCTGTCCACAGGATTCTCAAGACAAGAATGCTGGAGTTTGTTGCCATTTCCTTCTCCAAACACACACACATAGTTGTACTCACACAAAGTCATGCTATACTTTTGTGAGCCAGGGTTTATTCCTGAGATCTATGCAAGGAACCAAAGTTTTGGGTCAAATGATGATGTCATCTAGCAGCATGGTTTTCTGGAGAAATTAATGGGAAACAGTCCTTATTACGTGGATATTAAGATCCAGATCCACACTGGTATTTTTCTCATTAGAGCATTTATTTAAAAAAAAATGAGTTTTGCTTCATATGGATGAGGCTGAATTCAGTCCTTCCTTAAATAAATAGAGTAAGACTGATATGCTAAGAAGACAAGATATTGGGGTATAAATGATAGCCTATTGGCTAATTTATTAATCTTACAACTTTTACTAAAGAGAGAGAAAATAGTTGAGAGTGTTCAATCAACCATCTCATCCTCTGTCATGCACTTCTCCTCCTGCCTTCAGTCTTTCCCAGCATCAGGGTCTTTTCTAATGAGTCAGTTCTTTGCCTCAGGTGGCCAAAGTATTGGAGTTTCAGCTTCAACATCAGCTCAGTTCAGTTCAGTCGCTCAGTCATGTCCGACTCTTCGCAATCCCATGGACTGCAGCACGCCAGGCCTCCCTGTCCATCACCAACTCCCGGAGCTTACTCATGTCCATTGAGTTGGTGATGCCATCCAACCATCTCATCCTTGGTCATCCTCTTCTGCTCCTGCCTTCAATCTTGATGGGCATCAAAATCTTTTCCAATGAGTCAGTTCTTTGCATCAGGTGGCTAAAGTATTTAGCATCAGTCCTTCCAATGAATATTCAGGACTGATTTCCTTTAGGATGGACTGGTTGGATCTTCTTGCAGTCCAAGGGACTCTCAAGAGTCTTCTCCAACACCACAGTTCAAAAGCATAAATTCTCCAGCACTCAGCTTTCTTTATAGGCCAACTCTCACATTCCTACATGACTACTGGAAAAACCATAGCTTTGACTAGATAGACCTTTGTCAACAAAGTAATGTCTCTGCTTTTTAATATGTTTTCTAGGTTGGTCATAGCTTTTCTTCCAAGGAGAAAGTGCCTTTTAATTTCATGGCTGCAGTCACCATCTGCAGGGATTTTGGAGGCCCCCCCCAAAAAAAAAAATAAAGTCTGTCACTGTTTCCGTTGTTCCCCATCTACTTGCCATGAAGTGGTAGGACCGGATGCCATGGTCTTCTTTTTTTGAATGTTGACTTTTAAGCCAACTTTTTCACTCTTCCTCTTTCACTTTCATCAAGAAGCTCTTTAGTTCTTCTTCACTTTTTGCCATAAGGGTGGTGTCATCTGCATATCTGAAGTTATTGATATTTCTCCAGGCAATCTTGATTCCAGCTTGTGCTTCATCCAGCCCAGCGTTTCTCTTGATGTACTCTGTGTATAAGTTAAATAAGCAGGGTGACAATATACAGCCTTGACGTACTCCTTTTCCTATTTGGAACCAGTCTGTTGTTCCATGTCCAGTTCTAACTGTTGCTTTCTGACCTGCATACATATTTCTCAAGCGGCAGGTCAGGTGGTCTGGTATTCCCATCTCTTTCAGAGTTTTCCACAGTTTGTTGTAATCCACACAGTCAAAGGCTTTGGCATAGTCAATAAAGCAGAAAGAGATGTTTTTCTGGAACTCTCTTGCTTTTCAATGACCCAGCGGATGTTGGCATTTTGATCTCTCATTCCTCTGCCTTTTCTAAATCCAACTTGAACATCTGGAAGTTCATGGTTCACGTACTGTTGAAGCCTGTCTTAGAGAATTGTGAACATTACTTTACTAGCGTGTGAGATGAGTGCAATTGTGCGGTAGTTTGAGCATTCTATGGGATTGCCTTTCTTAGGGAATCTAAGAAATCTCTTGGAATGCAAACTGACCTTTTCCAGTCCTGTGGCCACAGCTGAGTTTTCCATATTTGCTAGCATATTGAGTTCACCACTTTAACAGCATCATCTATATTTTTTAGGATTTGAAATAGCTCAACTGGAATTCCATCACCTCCACTAGCTTTGGTCTTAGTGATGCTCCCTAAGGCCCACTTGACTTCAAATTCCAGGCTGTTTGGCTCTAGGAGAGTGATCATACCAGCCTGATTATCTGGATCATGAAGATCTTTTTTGTACAGTTCTTCTGTGTATTCTTGTCACCTCTTCTTAATATCTTCTGCTTCTGTTAGGTCCATACCATTTCTGTCTTTTATTGAGCCCATCTTTGCATGAAATGTTCCCTTGATATCTCTAATTTTCTTGAAGAGATCTCTGGTCTTTCCCATTCTATTGTTTTTCTCTATTTCTTTGCCTTGGTCACTGAGGAAGGCTTTCTTATCTCTCCCTGGTGTTCTTTGGAAGCTGCATTCAAATATGTTTATCTTTCCTTTTCTCCTTTGCCTTTCACTTCTCTTTATCTCTTAGCTGTTGGTGAGACCTTGTAAGACAACCAATTTGTCTCTTTGTAGTTTTGTTTTCCCTTGGGGAAGGTTTTGATCATCTCCTCCTGTACAGTGTTACAGATCTCCATCCATGGTTCTTCAGGCTCTCTGTCTATCAGATCTAATCCCTTGAATCTATTTCTCACTTCCACTGTATAATCGTAAGGCATTTGATTTAGGTCATACCTCAATGGTCTAGTGGTTTTCCCTACTTTCTTCAATTTAAGTCTGAGTTTGCAATAAGGAGTTCATGAATGAGCCACTTCCATACTGTTTTCCATAGTGGCGGCATTAATTTACCACCCTGACAGTATTGGAGGGTTGCTTCTTCCCCCCACCCTCTCTAGCGTATTTTATTTGTAGACTTTTGGCTTGTGGCCCTCCTGACAATTCTGAAGTGATACTTCATTGTGGTTTTGATTTGCATTACTCTAATAATTGCATTAAATTATTATATTTTATGACTTGTATCTATGATATTTCAGAAGTCTCAACAACTAAAATGAAATTACCATAAAGATAAAATTAATATTTACTTACTTTGAGTCCATTACAATAGAATCTATTATGTAGTCATGGTTTGAGAAAAATGGGGAAATATACATTTTTGCTTTATAACAAATTAACAATAAGTTGAAATCTTATGGTTGAATTATGTTTTTTAATTATCATAGTCTCTTTCAAAGAAAATTTAAATTTGTAGTTGCTGAGTGAAAAAGTAGTAGTTAAAATTACTTAGAAAAGAACATTGTGAAATCAGAAATACATGATATCATATGGATTATGTTCTATTGGTTAATGATAATATTTTGCCATCATGTTAGTATTTAACATGGTTCATTAATGTATGTGTTTATAAAACTATAAGTGTATACATTTATACATATATATGCAATATATAATGTATATGTTTAAATAACTATATAATTTAAAATGTATCCATTTATATAATACAGACTGAAGAATGGTCCCTTTTCCTTAGCTACATTACCAGTTTACCTAGTCTTTTCAAAGTATACAGGGCCTAGATGGAAACAATGTACTGTTTAACATCAATAAAAGAAAATGGACAGGTTTTGTAGGACTATATTGAGAGATTTTCTTTTTATTGATGATAGAGATGAGTTGAATACCAATTCTCATAGTGTTAAAAAATCTTAAATATTAGAACATATTGAGAATAGATGAAATTTTACCCGTATGAATATATGTATCTAATATACATACACATAAGTAAGTGTATATAATCTAGTTATTTTAAACTCTCATTTTCTATGTGTTTCAGTGGTATTATTGCTATAAATAATTTGGCACTTTTTTCCTAAATTTATTTTGGTATTTATTTCATAGCTCTTACATTATATGTTATTAAATATTAAGAATTTGTAGCTAAGTACCAAGAATATTTTCAAGTTAAAATATTAGTAAGACTAAAAACAATAGAGGCATCTGATATGCACATAAAATGGAAGAATAATTTTACAGGTTTTCATAATACAATCTTTTATTTTAGTAGAAGTATTTCTTTTTTCAGGCAAACATTGAGATACCTGATATTATTTTATAAGGTAAAATGCTTGTTTACATTGCCTTGAATTTCAGTTATGTCGTTAATATTTTTAAACAGCATTACAGTAGATAGGACTTCCCAGGTCACATTTTAATAATCCTCATTCTTCACGTGGTATCCACTTTTCACATTGCATACTAATTTGGGACAGTCCACTGTAATATATGTATATAAGACTGTTATGTCTTAGAGTTCCTGGGTTTAAAAAAAAAAAGACTTGACCTAATTTTTGCCCAAATATAACTTTGATAAGTAATTAAATCCTATATTCTATTCTATTATTGTTATATTTGGTTTGTTAATTTATTACTTTTCATATTCTTTATCTGTAATTGATTAAATATTAGGACTAAATGACATAAGATTAAATAGACAATCAGAAAGACAGGCATGAAGATAGATAAATGGGAATGGTAGAAATAATCATTGCTTCACTGTCTGTAATTGCACTGTGATTTTTACAGATGTAAATAAAACTCCTAGTCACTGGTCACTGGGAAAAATCCTGAAAAATCTATTAATCAAAATGTACATTTCTAGACTAAGAAACTAAGTATTATGTTATTGTGTACTAAGTGTATCACTTCAAAGATGAATTTTGTATCTGTACACATACTGTTCCTTTCTGACTGATTAACATACAGGGTGTCCAGGCAATGGCAAAGGATTTCCTTCTTCAATATTTATTACCTATAAATCCTTAATTTTTTATGGAATGTTTTCTTATAAACTTCACCTCATTTCAGAAGAACAGCTGTAAAAATGGTCAAGGTCAATGTGATGTAGTGAAAGTCGCTCAGTCATGCCCAATTCTTTGTGAGCCCATGGACTGTAGAGTCCATGGAATTCTCCAGGCCAGAATACTGAAGTGGGTAGCCTTTCCCTTCTCCAGGGGATCTCTGGAGATCCCAGGAATTGGACCCAAGTCCCCTGCATTGCAGATGGATTCTTTACCAGCTGAGCCACCAGCGAAACCCAGAATGTGATGTAAGACCTGAATAATTGTTGCACTGGGAAAGGCACTAATGTTAGACGATGGTATGCCCTTAACCATGAGCTGAGTAGATACAGTGGTAACACCACTTCTCTATTGGAAAGAGGTAGAGTTCCAACTCTAAGATGTGGACGTTTGCACTATCAGCCAATCTGGGAAATAGAAGATCTTGAGGAATTTGAATAGCAAAGAGTCATAGATAACATAGGTTTCAAATCTAGTATCACCAATCTAATAATGATTGCAAATGTTAGTTGTGTTCTCATTTTAACAATAAAATGTCTGCACTTAGAACCGCTGTCTTTATTCTCATCAGTGTTATTTTATCATCATCATGATATTACATTATCATTCCCTGACAAGAAATCTCTGGAGTCAGGTCAGGAACTACATTTTTAATGGTTACTCTGAGCTACTCATGTTTGTTAAAGTAATTAAGCCCTTCTTAACATAACGCACTGACGGGAGAGACTGTCTGCAGGGAAAACTGGGTCTTGCTCTGGTTGGCAGAGCCATGCTCAGTCAATCTTTAACCCAACTGTCTGCTGATGGGTGGGGAAGTGATCTTTCCCTGTTAGTTGTTTGGCCTGATGCGACTCGGTCCTGGAGTCTGCAGGATCTATCATAGTGCTATCGACGACCTCCAGAAAGGACTTACACCAACGTGCACCTACCAGGGCTGTTGCTGCCAGTGCGCCCATCCCCGCAGCAGGCCAGTGCCAACCCACGCCTCCGCCGGAGATCCTCAAACATTCACAGGCAGGTCTGGCTCACTCTCCTGTGGGGTCACTGCTCCTGTCCCCTGGGTCCTGGTGCACACAAGATTTTGTCTGTGCCCTCCTTGATGAGGGTGAGAGGGGACAGCGAAAAAGCTGGCTTAAAACTCAACATTCAAAAAACTAAGATCGTGGCATTCCGTCCCATCACTTCATGGCAAATACATGGAGAAAAAGTGGAAACAGCATCAGATTTTATTTTCATGGGCTCCAAAATCATGGTGGACAGTGACTGCAGCCAGGACATTAAAAGACACTTGCTCCTTGGAAGAAAAGCTATGACAAACCTAGACAGTGTATTAAAAAGCAGAAGCATCACTTTGCCGACAAAGGTCCATACACTCAAAGCTATGGTTTTTCTAGTAGTCATATACGGATGTGAGAGTTGGACCATAAAGAAAGCTGAGCACTGAAGTACTAATTCAACTGTGAAGTACTAATTGAACTGTGATGCTGGAGAAGACTCTTGAGAGTCCCTTGGACAGCAAGGAGATCAAACCAGTCAATTGAAAAGGAAATCAACTCTGAATATTCTTTGGAAGGGCCAATTCTGAATCTGAAGCTCCAATACTTTGGCCACCTAATTTGAAGAGATGACTCATTGGAAAGACCCTGATGCTGGGAAGGATTGAGGGCAAGAGAAGGGGTGACAGAGGATGAGATGATTGGGTGGCATCAGCGACTCAAGGGCCATGAATTTGAGAAAACTCTGGGAGATAGTGAAGGACAGGGAAGCCTGGTGTGCTGTAGTTCACGAGATTACAAAGAGGTGGACGCGAGTTAGCAACTGAACAACAACAATGATAACTTAAATGCCCATCTTCTAAGTTCCTGCTTCTGTAGCTACCCAGTGTGGGCTGGGAAATCAACAGCTGGAAGGATTTTGATGCAGTTGGTGAATGAGCACTCAAAAAATATTGGAATAAATTGAGAGGTGAATGTTCTTCTTCCTTTGTGATCCTAAATTCTGGATGGTAAATTCAAGAACTGTTTCAGTGGGAAGTTGAGCATAACTGCCCTCGGTCCTACGGAGGAGGATGGAACTGTGTCAGAGAGGCTGCAGGGAGCGGGGTGTGCCCGAGGCATGTCACAGAAGGCACATCAGTTGCTGTTTCGTGTTAATATCTGCACCACACCTTCTTCTTTAGAACATTCCAGGAAAATCTTGAAGAAAGATCGGTGTTAGCTTGGCTCTGGGAAACGTATTTTGAGATTGGGACAGAGTAGTACGTGGAAAGTCAAAGTTTGAAACCCATCCACCAATAAAAGCTCACACATGGACTCAAGGATTAATGATAGATTAAGCAGTAGTAGTACTACAAGGATAGGCCAAGTGAGCACTTTGTTGGGATTTTTCCTTCATTGAGGAGAAAAATAAGAAAATTGTAAGGAGAATGAGCAAAAAAGAGAAGGATGGGAGAAAGCAAATGAAGATCACATCGTTTCTGCAAACTATAACCCTAAAGTGGAATGGCAGTTCTTAACAATTTTGAAGTTTATGTGTACTTTAGTATTTTATGTATGTAGACTTTATGATTTATTTTCATATCTCATCTCATTTTATATTCACAGAACCTTTGTGAGATATGTTTGGCAGGAATTGCCATCTTATTTTTTAATGAAAAAATTAGAAATCTAAACTATTTCTCCTGATTTTCTTCCCAGCTTTAAAAGAACTTACTTTTTCTAACTAAAAAATAATAAAGAAAAATACTAGGAGTTATACTCCTTTATTGATGAAACACAGCTAAAGCATGGTGAAATCTTTGTTTTCACATTTACTTGATCAAAAGACTGAGATATAACATCTGTAAAGTAAATATCACAGAAAGAAAGATTATTTAGTTTAGCATAGTCGGCTAAGTTGAATAATAATAACATTTTCAATTTTGAGTCTATGGATAACAGCCATGGCATCTTGAAAAAGAAAGTGGTGATAGGTATTTTATATTGGCTGTAATAAGACTAAATGGGATGTGGGTTTGCAGCATCAAAGTACCTGTCCCCAAGTTTAGTAATGAACTTCTTCTCGCCTCAAAACTGTCTTTTTTCTTGCCTGTTACATCCATTCTTTTTCATTTAGCCTTCTTATTACTGGATAGTAAATGATGTGAATGTGAACATAAAATTGTCTTAGGCTGTAAAGTCACACCAGATATTATGTGAACCTAGAAGAAATTTCATATACTACTAAGAGTATACTATTCCTTTTCTTTCTATAATGCCACAAATGATTTCAATGAAAATGAGTCATAGTACCCAAGAAGAACTAGATATTGAACTTTATAAAAGTACAAGCAGACCTCACTGACAGGCAGTTCATCATGCTTCTACATTTAGGTATTAATTTCAATTTCAATCTTCCTGTAAAACAAAAATGAATAATTTTTTTATTATGGAGTAATGGCCTTGCTGGAGTGACATAAATTACCGCTGGAGACATTAAAGTTGCACCAAAGGCTACTTCCCACTCCTTCACACAGTGTATTTCTTTCCAGTAGCGTGTGGATTGCTTCTAAAAATAACCTAGATTTTAACCGAACCAGACTCTCTACTTTCCATATGGAATCGCCTCGACATTTTTAGACAAAGGATGTCCGAGGTCTTCGGTGTGTTACCGTGCCCCACTTGATACCTCTTTGAACATTCTCTCACTGACAGCACCAGAGTCATGTTTTGGCAATCACGGACAAAGTTAAGCCATCGTCAGAATGATGAGTTTGACTAATGAAATTTTTAGTTTCTCCCTTTTTTACCCTCATCCCAATTACGTTTTCTAGTATTCATCTATGTTTAATCAGAATTCTTTTAACACCGCTACATAGTTTACTGAGTATAAATAGTATCCTAAATCAATTCAGGTTACAGGAGTTATGATTCTGAATATTGCAATGTGGTTTTCTTTAAGGAGCTTTTGGTAATGTTGAGGAAAAGTGGAAAATAGACAATTACAAAGCAATGTGATACTACCATAAAGTCTGCAACTATGGATGGCTTTATTACAGAGGGCATCTAAGTAAGCATTATGAGATGTGGAAGCCTTCCTAGAGTAACATGGAAGCTGAGGCTTGAAAGATGAGTTGGGATATAGGACTTGCCTGCAAGTAAGAATAGCAAAATTGGAGAAAGCAACATTTGACAAGGTTTCAAATTTAAGGAATAACATGGAGTTTTAGGCACTGCAAACAATTCAGCTCTAGTAAGAATATGTATGTTTTTTAATTCCAGTTTTAAAAATATGAAAATAATATATAAATTATCAGAAAGTTAATAATGCAAAATAATTTAGAATAAAAAGTCATCATTAGAATACAAGCTATCAGTCCTATGCTCCCAAAAGAGAAATCACAAATTTGTTGTTTTATACCATTTTCATCCATTTCAGAAAAATGGGTATGTATGCATTTATGATACAAAGATTTCTATATCATTTTATATTAATATTTTGCAGATTTTATATTTCAATATATATGTTTACATCATTCTTTTAAATAAGATAAGTTTTGTATTAGAAATATTTATTAGATTATTCAAAAAATTGTTTTTTGTGGCTATAAATAACATTTATGTTAGTTGATACACAAATTTAAAATTTGATAAATATTACTAGAGTTTTTTCCAAACTATTCATTCCAATTTAGTTAAAACGTATGAGATCATGTGTTTTTATACTATTCTAAACTAATGATATTTAGGCCGAACCCTATAAAACAGGATTTATAGGATTAAAATGGTTGAATATTGACTGTTTAACCAGATTCAGCTCAATACTATAACATTTATCTTTGCCAAAATTCTCAGTGAAGTACTTTTTGAATTTTTATAGCAAAAGTAAATAAAAACATTTCAGACATTTTTCTATATCTTTCATATCCTTAAAATATTTTCTCTGACATTGTTTCCTTTGTCTTATTAGTTTGCTCATTTTTTGATATATAAATAAATTATAAAAATCGTTACTATCACAAATTTTGCAATATTTTCCTGAACTTTCTATTATTTTATTTTGCTCAGAGTGAAATTTATTATAGAAATCATAAAAACTTTCATAAACAAAATGATTTATCTTGAGCTTCTTTAAGGTTTAGAGAAGTCTTTCTATCTCTAAGATGAAGTGTCTCTGTGTGTCTATGACTCTGTTATATTCCTCTAGTACTTTTAGGTTTTCATTTCTTAAATTTAGAATATTGATCCATTTGAACCTTTTAAAAAATAATAGTTTGGCAGAAACCAACACAGTTCTGTAAAGCAATTATCCTTCAATTTAAAAAATAAATAAAATTAAAAAAAGAAAATGATGTATTCTCATTTAATAAGTTATAAAATTATCAAGCACTTTTAGTAAATTTTTTTGGCAATGATTTGAATTGCAGCTTGAAAATAAACATATCCACTAGATTTTTTTAAAACCCCTGGTTTTCTATTATGAGCAGCTGACTTTTTCGGTCTATTCCTTTGATTACTCTTGGCTTCCCAGGTGGCACAGTGGTAAAGAATCAACTTGCCAATGCAGAAGACGCAAGAGACTGGGCTTCAATCCTGGGTTGGGAAGATCCCCTAAAGAAGGAAACCCACTGGCAACCCACTCCAGTATTCTTGCCTGGAAAACTCCACGGGCAGAGGAGCCTGGGGGGCCACATCCATGGGATCCCGAAGAATAAGACAAAATGGTGCATGCACACACGCAGCTCTAAATTCCAATTAACTTGGCAACTCTAAATCATGTTAGTGTGTGTTTAATATTGATTCTGGAAAACTGTCCGCTAAAACTTTTCTGCCTAATTTCTTCTATTTTCATTGTTTATTGATTTATTATTAGTTATTTCTTCTATTGTATACATCTATTTTTTCCTCACCGAGTTACATTTTTATTTTATACATTCAGGTTTACAAGCAAAATAATCTGTTATTTTGTGGAGGAACAACACTCATGTGTGCTTGCACATAGGGACAATCAACATCTTTATAATGCTTTAAAGACAATCAATGCTTTTTAGTACAAAACCAGTCATGTTTGTCCATTTATGAAAATCTCCATTTAGGTACTTCAGTTGAATGCTAAACATTTTATATAATCCCCTTAGACTATTAAAAACATCATTGAAATTTTACATTTCAACTAAAAAATAAAGTAACAACAATCGCAACGGACTATAACTTTAGAGATTCAGTGGTCTCTTGCCATAGTCATCAGAAGTTTCAGGCTCCAAAGACAAACACAAGTTTTTTTTTTTGTCAGTGTTCTGATTGTTATCTTCATAATTTGTCTGTACTTCTCAATAAATCAAACTTTTAATATTATATCTTCCAGACACCAAAGTTGGTGAATTATATTAAGTAAAATACCTTATCTAATATCCTTTTACCATTTATATCATTATCTTTATATCGCTTCTTAGCAACTCTATAACTTTTAATAATAGAATTCAAACTTTATTTCTTGTTTCTCTTAGTGAAGAAACCAATGCCTCTGTGGTTCTCTTTTTGTCTGCTGCTTCCAAATTTCTGTTAACTGTAAAATCACATTTCTTAAAATTTATAGCATGTTGGCTCTGTTTTGCAATTATTAAAACTATGATACTTTGCTTAAATATTGGTTCAATTTTTTTTTAAATAAGGGGCTTTTTAATATTATAATTTGAAAAATCTAAAATTCATCTAGAATTGAAAGAGAGAAAATGAGTTCTGACTGGAAAGAGTAAAAGCAGTCCTTCCCATAATTAAGATAGAGAGGTAGACAGAGGTAAAGCCAGATGCAGAGGAAACAGAAAACGTTTGTCCCCAGATCGTGCAGCAGTAAAATGACTCAGCAGCATCTTCTTAAGTGACTACTGCTTTCTCACTAGGAATGCTGCGGGCAAACTTTCATTTGTTACTAGACATACTCAATTGCTAAACTGCCTTAATTCATGTTAGCATCAGGGCTTCCCTGGTGGCCGAGACAGTAGAGAATTCACCTGCAACACAGGAGACCAGGGTTTGACCCTGGGTCAGGAAGATCCCCTGGAGGAGGGCATGGCCACCCACTCCAGAATTTTTGCCTGGAGAGTTCCATGGACAGAGGAGCGTGGTGGGCTTCAGTCCATGGGGTTGCAGAGTCAGACATGACTGTGCAGCTAACACTTAGCACTTACTTTCCACTTCTCCTAACCCCACTTGCAGAATAGATTCTCCTTTTAGACCATCTTTGAACTTTCTTTGAAACTTAACTTTGAAAAACTTGTGTCTGTCCTCTTCTACTTGAGTAGCATTCCCAGGTTCCTGCCTTCCTTTCGTTGAGTGACATTTTTGAGAGTTAATACATCTGACCTTGTCTGACTACTGGCTAGTTCTTGGTAGTCTTTGGCTGACTAAAAAAATGGAGATTACATTAAGATCTGTCTGAGATTTACTGCTGAGGACCAGGACTCTTAACTAGATAACAGTGCATATATCTAAGACCACTTGTGCCCTCTGATATAGTTAAATTTGGTCCTGAACTAGAGTTTTGATGTGTTCTTTAAGCCTTTCAGTATCACATCTCAGGATATGTGTTTTGCCTATCTTTTGGTGTTCTCTTCTGAATTTTGGCTTCTAAGCCTTTGATTGCCTGCATTTTACTGATTTTATATGTCTTGCTGTTGCCTACTAGATGGAGTCGATAGGTAGGCACCGGTCAGTCATGATAAGCTTATGTTTAATCTAGAGCTGAGGCATTCAGACAGCTTCTTTGGTCAGGCACTCTTTGGAAAAGCTTGTTTTGAGACATATTTTAAACACCATATAAGGACTTTCCTCCATGCTGTTTTTGTGTCTCTGAAACCTCCCTATTTAGCTGTTTTATCGTAATTTTGCTGCTGTTTTTTTTTTTTTCAAACTAGATTCTATAGCTAGGAAGTTAAACAAGAATCATTCTCAGCAGCTATATATTTATCACGGATCCCCTTATTCTCAGCCAGCCCCTTTATTGAGTTGGAAGCCAATCTTTTCCACATATACATACTACCCTGCTAATTTATTTGCCTATCTCTTTAAATGACACCGTCTCACCAAGGATAATTTGGAATTACTGTGGCCACAGGAATTCATGAAATTTTTTAGCACAAGATTGTTCATTTATAGCATGCTTTATATAATGTAAAGAGAAAAAAAAAGTACATTGGAAAATGGTCTGCTGTTCATAATTAGTATTATAAAGCTCCTGAAGGCAACTAAGACTCCAAATCTTCTTCCATAAAAGGATTCTAGCAGAGATGTGGTGGGTTGAATTGTTTTCCCCAAAAATGTATGCTCAACTCCTAACCCCAACACCTGTGAATGTGATCTCATTTGGAAATACAGTATTTGCAGGTATAATCAAGTTAAAGTGAATTAATACTTTACCTTAAATTTGATTGCCACTGTGTTTATAATGGAAGAAGAAGGCGATTTGGATGCAGAAACGCAGAGGGAGGAAACCATGTGAAGACAGGGGCAAAAACTGGTGAGACCCAACAAGAAAGGCAAGGAATCTCGCGGATTGTTGGCAACCACTGGAAGCCGGAAGAGGCCAAAAGCTTCTTTCCTACAGCCTTTAGACAGAGCAGGGCCCTACTGATATCTTGATATTGAAATTCTATCCTCCAGAATTTTTGAAATTTCTGATTTTTCAAAGCCAAGTGGTTTGTGGTAATTAATTATGGAAGCCCTAAGAAAGTGATACCAAAGACAAATGAAACTGACCAAAAACTCAAGGCTGCTGCTCTTGTGAATGGCTCTAAATCCTATCCCACTTGCCTTTATCCAGCTCTTACTTTTCCTGACCCCCTTTATTTCTCCCAAACTCCCAGGCCCATGCCAGTCCCCACAGACCCTCTGCTTTCTCCCCGCTTCAACTATACCTGAAAATCCCAGGCAGTCACAGTTCATTTTATATTTGTCTAAAGCCAAAACGTCTCTCACCCCTTGTTTTTCTGTTTCTCTGTTTTTTTTTTTCCCTTCACTTGAGAAATTTAAAAGGTAAATTGATGAGAAAAAACAATCATTCTATCATTATGTGAACATTCTAGGAATGTCTAGTTCAGATAAACAGCTAAAATGTGTAAGAAAAAGTTAATTAACTGATTGTTTTGCTTTAAGAAATGTGAACAAGTAAATTTAAGTAATAGCTTTTGTTACTCTAGTTATAAGATATAACATATATATATATATAAAAGATATGTTATAAGATATATATAAGGTATATATATAAGTTATATATAAGATATGTTATAAGATATAAGATATAGTATAAAATAACAAGAAAAGATTTTGATTCAAGATAGAAGCTTTCAAAAATGATTTAAAGATTTTTAAAACTTTGGTTCAAGAATATCAGATTTGTATTTTGTATAGTTGTATATTTATGTAGTATTTCTGATAGGTAGGTAAAATTCTGGACTAACTGAAATGAGTTAGTAATCTTAGTTTAAAGATAACTCTATATCTATTCTATTTATTATATGAATCTTCTCTAAATCTCTAAATAAGACCAAATTGAAATTTTTCATGATTCAAAGCTTCTAAATACATTGTTATTCTTGCTAAAACCCATTTTAAATTACAAGCTAGAAAATAATACTTAACTGATATTACAATGATGAATATCTTTTTAGTTTTTTCCATAAAAGCTTTATTGAGATATAATGACAAATAAAAAGCTGCACATATTTAAAGCATGCAATTTGATATGTTTGCACATATGAAGCATCATTCTGTCAAGATAAACAATATATCCATCACTTTCAAAAGTTTTCTATTCCCTATCTTAATTTCTGCTTTCTAATGTCTCCTGTCCCAGTGCTGTCTCCAGGAAAGACTAACCTACCTGTTTATAGATGTTTGCATTTTCTAGAATTTTACAGAAGTGAAATTATACCATATTTACTTTGTCTGGATTTTATTACTCAGAAAAATTATGTTGACATTTTATCCATGTTATAATGTGTATCTATAGTGTATGCCATTCTCGTGCCAAATAATATTCCATTGCATGGCTCTTCCATGATTTTCTTGTGCATTGGCTTTAATGGCAATGAAGCCAGCTCTCCCAGGTGTTCAAGATGGCTTTTCCTGTGAACTGATAACTATATGTTAGATGTGCTTAGGAAAAGCTCCCCTAATCTTACACTCAGTCTTATTACAAACTGACATTGTTAAATATCCGAAAGGACTCCACACACAGTCTAATCATCAGCATCTATGCACAGTCTTTTCTCAACATCCTCTTAAATAATTCCTCCCTAACCTAAGACCTGAAAGCATAATTTTCTATAAGCAATGTCATAAAAAGAGTGTTCTCAAATCTTGATGTAAAAGGGCTTCATCAGGTACTGTTAAAGATCAGAATGCCAGTGAACATTCTAGGGATTCATCCTTGGATTCATGTCTTTTAATTAAAGTGACATAAAACATTACAATGTAAAATTTCTATGAAATTAAAAGACATGTGCTCCTTGGAAGAGAAACTATGACAAACCTAGACAGTGTGTTAAAAAGCAAAGACATTATTTTGCTGACCAACATCTGTATAGTCAAAGCTATGGTTTTTCCAGTAGTCATATATGGATGTGAGAGTGGGACAATAAAGAAGGCTAGGCCCCGGAGAACTGATGCTTTTGAACTGTGGTGTCGGAGAAGACTTTTAAGAGCCCCCTGAACTGCAAGGAGATCCAAGCAGTTAATCCTAAAGGAAATCAATCCTGAATATTCATTGGAAGGAGTGATGCTAAAGCTGAAGCTCCAATACTTTTCCCACCTGATGGGAAGAACTGACTCATTGGAAAAGATCCTGATGCTGGGAGACTGAAGACAAAAAAAGAGGGGGGTGGCAGAAGATGAGATGATTGGATGGCATCATCGACTCAGTGGTCATGAATTCGAGCAAACTCCAGGAGATAGTGAAGGACAGGGATGCCTGGAGGAACTGCTGTCCCTGGGGTTGCAGAGTTGGACATGACTTAGCAACTGTGCAAAAACAGCAAAAACGTACTGAAATCACTGTCCTCTAATACTCTCCATATTAGACAGAGACCACAGGTGTGGGTTCTTATATGTGCCTCTCCCCAGCCCCCAACACCTCCCCTCAGACAGACACATTTTGTAAGGAACCACCCCATTCAAGAAAGTTGAATCAAGTTTATGATTGAGTGAGATGTTGGGAGCTTCCACCAAAGTTATCCAGAACTTTACTACAGTTTCTCATGTTTTAACCTTTATTATTTTGTTCTTTAGTTTCAAAGCTCTTGTTTACTTCTTTTGCTGGCTACTTTAAAGTATGTTACTTACAGGACCTCATTTCTTAATATTGCTTTTTACATTGTTAGTCACTTCTTGGTACTAGGCAAATATCTGCCTACAATTTAGTCATAATTTTGCTAAAATATAACAAACTGATGATTGCTTTTCCTTTGAATGCCAAACGATTCCCTTTGTTACCAATTGCTTCTAATAGATCAGTCGGCATCCCAAGTGTCTGCACGCAGCCATTAGGATCCTTTTTAGAAGGCAAACCTCACGACTATCCAGACAAACGGAAATCTAACCACACTATCATGTCATCTGCTGCTGTGGCTTTAGCTTTTATAACAGAACTGTCACAGACACAGAATTTTGGGACGTCTCGAGGAATGTATGCACATATTTGAAGGCTGTCTTACTTTTACATAGACTTTACAATCAATGTGGGATACATAGACTCAGGCCTAAATTTATTTGGTTTACATCTACCTAGTGGTCTGTATACAAAAATCATCATGACTTGATGCCAAACCACACTTGATCAAGGGCATCAAATAATTTTAATTCTGTTTGGCAAGCTCATGGGTTACTTTGGTCAAAGGTAGGTCATTAGCTGAACCCTTATTTACTAGGCCTGGATTTCTGGCACAAAAGTCTTGGTTATTACTGACATATGGGAATAGATCTGTTATCTTGGCAAACTAATGTCTGTCTTCCTGAGAGTCCCTGACATGACCTAGTTTTGTTTTGTCTTTCCCTGTGCCGTTTTCTGTTCACGCCCGCCTCTCTCCTCCCACCCCTCTTAACCACGGACCTGTTTCTTCTCCTGTGTTTTTAGTTTATCCAGAATTTGATGTAATGAAGTCATGTAATATGCTGTCTTTCGAGACAGGCTCCTTTCACCTACTGAAAAGCATCTGAGACTCATTTATATTGTTGTTTGTATTTGTATGCTGTTGCTTTTTATTCCTGACTATTCCATTTTACGGATGTAATTTGATAGATCCTTTACTTTGAAAACTCTGGTCTGAATAGCTCTGTGACACTTTCTTCCAATTTTACTTTCATTCGCCCCTTTTTTTTCTTCTTCTCTCTCTCTAGTACTTTTTCTATTTTTTTCTCAATTATTTGGAAAATATTTTTTTTCCTGCTATACTTAGGAATGAAGCTTAGTTTAATTAATATCAATAGTTGATATAGATTTTCCTTTTCTTTACAATATATGTGGATACAGCTTTTTCGTTTTGTTTTTTTTTTTTTTTTTTTGGATGGCCAAGATATATATTTCTTGCATATGAAATGCAAGAGCATAAAAGAGGACTCAATATAGTATGTCATTACCACATCAGAACTGCCAGGTTCTCTCAGAAAATTTACTTAAGTTCTTTTTAGAGAAGAGTTTTCAGTTATATGTCTGAGAACATGTACTTGACTGCCAAGTACTATGTATGAGCCCAAGGATATAAAAAGCAGTAGCTGGGGTAGCTTTTCCATAGATAGTCCTTCTTCTCTCCTTACCAGAGGCTTGCTTCTCTTGGTATATCGGCCTAGCAATTTCTCTGCAAGTCTTTACCGATAAACCCATTCTATTTCTGCTCGAACATTTTCCTCTTTGTCCTCCAAGAGATAGCTTCTTTGATTTCATTTATCGGTCTAAATGCGCCGTTTAGTGTGTCCGTTCATCTCCTTTTATACAAGGTCCTCACACTTATAACATAGGACTACTGACAAAAAAGAGTGCACGCTGCCACACTGAAATATGTACTTTCATACTCAACTTCAGTTTTGCAATAAAAACCTGTAGCTTAATTTCTCTAAGATCAACCATATGACCGCCTCACAGTTCAGTTCAGTTCAGTCACTCAGTCACATCTGACTGTTTGCAACCCCATGGACTGCAGCACGCCAGGCCTCCCTGTCCATCACCAACCTCCAGAGCTTGCTCAAACTCATGTCCGTTGAGTCGGTGATGCCATCCAACCATCTCACCCTCTGTCCTCCCCTTCTCCTCCTCCCTTCAATCATTCCTAGCATCAGGGTCTTTTCAAATGAGTCAGCTCTTCGCATCAGGTGGCCAAAGTATTGGAGTTTCAGCTTCAACATCAGTCCTTCCAATGAATATTCAGGAATGATTTCCTTTAGGATTGACTGGTTGGATCTCTTAGCTGTCCAGTAGCTAGTGTCTTTTAATTTCATGGTTGCAGTCACCATCTGCAGTGATTTTGGAGCCCAAGAAAATAAAGTCTGTCACTGTTTCCATTGTTTCCCCATCTATTTGCCGTGAAGTGATGGGACCAGATGCCGTGATCTTAGTATTCTGAATGTTGACTTTTAGTAACATTAGTTTAGTTAGTTAGTTAATTAATTAGTAACCTCAGAGTTACTAATTAACTGTATATGTGTATGAACTCTATATATTTATTTATAAACTATATATTAAATTAAAAATGTATGTACAGACACACACATATATATGAATATATGAACTAGGGCTTAAAAGGTGACTCAGTGGTAAAGAATCCACCCGCCAATGCAGGAGTGGCAGGAAATATGGGTTTGATCCCTATATCGAGGAAGATCCTCTGGAAGAGGAAATTGCAAGCCATTCCAGTATCTTGCCTGGAAAATTTCATAGACAGAGGAGCCTGGTGGGTTGCAGTCCGTGGGGTCACAAAGAGTCGGACATGACTGTGCACTCACACATGTATGAACTCTTTCACATTTTAATTGGATTCATTATCTGGTTTAAATTGTAGATTATGGAAGTTAAATAATCTAGCGTATTCTAGGAAGTTAAATGCTTCCTAGCATATTCTCTCTCCTAGGTTTCTCAATAATTAATTACATTTATTATAGTTCTTTGATTCAGCAAAACTTGTATTGTTTCATAACTGAACAAATACCTTTTACTAAATTTAGATCAGCATTTATAATGATATAAAACGCTTTACCTTAGACAGAACGAACTTCTAAAAGTTTTACTTAGAGTCCATGAGTTGGATGAACAAAATCAAACTACCTTGAAATGAACTACTTTTTTTCCATTTGCAGAATCTGACAGCCCAAATCGTTTAATTATTTGTGAAGCTTTTCTGCCATTAATGAAATCAGTGTATTCACACCTAATGCTCCACTATTCATTCCTGAATGAGAATATGTAGAATTAAAATTAAATGAAATTGTTATGGAAATAAGTTAACTGAACAATCATGCTTTGCAGAAGGATATGTATAAACACTGCAAATTTACATAGTAAAATATCCACTTCAAGCATATTGTTCACAAAATAATAATAACTCTTTGAAGTCAATGCCAATGTGTCTCCAGCAGATTTATGTCCTACAGTTCTGCTCTTCAGTGATGTTGCTATGATCTCCATAGGGAATAGTAAATACAAACCAATATTTTAGGCAATACACAATTCATTTTCAACTTCTTGAGAAGTGGAAAGTCATTAACTTTTCATTAACTATATATTACTCTTTTCCCCTCCTTTTGTAGCCCATTGCTGGTAAAAGGAACCCATTACCAAATAAAATACAAGTGTGAGGTAGTAAAATGAATGACTAGTTGTACAATTACCATATCCAATAAATGACAAAGTCATTATGGCAAGGATATTCTGTCTATTTCAACATTTTCTTTTTGAGTGGTACTTAGTATACAATAAGTGTATTCATTTTTAAATGTTTCAATGAGTTTCAGCAAATTTGGAGAGCTGAATAATTATTAATACAGTTGAAAACGTTTTCATCATTCCAAAACCAAGCGTCGTGCCCAGCTGAGGGGAGGGTTCTCAGCCCCAGGCTGGGGATGTCCTCCTTCTGGCAATAGCGTGCCTTTGGTGAACACTCCATATATTAATTGTAAATGGAGTCACGCAGTCTGCGGTCTGTGAGGTCGTGTGCGGACACTGTCCATCCCTGTTACAGGTTGCTTCCATACTTCGTTCTTTCTTCTTGAAAGCGTTTTGCAGGAATTCTGAGACTGCTCCCACACATGTACCACAAGCACCTAACGCGGGGACTCGCACAACTGCCCCTGAATCCCCCCGTGAGCACAGACGAGGTGCTTCTCCATCTCTCTCTCTGCCTCAGCGCGAATGGTGCCTCCATCAGCGACTGGAGGGCAGTAGTGTCAGATCCTTCTCCCAGCTCCCCTGGGGCCGGGAAGGTGCTGGCTGTCAGAACAGGAAGATGGGTTATCCCAGCCTTTCAGATTTCACGACGCGGTAAAGTGAGAACGCGGCTCACTGTGTATGTGGCGCACATATTTCTAAACCATGGCAAATGTTGGAAGTTTAAGATGAGGGCTTGCAAACCTTCAGTTAGGTTCAGTCGCTCAGCGTGTCCAGCTCTTGGTGACCCCATGGATTGCGGCACTCCAAACCTATTCCATCCTATTCTCGTCCTCCTCTTTGGATTTTCCATGTACGCAGTCCTATTAGATGCAATAATTCATCAATTCCAGGAGTATATGGAGTGAAAATTGGAGACATAGAGGTCTATGTTGCTTTACCTAAAAAGAAAAGATAAAAACGGGGAGGGATGAGGTAAAGGAGAGATGTGGGTAGTCTTGGGCAATAGCCTGTCATTATGAGAACCAGCCTGATAAAACCTGCCATGTGGTGCACTGTGAGATAATTTTATCCTCATATTTCAAAATAACTCAGGTCTGGTTTATAAAGCCAATCTAAAAAAATACATTGTCTAGTACCATATAAAGAACCAGTCAAGTTACTATAATCTATTTCTAGTTAATTGTCTGGCAGGTGGAAAAGGAAGAAAGGAAGGAAATGGGCGTCACCTTTGCACCCTGATTGTCAATCAAAAAAAAAAACAAAAAACAAATGAGTTGATTGTGGTTAGAAAGCTATTACAGAATAAGGGAGCTTCGGGTTAGCATTAAACCTGGGACTGTGCAAATTATTTCTTGCAAGTCACAAAGATATGCTAATGAAGATCATGGTGAGAAACCTCTATTGTTCTCCGCGAGGCTTCAGAGCTAGCATTAATCGAGAGGCTGGGTTAAGGCTGTCCACTCCGCACCAAAGACTTTCTTTCCTTAATTTCTGTCGTTTGGTATTTTATATTTGGGCCACAGAAACACAGTATGCAGCCATACAAACTGCTTTATACCATCAGGCAGAAGCTGCAAGAGTAATATGCTGATCAAAGAGACAAGTAGAGTTTAAAGAAAAAAATGAAAAACAAGAGTTCAAAGATCTCCCAAACCAGTTTTGATATAGGTAATTAGAAAAGAAACACATCGCATGACTTGGGCATAATGATAAAAATGAAATGAATGAAATGCATACTAAGGATTCCAAGATAATAGCCTTCTACCACAAAAGTAAATCTTCTAATTTTCACTCCTTTAAATTATTGGAATTAAAATTAACTATCCAAAACAGAACTCTATCTGCTTTTGTGTATTTAAGTAAAGAGTGAACTAATATATGGAGCATTTTCATTTTTTAGCACCATTTTTTATATTCCTCAGTTCAAATATCACCACCTTTATTTTGCAAATTTAGGATGATTAGTAATTCATGGTGATTCTGATGCAAGAAATAATTTTGCTTAATTGGGAGGACAAGAGAAAAGCTTTTTAAGAACACGGGCCTCTTAAAATGAAAATAAATTTGAGAGGGAAAAAGAATCATGCTGTATGTCATTTTCAGGTATATTTGCAGGAGAATTTGGTAGGTCTTTGTGCCCATGCCTCTTACTCATATGACTCAGCGTGACCTCAGATTGTCCCACGTGAACCTGATTGGCATGGTCTATCTGCGGGCTCATCCATCTGTGTTCAGAGTTCCAACTGTTCCAATCACTTGTATCAATAAGATATCACAGAATGTTGTAGCTTGCATACTGTGAGTGGGAAGGCAATATTTAAAAAAAAAAAGCATTAGTATTGTGGGAAAAAAGGATGGCTTTTTCTGGTACAGTCAATTTTACAGATTATATTCTACTTGCAACCAAATAGCCATCTCTAATTCTCATTTTAGTATAAGCTATTTAAGGACCATAAGTAATCCTACAGTAGGTTCTATTATGAATCTCTAGGCTGATTCTTCACTAACAAACACAGAATATCTAAAAATATGTCTCTAATGTATCACTTAATACTTCAAGACACTTATTACCAAGTCCTTAGTTTTCCTACTTGAGAATTCTCAAATTTTGCTTTATAAAATATGTTTAATTCACTGTTTTACTTATTTTTAGATATGCAAGGTGGTGATAGGTGCATTCTTATAAACAATCACATGATATTAATAAAGTGAAAATTTGCAGTTCACATCCCAAAATTTACCCACATATTTCATTTGAGTCAATGACCTTGCACTTTTTTATGCATTTTACATTTATATGTGTTCATATAGAAATATGTCTGAAGGGACCCATATTTTTTTTTTTTTTGCTTTATTGGATAAGTTTTTATTCACAGAAAAATAAGCTTTAATCTATGATGACTGCCAGATTATACAGTAGAAAGCAATTTTCTTAGTTTTCCATACTGATGGAAAGGTTTCTACTAAATGAAAACAGCCATAAAATTATATGCACAAATATAGTACTCTATCTCACACATTTCATGTGATTATTCACAACAGTATTACAATGACATAAGAATCGGTCACTCTGTCAGGTTAGATATAAAGTATAAAGGTAATGCATATTTTATATTTTATATATATATATATATATATTATATATATATATACACACACATATGGTCATATATATATTTATATTTCTACAATTTTCTTTTATACACAAATTATATGCTTTAGAGTTTTCTATGTAATGCATTTTTTCTGCCTTTCTTTTAAACTTTTATACATGACTTTATAGTATGATTACAACATAATCAATTTAGCAGTTTCTCTGGGGGTACAAATTGAGATTGCTTTAAACTTATTAAAAGTGTTGCTGAAATGACCATGCTTGTATATGTTTTGTGGTTATTTTTTCAGGAAATATATGTATATATATAGAGAGAGAGACAGAGAGACGGAGACAGACAGAATCAGAGAGTGAAGAAAGAAAAAGAGAGAGAAATTTGTAGAATTATCCGCATAAAGATTTATTTTTAATTTTTCTGGATAATATTCCACTAAGTTCCAGCAACTGGATGCCGCAATGCTGTTTCTGTTTCTAACTCAGCAGTCCAATCGCCGTCCAGTCATACGTGCTGCTATCATGAAGCTTGAGTTTTGATGATGAGAAATTGCAGTTGTGCCTATGTAAGAATTGTGCCATGTGAACCTGATTGGCATGATCTATTCTGCGGGTTCATCCATCTGTATTCATATAACCCACATTTCCCAGATAGTTATCTACATTTAGTTTTTTTTTCCCTAAATTTTATAATTTGATTGAAGGAAAATTTAGGTTAAAAGAGCTACACATTTTGGAGTCTGACAAGTGTCTAATTTCTGTCAACTCCTCTGTAGAATTAAGTAAGGCTAGTTGTGCATAAATTCACAGCAGTGTTGAAATTTACTAAGGTGGGGATTCATTGAATTGAATAAAAAAATACTAATTCTATATCTTCTTTTAGTTTTACCATTTACTTGACAAAATTACACACCAGAGATTAACATTTAAGATGGGGAAATGCAAAACCCCCTCATGACTGACTAATAAAATTGGAAGGTGTTTTAATGGCTTGGAAAGATGAGAAATTATATTAATCTGTTATTTTCTGAAATCACAATTTTCTGAGGTAAGATAATAAATGTGGTTTTACTTCATATTTTTAGACTCACATTCTGATAACCTCCTGGTTAACTTTCGTGTGTCTAACAAAGACTGTCTTTTCCACTTCACATTGAAATCACTAAATTATGATTATTTCTCTATAATAGTAATTTCTATACGAGTAGAGACTGAAAATATTCAATGATAACAGCAAAATCAGTTTTAGTCTGACTTCCATCTCCTCTAGGTCAGGGGTTCTACAGAAAATGTCAGAGAGGATTCCTCAGAAGATTTGTAAAAAGAAATATGGTCTCGCTTTAGAGACAATATAATCTGGATTTGATTACCACTTCTTACAAACTATGTGATCTTGGATAATTTACTCAACCCCTCTGCATTTCAATTTTCCTTTCAGAAAACAGAGGATGATAATACTATTATTTTCAAGGAAGACTAAATAAGCTATTTCATCAAGTAAATAGCTTAGCACAGTGCCTGGAATATTAAGCACTAGATATAAATTCACCTTCCTAACATGAGGAATTACACAGCAATTCCAGTTTTACCTAACTATAATAATTAAAAGTTTTTCTAACCTTTTTTTTTTTTCCTTTTTAAACTTGCAATTTTCCTTGTGACACAAATCAGCTTTATCTGTGCACGATAGTTATCAAACTTATGCTCAAACTAGTTTGAAAACAACGATCTCAGGTTGGTGCTTAGGTGATGATAGGCATGCAAGGATGAATAGAGCACAAATTACTCTTGCAATCATGCTATTTGTGTTCTCTTTGGGTTTATTTGACATCAAACATTGAAGTATATACAACTTAACTACACGTGTGTGTTTTTGTTTTTTAACCTATGCAGAAGATCATTTCACTCCTTATACCTCACAACAGTTGGAAAATTGAAGAAGTTGATATTACACTGAAATCTTTGTTCTGCAGCCTGTGAAATAACATAACTTTTTGAAGTTTTCCTTTTCCATTTTTTTCCTAGATAAGAAGGATAAGAAATATTTTTTTCCTGGATGAGCAGCTTTTTGTTGCTGCTCCCAAATGTTACTATCTTTCCTTAAAATTTTGCCTGAAAAAAGGATGCTCTCCTATAAATTTGGATATGTGTAGACATTGATAAACACAATTGTATTTTATTATGATATTTTAGACGTATAGAGTATCAATATAAAATCAGATAAT
The DNA here is from genome assembly GCF_910594005.1 of Cervus elaphus. Taxonomy (NCBI): domain Eukaryota; kingdom Metazoa; phylum Chordata; class Mammalia; order Artiodactyla; family Cervidae; genus Cervus; species Cervus elaphus. The sequence goes on along the minus strand of NC_057823.1, from coordinate 104,144,486 downwards.
GTGATTACATTTTCACTACAAAAACTCACCTGGTATTTTAAGCTATGTCACACATATTTACCAAAAAATAATGTAAATGATTTGTGGGGGTTTTTTTGTTGTTGTTGTTGCATGGATGTGTTTGATATCTGCTGAGCTCACCCTTTCTCTGATCACTGAAGGAATCAATAGAGAAACTGTGAATCAATCTGTGTCTCAGCTGCTGGCAGGTGGAAATGACATCTCTTCTACTTCACTGAACTGTTCGCTATGGTTTGAGGACAAATAAAATCAAAACTTTCTGTGGGACAATAAATGTTTTCTGAAGATATAGTCCATCTCATGTATTTGATCTGTATCATATGTAGGCTGTTTGTGACTATTATTTTCACTTTCCCACCAATCCTTTACCTGCTGACTTTGGGCCACTTCCTATTCTGAGTGTAATTTATTGCTTTTAGGATTATCACTGTGTTTTGTTGTTGTCAGTCACTAGCTCGTATCTGACTCTGTGACACCATGGACTGCAGCACGCCAGGCTTCCCTGTCCTTCACCATTTCCCGGAGTTTACTCAAACTCATGTTCGTTGAGTTGGTGATGCCACCCAACCATCTCATCCTCTGTTGTCCCCTTCTCCTCCTGCCTTCAATCTTTCCCACCATCAGGGTCTTTTCCACTGAGTCAGCTCTTTGCATCAGGTGGCCAAGTATTGGAGCTTCAGTTTCAGTACCAGTCCTTCCAATGAATATTCAGGGTTGATTTCTTTTAAGATTGACTGGTTTGATCTCCTTGCAGTCCAACAGACTTTCAAAAGAGTCTTCTTCAGAACCACCATTTGAAAGCCTCAATTCTTCAGTGATCAGCCTTCTTTCTGGTCCACTTCTCACATCCATACATGACTACCAGAAAAATCATAGCTTTGACTACACAGATCTTTGTTGGCAAAATGATGTCTCTGACTTTTAATATGCTGTTTAGGTTTGTCATAGCTTTTCTTCCAAGGAGCAAGCTTACTTTTACATTAATTCCCTGTTGCAGATTATTTCTAATTCCTAAATCCTATTTGATTACTCCTCCAGTGTGCCGTGTTTATGACTCTAATTTACTGTATGTGATAGTCAGTGTTCATGTCAGTATTAGACATGTGATTATGTTTTTATTGATATGTCAGAGGTTAATCAACATGCCCAGAGTTGTAACAAAGCAGATGTGAATACTGATATTTAGATATAGAGCGTGTGCATAAATGAGCCTTTTGAGATTCACATGGCAGTTTCACGATTAAGATAATCTTGAAGTTGTGTATTCTACACTTGTGAAGGACCTAAATGAATAACTAACATTGTTATCTACAGTCTGAACTTTATATGATGGGTTTTTAAAAATTAACAAAGTATTCTTGTACTCATTTTTAGACGAGACCACTGTTAAAGAGATAACATGCCTTCTTAAATGGCTTCCCAGGTGGTGCTAGTGGTAAAGAACCTGCTTGCCAATGCGGAAGACTTGAGAGACATAGGTTCCATCCCAGGGTGGGGAAGGACCCCTGTAGGAGGGCGTGGCAACCCACTCCAGTGTTCTTGCCTGGAGAATCCCATGGACAGCGGAGCCAGGCGGGCTGTAGTCCATTGGGTCACAAAGAGTCAGACATGACTGAAGTGACTTACACACTTTCCTAAAATCATAATTAAAGTTTGTTGACATGTGAAGAGATTTTGTTTTTGTTCTTTGTCTTTAGTATTTCTCTTGCATTAGTGTTTCTTAATTATAACGGTTTAGCACATTTCTTTGAAAAGAATATGATTGTAATGCTTGGGCTACTGAAGAGCAGTGGACACAATTTAAACTAGCTTACTACTTATTAATTCTGTGATTTTATATTTTTAGTATTTCAATACTCATTTCCTTATCGTAAAATACAAATATTATCTTAGATGACTTCTAAGTTCCCTCTGGACTCTGAAATTCTGAGATCAACGCTGTATAATTTACTCCTTTCCCAAACTGTAATTGCCAGGCTCCAAACCAACCTTTACTCTTCAGAATCGCCAAGCTCTGTCATGCGTTGGCACCTTATTATACAATCATATTCATGCGCTTATAACATTCTGGTGAGACTTAAGACTTCTTCTCCCTTAAGAAGTCTGAAACATTGTGGATCATTTAGCTAACAGGATTGTCTCTGAAATTTTAACCATGGTCGCTGAATGTTGGCACTATTGAAATTTTGGGTTGGATAACTGCTAAGTTGTGGAGGGCTTTCCTTGGCATTTTAGTATGTTTAGCACTGTGGTTGGTATGAATCACACTAGACAGGAAGAGCACATTCCTCTAATTGTGATGATCAAATATGCCTTCAGACACTCTTGAATATCCCTTTGGTGATAATCACTAATATACTTACAAAAATATCAATAAAATAGTGTATTCTAGCTTTCTTACTGCTTCTGTGCTTTAACATTTTTTTCCTTCTTATGGACAAATTTTAAAACTTGTCCCCAGAATAAATGTAATTGTCCCTAATTTGTAGCCCCATAGGGAATGATTTATGGTGTCTATCATCATCAGCTTATAAACTACCAAAGTTGACTTCATGATACTTGGAAATACATCTGTAGAAACTCTGAGAATTATTTATCCTTTATTTATGCTAGGTTCTTCCTAGTTTGGAGTAAATCTTAAACTTCTTAACCCAATCAGTTCAGATGATGTGGCTCTCTTCTGGCAAAAAAAAAAAAAAAAAAGACACCCTTAACCAAAACCCCCTGCTAATATCTTTACCTTTAGAGAATGAAAATTCTAAAAAATATGAAGTAACTACAGTTTTAAGGTTTGTTTTCTGGGTTTTTCCTGTTCTTTCCACTTTTTTCCCTCTCTCTATGGGTGCAATGCATTAAGTATTGTGGCTTTCCATTAAAAGCTTAATTTTATTTAAGAGAGATTTTTGTAGCTCATTATAGAATCCCACTGCTTTGTGTTACAATTGGTGCTTCCAGGGAGAAACACTCTTTTTTTTTTTTTTTTTTTGCTATTGTTCCGATTTATATGAGATATCATTTCTAAGAAATGGAAAACACTTTTCTGTCTTTAAATAACCTCTATAATGATTTAGGGGTAGAGAGAGAAGGAGGAGAGGCAGAGACATACCAAGATGGGTTGGGAGGGATAAAAATGAAAACAGAAAAGCTTGAAGAAGAATTCTTTAGGGCTATCAGTAGACTCAGAAACAGATCATTTGGCTAGCTTTCCATCTTCCACAAGCAGAGGGGAATTTTTCCTACAATTGTTTCATTGGTGTCTCACATATACAAAGAAGGAATACCTGAAATGAAAAAGCTATTCCTGTTGTATTTAAGATGGATAATCAACAAGAACCTACTGAAAAGTGTGGAAACTGCTTAGTGTCATGTGGCAACCTGGATGTGAGCAGTGGAGTTTTGGGAAGAATGGATTCCTGTATATATATGGCTGAGTTCCTTTGCTGCCCACCTGAAACTTTCATAGCATTGTTGATTGGCTCTACTCCAATGTAAAATATAAAGTTTAATTTAAAGAAAAGGCAATTGCTGCTTTTCAGACTCCATAGCCAAGATTACAAGGGTAATCTTGCCCCTCTTTTCTTAATGCATAGCCAGTGCAGTCATTTTCTTTGCTTTCTCCTCCTTTGCTCTTTCCTCACATCAATTTCTAGTGAGCAAAGTAGTCTGGCTAGTTAGAGATCAATGCAGGTGAGAGAGCCTGAATTTAGTCTAATGCATAAAAAGAAGGCTGGGATGAAAGACTGGGTATGTCTTAGAGATGTCTTCATTCTTTATTTTTATTTTTTTTTAGATATTGACATTTATTATTTTTTCCAATTTTTTTTCATTTATTTATATTAATTGGAGGCTAATTACTTTACAATATTGTAGTGGTTTTTGCCATACATTGATATGAATCAGCCATGGATTTACATGTGTCCCCCATCCTGAACCCCCTCCCGCCTCCCTCCCCATCCCATCCCTCTGGGTCTTCCCAGTGCACCAGCCCTGAGCACTTGTCTCATGCATCCAACCTGGACTGGCGATCTGTTTCACAACTGATAATATACATGTTTCAATGCTATTCTCTCAGATCATCCCACCCTCGCCTTCTCCCACAGAGTCCAAAAGTCTGTTCTTTACATCTGTGTCTCTTTTGCTGTCTTGCATATAGGGTTATAGTTACCATCTTTCTAAATTCCATATATATGCATTAGTATACTTCTATCATAAGTAATACTGAGAAAGAAAATCTGACCCAGAGATCATATTTTATTTTAATTTTATTTTTTTTACACACATAAAATCTTTATTTTTTTTCATTTATTTTTATTAGTTGGAGGCTAATTACTTTACAATATTGTGGTGGTTTTTGCCATACATTGACATGAATCAGCCATGGATTTACATGTGTTCCCCATCCCGATCCCCCCTCCCACCTCCCTCCCCATCCCATCCCTCTGGGTCTTCCCAGTGCACCAGCCCTGAGCACTTGTCTCATGCATCCCACCTGGGCTGGTGATCTGTTTCACCCTTGATAGTATACTTGTTTCAATGCTGTTCTCTCAGAACATCCCACCCTCGCCTTCTCCCACAGAGTCCAAAAGTCTGTTCTGTACATCTGTGTCTCTTTTTCTGTTTTGCATATAGGGTTATCGTTACCATCTTTTTAAATTCCATATATATGCATTAGTATACTGTATTGGTCTTTATCTTTCTGGCTTACTTCACTCTGTATAATGGGCTCCAGTTTCATCCATCTCATTAGAACTGATTCAAATGCATTCTTTTTAATCAGAAATCACATTTTAGAAGTTTGAATTCCCACTCTTCCTTGTGGTTCCCAAGCTGATTATTTACTGCTCAGGTGACCAAGGGCTTCATAGTGCTGCCCGCAAATTATAGGTACTTCTCAGAGTCTCTGAAATAATCTTTGATCAAATGCACTTTTCAAAATAGGGAGAAGAAAAACAGTGAAGTCTCTAACAAATAACTGTAAGAAAATATGTCTTCATAATTTAAAAATAAAATACTTAGGTATGAGGGTTATGCCTAAGCAGAAAGAGTTGATGCTAAAGCAAGGTTAATTCTTAGATTTCTTTTTTAACTGACCCAAATTATCAATATCCTAGCAAATAAGAGTATTGTAGCATATAGTACTTTGGGATTCTGTTTGTTTAACATAGAAGTGAAGTAAGTATCCCTTCTAATGCTACCCTTATTGGCACTGTTCCCAGGGAAGAAATACCTCTCTGAACATGGCAAAGTGTGGTAAAAAAGAAGGCAGGCTTTCCTCTGATAATACTCTATCATCATAAGCTGGTGACTTAGCAGGCTGTATCAGAGAGGAAAACCAAACTAAACAAACAAAAAACATACAAACAAATCAAAATATAACTGCACATCATATGAGAAAAAACATGGAAAGGACTTACCTTCAGGACCAGGAGGTCTTGTTAAATTCTGACACTTCTCATGGGACTGTGAGCAGGTCATCGCTGGTATGACTTGAATTTCCATGGCTAAAATGATATTCCAGTTCCTACAACCTTGATTATTTGATCTAGCATAATTATAAAGTGTTTAAATGCTACATCAATTCAGTTCAGTCACTCAGTCATGTCCAACTCTTTGTGACCCCATGAACCTACATAAAGGATATAATATCATGTATATGTGTATATGCATACAATAGAAATATTTTTGTAGAGCTCTAACAGGATGTCTGCATTCTTTATACACATTAAAAATATTTACTTATTATTTGTTTAAGTACAATTGCTTTACAACGTTTCAGGTAGACAGCAAAGTGATCAGTTATATATGTGTGTGTGTGTGTGTGTGTGTATATATATGTGTGCATGTATATTATTTTTGTGTGTATATATATATATATATATATATATATACACACACATGTGTATATATGTGTGTGTGTGTATATATAAATATACAATTCTTTTTCAGTTTCTTGTCCATTATGTTATTACAGATATTGAATATAGTTCACTGTGCTATAGAGGAGGTCCTTGTTGTTTATTTATTTTATTTATGTGCATATCTTTTAATCCCAAGTTCTTAATTTGTCCCTCTCTCGCTTTTCCTCTTTGATAAACATATGTTTGTTTTCTAAGTCTGTGGATCTATTTCTATTTTTCAAATAAGTTTATTTGTATCTATTTTTTGTTTTATAGATTTCACATATAAGTGATATCATATGATATTTAGCTTTCCCTGTCTGACTTACTTCACTCAGCATGATAATCTCTAGGTCCATCTATGTTGCTGTGAATCACATTCTTTCACTGTTTTTATGGCTAAATAGTATTCCACTGTGTGTGTGTATGCGTGTGTATACCACACCTTTATCCATTCATCTTTTGATGGCTATTAAGATTGCTTTCGTGTTTTGACTATTGTAACTAGGGCTGCTATGGACATTGGGTATATGTGGCAGAGGAGTTTTCTCTGGATATATGCCCAGTAGTGGGACTCATGGATCATGTGGCAATTCTATTTTTAATCTCTAAAGGAATCTTCATACTGTTCTTCATGGTGGTTGCACCAATTCACATTCCCTAAAAATATTTCTTTTAAGTTCAGGTTTATGAATGGACTTTTATACAGAACTATTTTAACAGTATCAAAGGTGCTAATTATTTTACATAATGCTAGTTTAGAGAGATTTCAAAATATGCTCAATACTGCATAAAAACATCGAAACTGTTTAAAATCATTCCATAAAACCAAGGTTAATTTGTCCATATTTAAATGAAAATTAACTGCTGCTTTACTTTTAAGACGTTTGTGTATTTCTAGTACTTGTGTCTTAAACCTTTTAATATATCTTGTTATCCAGCTCACCTCACAGTATAGGAAGGTGATTTTACTACTAATTTCTCCAAATGGCTCTCTTTGCATTTTGTTTGTATAGTTCTACAACACCTTGGAAATAACTTAAGCCTTTTATGCTATTAACTTTCTCTTTTGTAATTTTAACAGCATTTATTCAATTTTCCTATTTATTTATTCTTCAAACTTCAAAGTTTAAATGTCCATTTTTTTTTTTCTAAAAGTGATTTGGATCTAGATTCTCTGATAAGATCAGAGATTTGGATTCTCTGATTCACTAATGTCTTTATAAAATTAATAAATTAACAAAAATTAAACCTGTTTGCAATTCTTTGAGAATGGCAAATCATAGATGAGTTTTGTTTTTCTCTAGTAAAATCATTTGATTTTTAAAACGTCTTTCTCTAGTACTTCAAATAAATTTTTTCTATTGGAGGTAAAAGGCATACTATGCAAACAAACTCTGTAGTAACTTATTTGATCCTTATATGAAGCCAACTATTATCCCCATTTGACAAATGAGAAAACTTAGACCCAGAGAGAAGTATTTTCCCCAAGATCACACAGTTTTGTAAGTTGGCAAAGCCCTAATTCCAAAGCAGTCTCTCCAACTCCCGTGCTGTTTACTACTGTGCCTCTGTTCTCAGTAGACAAATAGGCACTCCACTGCTAATGGTTTTGCCTCTTTCTTATGGGAATACCTCTGTGCAACATTCATTGTCTGTGTTTGCCACCTTTCCTTAACAGAAAACACTGTACAATGGAACGAAATCTGTATTATTAGTCTAAATAACTGTGGTCATTTCAGAAATTTACCTGCCTTATGATGTTGGGCAAAAGCAATTAGACTGCTTCTGTATCAGTAAAGGTGGATATTACTTGCCCAACTTCTAATAGATTTGTGAGGATGAAGAGATTACATTATATTTAGGAAAAGCCCATTATAAATGTTAAATGCTCTGTTGATATGATATTATTTTAAGTCTGTTCTTTCATCACCTTCTCTCTATCTATTCTCATCATATCCCTCAACCTTTCTCATCATCATGGTAGTCCTGTAAAACTGTAAAGAGCATATTGCATGTGTTAAGTGTGCTTTTATATATATATATATACACCAAATTTTCCTGGAAGTTACTGTGTCAGTTACCTTACATTCCTAAGCTATAATGCTCTCCAATGTAGTTTTTCTCCCAGTCAAATTTACCCAAAGCAGCTTGTGCTAAAATCACTAGGTGTTTATGTTCAATAGGAAATTCTAACGTCATTTATTTCATCTCTTTAGCACTTTTCAACATGTTGATCACTTCTCCTTCTGAAGTATTCCATTTAGGAGAGGTGCCTCAAACAGAAATACCTGGATTTCTTTCTTTCTGACTGCTTATTTGTCTTTGCTTGGCATTCATTTTCCAACTTCTCATTAAATTTCAAGATGAAAGCCTAGGCACTCATAGTCTATTTTAGCAATGTACCTGATATCAAACGCATACAAAGCTTCAATTTCACCCTATCTACTAACGGATTGCAAAATTTTTACCAAAAGCCTGACGTTTAATAAGAATTTTAGACCCATATTTGATGAGGTCCAGAGACCTATTTAATATTTCATCTTTGAAGTTTCAAACTAACTCATTTCAAAATGCATTTACAATCACAACCATGGTCTTATAGATCTTTCCATTTCTAGTGGTACAATCAAGTCTCTAGTTGTGCAAAAGATAAATGTAGGTTTTTTCATCCCTTAATAGTTATCTGCTCTCACTCTGTATATCCAATCTAATCATCAAGCTCTGTCTACTACTTTTTTTTCCGCCTACATATCTCTCAAGTCTAGGAGGAAAGCTGTCAGATACTCCCCAATACAAGCCATTTACCTGGTGTCTAACAACAACTTCCAAACCTGTGTCTACCATCTCCAGCTGTGGCAGATTAGAAACATAGCCATGATAAGTTTTTTTTTTGTTGTTGTTATTATTTTTTTTTCCAGTGGGTTTTGTCATACATTGATATGAATCAGCCATAGATTTACATGTATTCCCAATCCTGATCCCCCCTCCCACCTCCCTCTCCACCCGATTCCTCTGGGTCTTAGTTTTTAATTCATACCTTCTTGCCATGTAATTTTTCCATGCTCTCTCATTTGAACTCTGAATTCTGGTGTGTGATTTAATTTGGTAACTTAACATCAACTGAAAAAAAAGAAAAAGAAATGACACAACATGAGAACCATGAATCCAGTTTTACTGGGGGCTTATTGATGACTATAGTGCAGAGACAGTCTCTCAGAGAGCTCTGAGGAATGGCTCTGAAGATGTGGGGAGTGGTCAGTATATTTATGATTTTGTGCAATCAAGCGCACGTCTCTGTACAAGGTTGCTGCTAGTCATGAAGAGTAGATGTCTCCATTAATGATTTCAGTGTCTTTCTAGGTTTAAGGAGAAGAAAGAAATAGAAGTCTATTCTGACAGCTTTCCCAGGGGCACAGAGTATCTCAATCCTGATCTCTACCCTGAATTTTCAGGGTGTCTTGAAGGTCAGTGAACTGTAGTGGCTAGTTACTTCATTCTTGGAGAAACAGTGAGTAGCATTCTTTGGTTGGCATACACAAAGAGAGACTTGAAAAACACTGGAATAGTCTGGCTTGTCTTTATTTTCTTGAGATCTTTGCCATGACATCATGTGACAAAACTTTAGTTAGCCCATTGGATGACAAATGATGCATGATCCAATCGCTGTAGTTAAATCAGCCAATAAACAAACATCCTCTAGAAACAGACTTTAGCTGACCAGCAGATGACTGAACATGCTGCTTGTTCTAATTCATAGAAAATCTACTATTTCTTAAAGAGTACATATAAAATCATTCTATCTTAGCATTTAAAACTGATTTTAGGTGTTTGTTATTTGTTTGCATGTTTGTTTTGTTTTTTTCTTCCCTAGTTCATCAGACATATTTTGAGTGCTTGGTGGTGGTTTAGTCTCTAAGTCATGTCCAACTCTTGCAACCGTAGCCTGCAAGGCTCCTCTGTCCATGAGATTCTCCAGGAAAGAATAATGGAGTGGGTTTCCATTTCCTTCTCCAATAATGTGAGTAAACGTCCCAATGGAATTATTTCTGATCGACATGAAGCTCTCAGTTGGGAATGATTTAGTCCCTAGTGTCCTCAAATTGCAAACTACCCAATCAAAAATGACAAGATTGATATTCAGTTCAGTTCAGTCACTCAGTCACTTCCCACTCTTTGCCACCCTATGAACTGCAGCAAGCCAGGACTCCCTGTCCATCACCAACTCCCAGAGTTTACTCAAACTCATGTCCGTTGAGTCGGTGATGCCATCCAACAATCACATTCTCCGTTGTCCCCTTCTCCTCCTGCCCCCAATCTTTCCTAGCATCAGGGTCTTTTCCAATGAGTCAGTTCTTCGCATCAGGTGGCCAAAGGATTGGAGTTTCAGCTTCAGCATCAGTCCTTCCTGTGAATATTCAGGACTGATTTCCTTTAGGATGGACTGGTTGAATCTCCTTGCAGTCCAAGGGACTCTCAAGAGTCTTCTCCAACACCACAGTTCAAAAGCATCTGTTATTGAATATATAGGCTCAGTTACATTCCCTACTCTAAAGGTCTTTATAGCATTTCTTTATAGCATACTCTTAAATAATAAAGTGAAAAAAGAGAAATCTAATCTGCTATCTTTTGGTCTCTGAAGGAAACAGTCAGAAAATCAAGATGGTAAGAATCACAGTGCAACTTCTTCCATTTGCTCATTTGATCCTCTCATGCATTTTTCTTTATGGTGATTTTATTTTATTTTATTTTATTTTATTTATTTATTTTTTTTTCTTTATGGTGATTTTAAATAGTGGATGGGAGATTAAGAATGAAATGGCCAAGATACAGGTAATGAATTAGGGAACAGATGTTTATAATTCTCACATGTTCTTGAGGAGATATATGTGCACAAAAGTCAAAAACAATCAAACATGCTGTCTTTATTATTCTGGTTAGTATGGAAAAATCTCTTTTGTCCCAGAATAGTTGTCTTATTCAGTATGATTGCTAATTGAATAGACCTAGATCTTAATATTTTACATGGTTTCTGCCCTCCAGTCAGTTACACTCCCTAACCTCTTTAATTTGGCAAAAGGCGACAAGAATAATCCCAAACAACTGCCAAATAAAAAGAGAAATATTAGATATTAATTGCTTTTAGAAGAAGAATGTTTTTCAATCAAAAACATATTTGTTATCAAAGATAGGGCCCCCATATGGTGGCACTAGTAGACACTCAGTATATCTCACCTTTTCTTGCCTAGGGGCACCTATTTGATGAAACAGCATATTTATGCTAGAATGAAGCTAGTCAATGGACTGAATGACTGAGGGGTCTGCTGGGCAAATGAAAAGTTAATTCCTTGACTTATTTAGAGCTCCTAGTCCAGTACAATTTTCTGTAAGATAATGCAATAATTTTTGTAAAACTGGAAAGCTTTATGGCAACTAGGTCCAAACACTTGTTAAATTAAATCAAATATATGGTTTACTGGTTACTTGCTGGCTACTGGTTACCACAGTAGCCAGCAAGAAGGGATCAAGTACTATTCGCATCAATTACCTATACTTTGGGCTACAGAATAGTATCAGTTTAGCTGCATACTGGTTATCATCACAAATGAGAGTGGAAGAGAGAAACACGGAATTAAAAAAAAATTCAAATTAAAGAAGTACTTATGAGTTTGTTGGCAAATTTGCTCATTACCTTCTGCTTGAGAATTCAGACAACTGCTTTATCAAGGGACATGAAACGGGATGCCTGGACCTTTGCAATGCTGATTTCACCATCTTGTGTGTGTGTGTTTGCACATGTGTGCACATGTCCATATATGTGCACATATAGTTTGTGCACCTTGTTATGTACAGACGTTTTGCGAAGGCCTTGTAAAATATTACAAGTAAAAAGGTCTGCTACTTTCTTCGTCTTTTCCTTGAGCTCATAACAACGTATTTCAACAAACAAAACATCATCAGTTTCTCCAATGATGTAGAAGATAATAGATCGTAGGGACAGGGAAGCCTGGTGTCCTGCAGTCCATGGGGTCATGAAGAGTCAGACACAACTTGGCAACTGAACAACAATATAGATTGTAGGGGGAAGCAATTAGCATTTTTTCACTTAAACTCTTTATTGGGTTAATTCAGGCTTCTCAATAGCATTTAAAAATAATATATTTTTGAAATTTAGTTTCATTCTTAGCTAGGCAAATGTCATAACCTGGAATCCAGCTCATACAGAGACTGGACCTTTCATAACTGACAGTAAACACACCTGTCATTTGCTTTGGAGGGAGACACTGTTTCTATCCAGATAGTATACAAAAATCCTTGAAATAATAATCTGGAACAGTAGCAAGCTCCATTTTTTATTTTTTGTAATGACAGGTAACTGTATTGGATTGATTTTCAGGTTGTTAACATATGAAAGGTGTAAGAATATGAAATGTGTCAGAATAAGACATTCTTAGAAGTAATAATATAAGCCCCATGAGGCAAAATACCCTAATTAGTTTTTAAAGCTAATTATTTCATTTTCTTACTTCTCAAAAAGAGGCAGCATCGAATTCTTGAGTAATCTTGTGACAAAGAGAATTTCCAGAGTTATCTATCAGTGTGTTTGGATAAGTCATTAGACTCTAAAGCTAGCTATTTGGAAATATGAAAGCCACATTGTAAAACAGTATAGCATGAAAAATAGTAACTGCCTTGAATTAAATTTTAGTGCTTAAATATTATCTGTATTATTTGGTGCTTTAGGAAAAGAATGGGGTGAGAAGACATTGCTATCATTTGAATTTATTTAGCCATTTTAAAAAAGTTTTTATTGCCATAGGTATACATATATCCCCTCCGTTTGAACCTCCCTCCCACCTCCCTCCCCATCCCACCCCTCTAGGTTGATACTGAGCCCCTGCTTGAGTTTCCTGAGCCAGACAGCAAATTCCCGTTGGCTGTCTATTTTACACATGGTAATGTAAGTTTCCATGTCACTCTGTCCATATGTCTCACCCTCTCCTCCCCTCTCCCCATGTCCATAAGTCTGTTCTCTATGTCTGTTTCTCCATTGCTGCCCTGTAAGGAAATTCTTCAGGACCGTTTTTCTAGATTCCAGACATGTGCATTAGAATATGATATTTATCTTTCTCTTTCTGACTCACTTCACTCTTTATAATACATTCTAGGTTCATCCACCTCATTAGAACTGATTCAAATGTGTTCCTTTATATGGCTGAGTAATGTTCCATTGTGTATATGTACCACAACTTCTTTATCCATTCATCTGTCAATGGACATCTAGGTTGCTTCCATGTTCTATCTATTGTAAATAGTGCTGCAATGAACAATGGGATACATGTGTCTTTTTCAACTTTGGTTTCCTCAGGGAATATGCCTAGGAGTGGGATTGCTGGGTCATATGGTGGTTTTATTCCTAGTTTTTCAAGGAATCTCCATACCGTCTTCCATAGTGACTGTATCAATTTACATTCCCACCAACAGTGCAAGAGGGTTCCCTTTTCTCCACACCCTCTCCAGCATTTAGTGTTTGTAGGCTTTTTGATGAGGGCCTTTCTGACTGGTGTGAGGTGATATCTCATTGTAGTTTTGATTTGCATTTCTCTAATAATGAGCAATGTTGAGCATCTTTTCATGTGTTTGTTAGCCGTCTGTATGTCTTCTTTGGAGAAATGTCTGTTTAGGTCTTTTCCCCACTTTTTGATTGGGTTATTTGTTTTTCTGGGATTGAATTGTATGAACTGCGTATATATTTTGGAAATTAACCCTTTGTCAGTTGTTTCATTTGCTACTATTTTCTCCCATTCTGAGGGTTTTCTTTTCACCTTGCTTATAGTTTCCTTTGCTGTGCAGAAGCTTTGAAGTTTAATCAGGTCCCCCTTGTTTACTTTTGTTTTTATTTCTGTTACCCTAGGAGGTAGGTCATAGAGGATCTTGCTTTGATTTATGTCATCGAGTGTTCTATTATGTTTTCCTCTAAGAGTTTTATAGTTTCTAGCCTTATATTTAGGTTCTTAATCCATTTTGAGTTTATCTTTGTGTGTGGTGTTAGGAAGTGTTCTGATTTCATTCTTTTGCATGTTGCTGTCCAGTTTTCCCAGCACCGTTCATTGAAGGTGCTGTCTTTGCCCATTGTATATTCTTGCCTCCTTTGTCAAAAATAAGGTACCCATAGGTGCAGAGGTTTATTTCTGGACTTTATACCTTGTTCCATTGATCTATATTTCTGTTTTTGTGTCAGTACCATCCTGTCCTGATGGCCATAGCTTTGTAGTATAATCTAAAGTCAGATTATATTGACTTTTATTTAGCAAATATTCATTGGCAACCTATGTGGAATGGGCCCTGTACATGAAGCTGATGGTAAGAAGCTGATTTATAGGGAAGATAAAGAAGCTTAAATCTCCAGACATCTCACTTGATTGGGGTCCCTCAACTTTTCAGCAATAGATTCACTTGTTCATGTCATTTTTGTAAATTTTGCAGAGATAAGCCTGCAGTATTTTCCCATTCTGATTTCTACTCAGTAAAGACTGCTGCCTTTTTACCTATCACTTTGCTTTTATGTTAATTATAGTTTTCTTTGGGCTTTCTTTATGGGTAGCATTGAACTGGCTAGGGATATTTGGGGATCTAACCAAGGAAAAGTTGAAGTGATACACTGTTATTTCTACACATAGTTAAGTTTTTGCTATGTGTACTTGTACATGAATAGTTTCCTGGAAAAATTTTCCCAATCTATGCCAGTTACCCATAATTCATGCCACAAAGCTGTAATACCAGAGGCAATACCTTGATATGAAAATATTTGATGAGCATTGACAGATAAACATGGTTTTAGATATATTGTGTCAGAAGCTGGTCTGGATTTGTATTCTTTTTCTTCTTTTTCTTTTTTGGCATTTTGTGATGTCCTGGTATATATTTGTATTTATTTCTTCCATTTTTAAGATGCAAAGTGTTTGTGTATATGTTTTACTCCTAATTTCATATTTATTATATATAAAGTTGAACCTGATCTTACTAGGGACACAATGATAAGCCAAAAAGAGTCTTACTTCTTACCAACCTGGAGCTTAGAGTTTCACAGAGAACATAGACATTAATAAAATATGCACAAATTGATTTAAAATTCTAGCAAATATAAATGTCCCAGATGAATGGTCCATAGTGCGATGAAAACATTCTCTTAGAGATCTGGCTTTGTCTGAAAGGTGAAATATGTCTTCCATGTTTAGTTACTGCTTGAAGAGAGATCTGAACTAGATACCCATGTGAATTAGCAGATGACAGTGGTATGGGTTAAAAGGTGATTACTTGAAATGAACTGGAAAACATCTATGAAGAAAAAACAGATTTTTTAGCTTATTTTATATCTTTCAGAAGAATATCCAATTTTTAAAGTTTTCTTACCTCTAATTATATTGTAACACCCAAGAAAACTGCCAAGGTAGTAAGGCTCACTCTCTTTCCTGTGTAAGTAAAAAATACTGGCTAAGATAAACTAATCTCCCTTTATATCTCATTCTTTCATCCTTATTTTCTCTTTCTCCTTCCTTCCTCTAGTATAGGAACTTTTACTGATTTCAAGGAGAATGTTAGTTTTTTTTTTGAATATTAGTTTTTTAAGAGTTATTTTTAAACCCATTATATTAATAAAGTCATAAATTGCTACAGTTTTGAAAGGTCTTCAGATATGGGTGGATAAAGCTTAGGTTTGACTGGAGATTACCTTTCAGTTGAGGTTTAGCTATCCCTAAAATTGATTTTTGGTTATTTATTTCTTCTCAATTTCAAAATGTTTTACTATAATCATTGAATGCTGTCAGTATCTCCCCCAATAGCTATTTCAACAGTTCCATGTTTTAAACATTTTTAAGAAAGACAACAAACAGTATAATAGACAAATGTGGCTGATAGAGATGTCATACAGTTGATATGATTCTTATTGATAATATATTTCTTATTCTATAAAGTTCTCTTTTCTGGTTTTCATCCATACTTTCTTCAATACTTTTTTTCCCCTCTAAAATTAAAAAAATAAAAATTAGGTGACGGTATGAAGAAAATTTAGTGGTTGCATTTAGTTCCTGGTACAGATCCTTTTCAGCAGACTAGTTAATCTGTCTACTGTAAGCTGAGCTGCTACTGGCTCAAACTAGCTTTTCTTTTCCTGAAAAATCACCCGAGGAATTGCTCTAGGTCAAAGGTTCTCAACTGTTAGGGGACATCAGAATATTCTGAAAGGAATGTAAAAACACAGATGGCTGAGCCCCCTTCCACTTCCAGATCTTGAGTGAAGAATTAGAATTTGCATTTCTAACAGCTTTTGGGTCTGGTCAAAGGTACTAGGCTTAAGAAAAAATTCCTTTCCTGGGTCTCTGTGTATTCCTGCAGTGGAATGGGACCAAGGGGTAAAAATTTAGGACAATTCTTGGGTGATATTTTTGCTCTAAAGGCATCCTTCTCTTAGGAGAAAACCAAGAAAAGGCCTTCTCTGGGGCCACAGTCTTTTTCAACTGTTTTTCTTTCACTAGATTGCTTCCTTCACTTTCTTAAAGGATTTCCCAAAAACCCACTGTACTAATATATCACATACTAGAAGCCCAGACCCCGGCTCTGTTTCTAGTAATTGAACCTTAAGAAGACTAAGAGAATTAATTTTCTTCAAAGTAATGAAATAATTTTTATACTCATTAATTGTCTTGATTCCATGTTAGTATCCTTACCTTGATTTGTTAAATCAAGAAATGAGTGTAAATTCACTGTGGTTTGAGGATCCACGCTGAGATATTAGGGCTTTCCCCATGGTTCAGCGGTGAAGAATCTGCCTGCGAGGCGGGGGATACAGGAGAAGCTGGTTTGGTCCATGGTAGGGAAGATCCCCTGGAGGAGGGCATGGAAACCCACTCCAGTTTTCTTGCCTGCAGAATCCCATGGACAGTGGAGCCTGGAAGGCTACAGTCCATGGCGTCTCAAACATGCATGCACATACTTCATGTTGAACATACCTTCTAGCACTACATCTAAGAATACAGAAACATAGACTAATTAATAGAGAATAGAAAAAATATCTATTTAGATTAGTCTACCTGCATTATATAATTTCTGTGCAAATCATGTACTCCAGGCAGACTTTTATAGTTTCCTTTTTGATGTTCCAATATTTTTGTATCTTCTATAATTCATTTTTATTCTGGTAATTTTTTTGGCAGCAGTGATATCATGCCATTCATCTAACAGATAAGCATTTAGGCTTGATTTAAAAATAATAGCATGGAGTGAGGTCCTCTTCTTGTTTTCAGTCAGCTTCTCAAGGAAAGTGGAAGGAATCATTTTGAGAGCTCAATGAGAAATTTCTATTAAATAACTTTAATCGACATAAGGCTTAGTTAATTATAGGAGGGAAGGAATTGCTTATCATGTGCTTACCTTCCTATCCACTAATGAACATACTCTTGTCTTTCACAACTCTAAAGGAACAAGAAAGAGACACACACAAAGACTCATCCATGTTTCATGTGGTTACTTGACCATGTGAGTTACAGATTAAGAAATGCTGTTGTAAAATAAATGTTTTATGATTTCATAAAGGGTAAATTATTTTGCAAAGCTTAGTTCACATTCCATACAGGGAAAATATTCAGAGAAAATATGCATTTAGCTATAATATTGCTAGTATTTTTCACATAGGATTCTAATTTAGCAGAATTTTAATTTAATTAATTAATTAACTTAATCTCAGTGCAACAAGTAAAAAAAAAAAAAAAAAACAAATGGCTTATAGAAAGGAAAAGAGAACCATTCACCAAATATGCCATCAATAAAAGAGAAGATGTGTATGGTTATATTGATTTTAAATTCTGCTTTTCTAAAGGAAGCTAAATTTTGTTTTTTATGTAACTGAAAACTGTATACATTTGAATTTAAAAAGGCAGCAGAGACTATCAGAATTTAAGTGCCATAAACTAATTTTTAAAGATTTTATTCTTTAAGGAAATTGGAGGTGCTTTCTCTTAGATTTCTTATTCTCAAATCAGCTTTTCAACCTCTGAGATCAGTCTGTGTATTTTCAAATACCAGTTCTAACATGCATTACCTCTTTAAATATGACCATGTTACTTAACTTTACAGTGTCTTGGGGTTCAAGACTGTGAAATAGGAAATAAATTACTGACCTCATAATTGCTGTGATAATTAGCTAAATTTATATCTGCAAAGAGTAGTAACAGTGAGTACCTGTCACATAACTCAGCAAATGTTTATACATTTGTTATTATTGTCTCCAAGTACCTATATTCCAGGGTTTTTTGTCTTTAAATGCCATCAAAAGCATTTATTTCAAATTTTAGTGCATTTGCTTTTGGGGAAATAAAACCTCTAACTCTTGCAAAAATTGTCAGACAAAACCACATTTCATCTTGCCACTTATAACACAGTTTAAGAAAAGAAATACAAAAATGTATTTAGTAATTAAAATTACTATACAAGTGTTTTAGACTAAGAGATTGGAAGTATATTTATAAACCATAAGTCCAAAAATATTAATGGTGACATTATTTTTATCTATGCTTCTATTCTCTATTCTGATGCTGGGGAGGATTGAAGGCAGGAGGAGAAGGGATTGACAGATGATGAGATGGCTGGATAGCATCACCAACTCAATGGACCTGAGTTTGAGTAAACTCTGGAAAATAGTTGAAGACAAAAACATCTAGCAAGCTGCAATCCATGGGGTCACAGAGTCAGACACAACTTAGCGACTGAACAACAACCCTCCACTCTAATAGTCATTTTAATAGTGGACATTTTCATTAGTATATATGAAGCTTTTGATAATTCATAAATTAATATATTAATAATAGTAGATTTATTTTCCATCAAATGTAAAATCAATCTTTTGTGTGCCTATTATGTAAACAAAAGAGAGCCCTCAGTCTTGGAACTAACATTCTGGTGAGGAGAATACACACAATAAAAATGCTAACAAATAAGAAAAGTTTTAGACACTGTTATCTGCTATATCATGGTAATCCAAGTCTATGCCCCAACAAGTAACACTGAAGAAGCTGAAGTTGAACGGTTCTATGAAGACCTACAAGACCTTTTGGAACTAACACCCCAAAAGGATGTCCTCTTCTTTATAGGGGACTGGAATGCAAAAGTAGGAAGTCAAGAAACACCTGGAGTAACAGGCAAATTTGGCCTTAGAGAACAGAACGAAGCAGGACAAAGGCTAATAGAGTTCTGACAAGAGAATGCACTGGTCATAGCAAACACCCTCTTCCAACAACATAAGAGAAGACTCTACACATGGACATCGCCAGATGGTCAACACTGAAATCAGGTTGATTATGTCCTTTGCAGCCAAAGATAGAGAAGCTCTATAGAGTCAGCAAAAACAAGACCGGGATCTGACTGTGGCTCAGATCACAAACTCCTTATTGCCAAATTCAGATTAAATTGAAGAAAGTGGGGAAAACCACTAGATCATTCAGGTATGACCTAAATCAAATCCCTTAAGACTATACAGTGGAAGTGAGAAATAGATTTAAGGGACTAGATCTGGTAGAGTGCCTGATGAACTATGGATGGAGGTTCATGGCATTGTATAGGAGACAGGGAGCAAGGCCGTCCCCAAGAAAAAGAAATACAAAAGAGCAAAATGGCTGTCTGAGGAGGCCTTACAAATAGCTATGAAAAGAAGATAAGCGAAAAGCAAAGGAGAAAAGGAAAGATATACCCATTTGAATTCAGAGTTCCAAACAATAGCAAGGAGAGATAAGAAAGCCTTCCTCAGTGATCAATGCAAAGAAATAGAGAAAAACAATAGAATGGGAAAGACCAGAGATCTCTTCAAGAAAATTAGAGATACCAAGGTAACATTTCATGCAAAGATGGGCTCAGTAAAGGACAGAAATGGTATGGATCTAACAGAAGCAGAAGAGATTAAGAAGAGGTGGCAAGAATACACAGAAGAACTGTACAAAAAAGATCTTCATGACCCAGATAATCACAATGGTGTGATCACCAGCCTAGAGCCAGACATCCTGGAATGTGAAGTCAAGTGGGCCTTAGGAAGCATCACTATGAACAAAGTTAGTGGATATGATGGAATTCCAGTTGAGCTATTTCAAATCCTAAAAGATGATGCCGTGAAAGTGCTGCACTCAATATGCCAGCAAATTTGGAAAACTCAGCAGTGGCCACAGGACTGGAAAAGTCAGTTTTCATTCCAATCCCAAAGAAAGGTAAGGCCAAAGAATGCTCAAACTACCGCACAATTGCACTCATCTCCCACGCTAGTAAATTAATGCTCAAAATTCTCCAAGCCAGGCTTCAGCAATACGTGAACCATGAACTTCCAGATGTTCAAGCTGGTTTTAGAAAATGAGAGGAACCAGAGATCAAATTGCCAACATATGCTGGATCATCAAAAAAACAGAGATCAAGAAAAACATCTATTTCTGCTTTATTGACTATGCCAAAGCCTTTGACTGTGTGGATCACAATAAACTGTGGCAATTCTGAAAGAGATGGGAATACCAGACCACCTGACCTGCCTCTTGAGAAACCTGTATGCAGGTCAGGAAGCAACATTTAGAACTGGACATGGAACAACAGACTGGTTCCAAATAGGAAAAGGAGTACGTCAAGGCTGTATATTGTCACCCTGCTTATTTAGCTTATATGCAGAGTACATCATGAGAAATGCTGGGCTGGAGGAAGCACAAGCTGGAATCAAGATTGCCTGGAGAAATAGCAATAACCTCAGATATGCAGATGACACCACCCTCATGGCAGAAAATGAAGAGGAACTAAAGAGCCTCTGGATGAAAGTGAAAGAGGAGAGTGAAAAAGTTGGCTTAAAGCTCAACATTCAGAAAACTAAGATCATGGCATCTGGTCCTATCACCTCATGGCAAATAGATGGGAAAACAGTGGAAACAGTGTCAGACTTTATTTTTCTGGGCTCCAAAATCACTGCAGATGGTGATTGCAGCCATGAAATTAAAAGACGCTTACTCCTTGGAAGGAAGGTTATGACCAAACTAGACAGCATGTTAAAAAGCAGAGACAATACTTTGCCAACAAAGGTCCATCTAGTCAAGGCTATGGTTTTTCCAGTGGTCATGTATGGATGTGAGAGTTGGACTGTGAAGAAAGCTGAGTGCAGAAGAATTGATGCTTTTGAACTGTGGTATTGGAGAAGATTCTTGAGAGTCCCTTGGACTGCAAGGAGATCCAACCAGTCCATCCTAAAGGAAATCAGTCCTGGGTGTTTTTTGGAAGGACTGATGTTGAAGCTGAAACTCCAGTACTTTGGCCACCTGATGCAAAGAGCTGACTCATTGGAATAAAGACCCTAATGCTGGGAGGGATAGGGGCCAGGAGGAGAAGGGGACAACAGAGGATGAGATGGTTGGATGGCATCACCAACTCGATGGACATGGGTTTGGGTGGACTCTGGGAGTTGGTGATGGACAGGGAGGCCTGGCATTCTGCGGTTCATGGGGCTGCAAAGAATCAGACACGACTGAGCAACTGAACTGAACTGAACTGAACTGATGTAATATGAAATAAAGAAGTAGAGCAATGTAATAGAATAACACCAGGAAAGAGGTATTGTGTTGGCCATAGTGATTGGATAAGGCCTCTCTGGAGACCCAAGAGATGAGAAGCCCAGCTTGCATGGATCTAGTACTAAAAGCACAGTCCAGGGATGAAGATATCACAGGATAAAATACCTGAGCATATTTAAGAGATACAGTAAAGGCCAGTGGAAGAAAGGAGGAAAAGTGACCAGAGATGCAGGCATCGGCCAGAATATGTAGTACCTTGCAGAACAGAATTTACGTTGCTATATTTCTGGTTGCAGCGGTAAGCCACTAGAGAGTCCTAAGAGGAGGAATGTGTCCTGAGATTTATGGCATCCGTAGCTGCAAACAGCAGAATATCAGAAATCCTGAGAGCCCAGCTTATTAAAGTCCCATCTGTCAAACTGTAATATATTTATCATTTTAATGGGCACTAATCATATTTTGATGATATTATATATTCAGAAGTTATCTTGTAAATCATTGGGTTTTCATATCGCTGACAACATTTGGGCTCAGAGGTGCAGGTGTAGGGAATACAACTTTGGTAAAAGAATCACCCTGAGCGTCTCTAATCAGCCACTGTTCTTAATTATCTGAGCAGCTATTCACATAGGTGTCTTCACGTGGCTTCTCTCCCGAGGCTTGCAAGCCTCAGTGGAAACTTGTTGTATTTATTAAGTAGTAAATTAACATCACAGTGCTTCAAGCAACAATGTATGTTTTAAAACTTCTGTTACCATTTCAGCCTGCCCACCCGCCTTGGCTGCTGAGTCCTCTGACAATGAAGCCAGCTTACAAACCGAATGCTGACCTAGGTTTGTCAGCTTGGCAAATCATTTTATTTTTCCCCCTGTGTTCAGTAGAAATAATAGGTTATTTTCTGATAGTATAACAATTAAAGAGAGATAAGTAGCAAAAATGGTACAGAAACCTAATCCTAGAACATTTTATACAGGC
The DNA here is from genome assembly GCF_910594005.1 of Cervus elaphus. Taxonomy (NCBI): domain Eukaryota; kingdom Metazoa; phylum Chordata; class Mammalia; order Artiodactyla; family Cervidae; genus Cervus; species Cervus elaphus. The sequence continues at coordinate 104,122,009 of NC_057823.1, read as the reverse complement.
CATACTAGATCATCTTCTTTCATAACAAGAAAAGCCATTATGACTTCAGATGCTTTAAAGTTTCATTGAATATACTTTCTGAGAGACATCAATTGCAGTAGAAAGCAGTCTCAAAGGGTCCTATTTGATAAGCTTTAACTGGATAACAACACTCAAACACTTCCACTGATCCTATACAGAGGAAGAAACTGTCATTACAAAAGACGTGAATGTTGGTAATCCAAGTATCATCCAGTGAGCCACTTTCCAGAATAGGAAAAATGACTGGTTAGAGGAGAAAGGAGAGGTGGGAGGAGCAGTTCTTCTGTTCCTTTTATATTGGGAGACCAGCAGGGCAAATTTCCCTAAGATGTTTTATCTTTAACAACTATAAATATGACTTTTGTTACAAATTCACTTTGTAACCAAAGAAAGGGTAATATTTTTAGCTGTAACTCATTGTCCTTCACCACACACAGAGATAAAAATCAGTCATGACATACTACTTCAATTGGTGTGTCTGGAGAATAATTAACTACTGCTTATTTTCTGGTATTCATTTTTGTGTCCAGGGACCTTAGCCAATGGTCCATACTTTATGTTAGAATGCAGAAAAGAATGTCTGCCTTTCTGCCATATTTAGAATCAAGAAATAATGATGTTTCTATACACCATGGTGCACATACGAACTATAAACTAGATGGTTAATTCAGAATAATGATAACTGATTAAAGGCAATTATGTCTCAGCTTGCAAGTGCATGTGACTATTGAATTATAAAAATATAATAGGATTCTGGGTTTCTTTTATATGTTCAGGTATATTTAATTTGTTAACTTCACAAAAGAATTATAAGAAAATACGTAATTTTAGCCCACATTTTGGCTTTCATACTAGATTTCAGAGTTTTAAAGCATTGCACCTTTTATTGACTTAATGGTATTTCATTTATGCTACATGGCTATAGGAAGGTTTTTGCTTTACTTTTCTTAGGCCATATTGCTGTATGGAAATAAAACTCAATATGATGTATTAAATATCTTTCCTTGGAAATGAAACATGTGGATTGGTCCTCTCTTTGTTCAGGATGGAAGAAAGCTACCATGGAAACTATAATACCATAAAAGCTGTGAGAGTAGGAAATGTCCTAACATTGAGACTTGCTCATATTATTCATTCAATACAATTTACTGAACTGAATTTTAGGAAAAATGAAAGTTTATGCCTGGAAGGTTTGTTATTTATTGACACAAATATCTGTTCCTACACAATTGTACATGAGAAAATAATCTTGAGAAGCAAAACTGAAATATAATTTTGTGCAAAATGCATGTGAGTGAACTCTTATTAAAATATATTTCTGGGTGAAAATGTTTCTAGGGTCTTATAGGAACTATACTTTGAATAAACTTTTTAAATAAAGAAAGCAAAAGAAAGCGGGCATATACTTACACAGTGTCATTTGATTAAATATAACACTGCTTTTTTATCACTTTCCTCTCATCGATGTTTTTATCATTACTCTTCTATGTAGTAACACTGGAAACTTTATATTGATGAATGTCATATGTATATATAACATTAATTTGAGACAATCTTAAGTTGGTATAATGTTAGTAATGTATCCTGAAAATTGGCCCTTTTGCCTGTCCTTTAAAAAACAAACTAAAATGATGGTGTCACTTGTAACAACATTTAGTTGTTTTTTATTGACTTTTATTTTTATGTTTGAAAGGTTGAAGAGTCTTAAGAAAAATATCATGTACATTATTTTTTCTAATCACACATAGATTTTTTAAGATTAAGAGTTAAGTAGTATTACATCACAAACTTTCCAATCCCAAAGAAGGGACAGGCCAAAGAATGTTCAAAGTACGTACAGTTGAACTCATTTCAGATGCTAGCAAGCTGATGCTCAAAATCCTTCAAGCTAGCCTTCAGCAGCATGTGAATTGACAACTTCCAGATGTACAAGCTGTATTTAGAAAAGGCAGAGGAACCAGAGATCAAAGTGCCAACATCTGCTGGATCATGGGGAAAGCAAGGGAGTTTCAGAAAAACATCTGCTACTTCTTCATAGACTGTGCTAAAGCCTCTGATGGCACTTGTTGATGTGTTCAGTCCTGGCCAACTCTTTGCGACCCCACGGTCTGTAGCTCACCAGGTTCCTCTGTCCATGGAATTTTCCAGGCAAGAATACTGGAGCGGGTTGCCATTTCCTTCTCCGTTGACTGTATGGATCACAGCAAACTGTGGGAAATGCTTAAAGAGATGGGAGTAACAGACCACCTTACCTGTCTCCTGAGAAACCTGTATGCAGGTCAAGAAGCAACAGTTAGAACCAGACAGGGAACAACAGACTGGCTCAAAATTGGGAAAGGAGTACATCAAGGCTGTATATTGTTACCCTGCTTATTTAGCTTATATGCAGAGTACATCATAAGAAATGCTGGACTGGATGAAGCACAAGCTGGAATCAAGATGGCCGGGAGAAATATTAATAACCTCAGATATGCAGATGATGCCACTTTAAAAGTAGAAAGTGAAGAGGAAATAAAAAGCCTCTTGATGAGGGTGAAAGAGGAGAGTGAAAAAGCTGGTTTAAAGCTCAACATTCAGAAAACTAAGATCATGGCATCCTGTCAGATTATTCCATGGCAAATAGAAGGGGAGACAGTGGAAGCAGTGACAGAATTTATTTTCTTGGACTCCAAAATGACTGCAGGTGGTGACTGCAGCCATGAAATTAAAAGACACTTGCTACCTGGAAAGAAAGCTCTGACAAAACTGTACAGTGTATTTATTAAAAAGCGGGGATATCACTTTGCCGACGAAGGTCCGTATAGTCAAAGCTATGGTTTTTTGCAGTAGTCGTGTATGGATGCGAGACCATAAAGAAAGGTGAGTGCCAAAGAACTGATGCTTTCAAATCAGTCCATCCTAAAGGAAGTTATCCCTGAATATTCATTGGAAGGGCTGATGTTAAAGTAGAAGCTCCAAAACTTTGGCCACCTGATACAAAGAGTGGAGTCCCTGGGAAAGACCCTGATGTTGGGAAAGATTGAACACAAAGGAGAAAGGGGTGGCAGAGGATGAGATGGTTGGATGGCATCACCGACTGAATGGACATGAATGTGAGCAAACTCTGGAAGATAGTAGCAAACAGGAAAGCCTCTTTCAACTTCTTATTCTTCTTCTTTTCCTTCCCTTCCTTCTCTTATTCCTCATCCTTTTTCTTCCTCTATCTTTAACTTTTAAAAGTTGCAAAAGAAGTTACAAAGATATGTACTGGAAAGACCTGTTTGGCTCAATCACCCCACCCCTACCAGTCAATATCTTACATGACTGCAATTAAATATCAAAGCCAGGAATTTGCCACTACTAAAATCCACAGAGAAGATGTTTCATTTTGTAAGGTGAAATTAGAACATTCTTTACACCATATACAAGAATAAACTCAAAATTGGTACTGTGAATCTCCAAGAGGAAAACATAGAACATTCTTTGAAATAAAATGCAGCAACATTTTCTTTTGGTTCTGTCTCCTAAAGTAAAGGAAATAAAAAATAAATAAATAAACAAATGAGACCTAATTAAACTTACAAGCTTTTATCCAGCAAAGGAACCCACTGATAAAATGAAAATGCAATCTATTGACTAGGAGAAAATATTTGCAAATGATAGGACCTATGAATGTTAATATTCAACATATATAAACAGAACATACAACTCAACATCAGAAGAAGACAATTGTTTAAAAAATGGACAGAAGAACTGAATATACATTTTCCAAAGAGGAAATGAAAATGGCCAACAGACATGAAAAAAAGGCTCAACTCCAAAAATCATCAGGGAAATGCAAGTCAAAACCATCATGAGCTCTCATCTCATGCCTGTCAGAATACCTATCATCAAAATGAACACAAATAACAAATGCTGATGAGACTATGGAGAAAAGGGAACACTTTTATACTTTTGGGAACCATTATATACCATGGGAAACATCTTGCAGGTTTCTCAAATAACTGAAACTAGAACCACCATATGACTCAGAGCTTCCATTCCTGGGTATATATCCAAAAGAAACAAAAACTTTAATTTGAAAAGATACATGCACCCCCCATGTTCAAAACAGCATTATTTATAATTGCCAAGATATGGAAGCAACCACAGTGTCTATCAATAAATGAATAAAGATTGTCTGTGTGTGTGTATATATATATATATATATATATGGTGCATGCTTAGTTGCTCGGTCATGTCTGACTGTTTGTGACCCTGGGGACGTTAGCCCACCAGGGTCCTCTGTCCATGCAATTCTCTAGGTAAGAATACTGGAGTGAGTTGCAGGTGCATTCTTTAATGTCTGAGTCACCAGGGAAGGTCACTGTGTGTGTATATATATACACACACACACATAAGAACACATACATGTACACACAGTCATTAAAAAAATCAAATTTTGTTATTTGCAGCAACACAGATAGACTTGGAGGGAATTGCTGAATGAAATAGATAAAGACAAATACTGTACAATATCACTTATATGTGGAATCTGAAAAATACAATGAACTAGTAGATATAATGCAAAGAAGCAGACTCAGAAATATAGAGAACAAACTAGAGGTTCCCAGGTGGGAGAGGTGGAGAGGGTCAACAGACGGGTGGGGTGACTGGGAGACACAAACTGTTGGTTGTGTGGCTCAAAGATGTATTGTACAACATGGGAAATATTTTGTAATAATTGTAAATGGGAATTAATTTTAAAATTATTTTTAAAACAGTCATTAAAATGGGATGAAACTTTTAAAAAATAGACACCAGAAATAAGCTAAGTTAGTTATAGGCATAAACAAGAAGCTGTATCAGTATAGAAGAGAGGTACCTAATGAAGCTTGAGAGGAATTAGAGAGACCATGGTGTTGGAGAGGAGGCAACACTAAATTTTAGAGAATAAGAAAGCCTTGGGCAGGCATAGGAGACTAGACGTGTGTGTATGTGTGGTGGTGCTTGCAGACGGCAGATAAAGCAAAAGGAGCAACTCTAAAGACGAAGAGTCATGCCTCTATTGCCTCTAAAAGGGAGAAATGTCTCTCAATTAATAGATAGCATAGGGCACTTAAAACAAGTTCTTTAGCTCTGGAATATCAAAGTAAAATTAAGGTATCAGCAACCCATAACTGAGTGAGAAATTAGGTAATAGAGTCCCTACATTAGTGGGAAGGGATAAAAGAGCCTTTATAATTATAAAAGCACTGGGCGGATATGAGATTATTACTGTTACTATCACATTGTAAATACCACCATCCCCAGACCAGAGGCATCTTCTACAACTCATTCTTTCTTTTCATAGACAATACACTGGTGATGAACTTGGTATATGAAAGTATCTAAATATGCCACAAAAGTGAGAAGATTATTTTTATTGTTTAAATGTAAGTATTGATTAAAGTTTCACTAGGCTCTGTCTTGCAAATTGAAAGCTCAATAACTAAAATTTTTAATCTAGTGTACATGTGTTGTTATATAAGGCTGCTAATGATTTTCAAGAATAAATATCTCCAATTTTCTGAGTCCATATCAAATATTCAGATTCATATGGTAAAACCACCAAGCATTTGCTACCATTTCCCAACCTCTAGCTGTGTGCTGATTTGAAGAAAATGAAAGTAAAAATGTCATTCGATCAGTCATGTCCAACTCTTTGTGACCCCATGGACTGTAGCCCACCAGGCTCCTCTGTCCATGGGATTCTCCAGGCAAGAATACTGGAGTGGGTTGCCATGCCCTCCTCCAGGGGATCTTTCAGACACAGGGATCAAACCCGGTATTCCACATTGCAGACAGATTCTTTACCATTTGAGTTACCTGGGAAGCCCAAATAGTTATAAATAAAGTAAAAGTAAAGATAATTGAATAAAGAATCTGAAATCTGAACTGAAGTTGAGTGTTAGTCACCAAGACTCAAAGAGATCCCTTAGTGTTCATTGGGTAAACCATATAATCCTTCCCAAAAAGCTGGTTTAATAGTGAAAGAAATTATTCATTTTGTTTGAAAACCCTTCCTCTGCCACTAAAATTTACCTACAGTGAAATTGAGCTCCAATTCCATGTGGAGAAGCAGTATATTGGCCTCAGATGCAAAACTGTGAAAAACTTGACCTAAGTGAACTGTTGAAAAAGGGAAAATATAAGTTTGGTGTATAGCAGGGTATATTATTAAAAGTGGAACATTTTGATTAGCATATTTTACCTCCCATGACCATCTCATTAGACTTTACCATTGAGGTTTATTTATTTATTTCACTCCAAATCTACCTGTTACTTTTTGTATAATATGTATGTACACACACACATATATATAGAACATTAAAAAGACAATTAATTTTCCCAGCTGAAAATCAGTTAAGATACAGAATTTCCCAGAAATTTTATTCTTTGCCTGTATCTTTAAGACACACTTTATTTAAAGTATACAGAGATTTTAATTTATCTTATTAATACACAATGATGTCAGTGTTCTGGCAGGATAAATATACTTAGTAATTCAATGTAATTCTTTGATGTGGAAAATAAAACTTTGGAAAAGTGGGACAAAGTAGATATGAACATATTATCACTTAATATAATAGGTTTATTAAATTATGTTTCATGACAATGGCTATGCTTAATTAACTAAATCTAATGTATGAATTTCTAGGAAAAAATACCAAGAGCAGTTTTCCTCATATCTATGCTATATTTAGACAAGTCTATTTGTTATTATTTGATAAAGTATACCTATCTTAAATTAACTATATCATGCCCTAAAGAATTATTGGAATTCTAGAAAACAGTACATTGTACTTAAAAGAAAGCCCAATAATAAAATCAAATGTATTTAAGTATTGCCTTTCCAATTCCCTCAGTTTTCTCATTTGTAAAATCAAAATAACAATTTTACATATCTCATATAATTGTTTAATGTTAAAATATAATAATAAATGCAAAGAGGTACAACTATACATGGGGCATTTGTGAATATTTAATATTTAGCCAACAGCATCTCAATACTCTAAGTAGTGTTTTTGATCATGTACAGATGAATATTTTAAAAGATGTATTGACAGAATTATTGCAATCTGCAAGAGGATAAGTAAATGAATGTCAAAGTTCTTTTATGCAATATTTTCCCAATCTTTCTACATACACTTCTTTGCATCTATATAATTTATGTATATTTTATTCCATCCATTTATTTTGTTAATAGAAATAGTAATGGTAGTGGACATAATATGGATAAAGTATTTTTAATCAATCTCAAATAAAAAGCTTTGAGGAATAGAAGGTCACATGAGACGGTCATTTCCACATGAAGAATGAAAAATTACTCAAGCTGCAAAATTATGATTTGCAAAATTTAGTATAAAATAAGTGCCTCTTTTTCACACTTACAAACAAACACAAATAAAAGGAAATACATTCCAGACAACCTCAGGTTCTATTCAGGAGAGAACAGACTCAAAACTTATCTCATCCATGGTAGAATTTCTCAGGAGGAGGAAACCATAAAAGTGGATGAAGAGATACTTAAATTTTAGCAGTCATTTAATAGTGATATGTAGGCTGGTGTGAAAGAATAGAATTCATTATCCCCAAAAAAACTAAACCGCATTTGCATGTGCTCCTTTAATTATTCTTCATTATATTTGGTGATGGTGAAGGAGACTGGAGTACTGAGAAATACCTCTACATTCCTCTAATTCTGAAGTTATTAAAAAAAAAAAAAACAAAAAGCCTCTAGGCTTTCAGGGTAAGAGAGCAGAGACAAAGATCTTGGACATACTAGGCTTCCACCTTCAAAACACGGAGGGGTTGGCAAGTGAGATAAGAGATATATTCCTAGAGAATGTTGTTCACCTTGAACTCATACAAGTTTGTGTGTTAATCATATTTCAATAAATCTTGAGGAAAAAAGAACCCCACCCAGCATAGGGCTGGAGAGCTACGGAAGCTAAGAAGAGGTTAGTAGTCTGGAAGAGATTTACTGAGACTCAGAAAACAGAGGGTAGAACTAGAGTTCAAAAACGTCCACAGAAAGCCAAAAATCTGGCAGAGGAACTGTAAAGAATCATGAGATTTTCCACATATTTGTAAAAATTAAACTGTGAAACAAGGAAGGTTTAGGAATCTCCTCGGTGTTCAGATCTTTGGTCCAAGTCCTACCTCAAAATATTAAAAAAAGAAAAAAAAAAAAGCCATGATCTGAATCACATTAGGTAGTATTCGTCACTCAGCCACGTCCAGCTCTTTCAACCAGGTGGACTGTAGTTGCCAGGCTCCTCTGTCCGTGGAATTTTCCAGGAAAGCATGCTGGAGTGGGAAACATATTAAGCTTTCAACAAAACTCAGACCCAGAATAAGTACAGGTTGAATTGATTCAACCCCATTGTTTTGTAATAACAGGAAAGAAATCTGCTCTTTTCCTGATGCTAACATTATTTACTTAAGTCTCCATCATTATTTTATATACAACTTTCAGTAGAAAATCAAAGATTATAAAATACATTTAAAAAAATCAGGAAAATATGTCAAGTTCAAGAGTGAAAATGGTCAATAGAATCAGTTTCATAAATGCTCCAAGTATTAGAATTACCAGAAAAGGACTTTTGAATCATTTTGTATGAATAATCAAATTATGTGTTTGAAAAAGCAAAAATATGTGGGCTGCATTCCATGGGGTCGCAAAGGGTGGGATACAACTTGGCGACAGATACACACACACAGCGGGGAAAAAAAAAAAAAAAAACTTCAACCACCACCAAATTCCTTAAACAGAATTAATTTGGGGTAGAGCATAGAAGGAACGATAGCACCCAGATCCATAAATGTCTGGAAAAACAGATTGCGAAAAATCTATGGGAACTTAGCATAGGAAAAGTTTTCTCAGACTTCATGACATATGCATCTACTACAAAAGGAAAAAAATAATAATAAATTGGACTTTATCAAATTAAAAATGTCTGCTCCCTAACAGCATAAAAACATTGGGTTAGCAGACTATAATTGGAAAACAACGCATATGACAAAGAATGTGTCTACAAAATATAAGCACTACAAAATAAAGCACTTCTACATATAAGTGAGAAATAATAAATCACCTAGAAGATATTCAGATAAGCAGAAGACATTAAGAAGAGGTAGCAAGAACGCACAGAAGAACTATAGAAAAAGGATCTTAATGACACAGATAACCACGATGGTGTGATCACTCCCCTAGAGCCAGACATCCTGGAATGTGAAGTCAAGTGGGCCTTAGGAAGCATCACTACGAACAAAGCTACTGGGGATGATGGAATTCCAGTTGAGCTATTTCACATCCTAAAAGATGATGCAGTGAAAGTGCTACACTCAGTATGCAAGCAAATTTGGAAAACTCAGCAGGGGCCACAGGACTGGAAACGATCAATTTTCATTCCAGTCCCAAAGAAAGACAATGCCAAAGAATGCTCAAACTACCGCACAATTGCACTCATCTCACACGCTAGTAAAGTAATGCTCAATATTCTCCAAGTGAGGCTTCAACAGTACGTGAACCATGAACTTCCAGATGTTCAAGCTGGATTTATAAAACGCAGAGGAACCAGAGCTCAAATTGCCATTTATTGCACCATAGAAAAATCAAGAGGATTACAGAAAAGCATCTACTTCTGATTCATTGACAACACTAAAGCCTTTGACTGTGTAGATCACAACAAACTGAAAAATTCTTAAAGAGACAGGAATACCAGGCCATCTTACCTGCCTCCTGAGAACCTGTATGTAGGTCAAGAAACAACAGTTAGAACTAAACATGGAACAACGGACTGGTTCCAAATAGGAAGAGGAGTACATCGTCTGTATATTGTCACCCTGCTTATTTAGCTTATATGCAGAGTACATCATGAGAAATGCTGGGCTGGAGGAAGCACAAGCTGGAATCAAGATTGCAGGGAGAAATATCAATAACCTCAGATATGCAGATGACACCACCCTCATGGCAGAAAGTGAAGAAGAACTAAAGAGCCTCTTGATGAAGGTGAAAGAGGAGAGTGAAAAAGCTGGCCTAAAGCTCAACATTCAGAAAACTAAGATCATGGCATCTGGTCCCATCACTCCATGGGAAATAGATGGGGAAACAGTGGAAACAGTGTCAGACTTTATTTTTGGGGCTCCAGAATCACTGCAGATGGTGACTGCAGCCATGAAATGAGAAGTCGCTTGCTCCTTGGAAGAAAAGTTATTACCAACCTAGACTGCATATTAAAAAGCAGAGACATTACTTTGCCAACAAAGGTCCATTAGTCAAGGCTATGGTTTTTCCAGTGGTCATGTATGGATGCGAGAGTTGGACTGGGAAGAAAGCTGAGCACTGAAGAACTGATATTTTTGAACTGTGGTGTTGGAGAAGACTCTTGAGAGTCCCTTGGACTGCAAGGAGATCCAACCAGTCCATCCTAAAGGAGATCAGTCCTGGGTGTTCATTGGAGGGACTGATGTTGAAGCTGAAACTCCAATACTTTGGCCACCTAATGAGAACTGCTTCATTAGAAAAGACCCTGATGCTGGGAACGATTGAAGGCAGGAGGAGAAGGGGAAGACAGAGGATGAGATGGCTGGATGGCATCATCGAGTCGATGGACATGAGTTTGAGACAGGGAAGCCTGGCGTGCTGCAGACCATGGTGTTGCAAAGAGTCAGACACGACTGAGTGACTGAACAAATCATAAATTAAAACTGAATTAATTAATTCAATTAAACATGGCAAAAACTTTAATGGACACAAAACGCAACAATTTTTTTTTTCAGGACAATCCTAGTTAAAATACTGAAAATATACTGCCTTATACCCAATAGAGTGCCTAAATTTTCAAAAATGTACATTGACAACACCAAATGTTGGTATGAAGTTAAAAATACATCTACCCTGTGGAATTATGTTACTAGATATTCTACCACCACCAAATAGAATGTATGTCCACAAAAAGACTCATACAAAAATTTTAATCACAACCTTGCTCATAGTAACCAACATTAGAAACTATTCACATGTCTATCGGCAAGAGAATAGGTAAAAATACTGTGGACTATTCATACATTGTAATACTACTCAGTACTAAAAACATAATAATAATGAACTCCCAATACATGAAATAGCAACATAATTGAATCTCAGATACTTTATGTTGAGTGAAAGTAGCTAGAATGAAAAAAGTATGTATTATATAATTCTATTTATAAAGTGTAAAAACAGCCAGAATCCATCCATAGTGAATGAGAGTATAATCTGGGGGCTTGGACAGAGAATTTGTTGGAAAACTACATGAGGCAAGGTTTTAGAGTGATGGAAATTTTTGGATCTTGCTTTGGATGGTGGTTCTATAACTATGCAAAATTTTCAAAGCTCTCAAAATGAATTCTTATTTCTGTGCTACTTTATTTTATGATAATGATACATCATTACACACACACACACATGTCTCACATTTGGAAATCACACCATGTTAAAATATATAATGTTTTAATTATAATTTATACCATATTGTTAACTTTGCAATTTCTTTCTTATATAAATATTTTCCTCAACCAGGAAGGCTTCCCTGGTGACTCAGATGGTAAAGAATCTGCCTGCAATGCAGGAGACCCATGTTCAAAACCTGGGTCGGGAAGATCCCCTGGAGAAAGGAATGGCAACCCACTCCAGTATTCTTGCCTGGAGAATCCCATGGATAGAGAAGCCTGGTGAGCTTCAATCCATGGGGTCGCAAAGAGTCAGACACATCTGAGCAACTAACACTTTCACCTTTTCAACCAAGAAAGCAATTTTTCTCTAAGCCTCATGGATGTACTAATATTTTAAATTTAACTTATTTTTTCTAGTCTTAATTGTTGTAAGAAACAGGAGAGAACGAGTAACTGAAAATGTGTGAATTCTATCACTGTGAACTAAAAAGAGAAATAGTAGGATAAAATGGTAACATGGTTTCTTCATATTTAAGCAATTTTTGTTCTTTTTTATTGCATGTTTTAATATTTAATAATAAGTATCAATACTTTGCATTAGTTATTTTGTACAAGGTAGGAAGTCACATGTGCATGCTCAGTCATGTCTGATTCTTTGCACCCCATGGAGTGCATGTAGCCCAGCAGGCTCCTCTGTCCATGGGATTATTCAGACAAAAATACTGGAGTGGGTTGCCGCTGCCTCCTCCAGGGGATCTTCCTGACCCAGGGATCAAACCCCCGTCTCCTGAAGGTCCTGCTGCAGCAAGCAGATTCTTTACCACTGAGCCACCTGGGAAGCCCAGTTAGTCATATATTTATGATTAAATTATTCTAAACTTCAATGTAAGAAATTTCTAAGATTAAACAGATTACCTTAAGGAAAAGCACTTATTTGTTCAATAAACACATAGCTATTGATTACCGGTACTCTCTAGGCCCTTGGAAACTCATATCTTGACAGGATGAAAGAATGGGAATAAAAAATATTAAGAGATAAAATGTTTTTAATGCTTGTTTTGCCTTATTTTTCTTTTCATTTGTGTTTTTAATTATGTTTGCTAAACTAAGGATGAAGGAGAATGATTAAGTTCTGTATACAGGAAGATAAAATGGAATTCAAGTACATATAAAGGAGATTTGGAAAAAATAAATCAGAAACAAAAAGTTAATAATGTGAGCATATTGTATACTAGTAATATGGGACATTCAAAAAGCTTACACCTAAAGACTTCTCTTTTGTCTGGAAAGTAAGAGAAAGTAAAATCACCTAGTGTAGTTGAGGCTCTGTGATGACAACACTTCTTGTATTTCTTTTCCCCAATACACAGTCAATTAAAAAAATCAATGCCTTCTAAAGGAGACACTAATATCAAGCTTTAATTCGATAGCCTATTAAACTGTTTAAGAGTAATAATTTTCCTATGCTTATTTCAGAAATAATAGCAGGTAAGTATAATTCTTCTACAATGTTGGGTAAAAACTGCTAAGTAACTTATCTGAGATTTGTAAATTCACAGGTTTTTTTTTTTTTTTTTTTTTTTAACTATTCATGAGGAAGGGGGCCAGCTGGCAGAGGAGGAAAATCCTTGGTTTGCTTCCTCTCAGGACACAGGGAAACTACTACACTTTGAGCACCTATCTGTGAGAATGACCTGACGTCCATCAGAAAAGGTTTTCCATAACTAAGGATATAAAGGAAGGACCACACTGAAAGAAGCAGGTGGGGTGGAGTCACGGTCGAGCCAGGATCCACACCTCAGACGCAGTGACCCACAGGCAGGAAGGAACTCAGGGCAGCAGAGGTCCTTCTTGAGGAGAAAGGGGTCAGAAGTGCACAGTGAGCTCCCAGCCTGGGCAGCTGCACCAGAAAGAAAAGCGTGCATCAGCAGTGGTTCTGAAAGTCAGCGCGGGGTTGCCTCTGGAAACCTGCAGGACACCAAGACTGCTCCTGAAAGGTGAGCTGACTTTCAGCAGAAAGTTTAGAGGTAGAAAGGGAGAGTAATGACATATGCAAATTGCTGAAAGGAAAAACGTACAACCAAGAATATTCTGCTGTTCAAATCTGTCATTCAGAATTGAAGGAAAGATGAAGATTCTCCCAAACAAACAAACAAGCAGTTCATCATCATTAAATAATCTTAGAAAGAATGTTAAATGGAATTCTCTAAACAGAAAAGACAAAGTCATAGCTGAGAAGAAAAATTATAAATGATAAAGTCTCACTTACAAAGGAAAACCTATGGTAAAGGTAGTCCATCAACCATTATAGAACTAGTGTGAAAGTTACCAGACAAAAGTAGTAAAATTTTGTCTATATCAATGATAATTTGTTAAGGAACACACAAAATAAAAAATATGTAAAGCTTGACATTGAAAACAAAACATGAGGTGCAGAATGTAGTGCCTTTAGAATATGTTCCAACCTACGCAGACTATCAACTTAAACTAGAATGCTATCTATATACATAGGTTGTTACATAAGAATCTCAAGGTAACCATAAACCAAAAACAGTAACTGATCCATAAAGATAAAGAGAAAGAAATAAAAAATATCACTGAAGAAAGCCATCAATCGGGAGGAAAAGGAATAAGTGTAAAAGAAAGGGAAATATATACAAAACAATCAGAAAACAATTAACAAAATGACAATAAGTACATACCTACCAATAATGACTTTAAATGGGAATGGACTGAATGCTTCGGTCAAAAGATCACAAGCGGATGACTGGAAAAACTAGGGCTGTCCTACAGAACAATTTACTATGCCAAGCAGTGAAATTCTACATTCTAAGGCGATGCTATTCCCTTGATTTTTTTTTTTTTTTCATTTACAATTCCTACAAAATGGTTTCTCAAAGTGTGTAGCATGTTGGACTTCTCTGGCGGCTCAGAGGTCAAACAATCCGCCTGCCAATGCAGGAGACACGGGTTCGATCCCTGATCCGGGAAGATCCCACATGCCTGCAGCTAGGCTCGGCTCACCCACCGCAGCTGCTGAGCGTGAGCTCGGAGCCCGGAGCCTCAGCCCCTGAAGCCCAGGCCTCGGCGCTCATGCTCCGCGGAAAGAAGGCGCCGCGACCGGAATCCCGGGCGCCGCGGCTGCAGAGCAGCCACACTCGCTGTAACCAGAGAAAGGTCCCCGACGCAGCGAAGACCCCGCCCCGCCAAAGCTAACTAACTAAATAAAATGTTCTTAAAACGCGCGACATGTATACAGTCATAGATATACAAGGTAATTTTAGGTGATGCATAAAAAACATCAGGCTAATATGTATTCAAAAACACAATTAGCATGTGAGCCTGATTCCAAAGTTGTTTTCTAGAATAAATAAAAATAGAGAGTGCTAACAGGGATATTACATTTAAATGAAAATATCAACTTTATAACAATGAAATTACTGTCATATAAAAATGAGAAATTAATAATAAGAGGACTACATGTGTGGAATATGTTAATTTTTAACATTTCCTGAGGTCTCGCTAGCTTTTGAATCTTTCTTCTTTTATCCTATGTCTTGGCTTTTGAGTGAAAGTTCTCCATTTTTCTCTCCTCACGTTTTGTCTGATCAGAGTTTATTTCCTCCTCCTAAATAGATACTCAGTAAACAGTAGTTTATTTCATTTGAATATATAATTTGAAAAACTTTAAAATTTTTCCAGATGCTTTCTTGCTTTGAAAATATTTAATTTCATTTCCTTTGTAAAGGAAAAAGTTGATATAATCCCTGGTTTAAATGGAATGCTATTATGTTTCAAGAACTAACTGAAAAATCCATTCCCATCACAATCAAACTTTCAAAATCACAAAGCAGAAACAGTGCTGCTCAATTCTAAGACTCTGTTGGTAAATACTGGCAGAACTTTCTATGGTGGAATAATTAAATCATAATGAAAAGTGTCTATGAACCCAGATCCATAAAACAAACAAAAATGTTGGCAAAATATTTTAAACTTTGCATTGTCTTAAATAGAGACTGATGACACATTAATAATATTGCTAGTTCCCAAAATTACAAATATTATGTTTGTAAAGATCAGTTTTAAGGTGGTTATTTATAACACAGAGTACATACTTCTATGGGAAAATAATAAATAATAAATATTAGTTTCAGATTAATCTTTAAATGGCTACAAACTCTAATGTAGCAAAAATGAAGCGCTAATATTTCTTACCTGAATTCTGAATCTGAGAACAAGAAGACAATGAAATAATCAAAAGGAAGAAGCAGAGAATCCTTATTTTCTGAGAAAATGTTGAATATTTAACCAAGTTGTGATATTATTTATTATCATTGTTACTACTTTTATTGGTATCTAGTCTCTCTTGCAGGACCCTTTTCTTACCCAGTTTCCCTCTCCTAAAATGTTCTGAGTTGGATCCATCCCTAAAGCACCCACCATTTACTAACTTCCAGCCAACCCATCCCACCACCTGCTCTGAAGTATTTCACAGTCCAAAAGCATTGCCTTACTATCAGATCAAAACTCTTGTTAATTAAGGACTACTGATTCAGCTATATTTTAGGAAGAATATAAGATGCAAAAGTAGGAAGTCAAGATATACCTGGAGTAATAGGCAAATTTGGCCTTGGAGTACAAAATGAATCAGGGCAAAGGCTGATAGAGTTCTGCCAAGCGAACACACTGGTCATAGCAAACACCCTCTTCCAACAACACATGAGAAGATTCTACACATGGACATCACCAGATGGTCAACACCGAAATCAGATTGATTATATCCTGTGCAGCCGAAGATGGAGAAGCTCTATACAGTCAGCAAAAACAAGACTGGTTGCTGGCTGTGGCTCAGATCACGAACTCTTGATTGCCAGATTCAGGCTTAAATTGAAGAAAGTGGGGAAAACCACTGGACCATTCAGGTATGACCTCAATCAAATCCCTTCTGATTATACAGTGGAAGTGAGAAATAGATTCAAGGGATTAGATCTAATAGACAGAGTGCCTGAAGAACTATGGACAGAGGTTCATGACATTATACAGGAGGCAGGGATCAAGACTATCCCCAAGGAAAAGAAATGCAAAAAGGCAAAATGTTTGTCTGAGGAGGCCTTACAAATAGCTGGGAATAGAAGAGAAGCGAAATCCAAAGGAGAAAAGGAAAGATACATCTATTTGAATGCAGAGTTCCAAAGAATAGCAAGGAGAGTTAAGAAAGACTTCCTCAGTAATCAATGCAAAAATAGAGGAAAATAATAGAATGGGGAAGTCTAGAGATCTTTTCAAGAAAATTAGAGATACCAAGGGAACATTTCATGCAAAGATGGGCTCAAAAAAGGACAGAAATGGTATGGACCAAACAGAAGCAGAAGATATTAAGAAGAAGTGGCAAGAATACATAGAAGAACTGTGCAAAAAAAGATCTTCACGACCCAGATAATCATGATGGTGTGATCACCAGCCTAGAGCCAGACATCCTGGAATGGGAAGTCAAGTGGGCCTTAGGAAGCATCGCTACGAACAACACTTGTGGAGGTGATGGAATTCCAGTTGAGCTCTTTCAAATCCTAAAAGATGACGCTGTGAAAGTGCTACACTCAATATGCCAGCAAATTTGGAAAACTCAGCAGTGGACAGAGGACTGGAAAAGGTCAATTTTCATTCCAAACACAAAGAACAGCAAAGCTGAAGAATACTCAAACTACTGCACGATTGCACTCATCTCACACACTCATAAAGTAATGCTCAAAATTCTCCAAGCCATCAACAGTATGTGAACCATGAACTTCCAGATGTTCAAGTTGGATTTAGAAAAGGCAGAGGAACCAGAGATCAAATTGCCAGCATTGGCTGGATCATCTAAAAAGCAAGAGAGTTCCAGAAAAACATCTATTTCTGCCTTATTGACTATGCCAAAGATTTTGACTGTGTGGACCAAAACAATCTGTGGAAAATTCTAAGAGATGGGAATACCAGACCACCTGACCTGCCTCTTGAGAAATCTGTATGCAGGTCAGGAAGCACTAGTTAGAACTGGACATGGAACTGGAGACTGGTTCCAAATAGGAAAAGGAGTACTTCAAGGCTGTATATTGTCACCCTGCTTATTTCACTAATATGCAGAGTACATCATAAGAAATGCTGGGCTGGATGAAGCACAAGCTGGAATCAAGATTGCTGGGAGAAATACAATAACCTGAGATATGCAGATAACACCACCCTTATGGCAGAAAGTGAAGAAGAACTAAAGAACCTCTTGATGGAAATGAAAGAGGGGAGTGAAAAAGCTGGCTAGAAGCTCAACATCCCGAAAACTATGATCATGGCATCTGGTTCCATCACTTCATGGAAGATAGATGGGGAAACAGTGGAAACTGACAGACTTTGTTTTCTTGGGCTCCAGAATCACTGCAGATGGTGATTGCAGCCATGAAATTAAAAGACGCTGACTCCTTAAAGAAAAGCTATGACCAACCTGTACAGCTTATTAAAAAGCAGAGACATTACTTTGACAACAAAGGACCATCTAGTCAAAGCTCTGGTTTTCCCAGTTGTCACGTATGGATGTGAGAGTTGGACTATAAAGAAAGTTTTGTGCTGAAGAATTGATATTTTTGAACTGTGGTGTTGGAGAATATTCTTGAGAGTCCCTTGCACAGCAAGGACATCCAACCAGTCCATCCTAAAGGAAATCAGTTCTTAATAGTCATTGGAAGGACTGATTTGAAGCTAAAGCTCCAATATTTGGCCACTTCATGTGAAGAACTGACTCATTTGAAAAGACCCTGATGCTGGGAAAGATTGAAGGCAGGAGTTGAAGGGGAAGACAGAGGATGAGATGGTGGGATGGCATCACCAACTCAATGGACATGAGTTTATGTAAACTCTGGGAGTTGGTGATGCCTGGTGTGGTGCAGTCCATGGGGTCGCAAGGATTCAGACACCGAAGCAACCAAACTGAACTCAACTGAAGATGTTTTAGCTATTTCACACTAACATATGATTATTGCCCCTCTAAAGCCTTAACAGTGAAGGCAATGGCACCCACTCCAGTACTCTTGCCTGGAAAATCCCATGGACAGAGGAGCCTGGTGGGCTGCAGTCCATGGGGTTGTGAAGAGTCGGACACGACTGAGCAACTTCACTTTCGCTTTTCACTTTTATGCATCAGAGAAGGAAATGGCAACCCATTCCAGTGTTCTTGCCTGGAGAATCCCAGGGATGGGGTCGCGCAGAGTCGCACACGACTGAAGTGACTTAGCAGTAGCAAAGCCTTAAAATTTAACAAATGATATAATTTTAAAATTTATTGTTGACCATATCTAATGGTGGTCTTCCTGAAATTGGCTCCTGAAATTATGTACACCAAGGATGATTATTTTCTGAGTTAGTTTGAGCATCATTTATCATTCCAGTTTCCTCCATCATTCCATCTCTGAGTTTATAACACCACCAGAAATTCTACATCTTATTTCTCTCCCACAGTTTTTATGACCAAGGTGGTGAGCTTTGGTGACTTGGGAAGGATTAGAGGGACAAAAGCCAGGGAAATAGCTACAGGAGAGGTGGTGTCAGGCTGTAAGTGAAGGGTGTTTGCAATAAAGATGGTTCTAAGAGGGTGTGTTAGTAAGGGTGTGTGTGTTTGTGTGTGTTTGTGTGTGTGTATGTGTGTGTGTGTGTGTGTGCGTACACTTGTGTGCATGTTGGGGGTGGGGTTGTGTATGAGAAAGAGACTTTAAGATTGGCTTGTGCAGTCATGGGGACTGATTAGTCCAAATTCTGAGAGCCCTGAAGACAGGCTAGATAACCGAGGAAGAATTGATGCCATGATGGGACCTGAAGGCAGTCTGTAGGCAGAATTCATTTTTCTTTGAGGAACCTCAATCTTTTTCTAAGAACCTTAACTGATTGGATGAGTTTGGAGATTATGAGTGTTAACCTGCTTAACTCAAAAGTCTACTAATTTAAACGTTAATCTCATTTAAAAAGTAGTTTCACAACAATATCATGACTGGTACTTGGCCAAATATGAAGTCAAGTTGGCCCATAAAATTAACCATCATAAACTACCCTCAAGAACTGTAAAGCTGATGTTTGTGGTTTAAATACATTTACATGTAAACATAGTTACTTTTGTTTTAAAGTTTTTAAAAATGTTTTATTGCATGAAATCATTTATATATTTAAAGTTTGCAAAATAAAAAAGAAAATAAACTGATTACCTTTTTAAAATTTAATACTAGTTTTTGTAATAATAAATTCTTATATTATTTATTTTTTAGTGGTTGATGCTATTTAATGATTACAAATTGTCATTGTGAATTCAGTGGAGATTATGCTCATTGTCCCTTTTCAATATATGTGTATGGAATATATGTTCTCGTAAAAATTAGAGTTGAAAATAGTTCTTAGAATGAATCTTGTGACTGTTTCATCCAAAGAGATGAATGCAAGAGTAGGGCAAGTTTGTATTTTGTGACAGTATAAAATTCAAAGCAATTAAGTACATTCACCAAAAAAAAATTAAAAAAGAAAAAAATTTCCATTTTGGGGTGTAAATTCCCACTTTAATTAATTTGGCAGAATATAATTTATATAGAACACAAAAGTTTTACCTAGAGTGTTCAGATATTATTGTCATTATTACTTCATTTCTCTATCAAGTATAAAAGGCAATATTTTAAAGTTTAAAAGACATATAAATTTAATCAAACAACCAAAGAGATACTGAAAGCTATTGTTCATTGATACTATAATGAAGACAAACACACTCAAATGATGCTAAAATAGTGACATTTTATGTTTAGTGAGGTTCCTTTTTTAACATTATAATAAGAGAAGATGCTGATTTTCAAATGAAATACTTTTATCTCTGTATCTATAGCAATATAAATCATTCCTTTATGGTTATTATAATGCTGAGCAATGATAAAGCCACATACACACATAATGAATACAAATGAAAGGTAATAGTTAGCTAAATAATGTGTGCCATATAGATGTATGAAACACTAATTTAGAAATTTCTAGCAACTAAAGGGAATATCAGTGAGAAATAACCTAGAGGAAGAAAAAATCAGTTTGATGAATTGGGCTATATTAAAGAAGTTCTGAGACTTTTTCTTTTCTCAACTCCAGCAATAAAATAGACAAAACTTTCATGTGAGAAAGTAATATTTTACTCTTGGAAAATGAAAACTTCGAACCTTTTCCTTAAGGGAAGAACTTTGCATTTAAACCATTGGCTCTTTAGAGACATTTCAGGATGAAAAAAAAATCAAAAGATTCATTTTACTTGGAGCATTAAAAAGATGAAACACATGGGGCTCCTGGTATTCCTCTCATTTAAGTTTAGTGTCACGATGGTTTGATAGGGCCTGAACATTCATTTAAAAAGATATGCCAAGTAATTAAAAATATTGCAGGTAAGTTGAACGTTTGACCTATTTGCTTATTTTAAGTTCTGCCTCGGGATCATTTCTATTTCACAATGTAGGCTATTCCACAGAAGTTATAGGCCATGCATATCTTTTAGCATGATGAATGTTGGTATTAAAAGGCTACAGTATATCCCATTTGAGGCAGCACTTTATATCAATGTAGAAACTTAGTGTGAGATTTAGAGTTACTGCAGCATCCCAAGAACTCAAGAAAAGTCATACTCTGATGGGATGAATGGTCAGATGGAACAACACATAAATGTACCATGTTTCACTCAGCATCTCTACAATGGTGTTATAAAATGTGTTCTAAAGTAATACATTTTCATTTTGATAGCAACATTTGGTCATTTATGTTTTCATTCATTCATTCATTCATGCTCAGATGGTAAAGAATCTGCCTGCAGTGCCTGAGACTTGGGTTCAATCTCTGGGATGGGAAGATCCTTGGAGAGGGAATGGCAGCCCACTCTAGTATTCTTGCCTGGAGAATTCCATGGAGTTGCAAAGAGTCCACAATGAGAGCAACTAACACTCATCTGTTTAACACATATTTATTGAGCATCAGTTATATTTCCAGGAATTCTTCTTAATTCTGAGACATAGCTGCAAATAAAACAAACACGTTTGCCCAACCCCCATTTAGTGAGGAGAGAGACAAAACAAGTAAAATAAATTAATTAATTAATTAAATTAAATAAATAAACAAAATACATGGTGTCTTAGGTGGCTAACAATAAAGCATTGTGGGAACAGAGAGTGATGGATGAGAATGGTGAGATGCAGTTTTGGAAAGCACAGTTCCGAAGGTCTCAGTTAACACCTACCATTCTAGAAAAGATCCAGAAGATGAGAGAAGAGCCGCATGTTGATAACAGAGAGAAAAACCTTCCAGGCAGAGAGAATAGCATGCACGAAGGCCCTAATATGATTGGCAAATTCTATAAACAGCAAGAGGTTCTATCGCTGGGGTGGAGAAAATGAACAGAAAACGGCTAGACTTTTCAGAACCCTATAGGCTACAAGAGGTCTTCCCAGGTGGTTCTAGTGGTAAGGAAACCACGTGCCAATGCAGGAGGCTTAAGAGATGCACATTTGATTTCTGGGTTGGGAAGATCCCCTGGGGGAGGGCATGGCCACCCAGTCCAGTGTTCTTGCCTGGAGAATCCCCACGGACAGAGGAGCCAGGCGGGCTGCAGTCCATGGGGTCGCAGAGTCAGACACGACTGAAGTGACTTAGCATGCATGCATGTACGCAGGCTATAAAAATTCTTTGGCTTTTCTTCTGGGCTTTTTACTTATCAGAAGCCATTGAGGGACTTCAGTTAATAACACGATGTGACTTAGGTTTTAAAAGCAAAATTTGACTGCTATATTGAGAATTCACTGTATGTGGGTGAGGAAGAAAGCGGTTACACTGGTTAAAGGACTTTCACAGTAATTCAGGTGAGAAATGACAGTGGCGGGTTAGCTGCTGAAACACATCAGATACCACATGAAATTTGACTGTAGAGTAAATATAATCTAGGCTTTTCCCTCTTGGACAAAGGTCTTCTGCTTTACTTACAGCTAACAGATGAAATGCAGAACTTCCTGTTAAATTTTAATTTCAGAAAACCAGTAAGTCATTTGTAGGATGTGTGTGTGCGTGCTAAGTCACTTCAGTCATGTTCGACTCTTTGCAACCCCATGGACTGTAGCCCACCAGGCTCCTTGGTCCATGGGATTTTCCCGGCAAGAATACTGGAGTGGGTTGGCATTTCCTCCTCCAGGGGATCTTCCTGATGCAGGGATTGAACCTTTGTTTCCTGGGTCTCCCGAGTCTCCTGCTTTGCAGGCAGATTCTTTACTACTCAGCCACTGGGGAAGCCACATTAGTAGTATAATTATGTCTTGTAGAATACATTATTAATGCAAGTATATTTCATACAGTAAAAAAAAATACACTAAAAAGTAATTTGTTTGGGGTTTAAAATGTAACTGGTAGTTTTGTATTTTTATTCACTGAATCCAGCAACCGTACTTCTATCCTTTCACCAGCTACAACAGCTGTCTACTTGCATCCTATTGGTGAGAGTGTTCTTATATTTCCTGAGATGCAGATATGATTTTCTTCTTCCAAACTCAGTGTCCCAGAAGGAGTAGATTTTTCTTGGTCCTTGAGAGCTGGAGAGTTTGCTATCCTTTAGCAGCAACCTAAGATTTTTGCTCCAGTGAGAGATGGTTCTGAGGGACGTGGGCACGACTTTGTGATTTTCTCAAGCAGGACCTAATAACCTTCTGTATCCTGTGTCATTTAGAATATTTATCTTTGGTTTTCAGCCCTGCTCCCGATCCTTCTTATGAACACCTTTTGGCAGGCTGTGAAAGTTTGAGTTCGGAGCTCCCAGGTTTTCCAAACGAGTGTTTCACATTTGGCCTTTAAGAATTAATACTTCATCACTTTCTTCTTACCCTTTTTTAGAGTACCCAAATTTTCCCATGTTTTTCTAAAGGTAAAAAGCCTTCAGTGTCATCCCTGCCAGGAGCGCCTTGAAATGCTTTGGTGTTCAATTTATTCGGTTGCTTTGTGGCATCCTGTGTCTGTCTGATAGTTTCAGAAGAGTTAGGATTTTTGTGGAATACTTGGTCTTTTGTCATTGTTTGGGTGGAAACAGTATTCTCTTGAAGCTCCTACGTACTCGATGGAGTAAGACTATCAAAAACACAAACAAAATTTAGACAAATTATCACCCTACTTCCCCCCACCCCCAGTTTTTTTCTATCCAACATCCAGGAAGCCCTGAATCAACTGTAAGCATATAGGTGTACGCTTTCCATCTCCTTTCTCTTTAATAAATAAGTTCTAAAGCTGGGACCTTGACTTATTTGCAGAAGCATTTTAATGTGTGTAGTTTTTGCAGCAGATACTTGTATGAGGCCTGCTCCATTAATGCATAAATATAAATGTTTCACTAAGCACCAATTTTTTTTTAATCTTGATCCTTTATTTTTTTTTTTCTGTTCAGAGGTAGTTTCATATACTTAAGTTAAGCTTTTAGTACCAAATAGATTTTTATTGACATATAATGTCTATTGTGTAAATATTTTCTTTAGTTTCTTAACTTCAACATTTAAGGTCAGCAATATTTGATAGCAATGCTATTTTTCTTACCTTGATCTTTGCCTCTTTTTGAACCAAATCTACCTTAACAGATAGGATTTTAGAAGATTTCCCCTAGAGAATTACTTAAAGCTATTTAAGCTGCCATCAGCTCCTGATTTAGCATTTTTTTTTTTTTTTTGATTTAGCATTTTTAATAAACTTCCTAGGGCAAAGGATTAATTTCCCTGGACCCTCTTTATCCTTGGTGTAAAAGTATAACGTTTAATCGAGGATGCATCATGGTTCGCCTGCTGTCTTCCCTGTGTGTTTATGAATAAGTTGTTACAAGTTCAGGGAATGGGGGAAAGCAGGGGTAAGATAAAAGTATTCCCAATACTTAAAATTTGTTGCTAAATAAAAACAGCAACTAATACATATGAATGCAAATAGAATCACTTTTACCACACTAAAGTGAACGCATTAAAGAAACATATGTCTTCTGAGGCAGTTTATAGCCAAGTAGTTGCATTAAATTGCCTATGTGCTTATTGATCCTTATCTAAAACTCATCTAAATAGAGAAGTTCCACTGTCTTAGCAAAACTGTGATTCACACAGTGACCCAGAAATTTGGTGCATTAGCATTATTAGAGGCACTTGGATTAGTAAGCCAACTCTCAACAGTTTCTCATGATTACAATGGGGAGTTAATCTAGGAAAAATAAGTATAATTATTCCTACTTTCATTACACATATACATGTTAAAATTCAGAAGCCAATTATTCCATAACATACCAGATTATTATGTGTGAGAGTTCCTAGTCTCAAGCTTGGACCCACCGAAAACCCTTTCCAAGAAAATGAGAAGCCAGGTGAGAAGGTATATATTACCAAGAAAGTGGTGTAAGGAATTCTGGCAAACAACATATGAACTGCACGTATTCTTTGCTGAAATCAAACTTTCTCTCACAGTTTCTTTATTTTTTTGGTCACACCAGGTGGCTTGTGGAATCATAGCTGAATCTTGGCCCTTCACAGTGAAAGGGCAGAGTCCTGACCATTGGACTGCCAGGGAATTCCCATCATGATTTCTAATAAGATCTAATACAACTTAAGCTCCAGGAGTTGGTGATGGACAGGGAGGCCTGGTGTGCTGCAGCCCAAGGGGTCGCAAAGAGTCAGACACAACTGAGAAACTGAACTTTATATAACTTATTTCTGACAAAGCATACATATTCTGAAATGTTAAGGTGAAGAATATCCTACTATGATAGATATGAAACATTTAAAAAAATAAAATGAAATTCATTAATCTAAGGTTAGTTTTAACAATAGTAAAAAGTAATCATTTTCAAAAGAAACTGGTGCTAGGTTACAGGCATTTTGAAATAAATCTAAAAATAAGGGTTTTTATTTAGACAAAATCAATATATTTCACATGTAAAAATTCTATAATCTGCAAACTTCTACAGATTGAAAACTCATATATGGACTCAGTTTTTTCAAAGGATGAGATTTAATAGGATATAAGTGTATACACCCATGGACTCTTCCCTTTTATGTATGCTTCCAACTTAATTTTTAAACTAATAGACGTTTTGTGTAGTTAGACGTTTACAGGAAAATTCAGTAGCAAGTACAGGGTTCTCATATATATCTTTCCACTACCCTATGTTCCCCATTAATATCTTGCATCACTGTGTTACATTTGCTACATTCAATGAACAACAATTGATATGAACTAAAGTCAATACTTTACATTAGGATTCACTCTTGGTGTTATACATTCTATGGATTTTCATAAATGTATGACATGTAGTCATCATTCTTCTATCTTAAGGAGTAGTTTGACTGCCTTAAAAATCCCCTGTGGGAAACCCATAGGAGGCAACTGAATGTAACAGCAGCACCGACCAGTTGTATATACTTGGCATCTGTGAACTAGCACAACCAACAACAGCAGAACTCACGCTTCTCACAAGCTCGTTTCACACATTCACTAAGACAGACCACATTCTGGGCCATAAAACGTACCTTACTGTATTTAAAAGTATAGAAATTATGCAATGTGTATTCTCGGACCATGATGGACTTAAACTAGAAATCAGTAACAGAAAGGAAACTGGAAAATTCCAAAATATGTAGAGATTATGTAAGACGTTTATGAATGATACATGGAATAAATGAGAAATCTCAAGAAACTATAACGATATGTATTTTTATACTTTTTAATTTTTATTGAGGTATAGCCGATTAACTTTTCCAGTAGTCATGTATGGATGTGAGAGTTGGACTGTGAAGAAAGCTGAGCACCGAAGCATTGATGCTTTTGAACTGTGGTGTTGGAGAAGACTCTTGAGAGTCCCTTGGACTGCAAGGAGATCCAACCAGTCCATCCTAATGGAGATCAGTCCTGGGTGTTCATTGGGAGGACTGATGCTGAAGCTGAGACTCCAATACTTTGGCCACCTGATGCGAAGAGCTGACTCATTGGAAAAGACCCTGATGTTGGGAAAGATGGAGGGCAGGAGGAGAAGGGGATGACAGAGGATGAGATGGTTGGATGGCATCACTGACTCAATGGACATGAGTTTAAGTAAGCTCTGGGAGTTGGTGATGGACAGGGAGGCCTGGCGTGCTGTGGTCCATGGGGTCACAAAGAGCCGGACGCTACTGAGTGACTGAACTGAACTGAACTGAGCTGATTAACAAAAAATGTTGTGATAATTTAAAGTGAACAGCAAAGGGATTCAGCCATATCTATATACCTATATCTATATCTATATATACCCGTTCTCCCCCAGACTCCCCTCTTATCCAGGCTGCCACATAACATTGAGTAGAGTGGACTTCCATGTGCTATACTGTAGGTCCTTACTGATTACCCCTTTTAAATACAGCAGTGTGCACATGTCCACCCCAAGCCCCCTAATTATCCCCTCCCCCAGCCCTCTCCCCAACCCTGGCGACCTTCAGTCTGTTCTCTGAGTCTGTGCGTCTCTTTCTGTTCTGTAAGAACCTCATTTGCATCATTTCTTTTTAGGTTCCCTGTATCAGGGATGCCATGTGGTATTTCTCCTCTGTCTGACTGACTTCTCTCAATATGACCATCGCTAGGTCCATCCATATTGCTGAAAATAACATTTTATCCTCTTTAATGGCTGAGTGATATTCCATTGTATAATACATACCACATCTTCTTCATCCATTCCTTTGTTGTAATAACATTTTGATTTAAGTGTAAATTTGTGGGATGAAGTGAAAACAATATATACAGAGATATTTATAGCATTGAATGCACATACATTAGAAAAAAATAAAGATCTAAAATCAGTCACCTAAGTTTCTACCTTAGGAAACTTGAAAAAGAAGAGCAATTAAATCTAAAGTAAGCAGAAGAAAAGAAATAATGAGAATTAGAATAGAGACTAAGACTAGTCTTAGTCTAATAGAATATTAAGAATAAGAATAGAATAGTAGCAACTGAAAATAGGAAATCAATAGAAGAAATCAACAAAACCAAAAGCTGGTGCTTGGAAAGTTCAATTAAGTTGATAAGCCTCTAACCAGAGTACCTAAGAAAGAATGGAAGACACAAATTGCTTATGTCAGAAATGAAATAGAAGACATAGCCTTTTGAAGAAGAGATTAATACAAAAAAGAGGTTAGTAAAAAAACAAATACTGAGAACTACTCTATGCCCACAGATTTTATAATATAAATAAAATGGACAAATTTCTTGAGAAATAAAATCTACCAAAACTAACACAATGAGAGAAAACATATAGATTAAAGTTATTGAGTCAATAATTAATAATCTTCTTAAGCTGAAATCAACAGGCCCAGATAGAGCTCGGAGGTTTTCTTCCAGGAGCAGGGCACAGGGAAGATACTCGGTATGATAGTATAATGATGGATGTAATTACATAGTTTCTCAATAGAAAGCATACCATCAATAGTGAGTCTCAGCCTTCGTTATGGTCCAGCTCTTACATCTACCCTTGACTACTGGAAAGCCACAGTTTTGACTAGACAGATAGATCTTTATTGGCAAAGTGATGTCTCTGCTTTTTAATATGTTGTTTAGGTTTGTCATAACTTTTCTTCCAAGGAGCAAGAGTCTATTACCTTCGTGACTACAGTCACTGTCTGCAGTGATTTTGGAGTCCAAGAAAATAAAATCTGTCACTGTTTTCATTTTTCCCCCATCTATTTGCCATGCAGTGATGTGACCAGATCCTGTGATGTTAGTTTTTTTAATTTTGAGTTGTAAGCTAGCTTTTTCACTCTCCTCTTTCACTCTCTTCAAGATGCTCTTTAGTTCTTCTTCATTTTCTGCCATTAATGTGGAATTATCTGCATATCTGAGGTTGTTGAAATTTCTCCTGGCAGTCTTGAGTCCAGTTTGTGAGTCTCCCAGCCCAGCATTTTTCATGATATACTCTGCATATAAGCTAAATAAGGTGACAATATACAGCTTTGACATACGTCTTTCCCAATTCTGAACCAGTCTGTCATTTAATGTCCAGTTCTAGCTGTTGCTTCTTAACCTGCATACAGGTTTCTCAGGAGACAGGTAAGGTGGTCTGTTGTGTGAAAACTGTATAAATCTTAATTGTGTTGAATTTTTTCATAGGTCTACTATATCCTTATTCTTTTCTGTCCACTCATTCTATTAATTTTTGATCATTTACTATTTAAATTCCAATTAAAATCTTAATTACTTAAAAATGAATGTGTAATATGATGGAACTATATATAACTTTGTTCTGTATTTACCAAGTCTCCTGTAAATGTGTTATCATTTTCATAATTCAAAAAATAAAAAAGAAAGAAGATTCCCTCAAAAAAAGTAATGCAAATCAGAAGTACAATGAGCTATCACCACATACTATAATGGCCATCACAAAAATGCCTACAATTAATAAACGACATAGAGAATGTGGAGAAAAAGGAACCCTCCTACACTGTTCGTGGAAATGTAAATTGGTACAGCCATGTGAAGACAGTATGAAATTTCCTTAACAAACTAAAAATAGTTACCAGTGTGAGATGGTATCTCACTGTAGTTTATTGTTTGTTCATTTCTGTGCAACTCTTTTCTTCCACTCGGTAGCTGGTCTTTAAGGTTCATCAAGAGGTAAATGATAAAGATGTGATATGTATATACAACAAAGTAGGACTCAGCCATAAAAATGAATGAAGCAATGTAATTTGTGGCAACATAGATTAACTTAGAGATTATCATACTAAGTGAAGTACGAAAGAGAAAGACAAATGCTATATTATATCACTTACATGTCAAATCTAATATTTGACCCAAATGAATTTATTAAAAAAAAAAGCAGAAATAGACTCACAGACATAGAAAACAAATTTATGAGGAGCAAAGGAGAAAAAGAGTGAGGGAGGCATAAAGAAGGGTTTCAGGATTAGCTGACGCCTGCTACAACATATAGCACAGAGGAAAAGCAATCCTACTGTGTAGCACAGGGAACCATATTTGATACCTGGAAGTAAACTATAATGGAAAAGATTATGGAAATGAATATATATGTAAAACAATCACTTTGTTTTATACGAGAAACTAACACGACAAGAAATATGTTCTGGCTTCAAATAGAAAGGGAATGAATTCCTGTCAGCTAACAGAGCATGTCCACTAAACTAAAAGAGTAAAATGTTATCATTTTTCTGACCCTTATAAGCACCATTCAATAAACATAGATTATCTACACTGTGTAAGATTGTATGAGGCCCCAGTCAGAGGCAGAGAAAGACACTGCTTCATATATGAGAGTGGCAAAATTCTTCCTGAGTAATTATGACTAGGCTATTCATACTTTATAAAATTTGCACTTTGATATATTTTTGAGTATAGTGATTTATTTTCCCTAGGTAGTATTCTGCAGTCCTGTGATTCATATTTCTTTTCATTCTTAAGCCTAGTTTTGAATGGCTATTAGTCTATACTGTTAACTAATTGCTTTTCTAAACTTGAAATATTTATAAATGCCTAAGAAATCAAAACCCACATGAAATCTGTTGCTCACAGCCAGAACATTACTCATTTACTTTTATTGTTCAAGATAATTTACATTTGACATAAGGACAATTAACCACACACAACATGAAAGATAATCACATAATTAAATGTTTTTCATAGCACCAGAACACTTTAAAAATATTACTGCAGAAGGTTGGTTCACACTGTGAGGGCTACTTTAAGAAAATGATACAAAAGATGATTTTAATTTTTAAAAAAAATGTCTTTTTTTCAGGTATAAGAATAAGCTTAAGATTAGAAGGAAAATAACAATATTTTTTTTATTCCAACACCAGCATTTATTTTTAAATCTTATCTCCTATTTTTAAAGCATGTTTTTGAAAGAAAAATAGATTCTTATTCAGCTCCTAATGTTTGGAAGAATGAGGATAAGACATAAGTCATAACCATGAATGATATTAGTTCAGCTTCTATACTGTTGGGAAGCTTGGTGCTCTGCTGGGAAATTGACATTCCAATCTGTTTACAACCTGGCTGTCATCAGAGACTGACTATTTGGAAGACAGTGTTGAGCCTCTTACTCAGGTGATTGTGGATAGAAGTGGGCGGAAGTAGTTGTATTGCGCAAGGTGATAGTCCCTGGGGAGGAGACACTGACTTTGGAAGCATCAGTTCTGGAACAAGCAATAGCGCCTGGTTTAGTCTTCTGCTTGCAGTCAGACTTATTCTCTATTTTATGTAAAAACAACAACAACAACAAAAAAAAGACCACACAGTTTATATATATATATACAAAATAAAACTTTAGAGAAAGTGACCCCATAGTCTTTACTGACAACAATAGCACTGACTCTTAACCCCAGCACTGTCAAATATAAATCATATTCACTGTGATCTTCAGAGGGAAAGGGCAGAGGCTCAGCCCACTCATTTAGGTAGGGTGACGGCAGCTCTGGATCCAGGGCTAGGCAAGTGACAAATCCAGCAGACAGGAGCATCCTATTACTCACCGAGAATATTTTAGCTCAGAGAGAGTGACATGATTCAGGCAGTGTCAAACTCTTGGAACTTTTGCCTGAGTGATTAGGGGAGAGGCAGACACTCTTTGGCATTGGAATCACTGAAGCGACCAGCAAAGCTCAGAGCGCAGAGAATCACCAAGACGGATCATTTTGCTTAGGAAAGGAGCAGAGCCAAAACAGAAGGAACCAGAGCTGTGTGGCAGAGAAAGATTAATAATGATGAAATCATTTGAGCTGCTGGAGCCAACCGCGGGTAATAATTCTCTCCCTAATTTGCAACAGTTTTTCTCCTTGATCAAACTGAAGCCAGGCTCCACTGAGCCCTTTCTAGATTAGGCGTCAAACTTGGCCCATGAAGTCTTGGTTTTTTTAATAGCCAAGGCCTCACTCCTGGGATGACCCTAATTCCCCTCACAGGGTCTGCTGATAAAACAAGGTTGCCAACTAAATTTACTGTTTGTCCACAAGGTTGCCAGCGCCTGAAGAGAGTGTGCCTATCTCTGAGTTTCTGTGGAAGGGTAGGGGCCTAAAATAGATAAACACCAGTTAGAAAACACAGATGTATTTCACGTGGATCAAAGCGTATCAGGTTGGTTTTTGTAATGTTTTACTTCCCTGACCCTACCAAGCTCTGCTCCCCACTTCCTATTCCTCCATTCACCCTTTAAAATCCCCAGGCAACTCTATACAATTAAAAGTTGAATTCAGTTCACACTATACTTTTTTTTTTAATTGCAATAGCATATTACTGATTAAACTGTGTCCTTGCTGCTTTAACTGTTCTTTGCCATAGTTTCCTTTTGACACTGGCTTACAATAACTAATAACTTAACATGTAGCAGATTGAGTTTTGTTGCTCCATCATTTTCAAACAAAAATAATCACAATTAATTTATTCTCTTCCCTACCTAGAGCTTGATCTCCCTTCTCCATGTGCCAAAGCTCATATTTTGTAAAGATGACCATGAAGATACCATTGTGAGGCAGACCTTCCAACAAAGATTCCTCTTTAGGAGGAAGCAAGCCTGAAGTTTGTTTGATAGTTACTCTAATTTGATCCTTGTTAAAATAATGAGTTCAGTGTTGTTTTTACTGTGGAGAAAGAGGAATCAGAGACGGGCAGGAAATACAAAGTAGAGGAGTGACATATAGGCTAGGCAGCATGACTTTAAAATATTTAACAGAGATCCCAAAGAAGTTGGAGAGAAAACATGATAGGAAGATATAAAGAAGAAAACGGGGCCTTTTTTATATTAGTGGAGAACTGAAAGCTTGTAATTATTTTAAATTGAAGTGAAAACGGAGGGCTTAATGAGTATTGTAAGAAAGGGAATACACAAATTGTTTGCATAGAGAAGTGTAGGTTCTATTTTGATCCACAAGATCAGAACAAGGAGAAGGCTAATGTAAAGTTGAATATAGTTTGCTTATTAATAGTAGCTATTCTAACACAAGCTAAAGCTTATGTTCTTTCTCAACTCTGATCATTTTTTTAATATTTTGAAGCTGTAATTTTCTTTGCTTGGAGTGAAGACAACTTAGTTTTTATTATTACCGAGATTGAGATTACTGCTGCAAGCAATTTCATTGCTTTGATGTACAATAGTTAAATGTAGCTATTGACCTACAGTTTCAATAGACTTAAAAAATTACTCAGATAATCAATACCCATTCCTGCAAATGTACTCTGTATCAGCACAGCAGGGAGTCTCTATTTCTATGAAAACTATATGTTGAAATAAATAATGCTAATCTTCAGAAGATCAATGGTTTCTGAAAATGAGGAGGGGGTTGCATAGAACGGGAAGGCCTTTTAGAGTCATAGCTTTCAAACGGGATTGTTCATTGAAATCAAAGGGGTGTTTTTTAAAAAAATCTAGCACCCCCTCATTTAAAAATCTGATGTCGGTACCCCCTCCAGAGATTCTGATCTAATTGTTCTGAAATTAAAGCTATTGGGTTTAAAAAGAAAATACCTCCTTAGAAGGGTCTAATACGCATCCAAACTGAAAATTACTCTTTTGAGAGCCCAGTTCAGAGACAAGTTGGCATGCATTGAGAGTCTCCAAAGTAGTTGCATAACACTCGAGAATTACAGGTTGAATGTTGGTAACACACGTATCTTCTAAAAGCTAAAAGCTCTCTGATGAGCTAAATTAAACTCTGATGAGTTATTGGAATTTAAGCTATACTTATAATATTTACATAGCAAAAATGTGAAAAACTTCTTAATGAACTTTGGAAAAAAAACATGCAACCACTGCAAATTGTGGGAGTACTTGTATATTATTAATTCAATTTAGCAAACATTCCCTTATGAAAACTATTTTAAATACATTATACAGCTTAAAGTGCATTTCCAATTTTTAGGTAAATTGATGCAATTGAGAACATTATAATGTATTTAAGTTGAATTAATTTGTAAATTTTTACAAAAGTACTTGATAGTTTTTTTTGTTGTTTTTTTTGTTTGTTTTTTAAGATAAAGATGTGAGCTAGTTTTCAGATTTGTCTATTATTCTGGGAATTGTAGCTAGTTATGTTTTCATGATGGAGTTTTTAAGATTTATTTTAGGTGTCCTTGTAGAGAAGTCAAATAACTTGTAAGATATATTTAGCTGTTACAAATTATTCTTTTGAGAATATATGTATCCCCTGAGGAGAAAAATATTTTATTGTCAAGTAAATTGTAATTTTGTAAAATTTTCCAAGAAGCAGCCTGAAATCATCACATTGTCAAATAAGATATTAGTATTTTAATAAACATATTACTTATTATCTAGTGCTAGGAAAATTTTTGTGACTATAAATTAAAATGAATAATATCTGGTACTAAACCATATTTAAACTTGAATATTTAAACTTTATCATTTAAAAAATATATAGGAATTTAAGAAACAGTTTTGCACACATAAAATTTCATCACATAATAATAAATTTTATTTGGTTCAAAATCCTTAGTTGTGGATAAGGACTAAATTAATACAAGTAGAATTGTTCACTCAAAGAAAATATGTTGTTTTAAATTTTGAAGGACATTACTGAATTATACTACATAAAGTTTAATCTAATTAACATCCCAGCCCAAAATATGTGAGAACATATGTGTATATGTTCACCCCACCTCCTTTTATCATAAACATTAATCTGAGAGATATGAATTATATTTTATGGAACTTCAATGCACTGAATCATAAGTGTGTTAAGCATGTTTTCATATATTTTGAAGTTATTTTTCTTTTTTGTAAGCTTGTTGATTATAACATATACCAGCTAGTTGTGTGATAGTATATTTATATCACACTGATTTATACAAAGGCTTTGCATTTTTAAAAATATTCTATAGTGCATAGTGTATTCTATATTCTATAGTACATGCATATATGTGCTTTTCTTTCATGTTGTAACTATGTTTTCCTGGTCCATTGTTTGATTTGGCCTCTTTGGTATTTTAAGAAATACAAAATTTAAAGTATTAGGTAATTAAATTTATGATTTATTTTTATTGAAATTTAATTTTATATCTTTATAGGAAACCTTTTCTCATTCTGAAATTATTATGATAATAATCCCCATGTTTTCACCTACTTTGAATATTTAATTAAAATGGAAAAATTCCTAAACAAATACATTACCAAAATTTTAAAGTGAAGAAATAGTAAGTTTGGTTAATATATATCTGATGAATAGAACTGAGTATCCCAAAGTAAAATAAAAACCCAGATATCATCACTACAAATTTCAAAAAGGAAAAATCAATCCAGTTGAAACGTAGATTTTATACTTCTGGACTTTTGCACTGTGAGAGAATAAATACTTCTTTTTATAAACCCCACATGTTCTGATGTCAAACAGTTCTATGAAGATCTACAAGACCTTATAAAATGAACACCCCAAAAAGGTATCCTTTTCATCATAGGGGACTGGAATGAAAAAATAGGAAATCAAGAGGTACCTGGAGTAACAGGCAAATTTGGCCTTGGAGTACAAAATGAAGCAGGGCAAAGGCTAACAGAGTTTTGCCAAGAGAATGCACTGGTCATAGCAAACACCCTCTTCCAACAACATAAGAGAAGACTCTACACGTGGACATCAGCAGATGGTCTATACCAAAATCAGATTGGTTATATTCTTTGCAGCCAAAGATGGAGATGCTTTTAAGTCAGTAAAAACAAGTCCAGGAGCTGACTGTGGCTCAGATCATGAGCTCCTTATTGCCAAATTCAGACGTAAATGGAAGAAAGTAGGGAAAACCACTAGATGATTCAGGTATGACCTAAATCAAATCCCTTATGATTATACAGTGGAAGTGAAAAATAAATTCAAGCGATTAGATCTGATAGACAGACTGCCTGAAGATCTCTGGACAGGTTCATGACATTGTACAGAAGGCAGTGATCAAGACCATCCCAAAGAAAAAGAAATGCAAAAATACAAAATGGATCTCAAAGGAGGCCTTACAAATAGCTGAGAAAAGAAGAGAGGCTGAAAGCAAAGGAGAAAAGGAATGATATGCCAATCTGAATGCAGAATTCAAAAGAATGTTGAGAAATAAGAAAGCCGTCCTCAGTGATCAATGCAAAGAAATAGAGGAAAACAATAGAATGGAAAATACTAGAGATCTCTTCAAGAATATTAGAGATACCAAGTGAACATTTCCTACAAAGATGGACACAATAAAGGACAGAAATGGTATGGACCTAACAGAAGCAGAAGGTGTTAAGAAGAGGTGGCAAGAATACACAGAAGATCTTCATGACCCAGATAACCATGAATACAAAAAGATCTTCATGACCCAGATAACCATGAAGTTGTGATCACCCACCAAGAGCCAGACATCCTGGAATGTGAAGTCAAGTGGGCCTTAGGAAGCATCACTATGAACAAAGCTAGTGGATGTGATGGAATTCCAGTCGAGCTATTTCAGCTCCTGAAAGCTGATGCTATGAAAGTGCTGCACTCAATATGCCAGCAAATTTGGAAAACTCAGCAGTGGCCACAGGACTGGAAAATTCAGTTTTCATTCCAATCCCAAAGGTCAATTCTAAAAATGTTCAAACCACCGCACAACTGCAGTCATCTCACACGCTAGCAAAACAATGCTTAAAATACTCCAAGCCAGGCTTCAACAACACATAAACCATTCACTTCCTGATGATCAAGCTGGATTTAGAAAAGGCAGAGGAATCAGAGATCAAATTGCCAACATCTGACTCACTTGAGCTGACTCACTTGATAAGACCCTGATGCTGGGAAAGATTGAGGGCAAGAGGAGAAGGGGACAACAGAGGATGAGATGGTTGGATGGCATCACCGACTCGATGGACATGAGTGTGAGCAAACTCAGGGAGATAAGTGAAGGACAGGGAAGCCTGGCGTCCTGCATTCCATGGGGTCGCAAACAGTCGGACCTGGCTTAGTGACCGAAAAGCAACAACAGGTAGGTTAAGGCTCTGAGAGTTCCCCTTGCGGGCAGACCTTTGTTAGGAAGAACAGAATGATTTGGGCATGATTAAAAATGACGACATTTTCCCTTCTCCCTGCCAAAAGCAGGAAGGACCTGCTCTTATTTTCACTGAGACAACTCACTGGAGCACCTGCAGGTAAATTTTACAAAAATGGGGGTGGAGGGCCGGCATGTCTGGGATCTCAGGCATTTGAAATCTGAAGCTGGCTCACACTCAACTTCCAGCAACTCATCAGTTGCTATTTAAACATTCCTACCAGTTACTGGCTTTAGCTGCCTCTGCTCTTGTTAAGCCGAGATGTCTATATTCACTTGCCCTTCCAAGTTCCAGGGTAGGAGTTTGCCCGGTCAACTTCTCTCATGGATCTGAAAAGAGTCGTTAGTATTCACTTCTTCAGCGTTATTCCTGTTGTGAGATTGGGAGGAACAACTTCTAAGATCTTTATATGGAGAAATGGAAATGATAACCCAGTTTTGTCTAAATTGATTTTTGGATTTAATTTTTAGTTTAATTCTAATACGTTTGTGGAGAATAGAGGTATTTATTGCCCCAGCATAATGTCAATTTTTGATAAATATTCCTTATGAATTTGACAAGAATATGTAGGGTACATACTTGTAAAAAACCACACACTTTTGGTGTAGTATTTTACATATTTCAATATGGCCTTGTTTATTCAAATTATTCACATACTCCCTAAAATATGTATTCTTTTAAAAAACTGAGTGATTGTTATTCTCTCTATAGATTTAGGTTAAAACTTACACAGATTTTGGATAATGTGGGGCCTTTCTTTTTCTACACACAAATCTTTATTTAGTTTCAGCTTCATGTATTTTAAGACTATACAATGATAGACATCACCTGAGACAGTTATCTCATCTTTCTAGCAAGTTGTCATCATTTTGAAATATCTTTGTCACTGATAGTGTTTCTGGTTCATACCTTAAAGTCCAATTGTGTAATGTGAATGTAGTCTTCAAGCTTTCTTTTGATAAATATTGGTATGGCCTTTTTTTATTTCACATTTATTCATTCTGCATTTTTATATTTTATCTATATGTCTCAAAGACACATTATCATTGAGTTTCAATTTTTGTTCCCAGCACCACAATTTTTTCCTTTTATTTGAAGCATATACATTTATATTGAACTTCATTATTAATGTATTTAATTTTAAAAGTGTTATCTTACTGTTTACTTTCTGTTTACATCCATTTTTGTTTTCACTTTTGTTTCTCCTTTTGGATTGGCTTTAATTTTTAATTGACTTTTTTGTTTCTCTATTTTTCCATACAATTCAGAGATTATAACATGTATCCTTGACTTACCAAAGTCTTAAAATTATTAATACAATTTATATATTTGTCATACCCTGATTTATCTGCAAGATTAGCAAGATTAGTGTACTTTAATTCTATATTTATAAAGATCACAATACATACTTTTTGAAGTTTTGTACATTTTAATATTTAGATAGATATACCCACATATTTACCCTCTTTACATAAAACTGAGTCTTCAGTTTTTCATAATTTTTATAGCTGAAAGAGTCCATTTTTATTCCATCAGTGATGAAATTACATGTTTTTGTTTGTCTGAAATTATCTTTATAAAATCTTTTTTAACTAAAAATTATTTTTATTTATAGAATACTACAGAATTTGACACATTCAAGAAATTATTCAGTTGTTTTCTGATTCCCCTTGTTTTGGTTAAAATGTTTTAAATTGTCTATATTTCATATTTTTGGTTTAAACTCTGTGGATTTCAAAAATTTTGATGAATATATCTTTCCAAAAGATTGGCCATCAATTGTTCCATTTTATTTCATTTTGTTTTTTTTTTTTCTCCATTGGTCTTATATTCCTTCTTTATCTTATATTATCTTCTTTATA
Source organism: Cervus elaphus (assembly GCF_910594005.1). NCBI lineage: Eukaryota > Metazoa > Chordata > Mammalia > Artiodactyla > Cervidae > Cervus > Cervus elaphus. The sequence goes on along the minus strand of NC_057823.1, from coordinate 104,083,630 downwards.
TCATATCATATATCATCTTCTCTAGATACTTGAATAGTTTACTGGATATTCTTTACATTTACATTGATTTTCTGTCTATTCATTTATGGGTTTTAATTTGTTTTATGTAATATATCATTATAATAAATTTAAAGTTTGTATCATTATTCCTGATACTAGATCTTTTTTTAAAATTTTAATCAGACACTAGTATTAATTTATAGCTATTTCTAAGCCTATTCATGGTCTCTTTATCATGTGAGTTTTATCATTTTTGCTGATTTGAAAAATCCTGTTGATATTCTTAAAAAAATTTTGTCATATTTTCTAACATTTTGAATTTGTTTTATTAATAATAGTACCACATAGTTTTTAAAGTAAGGCATCAGTAGCTTTCAATGATTTCCACTTACCAAAGACATTCAATTGGGAATCAGTAATCTTGCCTGGTCATTATTAAAGTTTAGTATTTAACTTAATTCATTACTCTCCTTTTCAATTATTCTGGTGAATTTCTTCCTCATTCATATGAATTAGACAGCTTATATTCTTCACCTGATGCTTCATTTTGTTGTTCTTTATATTGTTGCTCTTGTTGATGCTATTGTTTGACTGACTATGTGATTCATGTCTCTTGTTTGTGGAAAATAACATCTGATAGTTTCTGAGAAAAAAATGAATGGTAGTAATTTTTAAATATATATTCAAAATCTGAATAAAGAGTGTTATTGTACTCTTAAGCTTGTTGAATAATTTTCTGTATATCACTCTGGCTAAACGTTATTTTTCCCTCAGTATCTTCAGATCATTGCTCATTTGTATCATTTTCTTCTTAATGTTTCTTGTGTGTGTCTTTATTTTGGTGCCATTCCTTCTCTTTTCTTTTCACCCCCTTTTTTTTTCCCACTGCATCCCATTCTTTTCACTTCCTTAGCACACTGGGTGTCACCAAGGCAATATTGTTTTTGGTTCATCCTGTCCAGAGAGCAAACTCCCAATGTTCTGCTGAATTGAGGGGGGTTTACCTGAGTTTGGAGGGGAAGCAGAACTTTATGGTCTAAGAGTTCCATAAAATCACTCTCAATTAACTATCTTTTCAGTCCCACTCTGGACTTTGACTTCAGACTTACCTGTTGTTTTTAGTGCTAAAACATTTAGTGCTTTCACATTGATCAGTTTGCTTCTTGCTGGTATTGTTTCTTTGGGCATTGATGTTACAGGCGCTAATTAAAAGCCCTTTGTATTATTGACTATCATATTAGGAAGGATTCTTGAAAGAGAATTCTTACAACCATGTGGATTCAAACAATTTAAAAATCAGAGATCTTTTTTAAACAACATTGTATATTGTACCTTTGTAGCAAAATGCATTATGTCCAAGTTTTAGTTTTTATTTGATTGACTTTTCCTTTACAAGTGGGTCTCCTTCACTTTTAAGATCTTCATTCAAATGTCACTAATTTGGTCTTCCCTGACAATATCACCAATCCAATCCCTTGCTATAAGTTCCAGGAAATCAATGTGTTTTTATGGTGATTTCCTAGAACTTATCTAAAGCAATTCATTATATTTTACACATTTCCTTTCTTTTATCAATCTTGTTAAACACTGTATACCAAACACATTGAAAAGTGCCAGTTTAAATGCATATAGTAAGTGCACCATGGATATTTGATGAAAGAAAAAATAAATGAATGAGTATGAAATTTTGTACATTTCAGGCTTTGATTATAAAAAGATGTAGTGAAAGAACAGCTATTGTCACAAATCACGTTACTTGTATGAATCTTGGCACAGATTAGGTACTTAACAAATGTTGATTTAAGAGAAATGGAAAGAATTTCACTTATTACTCCAGATGGAATTTTCTGTAAATATACCATATTTCTAATAACTAAAGCCTATCTATATCAGAATTTGTGGTATGTGTTCACAGGATTAACTATGTGATACCAATCCTCTATATTATTTTTCAAAACACCCTTTCTGAGTTCAATTAGTAAATATTAATGCTTCCTATTTCAATTTGTAAATATAAAATCTCAAAATATGATCTTGTCACAACTTTAGTTTTTAATGTTATGCTAGTTTTTTTGGTCTTTTCAAGTACTCTAGGACAACATGAGTTCTCTGATGTACCAACCCAGAAGCACAATTTGTTCTTTTAGATGACCTTTTTCTTCTCCTTAGAAGAATCAATATCCTGCTGTTTTACTATTTGTGAACTTTTATACATTATTGTAAATTTATTGTTAAAAAATACAACAAAAGAAAGGTCCCTCAAAGGACTAGAAAAGAAAAATTGAAAGCTTTAAAGCATCAGAGTAAAATGCATATTTCATGTCATAGTAGTAAGTGCTGCATTATATTAGCAATTTAGCTATAGGATCAGTGACTTTTCTGTCCTTTATTGAATTTCTAATATCATAAGAAAGTTACTAATGTGATAAAAGTCTTAAAGTATTACTGACTTTCTATCATGCTTTTGAAGTGAATTTTTATAGTATTAGCAAAAACAGAGTTTCAGAATACCATATAAACTGACCAAAATGATAATAAAAAAGCTTAAAAAAATCAATAATACAGTTTATTCAGCTGATCTATTTGAAGCTTCTCATATTTCATTTTCAGATCTTTCTCTCTTTGTGGCTCTTGCTCGTTGATAAGAAGAGAAGTTGCAAAATCCCAACTTCCTCTGAAACAACATCTAGTTTTCAATAGATTATCTTGCTAAGAGAAGACTCTGAAAATTGCTAGTAGTCTTATTTGCAGAAAAGAATAGTAAACTATTTGCAGCACAGTAAATATTACTGCCAGCTTTAAAAGATACCTGACAAAAATAAAGTCCACTGAGTGTATGTCTTGTACATATGGAAAATTTCAGTTGTGACAAACAGAATGTTATGTATTATTTTATTTTCTATAAATATAATATTGAATATGAAAAATAGGGGGAAATGTTTACTTTTCTTGTGTCCTTGATACACAAAATAATTGTTACTCTTTACCACCCATTCAGTTTTACTAATGTAAATTCATTACAGTTCTTTGTAATAAAAATGTAATGTAAATGGACCACAGAGACAGATTTTAAAAACACACACGTTCAAATTATTTTTGGTAGGTCAGCTTTTCCTTAGCAGGAATCCTGTATTATTTGAAAAAAGAAAATTCTTAAAATTTGTTTGCTTATTGAGGATTTTTATACTCTCTCAAAAATTGCTACTTTGGATTACTTACTGTAGAGTGCTAGTTGTCCACACACTTTTCTTTTGCACTCACTGCATAATTAAACACCAAAAATGTTTGGAAGATAATATTTTTTAAAAGTTATTAATAACTTCTGGAAAAATTACAAAACTTCAATTTCATAATTTTGGAAAAATATCACGAAAATTATTTATGTTCCCTTGATTTGTTTCTATGTTAGATCATAAATAGAAATTGATGACATTAGTGAAATGAGTAGAAGTACCTATTATTTTCTTGAATCCTTTGTTACTTTACATTTCTTCTTCACGACATATAAACCATCAGGTTGATTTTATTTTTTTATTTATTTTTCATCAGGTTGATTTTAAATCTTATATGAAATTGGCTTTTAACTATATTTATTTGCTTTGTGTAGCCTCTCTTGGGACTATGAAACTTTTAGAATCTATATAAAAACTTGGTGAAAAGTGGAAGTGAAGTCGCTCAGTCGTGTCCGACTCTGCGATCCCATGGACTGTAGCCTAATCACGCTCCTCCATCCATGGGATTTTCCAGGCAAGAATGCTGGAGTGGGGTGCCATTGCCTTCTCCAGAGGATCTTCCTGACCCAGAGATCGAACCCGGGTCTCCCGCATTGCAGGCAGATGCTTTACCATCTGAGCCATCTGGGAAGTCCCTAGAACTTGGCGGTTTTCCACAATTCTTTAGGATTTAATAGTTTGCATTTGATTAACAGAATGAGGATTGTGGAGATTATCAAGATATCTATTGCAGCAAGTCTTGAATCAAGGACTTACATTCACCCCACTCATGCCATCTCCATGCTCCTTAAACCTTTACCCAGTGCTCAGATTGTGCTTCCAGTGCCTTGCACACTTGTTTTCCTTACTAGAGTGTAAACCACATGTGGGAAAATTCTTTGTAGATCATGACCTTTGGAACATAATCCAATGTGACCCAAGAAATGTAAAAGCAATTTTAAAACTCATCATTAAAAAATTAATCCAATCATTAATTGCTAACATCACTGTTTCTCCCAGAAAACTGTCTTCTGAATATAGTCTTTCATAGTTTTGTTCACAGGGCTTGTTTATTTGTTCAGATAAAAGTTATAGTGCCACATAGGCATTGTGTTAAAAGTAAAAATTCCAAATAATATCATGGCAGTGACTTCCAGATAAATATCACCTGAAACACCTATAGATTAACAAGTCAGATTTATTATTCATAACAACAAAGAAGATTCTTCTTGGTGAGCTGTGGACAGTCTCAGTTCAGTTCAGTCACTCAGCCCTGTTGAACTCTTTGCAACCCCATGAACTGCAGAACGCCAGGCCTCCCTGTCCATCACCAACTTCCAGAGTTCACCCAAACCCATGTCCATTGAGTCCATGATGCCATCCAACCATCTCATCCTCTGTCATCCCCTTCTCCTCCTGCCCTCAATCTTTCCCAGCATCAGGGTCTTTTCAAATGAGTCAGCTCTTCGCAACAGGCGGCCAAAGTATTGGAGTTTCAGCTTCAGCATCAGTCCTTCCAATGAACACCCAGGACTGATCTCCTTTAGGATGGACAGGTTGGATCTCCTTGCAGTCCAAGGGACTCTCAAGAGTCTTCTCCAACACCACAGTTCAAAAGCATCAATTCTTCGGTGCTCAGCTTTCTTTATAGTCCCACTCTCACACCCATACATGACCACTGGAAAAACCACAGCCTTGACTAGACGGACCTTTGTTGACAAAGTGATGTCTCTGCTTTTTAATATGCTGTCCAGGTTGGTCATAACTTTCCTTCCAAGGAGTAAGCATCTTTTAATTTCATGGCTGCAATCACCATCTGCAGTGATTTTGAAGCCCCAAAAAATAAAGTCAGCCACTGTTTCCACTGTTTCCCCATCTATTCGCCATGAAGTGATGGGACCAGATGCCATGATCTTAGTTTTCTGAATGTTGAGCTTTAAGCCAACTTTTCACTCTCCTCAGTAATATCATATTGCATGAATCAAGGCAAGGTTTAAGGAAGTGGGGATTTATTCTGGAATTGTATGATATCAAGAATGCCAGTAAATCTGATTGTGTATAATTAAATCTTGAGTATTGGGAAGGAAGACTAGACAAGGGCAAAGGTATAATTTATAAATAAGCTGCAGTGGGAGATGCTTGTTATTTTGTGCCTTGATAATATTCTTGTTTTATTTTTTGTATTCAGACATAATTACATAGTGATATTATTTTTGCTCTGATTCATCATGGTCAGAGCGACCTGTCTGAGATGTTGATGTTCTTTGAAATTATTTATGTTCAGGAGGAGACAATTCACACTTGGCTGTGAGTGACAGGACAGTTCATAGTAATACCAAAGCCTAGCTGATATTACCAAACAGCTCCTGGATATCAGAGATCACTTTTTTCTTTCTCAATAATTAGCATATTATTGTAATATATGTACTAGCAAACAAAAGTTTCATTAAATTTATTTTGGATTTTGTATCACAAAATTACTGGAGACTGCCTTAGATTTCTGGAATGATTTTTTTTTTCAAAGTTATGTATAATACTCATTTTTTTTCAAAGTAATCTAATGAATTGATAGAAGTAGAGAATCAAATGTAAATAATTATTTTGCCTAGGAACTTAGTCACCATACATGTAAAATAAATCAACTATGCTCTTCATTTTACTAGAATTGTGTCATTGCTTTTAACAAAATAAAGCCAACATACATAAAAACAACTACCATGTTTCTGAACGAGACTAACCTACAGTCTTTAATACTATTTTATGACATAATGCCAGAGACTTCTGACAGCTTGAGGCTTATTTTTGCTGATCTTCTAATTGAATATTCCAGAGAAGAACGAGTTTTCAAATTCTCCAATGTGTGATCAATTGTAGCCCTTCTCAGAAAAATTATGTTATAGATACAGAAATATCATTGTGCACTTGTAATTGTCAATATAAGTGTTATTAGTTGTGTTGATTATAGATTCATGATTGACAAATCAAGTTCAAAACAGGGACTCCAGTGTGGAAGTTTGATCGTCTCTGCATGAGAATTGCATCACTGAAGTCCTGTTTTGGAAAAATAGATTAAAGTTTCATGAATGTGCAATTTGAAGCCATATTCCTAGAACTCTCAGTGAAGGACCTTTTAACTAATTTAATGAAAATGCTCCTTCTTATGGGCCTGAGGAATAAAGTCTTGGAAATTGCTAAGAGACTGCCTAAAGGCAAAAGAAAAGGCTGAGCCACAGTGAGATTATCATTTCCAAGAGTTTAGCTTCAAAACTGAATCAGAGATCCAATAGTAATTTTATTTGCTTTCTAAATCTAGAAAGAAACCTGAGCTATTGCGCAGGATAGACCATTCTCAGGCAACCAGGTGCCTCAAAGTCCCTAGTTCAATCTCAGCAAGGATGCCGGCTTCCCAGTTCTTTCTGTCATTTGTCCTGCCCAACCTCCCCCACCCCACCCAAAATTACCAGGTAGGACTGAAACAAAAGTGTTCAGACAGTGGAAGGAATTTACAGCTGATACTGAATGGGCAAAGTTAATGGGGTATTTTCTATGTAAGGCCACTGCTGCAATTGCTAACTGTATTCTGGTCACAGAAGAAGCTGTGAGTCTAGGAACATGATGATATAGCCCCTGTTACTGGTCAATTAAGAGATAACAGCAGTGTGGCTGTGATTTGCCTCTCCATCTGCAGCAATCTGTCACTAACTCTAAAAGCCACTTATCCTAGGAAGACAACCCTAAAATAACCTGAAGAATTAAGTATGAAATATAAACAGCAAAGGGCGATTTCAGGCAAGAGTTGCCCAGCAACAAAATCAATTTGACATTATCACACATTATTTTGTATGTCCTAAATATTATTTCTATTTTATATAGAGGTTGAAGATAAAGCTTATCTTAAATCTTTGGAAAACAATGGAAAATTATCTTTTCACAAGTAATAGAGCGTTGAAACAATTTACACTTTATTATTCCTCAGAAAATTTTCAGATTTGCAAATGAGATAGACATTCTGACTTCCCAGATTTACTTCATGTTAAAACATGCAAACAAAAAACAAACCAAGGCACTCATTTTCTTTCTTTCTTATTTTTTTTTTTCATTTATTTTTATTGGTTGGAGACTAATTACTTTACAATATTGTAGTGGTTTTTGCCATACATTGACATGAATCAGCCATGGATTTACATGTGTTCCCCATCCCGATCCCCCCTCCCACCTCCCTCCCCATCCCATCCCTCTGGGTCTTCCCAGTGCACCAGCCCCGAGCACTTGTCTCATGCATCCCACCTGGGCTGGTGATCTGTTTCACCCTTGATAGTATACTTGTTTCAGTGCTATTCTCTCAGAACATCCCACCCTCGCCTTCTCCCACAGAGTCTAAAAGTCTGTTCTGTACATCTGTGTCTCTTTTTCTGTTTTGCATATAGGGTTATCGTTACCATCTTTCTAAATTCCATATATATGTGTTAGTATACTGTATTGGTCTTTATCTTTCTGGCTTACTTCACTTTGTATAATGGGCTCCAGTTTCATCCATCTCATTAGAACTGATTCAAATGAATTCTTTTTAATGGCTGAGTAATATTCCATGGTGTATATGTACCACAGCTTCCTTATCCATTCATCTGCTGATGGGCATCTAGGTTGCTTCCATGTCCTGGCTATTATAAACAGTGCTGCGATGAACACTGGGGTGCATGTGTCTCTTTCAGATCTGGTTTCCTCAGTGTGTATGCCCAGGAGTGGGATTGCTGGGTCATATGGCAGTTCTATTTCCAGTTTTTTAAGGAATCTTCACACTGTTCTCCATAGCGGCTGTACTAGTTTGCATTCCCACCAACAGTGCAAGAGGGTTCCCTTTTCTCCACACCCTCTCCAGCATTTATTGCTTGTAGACTTTTGGATAGCAGCCATCCTGACTGGCGCGAGGCATTCATTTTCAACCAGACTTAACTGTCTATTATATCATTCCAGATAATTTCTACAGTAAATTATTACATGTCCTTTGTCTCATATTAATTAATTTATAAAGAAAATTTCTTACTAAAGACAAAAAACCAACTAATTTACATATATTGATCTAATTAAACCTTTGGGAAGGTACTATGTCTACTTCCATTTTACATATAAGGAAACTCATCTATAAGAATTGTTAGATTACTTGCCAAAGTTCACATAGCTGGTATTTGAACACAATCTATGCTTGTAAGCTACTTTACAATTCAGTGAGAATAGTATAAAAAATGTAGTCATCAAGTTAACACAAGATAATTATATAGTTAATCCCCCTTACAAACTTATAATAAATAATCATTCCCAGCTGATACAGGATAATTATGTAGTTAATCTCCCTAACAAATGTTTATGTGAATAATATATATTGGAAAGGAAGCCAATCAAAGTGACTTATGGAGGAAATCCCAAATTTGTCTATGATATTTCATTTGTTTGTTTAAGGGTTTAGATGTCAGTGTTAGTAAATAATAGTTTACAGAAGGTTATCATGGGAGTGGTGTTTATTAACAATATGATCATAGTAGTTTCCTATTTTTTAAACCATAATACAGAAATACTAAATGAAAGAATTACATTAGAAACTTAGTTGAATTCAATATCGTTGGTTTTTATGAATGGAAAAGACTAGAAAACTTATCTTCCTCTCCTCAATTATCTTAAAAAACATTTTCCCCCTAAAAAATTTGATGAAAACCAAGATCTTATATTCCATAAGACATGGTGTGCTATTATGTGTTTTCATTATCCTCTCAATATAAACATTCAAGTATATCATAACTATGACAATAATTTTCAGAGTAGAAACAACTAATCATGATCTTCCTTTTAAAAATGTCTATGGCTTCTAAAAGAGAGTTACTCTTCTTAGAGCTTAGTGAAGTTCTCATATTCATTTTCAAGAAAAAATTAAATGCCATTGAAGCTTGAAACCCAAACATTTCTTTGCTAAAAAAATTGTTTGAAAAACTGACAGCTATGAAAATAAGAGAAAAAGAGCATTTAATAGCCACAATCATATAATCCTATCAAGCTCTTCAACAAAATGACATAGCCTTCTCTTTTGCCATTTTCTATCAGATTTGTACACTTTACATTGCTTTAATGGTTGAAAAATGCTTGGTAAATTTCTCTTCTGGAAATCTGTTTCAATCTTCAAATTTACATTTGACATTTAAAACTATCATTACAGTTCTCACCACTGATGCATATCATAAGTTACATTATTTTATTTGCTTTAGCTTCATGCATATGAGAACATACTGTTAAATTTAAAATATCAAGTTTACAGTTCTTCCATCTCATCAGGTGAGCTATTTGAGGCAAAACTCCCTGTCAACAACATGTGATACATAAATTTGATGAGAGTGTTTTTCAGTTAAGTTACTATTGGATTATAGTTTTCAATTTAACTTTTCAAAATATTTGTAAATTTGGTTTCATTTGAGATCATTTTGGTTTTTGTATGATATGGGAAACTTAGCAGTTATTTCTGTTTGGAGGTAATTGCTTTTGGAAAGAAATGATGACTCTGCTAATGCTAAAAATTTGCTCTGGAAGTGGACACATAAATCTACTTATATAACAACATGAAGAGTAGAATACTTGATATTAGTGGCTGGCGATAGTCATTCTTAAGGAAATTCCTTGTATATAGAAAAGGAAAAATAATAACTATAAAATAAATTATCTTAAATTTTGATAGTGTATTTCTGATCAGTTCATAGTAAATTTATGTGGCAAATAATCCATCAGTATTTGCAAAATTAAATTGATATTATTACCTAAACTGCAGCCAAAATCCCCAAACTACTGTAAGATTTCCAAAATATATAAAAGGCTTCTTTTATTAGATAGGTCGGACGTATTTTGAACAGACATGTTCAAAATCTTGAGATATGCTTAGTGTGTGAGGACCCTCTGCTAGTCAGTTGGATTGTCTTTCTCCCACAAGATCTTCATCTCTACTGAGGATCACTCCTACAAGTACTGCTTGAGGAGTAATCTGTCAGTTCTCCCATATCAAGAAGTGTTTAAATCTTAACCTGAAGAATTATAGGTCTCCAAGGAGATCCAACCGATCCATCCTAAAGGAAATCAGTCCTGAATATGCATTGGAAGGGCTGATGCTAAAGCTGAAACTCCAATACTTTGGCCACCTGGTGCAAAGAGCTGATTCATTTGAAAAGACCCTGATGCTGGGAAAGATTGAAAGCAGGAGGAGAAGGGGACAACAGAGGATGAGATGGTTGGATGGCATTTCTGACTCAATGGACATGAGTTTGAATCAGCTCCAGGAGATGGTGATGAACAGGGAGGCCTGGCGTGCTGCAGTCCGTGGGGTCACAAAGAGTCGGACGTGACTGAGTAACTGAACTGAACTAAACTAGGATATAAAGCAATACTTAACTGTTTTAATAAAATAATGTGGTAGCAATAATAGATTTTTATCCAAACAAATTCACTGTTTAAAGTTGTATGTGTATATCATAACAAAACAAAACTGTGTGTGTGCTTGTATCTCATTTGTGACCCAAGTAAGCAATTCCTAAGAATTCTTTTAAGGTAATAACAGTATGTACTAAAATATGAACTTAAAGAGAAATATTCCCATACAGCTAAATTTATGTTTTCATTTGAAAGGTAGACTACATTTGACTTGCTTAGATTGAAGATCAGGTCTGGCACAATTATTTCATTTAAACTGCCTCCAAATATCTAAATTGACTAACTTTAAAAAGAAAAATCACTGTAGGTAAGTGGGGAAGCTATATTCCTTTAAAGAATGGCTTGTGGAATAACATGGGGCATTGATTGCAGCGACAAGAGAGCATAATACTGTTCTCATGGGGATAAACGCCAAGTTCAATTTCACTGGAAAGTCAAACATCACACAAAGGAGATTAATGTTCTACTGTAAAACTTTAACCAAAGTACCTGTATCTTAAGGATCACACCAAATACATTTGAGACAATGTAAGTAAACAGATATTATCAGTATTAATTGGGTCGCAAAGAGTTGGACACGACTGAGCGACTGAACTGAACTGAACTCAACCAGAAGGAAAGACTTGAGGAAGATATCAGGAGGATCTTTTGAAATTCAAGTTTAAAGGAAGAGTTTTTTGCCCTCTGAAATAGGGCTTTGAACACTGGAAAAATTGTGTTTACTTACTATATCAGTTGAATTATTACTTTATTATGTGCACAATATATGAAAACCTTATTTATTCAAAGATTCAGATAATTGTGTAACATTTCTTCATTTGAATGTAAATATTGCTATTAGTATGTACTCATAGTATGTGCATATCCAACAATATGTGCATATTGTACCTGCAATATGTGCAGATACAATATATGTATCTGTAGGTAAATGTGTTTGTATAAATGTCTTTGTGTATGAGTGTATATATTCCAGTTTCCACGTAGAACACAGGGTGAGAACTAAAGTCTTTTTCTCCTGGTAGTGACATACTTGCTACTAGTATGTAAGAGTTTCCAAATATACTCCATTTCTCTTTTTGCCATGGATGCCTGATGTTTGTACTTTTTAACTTCTGCGAAGATCCTCAAACAAATTTTAAAAGCATTCCTTTTCTTTCTATTTTACTTCATATTTTTAATGTGTTTTGGGTTTTTTTGCCTTGTAAGTTAATAACTTTCTGTTGTTATTTATACTTGCATTGCCTTGATGCTTTTTGGTAGTTTATTACATTTGATACAGGTATCAGTTGATTTCTTAATTAAGATAAGAGTCATAAAACTGATTTAAAGAAAATAACTAGATTCAAACTTATACCATTATTAGATGTTTAGAATATTATGTAATTATCTTAGAAATCCAATATTAAAATGTAATAAAATATTTTATTAAAAATATTAAATATAATTACCACTTGAAATAATCATAATAAAACCAAAATACAAAAAATAAATGATATTACTTTTACATTCCTCAAGAGATTTAAATCTACCAAAAGCAAAGATATAAGCAACAAAAACAATGAAAACATTAAAATGAAAAAGCAAAACATCTCAGGAGCATATGTTGTTTTTTTCTGTTGTTAAGAGTTCTGTTATTTCTATGCCTTAATATTACTTTCTAACCTTAAACATTGTTTATCATTTTTATTGAAGTATATTTGATTACAATATCATGTTAGCTTTAGGCGTACAGACACACACATGAGCTTCTCATTTCATAACCCCTTCCAATGCCCTGGGAAATGCCCTGACAATGGATTTACAAGGCCATATGTTTCTGTAAATTTTGTTGAAATAAGATACTTTAACTAAAACTTAAAGCCACTGTCTCTTTCCATTCTAACTTCCCCTCAGTCTCACTTCCACTGTGAAAATTGTTTGGATCCAGCTAAGTGAAAATTTTGGAATATATTTAGTTTGAATTTTTAAAAGATATAATTAGGTGGTTCCCATTTCTTTTGCACAGGGGTAAGTTATTGATAGATGCCCACTGTAGGTATAGGTTCTAGAAATAGTTCTACTGCTTAGATTGTTGATTGCATAGCATTATACTGTGTCTCAAAGGTCTAGGAGGTACGGTGGTATGGCTAAGTCCTGTGGTGCCTGGCATAGGAAGAGTGGGATAGTAGAGGGGACCTGAAGGGGGCCAGAAACTGGTCTGTGCAAAATACTTCCCAACATCAATTGTATAAAAGTTGGCTTACACCAAATTGATCAACACTTAGTCAAAACTGAAGTTCCTTCCTGTGGGGTACATAAGTATAAATGCTCCATTTAATTTTTGATAGGATGTTAAAAATGTATGAGACACAAACTTGGATCTGTACTAAAAATAGTATATATGTCTATGTATGTTATCACATGTTTTAGGTGTCCCAACAGTTGAGAATGAAAAAAAAAAATACCTTGATTAACTGTACCAGAGGAAAGTTTTCATATCTCTGTTTTCTAAATAGAAAAAATATTGCAAAATATCATTCTTGCAAATGAAGCAGCCAACAAGGGATTAGCCTCCAAAATATAGAAATAGCTTATACTGCTCAGTATTGAAAAAAACAACTCAATCCAAAAATGGGCAGAAGATCTAAATAGACGTTTCTCCAAAAACATATTGTTAGCCAAAATACAGATGCTCAATATCACTAATTATTAGAAAAATGCAAATCAAAACTACAATGAGGTGTCCCCTCACACAGAATGGCCAGTATCAAAAATCTACAAACAGTAAATGCTAGAGAGCAGGTGGACAAAAGGGAATCCTCTCTTGGTGGAAATGTAAGTCAGTAAGGTCATTATGGAGAACAGTATGGAGGTTCCATAAAACACTAAAAATAGAGCTAGCTTATGATCCTGTGGGCCCACTCCTGGATATATACCCAAAGAAAACCATAATTCAAAAAGATGCATGCACCCCAATGTTCATTGCAACACTATTTACAATAGCCAGGACATGGAAGCAGCCTAAATGTTCATCAGCAGAAGAATGGTAACATCCAATTAAACGATGGACTATTGAAAGGGAAAGCCTGTTGCTAGGTGGTTTCCAACTCTTTGGTGACCCCTTGGACTGCAGCCCACCAGGCTTCTCTGTCCATGGGATTTCCCAAGCAAGAATATGAGAATGGTTTACTTTCTCCTTCTCCAGGGGATTTTCCCAACCTAGTGATCATATCTGCATCTCCTGCTTGGCAGACATATTCTCCATTGCTGAGCCACCCAGGAAGCCCAAATAGAATATTACTCAGCCATGAAAAGAACAAAACAGTTCCATTAGCAGCAACAAGGATGGGTCTATATACATTGTTATACTGAGTGAAGTAAGTCTGACTCAGTAAAATGAATATCATATGGTATGGTTTATATGTAGAGTGTTTAAAAAAAAAAGGTTACAGATGAACTTATCTATAAAAAAGAAGTACAGTTACAGATGTGGAAAGCAGATTTATGATTACGATAAGGGTGGGGGAGGGACAAATGGGAGATTGGTATTGGCATATGCACACTTCTGTATATAAAATAATCACTGTATAGCACCAGAGAGCTCAACTCAGTACTTTGTAATGGCCTCTATGGAAAAAGAATCTAAAGAAAAAGAGTGAATTAAAAAAAAAAAAAGGATTATTGTTGTGAGAATGTGGAGAATTTGGAACTCATGTTCATTGCCGGTGTGGATTAAAATGATTGAGTTGTGGAAAACCCTGCGAATTCCTCAAAAACTAAACATAACATGACCATATGCCTAGTGATTCCACTCTTAGACCTATACCCGAAAGAAATAAAAACAAGTATTAAATACTTGTACCTAATAACCAAAAGGTGGAAACAAGCTAAATGTCTACCAATTGGATAAATGGATAAACAAATTATGGATAAACAAATGAAATATTATTTGGTTACAAAAAGTAGTTAAAATACTGATATGACATACATATAAATGAACCTTGAAGACATTCTGCTATGAGAAACAGACCAGACAGAAAAGGTCCCATATGATACAATTACATTTATATGAAATATACAGATGCAGCAAATCCGTAGAGAAGGAACACAACTTGTGGCTGTCTGGGGCTGAGAGTGGGAAGGAATGGGAAGTAACTGATTAATAAGTATAGGGTTTCCTTTGATTTCCTTTTCAAATGATAATATTTGGCTATAGATAGACATGATTGTTATGTAACATAGTGGGTATATTAAATATTACTGATTCTTCTCTCTAAAAAGGTTAATTTTATATTATGTGAATTTTACATCAATAAAATATGCATCAACAACATCATCATATGAAGAATTAATCAAAGAGCATGTTGCCAAAATAATTAGGAGAATATATTATAGTAGTGTGAAAAGGAGTTAATTCATGTTAACTCTACTAATTCATGTAATTCATTCAATTCAGGATGATATTTATTATTATTCTTTTGATCACTTTAATTTATCTCCTTGTGGTAAGCTGAATGATGACCCTCACAGATATTGGAGATAAAGTCCCTGGGACTGCACAATTACTTTACATGACAAAAGTGATTTTGCAGATGTAAATAGTTAAGGATCTTCAGATGGAAAAATTATCTTAGATTATTTAGGTAGGGTTAGAGGAGGGTTTTGAAGGCAGAAAGGCTGGGAAAGATTGAAGGTGGGAGGAGAAGAGGATGACAGAGATTGAGACGGCTGGATGGCATCACTGACTCGACGGACATGAGTTTGAGTAAGCTCCGGGAGTTGGTGATGGACAGGGAGGCCTGGCGTGCTGCAGTCCATGGGGTCAAAAAGAGTGGGACACAACTGAGAAACTGAAATGAACTGATATATGCACATATGGATATGCATTGCAGGCGGATTCTTTACAAACTGAGCTATGAGGGAAGCCTATATATATATACAATATACACACATATATAAAACAGATTTTTCTTTAGAGCCTTTGAAGGAATCAGCCCTAATGGCCCTTGACTTTAGCATGAAACTGATTTTGGACTTTTGTTCTCCAGAACTGTAAGAGAATGAAACTGTATTGTTTTAAGCCACTAAATTTGTGTAAATGTGTTACAGCAACTATACAAAAGTAATACACTCCTTAAAACATGCTTTTATTGTGTTTTGTGATTTAATTTTTCTTTTCAAAATAGACATTTACTTTGTTCCACATTTACATTACTAATTTTGTATACTTTTTTCTCTAAGATGGCTTCACAAATTAAGTTTCTGATCTCACAAAAGCTGACTGTAATTCTTGGTAGAGTTAAACAGATGCTTTGAGAAAATCCATTCATATTCATCAATGTTTCCAATGAAGTTATTAATGTGCACATATGCTAGATGTCTTTTCACTGCCAGGCTGTGTGCTAGTAATGACGGGAAGCAACACAGACGTGTGTGTGTGTGTGTGTGTGAAGTCGCGTCAATCAAGTCTGACTCTTTGCAGCCCCATGACTGTAGCCTGCCAGACTCCTCTGTCCATGGGGATTCTCCAGGTGAGAATAATGGAGTGGATTGCCACTCCCTCCTCCACGGGATCTTCGCCACCCAGGGATTAAACCCATGTCTCCTGTGGCTCCTGCATGCAGGCAAATTCTTTACCACTGAGCCGCTAGAAACGACCAACACGGACATAAGTTAGACTGTCTAGTGTATTAGGTCTAGCAGAGGATAGCAGGGGCACAAGTTGATCTGATAAGTGAGTTGGTAGCCCTATACTCTTTTGGACAAGCTACATAAGTGTTTTAAGGTTGATTTTCTTTATCACAGAAATGTAGAAGGTAAATTAAAAGTGATGGCAAATCTAACTTCTGTGTTCTCATTAAATATGTTTTGTTATTTTGAACTCCAGAAAATATAGAAATCTAAAAAGATAATGTGATATCAATCATTGTTTAAAGACTTTTTAACATAGTATACCATTTTATTCCCTATTGGGTATTAAATAAATCAAAAGATATAATATTTATAACAATATAAATTGGAATGTGGAATTCAGAATTAGCAAGTGATTTTATAGATGGAGGAAGATGTGAAAAATGGACTTATTTCTGGGAAGGGAGTCACACCTTGATTTCTTGCTTTCCTCCTATGGGCTTAATTCTTTGTCAAAGTGAAACACTCCTTTTTCAAAAAGTGTACTGTGCTCATCTTTGAAAAAAAAAAATCACTCTTGCTCTCGATCTCCCAATCGCTGTATTTCTCTCTGCTACTCTACAGAGAAAGGTAAGAGCAAGACCCCTTACAAGAATTATGCACAATAGCGAGACTTCTAGTGGTCACTGTTTAGAATTTCTATTTTAACGTGTAATTAGGGCCACTTGACATTTTCTTGACATTAAAAAAAAGGAAATAAATTAAAGCTAATGACACTACAGGAGAATGATGCTTCTCAAATTAGTTCTTAATTTCTCTTTTATCGGAGGTACACTAATAAGCAAGCTTGAATAAGTTCTGCCATGATGGCTTTATCTGATTTTCCCTTTCCAGGGGTAGAAATAGCAGAAGTGTGATTTGATCAGTTTCATTTATTTATTTTTTTGATTTGATCAATTTTAAAAATTTTTGAGAAAGTTTATTGCCATATACATGAGCTCTCTCAGAAATTATATATATATATATACATATATATATACACATATATATATGTATATGCACACACACATATGTGTGTATATATATATGTTTATATGGGTGTATATATGTTTATAAAAATAAATGTACATATACTCACATATATATGCTGCTGCTGCTGCTAAGTCGCTTCAGTCGTGTCCGACTCTGTGCGACCCCATAGACGGCAGCCCACCAGGCTCCCCCGTCCCTGGGACTCTCCAGGCAAGAACACTGGAGTGGGTTGCCATTTCCTTCTCATATATATATATATATATATATAAAATTAGTGTAAACTATCTTTCATGGAAAGAGCTATTGCTATATTAACCAAAATTTACCTTATCCTTTATTTTTTATCATTATAAGTATCCCAGTGTCTGAATTGACAGTAAATATTATCATTAATATTTAAAATTTTACAAATTTTAAAGTATTGAGGATGGAACCACATGCTTTTGCTTTTTAGTAGAAAAATGCCTGCTGATTTAATGAATCTCAAATATTACCTTTTGTTAACCATTTTATAAACAGTTTTACATGCCAAGTGTAAGAACTTAATGAAAACAATTTTAATTAATTTTAAACTAAATTTAAAAAAAGAAATTGTTGCAATGTTGTGTTTTTCATGTTATATGCTATTTAATAGTGAGTTTTAATGAGCTGAACAGCTAATTGATGCTTCTTAAAATAGACCTAAGATGAGATGTGCTTGTTTTCCTTTTTCTTTATGAGACTTCTACAAACTGCATGACTATTAAAACATGCCTATACCAAAGGAAAAGGTATATTTTATTAAAGAATAAAATAAATGTATACTGTAAATTTTTTTTAAAAGAATGAATGAATGTATGTGCATATGAGTTTGTGGAGTGTATGTGTGTGTATATATATATATATATATATATATATATATATATATATCTGTGCATGCATGCGAAATCTACTGGAGTGGGTTGCCGTGCTTTCCTTCAGGGGATCTTCCTGACCCGGGGACCAAATTCAAGTCTCTTACATCTCCTGCACTGGCAGGCAGTTTCTTGACCACTAGCATCACCTGGGAAGCCTGTATGTGTATATATATATGTGTGTATATAAAAGTTGCATTAAGTAATGGAGAGGAACTTTTCTTTTCCGAAAAAAAAAAATTTCAATAAAATTTTAGGTCAAAGTATAAAAATTAGAACAGTAAATGTTTAGAGGAAATCGATTTCATGGTGTTGAAATGGTCAAATATTTCTTAAATAGGTCACAAAACTCTACTTGTAAAAGCAAAATTATAGATTGAATTGCAATAAGCAAAAGAAATACTTCTGTTCTTCAAAGTATTCATTATAGAAATGGAAAGGCAAGTTGGGAGTGAGGAGAGGTTTGAACAATACATGCAACTCACAAAGGGTGTAAATCTAGATTGTGAAAAGGCAAAATGCAAATCATAAGAAAAAGACAATTGAAGAGAAAGAGGACAAATGTCATGACCAGTTTACAAAAGAAAAATCAAAATGGCTAGTAGATTTTTAAGATGCTCATTACTATTATTCATTATGAAAGCGCCCACTAAAAATACATGCTGCTGCACACGCACCACAATAAATAAATTTAAAAATATAGAAAGCATCAAGACTTAGTGAGGCTGTGTTTAGGTTACACCATAGAAATTCACCTTGGTGAAGTCACTCAGAGGAGGTTCGTGGGTTTCTCGTAAACTTGAACATACACCTACCATATCACTCAGCAATTCAACTTCTAGGTATAGTTCCATATATTTCCAACAAAAGTGCACCCAAATATTCACCACTACTTCAATCACAGTAGTGAAAATCTGAAAATCAGCAAAGTAGCTTATCTTGAGTAGAATGGAATGCTACCCAGCAATGAGAATGAATGATCAAAAACAACAAACCACAATATGAATGAATTTTACAAAAGAAGTCAGACACAAAACAGGATTACTCTATTAAAAAAGCACAAAAGCAACAAAGGACAAAAGCAATTCATGGTGTTAGAAATCAGGCTACCGCTGCTGCTCTGGAAAGGAGGTAAGGAAATCTGAGATGGGTTCTTAATCTATGTGGTGTCAGCAACTGGTAAGTTTGATTTGTGAAGAAAAGATCAGGAGGACTTATATTTCTGTGCATTTTATTGCACACATATTTTACTTCTATAAAAAGTTTAATATGTATCCTATATTCCCTACATCAATTCCGATTTTCAATCAAGTATAAGATCTCTTAAAATACACATGCTCATTTTTATCATTGCTCCTTCCTGTTATTTTCTCTATACTCAGGTCCTCTATGTATCATAATGATACACTGTAAAAATTTCGATCTAGCCATGATATTTTTTAATTTAAAGAAGCAAAACTCCTAACAAATGACTCTTCACGTAAGATTCTATCCTGTATTGAAGTTAAGTGTTGTCTTTTTTACTGGAAGTCAACATATGGTGAAAGACTAGTACATACAAAGTAAATTAAAAAAAAATACAAATTGTGAATGGCAGACTTAAAATTGCTCAAAGGCATTTTCTAGATTAAATCATCAGTTTTAATATGATTCTTTCTGTTTTTTTTTTTTTTTTTTTTCCTTCTCTCTCTCTCTTTCACTTGGGAAATGTGTATTGTTGTGAAACAAATGCTGAGCTCAGGAAATCCCCAGAAAAACATTGCTTACTTTCTAGAAAATGCTTTTTTGACATTGTTTTCTGTCCCGGCTATTCTGAAAATATCTAAGTATGTTTTGAATTGCTTAGTATTTTAATTTTTAAGAAAACAGCAGAATTATTCAGGTGGGGCATAGAGAAGGTCACAAGCGTTCCTACTATATCAATTTACACTTTTTTCTTATGTTCTGCAAAGCTCCAAATTTGTACATAAAGAAATATCCTCACTTATATTAATGTACAATAGTAACACACATTAGTTACTAGAGTTGAAAAATTTGCATCCATGCTCAGCAGCTCAGAGTTCAGAGATTTTCCTGACCCCTGCTCTTCAGCCTATCCAGGCCAGTGTGATATTGTCTTCACCCTCCCAGTTTGGCCTACCTTACATTCGGGAGTTGCTCTTTTCCCAAATACAACCAAACAGGTCAGCTCTGCCTTTGGACTTAAAACACTCAGGGTCTCTTTGATCTTAGATTAACTCCTGAGGATAACCAGGTGACCTGAGAGGTCAATGTATTGGCACAACTGCCTAAATAACATAAAATGCTAGAATCCTAGCGTCAGCATCCATGGCGCTTTCTTATCACCATTCCCCACCCTCCCCTGAGTGTTGACCATTCCCACTGGAGATTTACGAGCTGAATAATATGGCTTATTGTAAAAGGTCCTCCTACTAGTGAACTAAACTCTACTTTGAAAGTAATTCGATGCTGTGTACATTTTGTCTTTTTAAGTGTGCTTAGACTGTCACTGAAAAGTGAAAATTATTTCCTTTCCTTTTTTTTTCACCTGCTTTAAAATTTCACTCTGTTATATGTCTCTGAAAGGAAGTTCACATTTACTGAGCACTCTGCTAGATGCGTTTTGCCTGCCTAAAACTCCCTTGACAGCCAGGCCAGAGTCTAGCAGACTTAAAATGAGGGCACTGATGTGATTATTGCTTACCCTCTTCACCTCAAGACCGTCCTCACCATCAAGGGGAACAAAACAAGTGTGATTCTGGGGCTGGAACATTCAATCCAGCAGCTCACAACAGTGTTACCTAAGAGAGCATCACGGCCAGTCTTGTCTAAGTGTCTCAGCAGTAGCGTTTCCTGAATTTATGTGAGGTGACTCAGATATAGAAAAAAAAATTTTTTTAGGAATTTCTATCATTATTTAATACATTTCCTTTCTTTAAAAAATTAGCCTCTTTATGTGGTGGCACTAGCTGTAAAATAATAAAGCCAGGAGACATAAGAGATGCAACTTGGATGCCTGGGTCAGGAAGACCCCCTGGAGGAGGGCACAGCAAACCCACCGCAGTGTTTTTGCCCGGAAAGTCCCATGGCCAGAGGAGCCTGGTGGGCTGCAGCCCACAGCGGCACGGAGCCGGACGCGACTGACGCTGCTTAGCATGCAAGCATGCGCGTCGCGCATTTTTGCATATTTCCTCTTTAAGTTTTTACCTGCTTGTTAATACCAGACTTTTGGTCAGAAGCATGACAACTTGCTAGTTTAACTGTCCTTCAATTTACTCTTTACAATATAAAAAATATAGGTGATGGTTCATGCCAGAAGAATTAAATTCATCCTTTTATCTTAAAAGTAAATAGATCGTATGCTAAAAGAGTTGTTGATAAATCAGTGTGTGGACAGGGCTTTTCAGTTAAAATGAACTGTTACATAAACCCCATTTTCATTTTAATCCTACAAAAGTTCCGGAAACTTTTCCAGGGTATCTGTGTTTATTTCTACATGCATTGAAAGAAATCAAACATGCTTTCTGATCCTCCCTTGGTTCCAATGGATGTTATATTTTCACACCACCATTATATAGTAGTGTCTATAGCTAAATGCCCCATCTTGTGATTTCCTTAAGGCCTTGGGCTGGGTCTTATTGGGGGTTAGCATAGAATGTGGCACATAATATGTGTTTATGAATGAGTTCTAAATATAATAAACAGAATTGGATAAAGTTACCAGATAGTGAATGGCAGAAATATTGAGTTAATTTGGTAATCCAACTGAAGTTTTAAACTCTTCACTGAGGTATATTTCCACCTACCCTACAATTAGGCAACAAGTCAATTAGGTAAGGCCTCTGCCTTAAATGACACATACTTTCTATAACCTATAGCCAAGTGACAATAGCAATGAGATAAATATCAGGAGGTTTTCACTTCCCGATTGAGCAGACTAAGCATCCACTTTACCATTATCATTTTGTAGTTGATAAACTCTCCAAACTCTTCCTGTTACTGCATTTTCATATTTAAGTTGCATTTGTATTTTAACTTTTCAGAAAATATGTGAAGAAAAGGTATTCTTTTATTACCAAAAATAAAAGCTGAATACCAGCTGACTTGTAAGAATTTGAGGGTGAATATCATATGGATTGACGGAGACACTCAAAATGAATTCAGAAATAAGTGCCTTAGTAGTGTCTATTTGTGAAGATAATTCAATAAGTAAACTAATTTTCTTCCCCAATAAAGTAAAAAAAGAAAGAAAATGAAGTAAAACAATTGTTGAGTAGCTTGAGAGAATAAAGTGTTGGTTGAATGAACTTTAAGATTAATGCTGAATTCATAAGAATTACCATTTTTTTCTCCATTAAAAGCAATAATGGCACCAAAAAAGACTAAATTTTGCTTCTAAGCGTATACATTTTTGGAATGATGTGTTTCAAAACTGAATGTAGTTTGGAGCTGTGTCGTAGAATCACTTATATGCATTTTATTCAGTAAGTTTTTCAATAATTATTTGAATCATGGCATCTATCTCCTTATCTTCAAAAGCAGTAAAACCCACAAGTTAGACCATAGAGAGTACAAATGTGCAGAACCAAAGGGTATTGCATTTAAAATATGAATCTAGTGTTCTTCATTAGAAGAAAACGGGACAGAGAGACGAGGTGGGGGAGGGTGTAACTTTCTGATCAAGGCTATTTGATGAAGGCTATTTTCTGTAATTTTCCAACAATAGGGCTGAAGTGAATTTTACAGTCATCTGATCCAATCCCCTGTCCTTGAGGCAGAAGTATATCATTGAAGTAGATGAGAATCAGTACTGTTTGTTGAGACCCCCCCCTCCCTGCCCCCGGAGATCATCCCTAGCCTCCCTCATAACCTTTGAATCTTTTTCTTGTGGCTATTTAAAATGGTTGAAACCCATATGGTATTCTGAAGCCTTGAGTTCCCTTTAGGAGAAATGAACAAAAACTTCTGAAACGAATCAGCCCCCGTTTAAAGATAACTTTGATCACGAGTCTAGAGGTTGCTATAAAGTAATCAAATAGGAAAGAACCACATGATTTAAATATAAAAAAAGCCAAACACTACATCATTAGCTTACTTGAGTTAAAACTGCTCAAATAATGTTACTGTTAAAATGGCATATTCCCTTTCATAGGAAAGGCCCACTAGCTAGTGCTTGGTAAAAAAAAGTATATATAATGGTTGTAATTGTGTAGATGTTTTAGCATGGGGAGATCTTTGAAAGAAAAGAATTATACTCCTTTATTTCAGTAAATTTCCCTTCCATGAGTAGTAGGTCAGAGAAGGCAATTGTTTAACAGGAGGTAAAATGTTTAAAAATAACAACAAAAATCAAAATATTATGTAATTGCTATTTATAAAACTTACTGGTAGAGAACATATTTCAGGAGCTTCTATTTACATTGAGTCCTGATTAATGATGAATTATTCTGAGGCCCTGAGCTAAGATTATCTTTATCCCCAATATGTCAAACATATTACTCAACCTTAAAATCAATATATCTTAACTAGTGTCTTTGTTTTTCTTCGCTAAGTTGTGACCCTATTGTACTTATTTTAATTCCATATCTACTCCTCTCTGTGATTACTCTCTTCCATAACACACACACGTGTTAGAGACTTACTGTATCTTATGGCATACAGATTTGCCAAATGTATAGTATAATAAACAGATTGCATATCTTAAATGCATTGATTTTTGGAACTTTTAAAAAAATTCTGCTATAACATTCTTTATAATATTTGAAACTACCTTTAACAGACTTATTTTAGATACTTAGAACCCATAGATTTAGTATGTAGTATCATATAAAGCATTCAAAGTTTACGAACATTTTTATTTTTTGCTTTTGGTATTTTTATGTTCATTTTCTTTAATTTATGGTATTTTAATAAAGCCTGTTCTATTTGGATAATTTTTGCTTTGCTTTTTTCATAATGACAATATTGAAACATATATAAAGAGTATAAAACCTCACCGTATCCATCATCCAACATTAACATCAACAATTTTCAACACATATATTTTATACTTCCTCTTTCTACACAGTACTACATAACAGCAAATAAGAGGTATTACATTATGTTCCCTGCAATACTAAATATTAAAAAAAATTAAAATAATAATAATAACTGATCACTCTAGTTTCTGGAGAAGGCAACAGCACCCCACTCCAGTACTCTTGCCTGGAAAATCCCATGGAAGGAGGAGCCTGGTGGGCTGCAGTCCATGGGGTCGCTAAGAGTTGGACATGACTGAGCGACTTCACTTTCATGCATTGGAGAAGGAAATGGCAACCCACTCCAGTGTTCTTGCCTGGAGAATCCCAGGGACGGGGGAGCCTGGTGGGCTGCGGTCTATGGGGTCGCACAGAGTCAGACACGACTGAAGTGACTTAGCAGCAGCAGCAGCAGCACTCTAGTTTCAAAATGATCTTTTCATGAAAATTGATAATGCCTAAATAACTCAATTCATCAAGACAACATGATATACCTAGAATTGACAATGTGATCACAAGTAAGAAATAAAAATCATTAAGACACCTGGACAATTCTGAGAGGCATATATGTTATTATCATATCCTATGAAATTATATTAGAAATATAGATAGAATTTGTGGACCTAATATATCTACTAAGCAGGCAGGAATATACCGTATATTTGTTTCAGGAATTTATTGTGTTCATACCATAGTAATGTCATTTAGATAAAAATTAATAATTAATATTGATGAATATGTCTCCACTTATATAAACTTGGGGAAACCCCTAGCAATTCATCAGCAAGGAATAGAGGAAGAAAAGTAAAATTTTATGGCATAGAGAAGTTAAAGCAAAACAGCTTTCAAAAACTATTTCAGAGAGAAAACTAAAAATTTAACAATTTAGAAGAATTTGTTTATATAATTAGCTTATACTTAGACAACTAATTAAACAGAAAAAACAAATCTATAAAACATACTTCGAACAGTAAAGCCAACATGAAACTATTTTTTTTAAATAGCAGTTTTGTATAATTTCTGGGGAAGTATTGAAAACTAATAATTCTCAACCTTCTCTGAGCATATATTCTAGTGTTCCATTTATTCCTCTTGCTTTTTCATTGACACAGCTCAGCCTAGGCAACACCTTTCTCCACGCCCACTTATGTTCAAATATAGTGAGGAAGTCAGTTCCTTAAATCCCAAGCTCAGTATGGTGGAATCTCCTTGAGGGTATATAAACCTTAGTAATGCTGTATGAAAGTGATTTTACAATACAAATTTTGAACAAAGTAAAGCACAACCCAATTAAAACAAGTTTCTTAATGTGTTTGGAACATAACATTAGCAACATATCTAATAATTTTAGTATAACTTCACAAACAGGTATTACGAATGACTATATGCAGATGACCCCACCCTTATGGCAGAAAGTGAAGCGGAACTAAAAAGCCTCTTGATGAAAATGAAAGAGGAGAGTGAAAAAGCTGGCTTAAAGCTCAACTTTCAGAAAACTAAGATCATGGCATCCAGTCACACCACTTCATGGGAAATAGATGGGGAAAACAATGGAAAAAGTGTCAGTCCATCCTAAAGGAAATCAGTCCTGGGTGTTCATTTTGGAAGGACTGATGCTGAAGCTGAAACTCCAATCCTTTGGCCACCTCATGCAAAGAGTTGACTCGTTTGAAAAGACCCTGATGCTGGGAAAGATTGAAGGTGGGAGAAGGGGACGACAGAGGATGAGATGGTTGGATGGCATCACCGACTCAGTGGACATGAGTTTGAGTAAACTCCGGGAGTTGGTGATGGACAGGGAGGCCTGGCGTGCAGCGGTTCATGGGGTCGCAAAGAGTCAGACACGATTGATCTGACTGAGAAATGTAGATTCTTAGTGCAATGAAGTTGCAAGGGAGGTATTTCTATATACTACACCTAGTATCATGAACTAACATACCATATGTGTTCAATCTATTGCTTAAAGTGTCTAAAAAATATTCTCAATAAAATTACCCGTGAATATATGCTGGTTTTTAGGAAAGTGAGTTATGCTGTGACCAAGCTTTCTTTCCAATAGCAATTATTAAAAATGCTCTGGAATTTTAAAACAACCACTATCTTAAAGTTCATTGCTTTCCATAAAGATTTTGATAGTCATCCCCTCCCTGCTTTAATTAAGCTTATTCAAGAAAGCTATTTTTTTTTTTAAGAAAGCTATTTCTATAATCTCTTTCAATGAGGTTTTGTTTTGAGGATTGTAAGGAAAATCCATGAAAAGATGAAATGCTGACTCAGTGATTGGCCTAATACAATACAGTGGCATCTTTTTCATTTATCATCTATTTTTTATAAAAAATTTCAGACATTGCAGATAGAGTAATTTGTGAAAATTAAGATACTCCTAGGTATAATAGTAAATTTCTTGTGAAAATTTTGTCCTGGTTTACTCATATCATTTATGGCATACTGAAATTTAAGGGTTTACTTAAACCCTAATTCTCGTGAAAGGAAAGTGAGGTTTTATATAAAACTAGTAATAATCTATTTAAGTTCTAATCTATATATGCATCTAAACTATGTAAACATTATCTATACTATACATAGAATACAATGTGTGAATACATACACATACCTTACAATACTTAAAAACTATTATTTTCCTTATTTTCCAGATGCATACATAAAAAAATTAGGGAATTAAGTAACTTGCTCAATATTATGTCCAATTTAAGTGGTAGAGATATATGTTAATAATATCTTGCTTTGCTTAACTTGTTGCCCAAACTATCTCCTTCAGTGTATTCGAGATTGGACTAACCTTTAGGACATAGGAAATGAACAAGTTTCAGAATTGTCTGTAACTTCCTTTTTTTTTTTTTTTCTTCAAAAGAATGAAGGCACCTACAAAACTCAGTTCATTATTTTGCTGTAACAGGATTTTTCTATGTTATTTTTTTTTTAATGCCAATATGCTTGAACATAGAGAAAGAAAACAAACACAAGGACCCAAATGCATGAAAAACGACAACATCCACAGGAACTGATACGCTGGACTGAGTCAGTGAAGTAAAGAAAATGAAAGGTTTTAATTAACTTATCTGGTCAAACTATTTGAAGAGAAGAATCTTTGCTACAAGGAAAGCAAAACTCATTTAGAACCTCCTCTGCCAACCAGTGTAGGTCCTGTGCTGGCATGTACCCGTAGCACCCCAGGGTAAAGCTATCTAAGTCCTTAGGTGACAGAGGTCATGCAGACTCTGCTGGGAGCCCACTGACCTCCCTAACGCCCCTTTTCCTTTCCCCAATGCCCCTTCACTGGGGCACTGGGGACGAGTGATTGAGCATGATAGCAGGAGTGGGTGCTCCAGGACCTCCTCCAAACCATGTCCATGTTTGTTCTGACTGATCCCTGGCCAGGCACACCCACGGTTACGTGATTTAAAAGCCACTGCTGGTGTCAGCACAGATCACATTATTTCAGAGGGACATAGACAACTAAAAATGAAATATTTGACCCATCGTTGGAAAAACAAGGTTGTTTAAGCAGACCGGCAAAAGAAAAGAAATTTCAATAGTTTTTTAATGAACTTCCAGACAAGTTCTATATACAAAATTGTATAGGAAAATAAGTAAAACAAATATAATATAAAACACATAAAACATAAAAAGTATTAATATACACGTTTCATAGCTTTAATATAAAAGTAATTGAATATACAAATATAGAAAACTGGAAAATATACAACAGTTAACTGAACCACCCAAGTAAACAGGAAATACATTTTACAGTCTAATTTTTCAATTAATCAGGAAAATTAAAATTACTATGACAGCATATCTTTCTCAGCAAAGATTTTAGCATAATTGATCTCGTAAATAGTAAAATCCTCCAACTGTTAAGTGTCTCAACCATTTTTCTCACAAATACAGTAAGATACTCAACAGACATATATGTAATATAATATTTCTTGATAAATATACTGAAAGTTACTTATATTTTGAAGAGGTTTTGTATTCTTTAATTGTTGAGTAATTGTTATGCTAATTAATATTATACCATATGAATCACTATTTAAATGTTATTACTTATTAAACTATTAGACTGCACAAGTGAACTAATCAAAAAAATCTCAATTCCTTGACAAGATACGGTTCTTAATATCCTTTTCAAAATTAAGGGACATTCTCAAGACTAACTTGATATTATTCATGATAATTATAGTTAGAATATTTACTTCCTTATTCCAATTTTATGTTCATGTTATATTAGTCTTATCATTTATTATATATATATATTTATTATACTTTTCATACATCTTTTTTGGGAAGATGTGATATATACAACCATATATATTAAATTAGGATGGGTCTTAAATATTCTAATTTTTTAAGAATAATTAGGTGGTAAAAACAGGTTTTGCCTTTAGATTATCAAATAGATTTTAATGAAGTCTTTTTAAGAAGATCTGTTGCTATATCTTCTAATACTTTTCAATGGAGTGCCACTACACAAATATGCTGTCTTAAAATTATAATTGAATTTCTCTTGGCAAAAGGGATGTGAAACATTCATATCTGAACCACAAATCATGCATTTCTTAAAAGCCTTTTTAAAAACAATTATGCTTCTAAAAAGGTTTTTAATAGAAGTATGCATCACTTTATAATTAACCAAAACCACAACAAATTAAAATGCTGATTTAAAGGCAAAATGGCAGTAATCTCTAGTTATAAACAAGAATAGCAGCAACTGAAAAACCATAGGCATCTCAAGACAAAATTTTTATGAAAAGCAAAAGCCACAAAAGATTTCTTACTTGAAAGTGAGTCATAAAAGTGCATTCATATCACATACTTACTAAACTTCGGTGGTTATTAATCTTTTGTTTAATAATTTACAGTTTCTTTGTACATAAACACAAAGTTATGTGGACTTTTCTGTCATACTTTCTACAAAAAAATAAATTAAAAATAAATACTCAGGGTTAAGCTCAGGGACCTAAGCTCAGAGCACTTGTTAGTCCAGGCTGGGATCATGTCATAAAAAGGAGGAAAGTGAAAGTGAAAGTCGCTCAGTCATGTCCGACTCTTTGCAATCCCATGCAAAGAGTCCATACAGTCCATGGAGTTCCCTAGGCCAGAATACTGGAGTAGGTAGCCTTTCCCTTCTCCAGGGGATCCTCCCAAATGAGGAGGAAGAGACCAAAGAAACAAAGGAACCAAGTAACAAAGCAAAACTAAACGCTGTAATTCAAAACTCCTACTGTCAGCATACTCCTGCGTTTATTCATCTTCGATGTACAATATGGTCTTAGTTTCAAGTATACAGCATAGTGATTTGATACATCGATAGTTTATGATCCATTTAAAGTTAATGGGGAGTGGTGGCTCTGTCTGCCTGTGCAGTATGACATATCCCTGCTGCTTGTCTATTTTTATACATAGTAGTTTATATCTCTTAATCTCATACTCTATATTACCCCTCCCTCTTTGCCTCTTCCCTCTGGTTCAGTTCAGTTCAGTTCAGTCGCTCAGTTGTGTCCGACTCTTTGCGACTCCATGAACCGCAGCACGCCAGGCCTCCCTGTCCATCACCAACTCCTGGAGTTTACCCAAACCCATGTCCATTGAGTCGGTGATGCTATCCAACCATCTCATCCTCTGTCGTCCCCTTCTCCTCCTGCCTCCAATCCCTCCCAGCATCAGGGTCTTTTCAAATGAGTCAGCTCTTCGCATCAGGTGGCCAAAGTATTGGAGTTTCAGCTTCAGTATCAGTCCTTCCAATGAACACCCAGGACTGATCTTTAGGATAGACTGGTTGGATCTCCTTGCAGTCCAAGGAACTTTCAAGAGTCTTCTTCAACACCACAATTCAAAAGCATCAATTCTTCGGCACTCAGCTTTCTCTATAGTCCAACTCTCACATCCATACATGACCGCTGGAAAAACCATATCCTTGACTAGACAGACCTTTGTTGGCAAAGTAATGTCTCTGTAACCACTAGCTTACTGTCTATGTTAGTGACTCTATTTCTGTTGTGTTATATCAATTCCTTTGTCTTATTTTTTGATTCTAAATGCAAATGATGAGAGTATTTGTTTTTCTCTGACTTATTTCATTAAACAATACTGTGTAGGTCCATTCACATCATTACAAATGGAAGAATTTCATTTTTTTTTAATCGCTGAATAATGTTCTAGTGTATGTATATGCCACATCTTTATTCATTCACCTCTTGATGAACACTTTGGTTGATTCCATCTATGGCCACTGTAAATAGTGCTTCTGTGAACATTGGGGTACATATATCTTTTCAAATTAGTCCTTTCAATACCTTCAGATGTATACCCAGGAATGAAATTGTTGGATCATACAGTAGTTCTATTTTTCATTTTTTGAGAAGAATTTATATTGCTTTCCATAGTGGCTTCACTAATGTACATTCTCACTAACAGTGTATAAGAATTCCTTTTCTCCACATTCTTGCCAAAAATTGTTATTAGTAGACTTTTTGATGAAGGTCATTCTGACAGTTGGAAGGTAATGTCTCATGGTTTTGATTCTTGCTTCTCTAAAGAACACTTTAAATTTAATTCCTGCATGTTAATGTCATTAATTGAGCATTTTTCATTCTAGAGAGAAAAATGTAATTACAGAGATACCTGTTCTTGCTAGATGGTACTGACTGAAGACTTCAGTGGCAAGGCAGCATGCTGTCTGCATGAGACCCACTCAGAACTAGTGACACATACAAACTGAAAGTGAGGGCATGGAACGAGGTATCCCGTGCAAAAGGAAATCAAAAGAAAGCTGGAGAAGCAGCATTCACCTCATTAGATGCAGAAAAGCTTTTGACAAAATTCAGTATCCATTTTTGATAAAAACTCTCCAGAATATGGGCATAGAGAGAACATATCTCGACATAATAAAAGCCACTTATGACAAGCCTACAGCTAACATCATACTCAACAGTGAAAAGCTAAAAGATCAGGAGCAAGATAAGGAGGTGAACTCACCATTATTATTCAACATAGGTTTTGAAGTCCTAGGTACAGCAATCAAACAAGAAATAAATGAATAAACAAAAGGAATCCAAATAGGAAAGAAGTTAAACCATCACTGTTTGCAGATGATGTGATACTTTACATAGAAAATACTAAAGATGCTACCAGAAAACTAGGAGGGCTCGTCAATGGATTAGGTAAAGTTGTAAGTCACAAAATTAGCTCACAAAAGTCTGTTACATTTCTATACACTAACAGCAAAAGATTAGAAAGAGAATTTCAAGGAACAATCCCACTTTCACCACTTTAAATATATATCACACCACTCCTTTCTGGTCTGCAGAGTTTCTGCTCAGAAATAAGCTGATAGCCTTATGGGAGTACCTTTGTATGTTATTTGTCATTTTCCCTTGTGGCTTTTAATATTTTAATATAGCTAATATTTTTTCTTTGTCTTTAATTTTTGTCAATATAATAACTATGTGCATTACTGAGTATGATTTGATATTACTCAGTCATTAAAAAGAATAAAATGATGCAATTTGCAACAGCATGGATAGACCTTGAGATTGTCATACTGAGTGAAGTAAGTCAGACAGAGAAAGGAAAATGTCATGAAATCACTTATATGTGGAATTTAAAAAAATGATACAAATGAATTTATCTACAAAATAGAAACAGACTCACAGACTTAGAGAGCAAACATGATTACTAAGGGGGAGAATGGGTTTGGAGGGGTAGTTAGGGAGTTTGGGATTGACATGTACATACTGCTGTATTTAAAATGGATAATCATTAAGGACCTCCTGTATAGCATAGTGAACTCTGCTCAATATCATGTAACAATCCAAATGGGAAAAGAAATTGAAAATAAATAGATACGGGTATATCTGAATCACTTTGTTGTACACCTGAAACTAACACAATATTGTTAATTAATTATACTCCAATATAAAATAAAAAGTTTAAAGATATGTTTCATTGTCATTAATCATTATTGTTTCTAGCACTGTATTTTCTACCAGTGTGTGGGGGAAAAAAAAAATCAGAAAAACTCTCTAAAGTTTCCATAGTAAAATACTGAATATCTCCTCCTGCTTCTTCCAAAATCTTTTTGTTTTAAACCTCATGCCACATTAGAAAGTTGATATTTTTACAAATGGAGTCTGATTCTGCCCTTGTTTTAGAGTTCATAAAAAAGATACTAACATGTTTCCTCAATGATAAAGAGATGCTAATCTTTCATAGAACTATTGGTATTTCAGAAGCATTTCTAGTGGTTTTATGTGATCTATGAACAAGATTTATAGCACACAGAAATATAAATGCAAAGTGCCAGTTTTTGTCTTTCTTACTCACTCCCATGCATACATACACATGTTCTTAAATATTTCACTAAAAGTCTACATCAAGTCCAAGAAATATAAGTATGTAAATTTAATCCTATGATAATAGTTTCTTCTCATATTAGATAATTTCTCATGAAATGAATGAATCTATGTTTCTATTGCAAATTAAATGCTTGAAAGTATGTGCTTAGAATGCTGCCTTGTCCAGACAGTATTTTACTGGGATTTATTTCTCTGTAGGTCTACAAATAGCATGTTTTCAAATATATTGTTAGCATTTAATTTGGATAAAGCTTTATATTCATGGTGGTTTCCTTCCTAAGGTGGGAATAGTCAGTGTAATACATTTTCTATACCTCAATAAAGTTTGAATAATTTGGGTGGCTAAAAAAGGAGGTATAAACTCTTGTAGGAATATCCATGAGAGGAGATTATTTTTTCTTGGAGAGAAGCAACTAGATTTTATTTATATAGAGACTATATATTAAATTTTGTAATTAAAAGTTAATTGACCAAAATATCCCTTTATTATTAAAATGGAAAATAATGCTTTAGTTATACTTTATTTCCAAATCTTATGAACCATATAGATTATGCATTACAAATTTAACTAAAAAGTAATAATCTTTTGAGAGTAGTATAAAAATTTGGAAGTATCATTATAAAACACAGGGTGGATTTTATATAATTATATAATCTCTTTCAAATTACAGGAAGTTGCATTTTTTTCTCTAGTTTATGAATAATGGAAGTGACTGCTAGGTAGATATGGTGTCAATGGTCACTTGCTTCTTATATTGCCAAATGATGATCAAGTAAGAGACTGCTTCAGTGTTTGTTGTATAGGCATTGCCTAAAAATAAAAAAATAAAATTAAAAAAGAAATAGAGAGACTCGATTATGAGGACTGCTTAGTAGAGTTGCTGAATTTCAGCCTCTGTACACTGATGCCAGATTAAATCTCAGAGATGGAGTTTTGGGTGAAGTAGAAAGAAGTAGCTTTTTCGCTTTGTCAGGCAAAGGGAGCCGTAGAGAGCTGATGCTCTCACAACTGTGTGTCCCAACCTGGAGCGGGTAGTAAGGAGTCTTACAGAGAGGGTTCCAAGAGCAGAGTGTGATCAGTTTGTGGACATTCTTCTGATTAGTTTTTGGTGAGGTAATTGAGAGTCCGCATCATCAACCTTCAGGTTCCCATTAGTCTAGGGTCTGTGTTATTGCTGTTAGCAGTTTTCATCTGCTGGGGGTCTGCTTCCTGTAAAAACAACTTAAGAATGCGTGTCAGGCATTCATCTATATCTTTCAGGTAATTGTGAGTTCTGTGATCATGCTATGTGGCAGATTTGTGGTCTAAATTATTACCAGTTCCCCCATCCCAACAGTTATTCTTTGTTTCTACATCTTCACACTTCCCAATCATTAACTCTTGAATCAGCCTTTTACTTCAAAAGACAAGAACTCAGGGGCTTGCACATGGTTTCAGTAGCTCTGAAGTGGAATCTAAAAATCTATATACTTTAGTCCTATCAGCCCTTCTTAAGAAATTTGCAAACAGTACAACATGTTCTCATATGTTCTTTATTAACATACAAGAAACCAAGGCCCCAAAGACATTAGTAACTTCTTCAAGTCCATAAAACTACGGGAGCAGGGTCACAGCTAGAAACATCAGATCTTCTGATTCACACCCTTGTTCTGCCTCCCCAGTAACAACGTATTATCATTATATCTCTTTCAAAGTTAATATTTATATTATGTTCTAATGCATGCATCTTTCTATTTATAAAACAAATACCTTGCAAAGAAAAAAAATAAGTCCCTGGAAGACAAGAAGTGTTTTTCCTCAGGCATATTGAAATATATGGACATATAACACTATATAACTTAAAGTGTACAGGTGATGGTTTGAAATGATGTATTTTGAAATGACTACCACAGTAACTCTATACAAAACATTCGTTGCCTCACTGTGGCCATCCTACGTGTGTGGAGGGGTCAATGAGAACATTTAAGATCCACTCTCTTAGAAGCTTTCAAGAGAACAACAATAATCACCACGCCATACATTAGATCCTCAGAACGAATTAATCTTTTAACTAGAAGTTTGTACCCTTTGACCAACATCTCATTTCCCCAGCCACAGCCCCTGGCAGCAATATATATATACTTTGTTTCTATGAGTTTGACTTTTCTACATTCCACATAGAAATAAGATCATATTATATTTATATTTATTATAAATATTATATTTATTTCTTTCTGTCTGACATTTCACTTAGTATAATGCCTTCAAGACACATCCATCTTATTATGACAGGGTTTCCAGTTTTATAACCGACTGATGTTCCATTATATATATATACCACTTTAAAAAGGTTCATCCATCAGTGAACATTTAAGTTTTTTCCATTAATTTTTTAAGTGTGTGTGGTTTTTTTTTTTTCACACCCATTGACTATTATGAATAATAGTGCAATAAGCATGAGATGCAGATGTCTGTGAGTGAAACTGATTTCCTTTCCTTTGGATATATAACCAGAAGTGAAATCTCTGATCATATGAGAGGCCCAATTTTAGATTTTGAAGAACCTTCATGTTTCCCACAGTGGCCAGTGGCCTCATCAGCATACATTCCTCCAGCAAAGCACGAGGTTCCCGTTTCTGCATACTCTCACAGCACTTATTATTTCATGTCTTTTTGTTAATAGCCATTCTAACAAGTGTGAGGTGATATCTCATTTTGATTTGCATGTCTCAGGTGATTAGTAATACTGAGGACCTTTTTCATATACCTGTTGGCCACTTGTATTTTTTCTCTGGAAAAACACCTATTCAATTATTTTGCTCATTTTTTAACCAGATTTTTTTTTTCTATTGATTTATGTGAGTTCTGCAAAAAAAGTGTGTTTTAGTCTCTATATCCCTGGTGCTTGGGGTGGGGGGGGGGTAAGCTAAATAAATACAGTAGGATTTTCATTAAATTAAATTATCATTTCAAACATATTACTACAGAAAGAAAATAAGTTCAATACTACTAGAATGTGCATTTGGAGTTAACATATCAGAATTGTAATGATTTTTTGCTGTGTGGGGTGGGTAGTTACTGTGTTTCTTTCAGGTAAAAAGGATCAAAACTTTCAATGGTCTTTGACCATGTTTTGTCCCTTTCCTCACTTCACTGTGTCAACTACAAATTGGCACCTACCAAGGGCATTGCCAATGACTGAACAACAAAGGCGTTTGCCATCTGCCTCTTCAGAGATGGAACCCCATGCTGCTGTAGCTGGTGACCTCCAACAGCCCCTGAAGGAGTTCAGGGTGGAGTGAGGCACTCTGTGCTCCAGGGAATCCGGTGGGACAGGTCTCTAGGTAGTTGGATGTTTTCAGGAACAGATTCTGTGATGTTAATCCTTGCATCTCCTCATATCTAGAGAAGCACCAACTCCCTTCATGTTGACATCAGATCCTCATGACTAACAAAAAACCTTTTGCAAAATGACTGCTTCATGGTACTGAACTCCCCCTTCAGCAAAACCTTATATATTGACCTTCCCCCACTGCCACTTTGGAGCGGTCTCTCAGAGCTGTCTGAGATGCTACCTTCCAGGCTGCAGTCCTCATTTTGCCATAAATAAATCTTAGCTCGCAACTCTCAAGTTGTACATCTTTTTTAGTCGACAGCTGTATATATGCTTCCTTGCTATCTCGTCTACTCCCTCAGCAAGTTTAAACTGACAAAATAGATAGTTGTAACGCTAGCCTAAATACATCCAAAGCTTTAAATATATGCTTTAAGCCAAATTTTATGCAGCTCAACTTGAATATATCAAAGGCGATCCTAACTCAACCTGACCAAGACAAAACTGATCATCTTCCTTCCATGAATGGTTTGCTTTCGAATTTTTTATTCCAGCCACTAGTATCATCAACCATTTTGTTGATCAAAACAGAAGCACGATATTTCCTAGAAATGCTACCTGCTACCCCAGATAGTTCCAGCAAATACCTATATATTGTGGCACACCATCTTTAAGGTTCTCCTTTGACTTAATGGCAGATTCAAACTTCAAAGTAGAACTAGTAAGATTCTTTATTAATTTGATCTTATTATTTGTCTTCTTGATATATGCACAAGTGTTTTCCTCTACTCAGAAAACTCCATCTCCCCTACCTTCCAGACAATTCATCTCTTCTCTTGAATCCCCTGCAAACTTTAGCATTTGTATGCCTTACCACTTCGTCAGGGCAGACTTCCTTTCATCCAAATGTCTGGATTGGATATCTATTCAGTTCACTGAAAGCATTCTATTGCAATTGGCAGTTTACTGGTCAGGATCCTCATCTGTGCTCAAATAAGGCCTGTTTCTAGAACAGTCATTCTAAATGTAATTCATGGCCCATAGCCAGCTACAAACTCTTACTAATCTAAGATGAAATAGGAAAATGCATTGAAAGTAAATGTTTAGAACTCTTTTAGCAATTTGTCAGAATAATCTTATATTTGATGGAGGTAATAATAAAGACTTTGGCCTTGTATTCCTATTTCACTTCTCTGACAATTCATTTTCGCTGTGTCAGGGATAGGTTGGGAACCACTACAATTGAAGCAGGGATTTGTGGCCTGTGTCAACTTGTTGCAATATTGTATCTGCTGAACCGAACATAGAACTTTACTCATTGTAGTTACAAGTTTGTTGATTTATTTTTAAATGAATGAAAAGACTAATGAATATAGCTATATATACAAATCTCACTTAAATTTGGTAACCAATGCTTAAGTAATGCAAACACATCAAATCTTAAAAGCAAGAAATATGAAACATAATACTCATGAAAAAGTATTCTCTCTATTTGGGAGCAACTAACAACTTGCTCACTTGTGAACATTACTTTCAAAATCATCATATTAAATAAAACCAGATTTTGAAAGACATCTTATCGCTGAAATGTTATTGTTAGGTAGTTAGAATAGGCAAAAGGGGTCCAAAATGACCGTGGCTAAAAGACAAAGACGGGAAAAGCCTGCAAAAACGGAACAAAAGGAAATCCATGGACCAGAGTGAGAACAGCTGAAACAAACACACCTGCTTCTTGGCTAGCCCAATTTGCCTAGGGCAGACTCAGTGGGGAGGAGACAATTGTATAAAAGGAGGAAGCCCAGAAGGATTGAGACCTCTCCTTTGGGACTGGCCCGCCCTAATGCCGCGAAGGTGAACTATCCTTTGATTTTCCTAATAAAACTGAGCTGTAACACTGGTCTGCCATTTCAAATCTTTGCTGCGGTGAGACAGAACTGAGAAAATTACACACTCCCCGGACATATCCGGTGCCGGGCCCTGGATGTAACCTGGCTGAAACAACCTAAACTCTGCCCCAGTGAAGCAGAGACCAAGCCCAGCAGAAGCCCACCTTGGTGAAAGCTCATGCTGTGGAAGCGGAAGGCGAAGGAAACCCAGCGCAGTGGAAGTGACAAGAAGCCCAGCGTGCTGGAGACTGGGACAGCAAAAACACACTAGGCAGAAAGCTCACGCAGCTCCCTCTCAGATTCCAGAAGACTCCAGTTAAGGTAGTAAGACCTCACCCCTATGGCTGGAAGGACATATGGCTAACAAAGTCTTCATTCTTTTGCAATCTCTTGTTTCTTGTTTCCCCGAACCCCCTGTGAACAGGCCAGCGGCAGTGGGTGCAGCTGAGGAAATCTGGCAGGGGCTACTCCCCAGTGTGTCCTGAAGGCTCCACTATCTGCCGCACCTTAGTAGCTGTTGCTCAAGTGGGTGAGAGTTCTGCTGCCCTTAATCTCCTTTGCGCCAAGGATCAGGCCAATGAAAATTGTAAACACAGGCCACGCATTTAGCAGTTTTTCCTGCAAGTTATGAAAGGGGTTCCTCAGCAGGTTTTTCCCACTGCTTTTTCCTCCCATCCTTCAGTTCCTCTGTCCATCTATGCCACTGTTTACAAAGTATTGGGCAGGTAATCACCCTTCCATTTCTGAAAGTTGCATTTGAAACTGTTTACTCAAGATTGGGACTCAAGCCACGTGGCAGGAACTCTATGCTGTACTTACCCACTCAGGAATGTCTGGCAGGGATTCAAACCCGGCCAAAGCCCTTGGTGCCTGGTTTCAGGACCTAATGAAGCTCAGGTTCCTGATATCTCATTGCAAAAAAAGCTGAGTGAGAGACACAGCAAGAGGTAAGAGGTAGATTTGTTGGGGCTCAGAGAGAAGCACAGTCTAAGAGTGCGGGCCGTCATACAGGGTGAGGGGAGTGGCCATGGAATGTGGTGTGGTTAGTTTTTTATGGGGTGCATGATTTCATATGTGAGTGAGTGGGAGGAACACTCCAACAACTGGGGAAGCTCCCACTCCTTGGTCTTTGCATAGTGCCTTGGATCAATTTGATCTCTGGTTCCTCTAAACAAAACTAGACAGCATACTAAAAAGCAGAGACATTACTTTACCAACAAAAGTCCATGTAGTCAAAACTAAGTTTTTTTCCAGTGGTCATGTATGGATGTGAGAGTTGGACTATAAAGAAAGCTGAGCACCAACGAATTGATGCTTTTGAACTGTGGTATTGGAGAAGACTCTTAAGAGTCCCTTGAATTGCAAGGAGATCAAACCAGTCAGTCCTAAAGGAAATCAGTCCTGAATGTTCCTTGGAAGGACTGATGTTGAAGTTAGAAAGTCAAATTTGGCAACCTGATGCTAAGAACCAGATATCAAATTGCCAACATCCATTGGATCATCAGAAAAGCAAGAGATTTCCAGAAAAACATCCATTTCTGTTTTATTGACTATGCCAAAGCCTTTGACTGTGTAGATCACAACAAACTGTGGACAATTCTTAAAGTGATGGGAGTACAGGCCACCTTACCTGCCTCCTGAGAAATCTGTATGCAGGTCAAGAAGGAACAGTTAGAATTGGACATGGAACAATAGACCGGTTATAAATAGGAAAGGAGTATGTCAAGGCTGTATATTGTCACCATGCTTATTTAACTTATATGCAGAGTATGTCATGTGAAATGCCAGGTGGAATGAAGCACAAGCTGGAATTAAGATTGCCAAGAGAAATATCAATAACCTCAGATATGCAGATGACACCAACCTTATGGCAGAAAGCGAAGAACTAAAGAGCCTCTTGATGAAAGTGAAAGAGGAGAGTGAAAAAGTTGGCTTAAAACTCATAGAAAACTAAGATCATGGCATCTGGTCCCATCACTTCATGGGAGAGATGGGGAAACAATGGAAACAGTGACAGACTTTATATTCTTGGGCTCCAAAATTACTGCAGATGGTGACTGCAGCCATGAAATTAAAATACACTTCTAGAAGAAAAGTTATGACCAACCTAGAGAGCATATTAAAAAGCAGAGACATTACTTTCCCGACAAATTTCTGTCTCATCAAAACTATGGGTTTTCCAGTACTCATGTTATGGATGTGAGAGTTCGACTATAAAGAAAGCTGAGCACCAAAGTGTTGATGCTTTTGAGCAGTGGTTTTGGAGAAGACTCTCAAGAGTCCCTTGAATAGCAAGGAGATGCAACCAGTTAATCCTGTAGGAGAACTGCCCTGAATGTTCATTGGCTGGAGCCAAGGGTGAAACTGGATGTGGCACATAGTTCTAAGAATTTCTTGGTTGACACAGGGGCTACCTACTCTGTCCTGACCTTCTACTCTGGAGTCTTCTCCTTCGAAACCTGTGCAATTTTGAGTGCTACAGGAAAAACAATTACAAAAAGACTCACCCAAGAACTCCTTTTTTGTTGGGATGGACAAACATTGTCCCTCCAGTTTCTGATGGTCCCTGAGTGTCCTACTCGCCTATTGGGAGCAGATCTTTCCCTGCTTTTGAAACCTTGCAGCTATTAAAGTCCTGGTAGAAGATGCTTTAAAACTCTTTCATGGGCAAACTATTTTTTACCAGCCTCCAAAGATGACTAGAAAGGTCCTTCAGAGGAACAGGCCGCCAAATGACTATAAGGCAAATGGTCTCCTTTTGTCCACTTGCCAATTAAACAACTCCCAAGGAGTTCAAAGACTCCTGTTGACCCAGCCCATCCAACGGAGTTAAGGATATAAATACCTACAAGTTAGCTCCTGCCAGGGTTTTTGTGGCTGTTGTTTTTAGCCACTAAGTCGTGTCCAGCTTTTGTGAGCCAGTGGACTGTGTAGCCCACCAGGTTACTCTTTCCACGGGATTTCCCAGGCAAGAATACTGGAGCGGGTTGTCATTTCCTTCTCCAGGGGATCGTTCTAAAGCAGGGGTCAAACCCGCATCTCCTGCATTGGAGGCAGTTTCTTTACCTCTGAGTCAATGGGGAAGTCCTGCTTTTGATAATTCACAACATATTCACTCAGTAGAAGTTGGCCTTTGCTGACAAAGGCTACCTCACTCAAGGTTATACCCATTTCTGGCAAGTTTCTCAGATCCAGTGCCTAGTGACATGGTCTCATTGCTTCAGTTTGGAACAATGTAAGTTCCTCCTCATTCCTTCGTGTCTCATGGGAGGGAATGAGGTCTTTGTTTTTTTTTTTTTTTCTTTTTCTTTTTTGCATTTCAATATCTCCCTCTACTCAAATCTGTTTTCTCCTTTCCATATAGGAACAGTTCCTGAGAGCACTCTGTAATAAACCACACATATATATATATATATATCTCAGATGCTATTTTCTGGAGAATGAATAAAACATCTTAAACTAAGATCATATCTTATAGAGGAAGTCAAAGTCATATAAACTGAAATAAGTTTTAAAACAGTGTAGAAGTCATAAAAGAAAAGCATATAAGCTAGTGGTTCAAATTTATAGTCTACTCACAAAGTATTAGGATGAAAATAGGATAACAGGATCTCTGTGGGTAAAGACACAACAGTGACTTCCTGGAGCAGTGGTGCTAGAACTTCATTCAACAAAAGAATCGGGTTAAAAACTTATAACAAATTCAGTTGGTTTGAGGCAGGGCTTAGGGATCTGTGTTTTATCAAGGTACTCAGAGATTCAGAGTAGAGAAAATTCATTAACAGCCCTCTCAGAATTGCTCATACTAACTTTAGGCGAAGTCTATGTGTCTTTAATACTGAAGCAAAAGAGGAAATAGGGTTTAAAAAAATAAAGTAAGGAAAACTCATGGAGAGAAGAAAAATTTTTGTTATTTTTTTTTTTTAAAGATCACACACAACTTTGCAAAGCAAAATTTATATTGGCTCAGTTAAAAAAAGAAAGGCTTTTTCTTCTTTTTTTTCTTTAATAAGAAGTGAATCAGATCGCCTTGTGAAAGTTTACCTCATACTGTAAACTATTTTAGTATATGCCCTTTGGACTATGTGAAAATCAGTTCCGGCATTTTAGAGTGAGAGCAATTATTGTTTTTCTTTGTAAAGAGCATTTATATTGTTAATCTTTGGGGTTTTGACCTCAGAGCTTTTGTTAATCTATGAATTTCCCCTTGGTGATCTTAATCACTTCCATGCTGGCAGCTGTACTTAATCCTAATGACTTCTAATTGCTGTCCCTGCTTAGTTGCTAAGTTGTGTTCCACGCTTTAGTGACCTTGTGGACACTAGCCCACCAGGCTCCTGTGTCCATGGAATTGCCCAGGGAAGATCAGGGAAGCCTGCAGCCCTGGGATCACAAAGAGCTGGGCACCACTTAGTGTCTGAACAACACAACAAAGAATACTGGAGTCGGTTGCCATTTCCTCTTCCAGGTGATCCACCTAATCCAGGGATCAAACCCATGTGTCCTGCACTGGAAGGCTGTTTCTTTACCACTGAGCCAAATACTTGTCCAAATAAAGAGGGAGGGGACAGTTCACATTTATTAACTACCTACCGGGCACTATGTTTGGTAATTTATGAATACTGCAGCCATGAAATTAAAAGACGCCTGCTCCTTAGAAAAGTTATGACCCAACC
This sequence comes from Cervus elaphus, assembly GCF_910594005.1. NCBI lineage: Eukaryota > Metazoa > Chordata > Mammalia > Artiodactyla > Cervidae > Cervus > Cervus elaphus. Next base: position 104,041,151 of record NC_057823.1, on the reverse strand, counting down.
CAGACAGCATATTAAAAAGCAGAGACATTACTTTGCTAACAAAAGTCTGTCTAGTCAAAGTGAAAAGTGAAAGAAAGTGAAGTTGCTCAGTCGTGTCTGACTCTGTGATCCCGTGGACTATAGCCTACCGGGCTCCTCCATCCATGGGATTCTCCAGGCAAAGCTTTGGTTTTACTAGTAGTCATGTGTGGATGTGAGAGTTGGACCATAAAGAAAGCTGAGCATCGAAGAACTGATGCTTTTGAACTGTGGTGTTGGAGAAGACTCTTGAGAGTCTCTTGGACTGCAAGGAGATCCAACCAGTCCATCCTAAAGGGAATCAGTCCTGAATAGACATTGGAAAAACTGATGCTGAAGATGAAACTCCAATACTTTGGCCATCTGATGTGAAGAACTGACTCATTTGAAAAGACCCTGATGCTGGGAATGATTGAAGGCAGGAGGAGAAGGGAACAACAGAGGATGAGATGGTTGGATGAATGAATTGACTCAATGAACATGAGTTTGAGTATGCTCCGGGAGTTTGAGTAAGCTCTGGGAGTTGGTGATGGACAGGGAAGCCTGGCATACTGCAGTCCATGGGGTCACAGGGAGTTAGACACGATTAAGCAACTGAACTGAACTGATTTCATTATAAGGGCTTCCCTGGTGGCTCAGATGATAAAGAATCTGCCTACAATGTGGGAGACCTAGTTTCAATCCCTGAGTTTGGAAGATCCCCTGGAGAAGGGAATGACAGCCTACTCCAGTATTTTTGCAAGGAAAATTCCATGGACAGAGGGGCCTGTGAGCTATAGGCTATGGGGTCACAAAGAGTTGGACACGACTGAGCTACTTATGCTTTCATTTCATTATAGTCAGATAATGTCTCAGTAATTTATAATTACCATTATTTCATAGTTAAAGAGATAAATAATATACCCAAATTTACAAATTTACAATGGGTAAGTTTGAATTACTTGCTTGCAAATCCAGATCTCCTCTTGGAATATTAGATGTACATATATGTTTGCCTGGTTTATTTTTCTGATTATCCCATAGTCTGTTCAAGTTCAACATATTTATAAGCTTACTTTATTTAGCCACGCCAACTCGACCACATCTTTTTTTACATTTCAGATAATATTCTAGTTACCTGCCTAGCTGATCAAGCTCATCAACCAAACCCCTTTCTTATTCATCAACTATACACAATTTTGTGTTAAACCATTCCAAAAGAATTTATCTTATAAATATCCCATAAGTATAATACTTACTTTTTCCTTGCTGATACTGATTTAGTCCAGGCACCAGTCATAGCTCACCTAGATTCTTGCAGTTATTTACTTATATCCCTGCCATCTAGTTTCTCCCTTTTAATGTCTTGAGTGGCCAAGAGAAGTCCATTTGTAAAACTTATGAATATGTCATTTTTCATTTGAGACTCAAGCCAAATTTCTTAATATATTATAACATCATCTTTGTAAACTTTATTCTATTTGTTTACATTAATTTCTCACAACTGCAGTGCTCTGGCTATGCAATTCTATCCTGCATGGTTAGATATAAGATTTGATTTGACTTAAAAAATACAAATAAGAATTTTTTTAAAGTTTATTTGATTTATTTAAATATAATAATAAACTGTTACATAGCAAAATAAATGGGTTACATGCTTTATGAAAATTAACCATATTTAAATATAATTTAAAAGAAAAGATAGCATGGATTTTTACAAATTTCTTCCATGTCTCATTTTATAGAAAGCTAGATTATCCTATTTATTTCTGCATTGCATTTATTGGAATATTTTGTTTTTTATTAAAGTATATGATAAAAACAAAGACTCAAATAGATAAATTACTTGAAAAGGAAGTGTTTAATAACCTTTACAGATAATCCTAGAAATTCTGCTTTGATAGTGAACCCAAATTGTCCAAATAGTATTTTTTTAAAGACTAGTTACAGTATGGTATCTGAAAATATATCAATGAACTTTCCATGTCCTGTTATATTAAAATTCATTGGCTTACCTTACACTTTGAATATATATTTAATCTAAAATTGTGTCTTTGTTCTTCATAAAATATTGGATCATTGAGTTATAGAGCTTTTTCAAATTTTGATGGGATTTATTACAAAACAGTACACATAGAAGCTTTCCAGATATTCTAATATGTTTTGGAGGATCGAATAGTATCATTGAGAATAAATCATGTCATTTTTGTCCCCTTCACGTGGCTGGCCTATTTCGTTTAATCTTCAAGAAATATTTTGCTAAATATCCAACTCTGAATCATTCTAGTTTATTGATTAGCCACTGTTTTGAGAAAAAAATGGTATTTAATAATAAAAGCAGCTAGTTTAGCCTACAACTCAAATAATCATACAAGTTTTATTTTTTCTTTTTGGATACAAGAGTAATAATTTGATATGCAATTCATTAATCATACCTCCCAGTTTGTCATGCACAATATTAAAAGCATGTGTATTCCAGAGTAAAGATTTAATCTGCCTTACTGAAGATACTCATTTTTAGATACAGGTTTTCTTTTTCTACAAGTGCATGATGGTGAAAGTATAAAATTCTGCTAATACAGTAGTGTGCTGCTACCTGAATTCAGGTTAAGACTAGCAGCGATTTAGTCACTAGTGCCTGAATAAACCATTTTGAAGCCCGAGGCAAAATGAAAAAAGTTTGTGTGTTTATGAATTTTACATATTTTTAATATTTTAACACATTTATATGTTTATATGTGTTTCTATATGTTTTGGGGCTTTCCAGATGGTGCAGTGGTAAAAAAATCTGCCTGCCAGTTCAGGAGACTCAGGTTCCATCTCTGGGTTGGGAAGATCCTCTGGAGTAAGAACTGGCAACCCACTCCAGTATTCTTCCCTGGAAATTCCCATGGGCAGAGGAGCCTGGCAGGCTACAGTCTGTGAGGTCCCAAAGAGTCGGACATGACTGAGCATAGCTCACACATATTTGTGTTATTATTTTTAATGGTTATTTTTTCCAGAATATTAATGTAGCTTAAAAATAATGAAATGTTGAAACTCTTTTCCTGAGACCACAATATTACATTGGTATATATTTTAATTTTTATTTTTTATCACATATTTCTGTATACATTTAAATTTTTAAATATTACACTAAAGTATTATCTGTATGGATTCCTGAGTATTTTGGTGTTCCCTTAAGTTTTGCACCCAAGGAGTGTGCCTCTGTCACTTTTATTGATGACATCAGTACAAAGTCAACACAATGAATGACAAATGACATCTTAATAGGGTATCATACAGTTTTGACCTCCTAAACCTCCTGAAAGTGTCTCAGTTACTGTGTTTGGGTCACATTTTAAAACCACTGCTTCAAGCTAAACCAATTAAAAAGTTAATTTAAAATAATGTTACTTCTAATTATTCATTCCCCTCCAATCTCACACACAAAAAGTAAAGCATATTGACTTTCAAGATTGTCACTATGTAGTATAGGGAAGTATATTAATTCCTTAAATATCCACATGTTTAAGAAGACTGTTACCAGGGACTTTAGACAGGGATATTAAACAAGATAGGAAGAAACACATTCAACATGGAAAGGAAAAAATAAAATCTTTCTGTGTTCATGACTTGTAGTAAATTAAATAAAATCTCTATGCCTATGATGTTCACATGTAACTCAATGAAGGGCTTAGAATGAACTTTTGAATACTGGCCGTATCATAGATAATTATGTGGCAAGTGATTGTGAGGTTTTTCAAACTGGCAATTTCTGTTGCTGTTGTTCATTATAATTAGAGTGAGGCACTTCTAATTACACATTTCCCAAATTGCAAAGTCCTTGAAATTAGGATCATACTTTTTACACATTGAGATACCATATAGCAGTAAGTGTCATGATTTAGACTTAAATGCTTGTTAAATTGAACTTCCTGCATAAACTGAAAGCCTACTATCATGGATGATATGATTTTATTTTCAAATTCTCAGAAAATACAAATGCTAAACTCAAAAATCAACCTATCTTTCATATCATAATGAACTCACATGAAATTCTAGAAGGTTGCAAAATTATTTTCAGAAACAATCATGATAAGAAAAAATTTTTAGAAAAATCCATAAATTTATATACACAATAAACAATCACCCTTAATCTTCATTTTAGTTGATCAAATTTGCATGTGGATAAAAATGGAAATAGTGACGCACTTATTTTAGGGGGCTCCAAAATCACTGCAGATGGTGACTGCTGCCATGAAATTAAAAGACATTTGCTCCTTGGAAGAAAAGCTATGACTAACCTAGACAGCGTATTAAAAGGCAGAGACATTACTTTGCTGAGACATGTCCGTCTAGTCAAAGCTATGGTTTTTCCAGTAGTCATGTATGGATGAGAGAGTTGGACTATAAAGAAAGCTGAGCACCAAAGAATTGATGATTTTGAACTGTGGTGTTGGAGAAGACTCTTGAGAGTCCCTTGGACTGCAAGGAGATCCAACCAGTCCATCCTAAAGGAAATGAGTATTCACTGGAAGTCCTGAATTTTCACTGGAAGGACTGATGCTGAAGCTGAAACTCCGATACTTGGCCACCTGATATGAAGAGCCAACTCATTGGAAAAGGCCCTGATGCTGGGAAAGATTGAAGGTGGGAGGAGAAGGGGTGATAGAGGATAAGATGGTTGGATGACATTACCAATTCCACGGACCTGAGTTTGAGTAAACTCCAGGAGTTGGTGTTGGACAGCGAAGCCTGGCGTTCTTCGGTCCATGGGGTCTCAAAGAGTCAAACACAACTGAGCGACTGAACTGAACTGAAACTATATATACTACCACATTTTTCAAAAGAAAAAAAAAAAAAACTTGTGTGAATCAAATTTTAGAAAAATTAGAGATAGCCCTTAAAGTTCTGAATATTCTTGGTTATAGATATTTGGTTAATTATTAAACCTTTATATCTAATTGGAGAAGGAAATGGCAACCCACTCCAGTGTTATTGCCTGGAGAATCCCATGGAGAAAGGAGCCTGGTAGGCTACAGTCCATGGGGTCACAAAGAGCCAGACACGACTGAGCGACTTCACTTTCTTTCTGTATCTAGTAGTAGAGCAAGGAAACAGTCAATATGTGATGTTAATTCTCTTGCTACACAGAAGATTTGCATATTATATCAAATTAAGAAGTTGTCTTAGGCCATACTGCCAAATAGGTGGGAAAATAATTTTGTCAAATTAATGTTAAAATATAAGTTGTTATTAAAACAAATTCTAGACTGTGAAGTTAGAAATGAGTGAGTGGTAAGATCAGTGTCACAGTCTAGGAATCATATGATTATAGTGTGTAATATAAAGTAATATGTGCATTTATTAGGTATCATGGGTATTCAATGTCACAAGTAAAAGCAAGATAATTTTCAAGTAACACAAAGAGTAGGGACGAACCGTTTTAATCACTCTGTGTTTAATGACGATGACAGCAAAATCATAACTTTATTCTAGGAAATGTTTTCTAGTAATTTATTCTGTTCAACCTCCCTCAGGTGGTAACAATCTTATTGTTGGATGGAAGCAAAGACTAAGACCTTCACATAAACTCGAAAGCCAGAGGATTTATAAACTGACATCTTATTCCACAGAGGCTTTTATATAGACTCACTGCATTTCTTAGTAAGGAAACTTCTTTCAGCTCACTAAAGGATTTAGAATCAAAAGTTCAAAAACTGAGCATTTTTAAACTGTTTCTACTTTCATAAGTGCTAAACTTTATGAAACTAAATCAGGGTTAGGGTGGAATGAAAGTTTCTCTTTAACAAGATAAATGCAATCAGTTTAATGAACTCTTCTTGGAGACAAGGATGAGATGGAAGAAATTATTTGTTCATTATGCTAATTAAAATAGGGGATCTAAAGTCTATGAAAACAAAATTGATTAAAGCATATTCAGTTTGTCTGCTTAGAGCTGTGAAGCACAAAAATCCATACTTAGTGTGCAAGCCATGGGTATTGATTGGAGGCTGCACATAATTATTATTATTTTTGCATGTGGTGAATATGGTTTTTGGTTTTTATCTATGATTGTTTGACATATTAAACACATATGGAAAATAGAAATTCAAGAAGAGGGAGATCACTACGCAAGGCAGAAGGAAACTCTTAATGTTCCGTTGCAATTAAGCAGCATATAGACTAAGGCACATAGGGAAAAGAAGAAAAAAAAAAAAAATCCTGATGGGCTTCTTTTATGAAACTGCTAAGAAGCCCAGCTGAAATAGTGTTCACAATATAAATGTTGGCTTGACAACAGAGAAAAAGGGTTTTCACCAGCTTTTTTCTATTAGCCAGTCAGAGGGAGCTTGCAGGGGTATAGGAGTTTAATCATCATTTAACAGTTCTTTTTGATCCACCCCCTATCCATGGTGAGGACTGGAAAGTGTTCTCCTTGCCCTCAGAGTTTCAATTGTTAACAAAAGCCCCAGTGTATGAGTGAATATGCATGACGTTGAACTCTGAGCTGTTGAAAAGAAAATAGAAACTTAACTTCTGAATGAGGTTGAATGTAGATCAACCTCTTTCCTAAGAGTCAAGAGATCAAATGGACTAAAATTTTAGAATTAATTTCAGGTGAAGCTTACTATGCTTTATGAGAAGTTTCCAAACATTTTATATGATGAAATATATTTCAAATTATAAGTAGAGAACTGGTGAAAAGTTTGGGATTTTCTGAAAGCTTTAAAAAATATATATAGTTTGAAGGAAGTGATATGTATTTATTAAGTAGATTCAGTACTACTCTTTGGCATTTTACCAGACCTATTTCATATAACTTAAATAAAGTTTTCTAAGTCAAGCAGATAGAAAACAGTTCTCATGTCTTACCACTTTATTAAGTTCTTCTTTTTGTCTTAAGACTTTGCTTAACCATGTATTTCACTGTGAGGTTTTATTCAGCATATATAGACAAAATCAGTTACACTCAGTATGAACTTCAAACTCTCTCTCTTTTGATTATAAGTTCTTTGAAAGTATTTTCAATAACCTAGATTCCAAAAGAGCAATGATATTGACAAAAGTACCCACAAATAGAAAACACTGCATCAATATCAACTGGATTTATTTGTACCCTTGGACATTATGGATACTATTCTCACTCATAATTTTAAAATGATTTGATACAGTGAATGGAAGAATGGAACTCAAATTTAAAAGGCATCAGTTTTGAATTCTGATACTAACACTTACAATCTTGGGACACTGGACAATGCATTACTCATATTTCCTTATCAGTAAAATAGAAGAATATCCTGATTCTTTCAGTGTACTCAGAGTGTTATTTGGGGATGATATACACCAGAATATAGTGTACTAGCAACATAAATAGGAATCACTCGGCTCCCTTCTAAACAAAAATTTCCGGGACCCAGAGGTGATTGATATAATGACATTTAGGGGTATATACCAAGAACCTGATTTTTAACTAATCCCCCTGCTAAAGTTTGATTGGCAATTTCAATGTAATTCCTAAGGAATAGTATGCTAATAAGTAGTTCTAGATATCATTTATATTTTTGTGTTAGTAGAGATCTCTTAGAGACCTTGTTTTCTTTCAGAAAAACTTAACCTACTAAAATAATAGTGGAAAGGGAACACACAGTTAAATTTTGATCCCTATTTAAATAGAATATTCTTATTCCATTATCATTATTACTGTTGTTCTTATAATTGTCATTCAGCTTTACCACATGATGGAAGTAGCACACACTCTGAATCTTAAATTTAACTTTTTGTAATTGAGCTTGAAACCATTTACCTAGATTGGGACTTCAGCTCACATGGCTAGGACTTGAACCCAGCCAAAACCCACAGTAGCTAGTCTCAGGACCTCTTTAGGACCAATCCTAACTCTAAACTTTTTCTTACCACATCACTGTCCCTTCGTGGTTGCCAGCTGAAACCGTGTACCTCAGATTGGGAGTTGAACCCAGACAAAACCCTGCTTGGGACTCGAACCCACGTGACTGGGACTTGAATCTGGACAAAACTCAGTTTGGGACTTGAACCCACGTGAGCAGAACTTGAACCCAGCCAAAACTCTGCCTGGGACTTGAACCCACGTGGCTGGGACTCAAACCCAGCCAAAACCCACAGTACCTGGTTTCAGCACATAATGAAGCTCAGGTTCTTAATGTCTTATCACAGAAAGAATTCAGTGAGAGACAAAGTGATAGGTAAGAAGTGGATTTATTCAGAGTTAGAGAGAGACACCCTCTACAGAGAGAAAGTGGGCCATGCAGAGGGCGAGTGCAGACACAAAATGTGGTGTGGTTAGTTTCTGTGGTCTGGGTGTTTCCTGTGCTAATGAGTGGGGGATCATTCCAATTATTCTTGGGAAAGGGTGGAGGTTTCCAGGCCACCACGCCCCCTTGGTCTTCTGTCAGTGCCTTGGAGCTGTCCTGGCACCTCTGCTGTGTCATTTAGCTTGCTGACTGAGGGCCAAAGTCCACTTGTCTGCCATCTAGGACCCATTTGATGCTAAACTGTCTGTATGGTGTCCTTGGGCTACATCCATCTTTTCAAAAGTTGTGCCTTGCCCCCTTTCCTCCTGTTACTCACTCACTCCGTAGCAACTTGGCTTGAGATCAGTTGTCCTCAAAGTGTGTCCTGAGAATGAGAAGCAGCGCTATCATCTGGGAACTTATTAAAATCAGAAAATCTGATATGGCACCCAGAAAGCTGTTTTTGTAGGTCTCTCTAAGTTCTTGGGAAGCATGCCAAATTATGGGAGTCACTAATGTCAGGTAAGTGTTGTAGGATAAATTGACTTACCCTCAGGATATATCCTACATTAAGCCTGGTTGATTGTCAGTGGGAAAAAGAAGCATATACTGTTTAACACATTGCATTTATCTTTTCTTAATTCAGGATAATTGTGCTGAGGCCAGTGCCACTTTTCACAACTTACCTGCTGTCAGGCCGCTCTATTTATGTCTTCTCAGATGCAGCCCAGAAAGTCCTCTGATTCTTATATTTGGGACTGACTCTAAGACAACTCCTGATAACCCTTAAAGATAAATTTTCTGGCAGGAGGTATCTGGTTCTTTCAGAAAAAGGCTTGATCTTTTCTCTATACCTAATTGTACTGAAAGATTAGCTATCTTTTCTCTTCTATTGGGAGCAGAGATAAGGGAGCTGACTGGAGTTTATTTTCAGCTGAAAGCCTACAGGGGAATGAAAGTTATGTTAATGGTGTGCTGAGAATTCTATTCTGACACCATTTGAGATCTGCCTGTAAAACATACAAAACAACACTATGTACATAATTTTTATCCAGTTTCTTGTAGTCACAATTTGGGAAAGGTAGTATATGAAAAATTAATTTCCTTTCACCTGTTTTTACTAGACTTATAATGGGAAAATGCCTGTGCTATTATGAAAACTTGTCAAAGCAAATCATTTGATTTTTTTTTTAAGATAAGGATGACATATTCTAGGCCAGTGGTTATCAAAGGGTGGTGCTTATAACATTGATTTTATTTAGTACAATGTAAAGATTTCAGCTGAGATGCACAAATGAGAAGTTACATTCTGTAATCCCTCCCTTCCTCTTATTTTCTGTCCTTTCCCTTCCCTTCTCTTCTCTCCTTCTGCTGTGATTTTGCTGTTCTGAATTCTTTTCTTAAATGAACCACTGCCAAATACCTGGCTGTTATCACTTCTGCCCACCAGGGTTCTTTCTGGTTGCCTTGACTAGGTATTTAGGAGATTTCCCAAACCTAATCCCTCCCAGGAACATCACAAGCAGCTCTGTATCCTCCAGGCACATAGTTAAAGCAGGAGACCACAGATCCATAAAATATGATACTGCTCTAGTGGATATGACTGACTAGGCCAAGCATTATTCAGGGCCAATCAAATTGCCTGTCCTGGAAACTGGAACAAAAATTCGCAAACCATGGGCTAGTGTATCTATGGATAGAGGAGCTATAAAATTGGAAGCTGGGTCAGTTACATCTTATTGTGTAAACTGGTTATCATAAAACTTTGCTCTTCAGAAACAAAAAAGTGAAAAACAGTGCCCAGAGAATTTCAGGGTGTAGAGATGGGAACAGAGAACCTTGAGGCTGTTTTGGTCCTAATTCTAATTTATTGCTAACGTTAGGATTTGCTCATATGCACTAGGGTGCGGGAAGTAACAATTAAACAAATCCTCCTTTTGCAATCAGTGAATTCAATGGAATCCTCTTACAGTTTTTCAAGCAAAAAGAAAAAATTTTGAATATATGTAGTATTATATTTGTGTTTCTTACTGCAAATGGACACTTAAGTTGGTCTTATAAACTAAGGTTAGAAACCTAAAGAACATATTGCACACTTCTGTAGTCAAAAGAGTCCCGGGTTAAGAAATTTTTTAAAAAGTACTTGATATTCATTTATTTACTCGGGGGGACTGCACTGGATCTTGGTTGCTGCACGGGCTTTTCTCTAGTTGCGGCCAGCAGGACTTACTCTCCGGGTGCGGTGAGCAGGCTTTTCATTGTCTCCGCTTCTCTTCTGGCGGAGCAAGGGCTCTAGGGAGTGTGGGCTTCGGTATTTGCCGTGAGTGGGCTCAGGAATTGCGAGTCCTGGGATCTAGGACACAGGCTCAGACGGGGTGGCGCACGGGCTTAATCCTCCCGCGGTGCAAAGGTCCTTCCGTGGTGCAAAGATCCTTCTTCCGCGGTGCAAAGATCCTTCTTCCGCGGTGCAAAGATCCTTCTTCCGCGGTGCAAAGATCCTTCTTCCGCGGTGCAAAGATCCTTCTTCCGCCGCGCAAAGATCCTTCCGCCGTGCAAAGATCCTTCCGCCGTGCAAAGATCCTTCCGTGGTGCAAAGATCCTTCTTCCGCCGTGCAAAGATCCTTCCGCCGTGCAAAGATCCTTCCGCCGTGCAAAGATCCTTCCGCCGTGCAAAGATCCTTCCGCGTCAAGGATGGAACCTGTGTCTCCCGCACTGGCAAGGGGAGTTCTTTACCACCGAGCCCCAGGGAAGGTCCTGAGCTCAAAGTATTAACACAAAGCAAAATTTTAGAACCGTTGCCCTTCTTTTGTGAAGGACTGTATTTGTGTTCTTTATTGATATTTTAAAATACTATGGCGCCTACAGTATTTCTTATTCATTGTGACTTTAAATCATGTTCTTTTGAAAATAGGTTAAATAGTTTATAAGGTTAATATGCTTTTAGATATTTGTCAAATTTTATATCTAAGAGTAAATTTACAAGAGGTGCATGATAACAGTATACTGCTCTCATATATATATGTATATATATACATACAGTACTTATTATTGGATGCTTTCATTTATTCTAACCCATAAATGAGAACCAATTCATTTTTAAAATAATGATAGCATCTTCAAATCCTAACATACTTCTAGATAATACAAATCATCTGAAAAATAATATTATCGTATTCCGGAAGAGAAAAAAAGAACATGTTTTACTTTAGTGTAAACGGAATGTCTCATAAATCCAATGTTCAAAATTTAAAAAGTAATGTTAAAAAATAAAAAAAAAAAAAAGGCAAAGATATTATGAATCTTACTACATTTTCCAGAATAAAATAAAATTTTTGTAAGCTCTATAATGTTATAAATATGTGAGTGATTTATTAAGGAAATTCACATATAATTTTTGTTCTTAGTTATAGAACTGAGATTAAATGCATAAACGTATAACAAAACAAATTATAATGAGAAAAGATGGAAAGTTTTGTTAGATGCCTATTCCAAGACACTTTCCTGGTTCACACTTTTCTTCTGAAACTACACTTTTGATGGTTCTTCCTTCAAATTGCAGTCACTTGGTGTATTAAACCGATACACAATGAATGTTATTTATCTGCAACTCATTTCTCAGATACTTTTGCAATCATATTTAGTTTTGAATTTCTAGATTTTCCATGTGTTTTTGGATAACAGTATTGTTTTAGATAAATTTCCTATAATTTCTAATTATAAAGTTTTAATTGGGAAAAACAGGGATACTAACTTTTATTGATTCCCTTTTGAGTGTCAATCACCTTCTATGGATTATTGAGTTATGCTAGCCATCCAACATATACTCAGCAATTTACATTTTGAGACTGAGATTTTCCCCTAAGTATCTGAGATTCAGAGCAATTGAGAAGCTTGCTGAAGAATTCAGAGCTTTGAGAATTGAAGCCTGAATTTCAATCACAAGCCTACCTTCTTTCTAATACATCTGTCACTTGTTTCAAGTAAACACTAATGTGCTGAATACATGGAACTGAATTTCACATCACTGAATGAATGGTTTGATATAAACATTTGTTTGATCGTATAGGACTGACTTTAATAGCTTGAAAGGTTTATATTTTAGCCATGTCAAAGTTTATGCGTTTGTTGAAATCAAATGAAGATGTGTAAAATGAAAGATAGCTCCACCTTATTAATTCTATGAAAATAAATTATAGAACTTTTGAATCCATGAAACATTGTTTTACAGACTTTTGTTTTAGATAATTAAGGATATATATTTGTTTTTCTTTCATGAAGCATAAGGAATAGGTCTAAAGCATAAAATGAGCATCTTAACTAATTTATTGTGCTTTTCAGCAGGCATTATATTCTCCTACTGGAGAGTTAAAATATGCAATATATATAATCTGTACCTAAAAAAGATAGGTGTTGATATTAACATATATTCCACATTTCACTGTTAATTCAATTATATGAGAGAAGAAAATATCACAATTATTATAAGGAGATTACTATAATTTGGCTGGGTTTACAATTGTCAGCTATAACATCCATGTATGTTTTGTATATTAATAAACAGAAAGTAATGAATTCTATCCTGCAAGCAAATATACCTTTACTCAGAACAAGATAACCACAGTAGCCAGAGTTTGCTGACATCTGGTTTCTCAACTAAGTCACAACCAAAAAGGTATCCAAAACAAGCAATTTTAAGTTAGGAATTTCCTAAGACAGAGCAATAGCCCTCTTCTGAGAGTATATGTGAGTACCGCTAGAAGGCTATGTTTGTATTGGGTGTGCGCCAGTTGTATGTGCAGTTTCTTCCTGTATGCTAAACCGTAACAAGGGCACGGAGACCAGGATCTTATTAATAAAGTTCTGCAGTCCACTGAAGACTGAAGGTCAATTCGAGATGAACACATATGGCAGATGTCTTAGAATAATTAAAAAAAATTACTCTTTAAGCTTTCTGATCTAAACAACATCTGGGGAGCTGAGCTGCAAGATATGGAGGAAAATGGCTTCTTCCTAGTGAACTGGAGCCATCTTATCAAAATTGTTTATTCAAAAATAAACAAGTAAAGGAAAAGAAAGGGAAAAAAGGAAGGGAAGTAAGAAGTAGAGAAGGGGAGAGAAAGTAAAGAAAGAAAGAATCATATAGGCCATTTGTTCAGTCCAGAATAACTAGAAAAATTGTGCCTTGACAAAGAATGCTAATTTTGATTTCTAAAAGCAGTCCAACAAATCTTTTCTAATTTAACTTCCAAACGATTTTCCATGTATTACTATACCATTGATCCCCCTTCACTTTGATCCTCAGTCTCTGCTGACTTTTTGTTATAGGCATGTATCGACTCAGTTTAGTTGCTCACTCATGTCTGACTCTTTGCGACCCCATGAACCGCAGCACGCCAGGCCTCCCTGTCAATTACCAATTCCCAGAGTCCACCCAAACCCATGTCCATTGAGTCGATGATGCCATCCAACCATCTCATCTTCTGTCATCCCCTTCTCCTCCTGCCCTCAATCTTTCCCAGCAGCAGGGTCTTTTCAAATGAGTTAGTTCTTTGCATCAAAGTATTGGAGTTTCAGCTTCAACATCAGTCCTTCCAATGAACACCCAGGACTGATCTCCTTTAGGATGGACCGTTTGAATCCCCTTGCATGACTGATACAAATTTGTTTCATATTTTAATTGTTTCTGACTTTTGGTGCATTCAGATCTTGCACCAAACCACTAGATGTTTTAAGGGACAAAAATGTCAACAGCTTTTTTTTTTTTCCAAATAGTAAGAAATAGTTATATTAATGTTCTTATACAAATCTCTTGTCTAGGTGTCAGTGAATTTCTGTAAAAGTTATATATCACATTTAATAAATTGAATAAGTTGAAACTTATTATATGGAAACTGGAACAATTCACATGAACTTTCCATTTATAACAACTAAAAATTTAGTACACTTAAATCATGCAGTCTTCTAAGGCATCTCTTCCTGCTTCAATAGAAATAAGTAATACTTATGTATCTACACAGAGCAGAAAGTATTATCATTGCTTGATTTAAGTTACTGTAACAGCAAAGACAATTTGGTATATAAATTTCTTTTGGTATATAAATATAGATAAGTATATATACTTATGTACACTATATATATAGGACAAAGCTTTATAAAAATATATATTTTCTACATCAGCTTTTATCAAATACAACACAGACTTTTGTCTTTCACTCATGTATTTTCTCTTTGCAGTGGTACCCAAAAGTTAACAGGGAGTAAATAAGATGTTTTTTGGCTTCAGGATCAATACTCTACATTGGACAAATACGGAACTCAAAGTGAGTTATTTAAGCATCAGTTTTTCTTTGAAAAATGTTCAGCAGTAGCAGCATCAATGAAAACTATCTCAAAAGGGAGGAGAAGGGCCATTTGGCCTACACTGATAGACAGTCTATAATTGTTGATGCTCACATTGAAGCCTAGGTCTATCTGTGTGTAAAACTTATGCATACTTTAAACAACTGTATTTTGATGCCTCGTAGTAATACATGTAAGCACTATGGGCCATATTTCCTTGCTTTGGAACCTGCATGCCTAATCCCTTTTGTGCATCGCCATTCTCTGGCTTTTGAAAAGTGATGCTAACTCAAGAAACGATGGATCATTTATTCTAGGGAGAGGATGCGACGTTGTACAAATACATCGCCGAAATAACATTACCTCACAGTGCAATCTCAGAAGTCAGTGGCCAAAGCAGGAAGCACTTGCAGGTTTGCTCCCCAGCTTACGGGCCTGCTCCCCCGTGTTTCCGGTCTGCCTTCACTCATGTCTCTGCAGGTTAGTAACAAGGCTTGTCTGATCTTCCCTAAGCTCGTTCCTGTTTCTGGGGTTTCTTCAGCTGAGACAGATAGATCTTGGATCTGCTCTACACGTTCTTTCCGACAGTGTAGGTAGGAGTCCAAGAGAAGTAAAAAAGCCATGAAGTAATTACACTCAAATTTGGTACGGGAAAATCATCACTTTTGCCATACTGTATTGGCCAAGCCAGTCAAAGGTTTATCTCTGCGTCACTGTGAGGACTCAACAGACTCTTGTGGAATCAACTCAATTATGGATAGTAACAGACATGGAGAATTGGATGATTTTTTCAATAAATCTACCACAGGAAATCTTACATATACTTTAACAGACATAAAAATGTCTCCCCAAAATGTTCAATCCTTATTTATAATCTTTACAGTTTAGTATTCAATTTTTGGTATACTAGAAAATTGCTTAAAATTAACTCAAACTATCTCAATGAAAAGTTTAACTAAATTTTTTTTTAAAATAGAATATTTGGATGCTAAATGTCACAAGGTGAGCAATATTAAAATTACATCTCTCTGTTTCAAATTTAACACTAAACTGAATAATCACTGATATCCTAAAACAGTAAAGTCAGCAACTTGGTATTTTGCTCTAGGAATCCCTCTTCTGAACAAACATCAATGGAGCAAAACATTTTTTTTTTTAATTAACAAATGCCAGGTCCATATGTTACCAACTTCTTCATTGGAACTCCTGTTTACATCATCAGGAATAATTTATGTAGCATATGGTCTTAAGAGGTAACTTTTATTTGGAATTTTAACTCCAAAAACAATCAGTTCAGTTCAGTTCAGTCGCTCAGTTGTGTCCGA
This sequence comes from Cervus elaphus, assembly GCF_910594005.1. Classification (NCBI taxonomy): domain Eukaryota; kingdom Metazoa; phylum Chordata; class Mammalia; order Artiodactyla; family Cervidae; genus Cervus; species Cervus elaphus. Next base: position 104,025,234 of record NC_057823.1, on the reverse strand, counting down.
CGCTTTGTGACCCCATGAATCACAACATGCCAGGCCTCCCTGTCCATCACCAACTCCCAGATTTCACTCAAACTCATGCCCATCGAGTCGGTGATGCCATCCAGCCATCTCATCCTCTGTCGTCCTCTTCTCCTCCTGCCCCCAACCCCTCCCAGAAGCAGGGTGTTTTCAAATGAAGCAGCTCTTCACATGAGGTGGCCAAAGTACTGGAGTTTCAGCTTCAGCATCAGTCTTTCCAATGAACACCCAGGGCTGATTTCCATTAGGATGGACTGGCCGGATCTCCTTGCAGTCCAAGGGATTCTCAAGAGTCTTCTCCAACACCACAGTTCAAAAACATCAATTCTTCAGCGCTCAGCTTTCTTCACAGTCCAACTCTCACATCCATACTTGACCACTGGAAAAACCATAGCCTTGACTAGACGGACCTTTGTTGGCAAAGTAATGTCTCTGCTTTTTAATATACAAAGGGCTTCCAATTATAATTTTGCCTTTTCCTCCAGTTATTACTCTTTTAAGGGATCAGGGGCTTATTAGCAAGAACGCTGTAAGAAATTTTAAAAGCCCACTAATTTACACACAAGATAGTTTTGCAAAACTGATATAGTCAATATATTAAAATAAAATAATACTATGCAAAAGTAATATGTGATAAAATATTTGTATTAATTATCAAATTAAAAACAATTTCCTTTAAGTGAATTCTTAACTTTTTCTTATTTTATTTTTATGTGTATTTGACATCTGAAGAAGAAAAACATAGCAGAATAAATGTTGTTCTTAAAGTTTTATCTGAAAATCAAACGGAAAAATACTAATGTCATAAAAAACCTATGGTTTACTTTGCCAAAATAAATTTTAGTGGGCTAACATAATCCAAGAATGTACAAAAAAATGCAGCATAAGAACACGAACATTAGAGTCTGACAAAAATAGGTATTAATTTAAACATGGAAATGCACGAACTGGATAGCTCTAATTTTTCTTGCCCAAGCCAGGGTTTTCTCATTTGTAATACAGGGATAACAGCGGTTCCATGCATCGATGGCGTGAGGATTAAATGGCTTCATGTGTAAAGGGAACTTTCCATAGTACCCGCAGAATCATCATCCGTTAAGAAAATACGCACCAGGCTAGCTGGAGCGTTTGTGTTTGTGCTTATTTTTGTCCTTGTTGGTGCTAAGGTTCTCCTTCACTTTTAGTTTCTCCCTCACCTTTTCCTTACACCTTTTCTTCCTCCTCCTCCTACTCTTTCTTCTTCTTCTCAGTATTCGCATTAATATTAGCAAGGTAATTGCTAAAGATGCAGTAAAACTAAATCAATTCACTGCTTATCGTATTATCACACTTTCCCTTCAATTAGCCAAGTGTGAGTGCTGTATAAGATCACAGGTCTAGTTGGCGTTGCACTTGGTAACTCAGACTGTTTTATTCTTCCTTTTTTTCATTCAGAGAATCTTACACGTAGAGCTTTTCATACACCGTAGGAATCAACTCACTCCAGAAAAATCACATTAATGACCTAGCAAGAAATTCACTATCACTTTTGCAAATTACAAGAGCCCTTTAGTGAGGTGGGAAATGAAGATGACATTTAAGGCTGATTTCCTATTAGGTTTTTTTCAGTAAAATACTGGACTGCTGGAAAATAAGCCATATGTGGTGCATGATAATACAGAGGGCGGCGAGTGAGTTAATTAAATGTGTAGAGTGATTTTTCTTTCTTTAGAAAGAAATCCATAAAAGAACTATAAGAAATAATTTTGTGAAATATTTTTACATTCCCCCTTAAAATGATGAATTTGTTTAAAGTGTATTTTTTAAACTCTCACAGGTGAAATGCCTCAAGGAATTATGGGTGGAAAGAAAACATTATTAGTAGTTGTCAGTTTTTTTTCTGAATATATATTATAGAAAAGAAAATAGAGATAAATGCTACACTGCTTGTTTTGTGGAAGTAAATATTCATACATATAAAATATGTTTATGGACTGCACTCAGATAAACAGATAAATACTAGTCATTTAGGAGCTTCCTATGGGGTGCTAGTGGTAAAGAACACGCTTGCCAATGAACGGGACTTAAGAGGCACGGTTCTATTCCCGGGTCAGGAAGATCCCCTGGAGAAGGGACTCGCAACCCACTCCAGTATTCTTGCCTGGAGTAGCCCATGGACAGAGGAGCCTGGTGGGCTACAGTCCAGGGTCACAAAGAGTCGGACCCGACTAAAGTGACTTAGCATGCATGCGCACACAGTAATACAGTACAGAAAAAAATTCAACTCATAAAGATACATTTTATGATATGATTATTGGAATATTCAGAGTTTGGCTGAAAGATGACTTTAGTTAATTGCCTATTTACATCTACAATGAAACAGATTTAATACCAGTTTGTCATTCTTCTTTTATAAACATATGTCAATTGGCAACTTATTTCTTACCAATTGGTGAGTTTGAAGTTCACACTGATATTTGGAAGCAGTCATGGTGTGGTGTGTATTTATGGACATCTGTATGTATGAGAGGGTGGGAAGTGATAGAGGGGAAAAGTGCATTATGTACCAATTTTGGATTCAGTTAAATGGATGAGAACTATAGAAATTTAAGACACATATCCTATCAGTATTCTCTCTGCATGCCTAATGAATTGGGACATTCATCTGCATTTGTCTCATAGCACAAAAATGCCTGGGGAAAGAAAGATTCCATCTAACTTTTCAAAAAAAAATCACCAATATTTTATACTGTAAATATTCCTTTTATATCATATTGTGAATTTTTCCTCTGGAAGAGTGTGATTGAAAATGCCAGTGGCTCTTTTAAACCTATTAGTTTTCTTTTATAAGTTATGACTAAAAGAATTTTAAAGTAAATGTCAAGACTTTTGTTGTGTTTATTATGAAGGTGTAAAGTATATAGATGTATATTTATATACCACATAATTACAGATCCCCTCCTACAGCTAATCATGCATGCATATCCATTACACTCAAAGCTTCCATTCCTTAATCAAGCATTCTGTGATTACGCAAATTTAAAAGATAACGAGGTACACCCTATAACAGACAGAAAATCAGCCTTGTTAAATATGTCCTGAAAAATGAGAAAATTGAATCTTTGGTCTTGAAAATCTTAAGTAACTTGCATAATTAGTGAATTAGCCACATAGAGGAAAGCGGCACATTTTCATGTATTGTATTAGTTATCTCTTTGCCTTTATTTGGTTGTTTCTTTTCCTCATTGTCAGTGATTAAATACTCCCTAAATTTCTGGTCATCTCCAGCAATCAGAAGAATGATGAAGTACATAAAAGAGAGCTTCAATCCAAAACCATATTTGTCATGACTATTGCCTATTGCTGGTTCAGAATTTTGTTTTTTAAGGATTTACTCTGCATGAATCATTTGCCTAATGAAAGCTGTGATACTTTCAAGAATCGATGTAGAATTTTAGGTTTTGGTGCTTTCTCAGCCAGATATATTTGGCAGCAGAGTAAGTAACTGTGTTTTTCATACTTTTCTCTCATCTTGTACTGTGTTGATCTCTTCCATGTAATTTTGCTTTAATCATTGCAGTGGACTGCAGAATGGTCTTATGCAAGTCAAAGTACATTTTTACTGAAAGTTTTCATTTTTTCCCTTTTGGAAAGAAACTCATGGCTTGGGAAGAGTTGGAACAAAATGAAAATGTGTTATATTTTCCAGCTATTTCTGTTAATAGGTCCTTGTTAAGGGTGGATTAGTAAACACTTCCACTTAAAAAGACAGGAATATATCATAACATAAATATTATTTTCAGTAAAATATAAGAAGAGTGATTACAGATTATTTTAGGAGCCCAATAGGTGTTCAACAATTCAATGTGATTTAGGATTAGTAAGAGGCCTCCCCATCCTAGGATATTTTGTCTAGCTGTATGTGATAGAAATTGAAATGTTAGTCATTCTTTCAATATATTAGCATAATGTGAGAGGCATATTCACTTTAGGTGGAATAGAAAGTCAAAAGTATAAGATCAATATTTAAGTGCTAATACTTGTGAATTTTATTTAAGTTCTATTCTTTCAAATATATTACACCTTGTTGATTATTTGCATCAGATACTTGTATTTGAAGACCCTAACAGTGTTTCACTTTTCTAAAATTCTTAGTCATTTTCCTTCTTTTCAATAGTCTCTATATCTCTTTGTCATTCAAATCTTTACTTCTTATAGTCTTTCTGATCACTGCTGCAATGTACTTTATATTTTTTCATGGGATTATATTTGAAGATTTTTTAATCATTATATATTTATTTCTTCAAATGTTTCTTGCCATTGAACAAATGATATTTCCCTCCCTTTGGAAAGGTAGTAGACAGAACCTAGAGTATAGAAAATCAATTAATTAGGTGAAGAGAGATTTTAGCTTATAGTAGATACTTTAATTTGAAACCAAGCACTTTTGAAATGAACACTTCACATGGACATAAGCATATTAAGCTTCCAAAGACTCGATTTGAAATACTCTGCCAGGCTGTACAATACTGCTGTTGCTCTTCGGTGACCCAGTCATGTCTGACCGCTGGGGACATCTTTACAGGGCGAGAGACTAGACTGTTGTAAATAGATCTAATGACAGTGGCCGGTAGAGTCGGGAGTGGTACAGGTGAAGCCCGAGACAGGAAGGCCACGGCAACATGCATTCTAGACATGTTGAGAGGAAATTCAGTATCAGATGCTTGTTCTTCGCCTGTCAATTAGAGACCTGGCAGGAGACCATCTAGTATGCCAATGGAGAAGCCACAGGTTACCTCTGGCATTTTGATAAATATATGCTCAAAACAGTGTAAGTTTGTAAACATAAGTGAGTCCCTATCCTCTAGTCAAGATTAGTATAAAATAGCAAACATTTATATAAAATTTAATAGTTTATTATACAAATATTTATTGAGCCTCTACCATGTTATGTAGAAAGAAAACAATGTCGCTACACTCACAGAATGGACTTCTAGAGAGAAAGGAGGGCTAAGATTGAGAGTTTTCAGATATCAGCAGAATTAGGTGCTTCTCAGCTGAATTGAATTTGTTATAGCAAATAACATTACATTTTTTGGAAATCTGAGTAGTGAATATACACAGAGAATGTACATTTAGAACTTGGAATCCTTACACAGAGTTCAGGCCTTTGGATCCTTTATTAAACTTTAGAGACAAGTGAAAAGGCAACAATCTTCCCTGGTGGCCCAGTGACTAAGGCTCCAAACTCCCGGTGCAGGAGGCCTGCATTTGATCCCTGGTCAGGAGAAGGCAATGGCAACCCACTCCAGTATTCTTGCCTGGAAAATCCCATGGACAGAGGAGCCTGGTGGGCTACAGTCCCTGGGGTCGCAAAGAGCTGGACACAAATGAGCGACTTCACTTTCACTTTCAGGGAAAAAGATCCCACATGCTGCAATAGGAGTTCTCACGATGCAACTAAAGTTCCTGTATACCTCAAGGAGTGTCTGCAGTCCTGTGTGCCACAAAGAAGCCTGGGTGCAGAAAAAATAAAATAAATTAAAAAAATGTATACGCCAAAAAAGAAAAAAGATCTTAAAAAAAAAAAAGGGACAAAAGCAGAAACAATTATATTTTTAAAAGAAACATTACATGTTATTTTTCAGATTCAATTTTTATTTTATTTTATTTTTTTAATTAGCAGCGGCAGTTTTCACTTGACCCCTGGTTGTTTCTGCTTTCATTTTATGGAGAAATCAAGAGTAATCATATTCTGTTGAAACTTAAAATATTCTTACATATTGCATAGAGAAAGAAAAGACTAGATAGACAGAAACATGGATATGCAAACAGACACACATTTCTTAACAGCATCCCCTCAAAATTCAACATTTATCAGCTTAATTGATAATAACTCTTATACTGACAGTTCCTGGTACCTTGTTGATGCTCATTTTACATTTTAAATGTATTAAGTTATTCATCAGCAAGTATTAGATACACTGTTGTACAGCTACGGCTTCCCTGAGAGCTCAGCTGGTAAAGAATCTGCCCGCAGTGCAGGAGACCCTGGTTTGATTCCTGGGTCAGGAAGATCTGCTGAGAAGGGATAGGCTACCCACTCCAGTATCCTTGGGCTTCCCTTGTGGCTCAGCTGGTTAAGAATCTGCCTGCAATGCGGCAGACCAGGGTTCCATCCCGGGTTGGGAAGATCCCCTGGAAGGGAAAGGCTACCCACTCTCCAGTTTTCTGGTATGGAGAATTCCATGGACTACAGTCCACGGGGTCACAAAGAGTCAGACCCAAATGAGTGACTTTCACTTTAGTACAGCTAGGTTTATAATACTTATTTAGTGATGATTTTCATGTACAAATTTTCGTTTTAACTATATATCCCCTGAGGAAGCTTAACTAAAGTTAGGTAAATTGCCATTGTTCTACAGAAAAGTAGAAAGTCCTATTGGTAGTAGAACTATACTCATGGGATCCTAGAGTTGGGTTCCTGTTCTATTAAAAATAAAAATTAAAAATGAGATCATTAGACTACACAGAAACTGAGAAATGGAAGATAGACACCCTGAGAAAGTGAGGGGAGTACAAAGACACATTTTCCTTTATTTTGCAATTTTGCCCGGAGCTTGCTTTGTTTTCCAGTTATGATTTATGACTATGGGAGATCCCTGAGCACTTACATGATTCCACATTATCATCTTTCTACTTTCTGGAAAGATTTAAGTACATTTGAACAGCTGACATTGACACAAAGTTTTGTTTAGCATGGAAGTGCTCCAGGAATTTCAGATCATACTTGGGAGACTACTTGTCACCTAATGGTATTATACATGACACTTCTGTGGAGAAATTTACAATATTTAACCATCTGCAAATATGTATTAAAAAAACAGAGGGAGTGAAGACACACAGCAATGCTTCATTTACCCTTTCTTCCTTAGACTAAATGTGAGAAGTTTGTCTTTGATGTCTTTAACACACAGGAGACCACTGCTGCTAAATGCCAACGTAGTCACCCACACAGAGTTGATCAATGATTTAGCATTTGTCTGCTGGAGTCAAGGCAGGAAATGCTTGTTTCAAATGGCAATAATTTCTATCCTGTTCACCTCCAAGAAGATTTGGAGTAAATGCAGGCTTTTATTTTTATCAGAAAAAAAGACCTCGTCATAAAAAAAACAGACTGACTTGAGCAACTTATCCCTAAATGGGAGGAAGTGTTGGGAGAGAATTTCCCAAGATAAGTTTTCCTTTTCTCATTAATGTGTTGTCCTGTGTTAAGTCACTTCAGTCATGTCCAACTCTTTACGACCCTCTGGACTGTGTAGCCCACAGGCTCCTCTGTCCATGATAGTCTCCAGGCAAGAATGCTGGGGTGGGTTGCCCTCCTCCAGGGGATCCTCCTGACCCAGGTATCAAACCCAAGTCTCTTATGTCTCCTTCTCTGGACTGTGAGTTCTTTACCATTAGTGGCCCCTGTGACTGTATATGAAGAGAAAATGGGAAACAGGGCTGTTAACTAGTCAAAGAGCTAGGTAAGCCACTGTTAACTTCTCCTTAGTATGATATATAGAACTATAAAATAAAATCTATTTTTATGACTTTAAAATGCAGCTAGGGGAAAGCAGGAAAAGCATGCCTTCAGATTTATTTACAATTCTATGAATGGCTTTGCATGGCCCATTTTTAAGTTTGTGAAAACATTACTTGCATTATTGCCATTTATAGTACAAATTGTATAGGAGACTAATGCTGAAAAGTTTTTGACTACACTGTTCTGAAATAAAACAATACAAAGGCATGCTATTCTTTAGGATACATGCATGCTCAGTCTCTGTCATGTCCATCTCCTTGAGACCGCACAGACTATAGCCCGCCACACTCTTCTGTTCAAGGACTGTTTCATCCATGAGTACTGGAGTGGGTTGCCATTTCCTCCTCCAGGGACTCTTCCAAACCGAGGTGTATCCTGTATTGGCAGGTGGACCCTTTACCACTCCACCACCTGGGATCATCATCCTTTAAAGTATGCATCTGTTATAACATGCTTACAGCAATTTGGAGAGAAAATATACAAAAAATATATACAAATTCATAAATATGTCCAAGTAAAGAAGGAAAAACAAAACCATGCAATAAGAAATGAAAGTGATTTTGAGACAAGCTGGGTGGGAAGCAAATTATTTATACAGAATTGGAATCACAAATATTTGATTTTTGACATTTATAAAGGCATTTAATATTGACAAGCTAAAGAAGAAAAATCATAAGATTATATTAATTTAAAGAAAAGAGCATTTTACAAATCATCCATTCTAACCCATTACAGCACCCATATAACATCATATGTAGCAGTGAATATCATTCCCCTAGGACTGGGAATGAGGCTTTTTCAATAAAGCACTAGAAATTCTAGCCATTGAAGTAAGTAGAGAAAAATAAATAAAAGTATATATAATGGAAAATGAAAAAACTGCCTCTGTATGCAGATGACATGATTGCAGAAGTAGGATAATGGAAGGAATCTAAAGAAACACTTGGAGAATGAAAAAGTGAGCATACTAAGATTGCAGGATAAGACTTTAATTGGGGTCTGAGTTCATTTTTGATGTTTGACTGCAACATCTTTTAAGCCTCGTTCTTCATTTTCTCCTTGTGAACCCCATCTGTATAAGCTGATGAGAAATTCTAAGTGGATTTTCCAGTGGGGAATTTAAACTACACACGACCCTTCCAGTGTTCAGGAATGCTTACCCTGACCTCTCCCTCAATCACAATGTAAACACAGGCCCCGTGTTCCTTCCTTCTCTCTCAAACCCTTTAGGACCTGCTGAGATGCCTGGACTAATCCCCCAGAGACTTCAATAGTGGTAAATCTTTTCATACTGTGTTGGTTGTATGTGATATTGTGAGTCTCAGTAACTCAACCAGACTTTATGTGGGATCCATCTGCTTCTCTAGATGATCAGAAAAAGACCAGAACATTTAAAAAAAAAAAAAAAAATCTGTTGTTTTTCCTTATACAAACAACGAACACCCAAAAATTAAAATTAAAAGCACAAAACCATTTATAACTATGCCAAAGAAAATGAAACACTTAAGAATGTACTTAACAAATTGTGTAAAGGAAATGCATGTTGAAAAATAGGGTGGACCTAAAGTCACAGACTAGCTCCTCTTGGCCGTCCTGCACCTGGCGCAGCTGCTGCTCCTTGGGGGTGGCGTAGCTCCTCTTGGCCGCCGCCCCTGGCCTGGGTGTGGGGAAGCCTCTCTGGGCCACTCCTGCACTGTTGCAGCCTGGCGCTCACGGTCACTGCCCCTGACCTTGGCGAGGGGTAGCTCCTCACGGCTGGGCTTCTGCGCGGTCCTGCATCCGTCAGGAGGGGCGGCTGTGAGGAGATACCCCCCGTCCAAGGTAAGAGAAACCCAAGTAAGACGGTAGGTGTTGCAAGAGGGCATCAGAGGGCAGAAACACGGAAACCATAATCACAGAAAACTAGCCAAGCTGATCACACGGGCCACAGCCTTGTTTAACTTAATGAAACTAAGCCATGCCATGTGGGGCCACCCAAGACGGATTGGTCATGGTGGAGAGGTCTGACAGAATGTGGTCCCCTGGAGAAGGGAATTGCAAACTACTTCAGTATTCCTGCCTTGAGAACCCCATGAACAGTATGAGAAGGCAAAATGATAGGACACTGAAAGAGGAACTCCCAGGTTGGTAGGTGCCCAATATGCCACTGGAGATCAGTGGAGAAATAACTCCAGAAAGAATGAAGGGATGGAGCCAAAGCAAAAACAATACCCAGTTGTGGATGGGACTGGTGATAGAAGCAAGGTCTGACGCTGTAAAGAGCAATATTGCATAGGAATCTGGAATGTCAGGTCCATGAATCAAGGCAAATTGGAAGTGGTCAACAGGAGATGGCAAGAGTGAATGTTGACATTCTAGGAATCAGCAAACTAAAATGGACTGAAATGGGTGAATTTAACTCAGATGACCATTATATCTACTACTGTGGGCAGGAATCCCTTAGAAGAAATGGAGTAGCCATCATGGTCAACAAAACAGTCTGAAATGCAGTACTTGGATGCAATCTCAAAAATGACAGAATGATCTCTGTTCGTTTACAAGGCAAACCATTCAATATCACAGTAATCCAAGGCTTTGCCCCAACTAGTAACGCTGAAGAAGCTGAAGTTGAACAGTTCTATGAATACCTACAAGACCTTCTAGAACTAATAACCCCCCAAAAAGATGTCCTTTTCATTATAGGGGACTGGAATGCAAAAGTAGGAAGTCAAGAAACACCTGGAGTAACAGGGAAATCTGACCTTGGAGTACAGAATGAAGCAGGGCAAAGGCTAACAGAGTTTTGCCAAGAGAAGGCACTGGTCACAGCAAACACCCTCTTCCAACAACACAAGAGAAGACTCTACACATGAACATCACCGGATGGTCAACACTGAAATCAGATTGATTATATTATTTGCAGCCAAAGATGGAGAAGCTCTATACAGTCAGCAATAACAAGACTGGGAGCCGACTGTGGCTCAGATTATGAACTCCTTATTGCCAAATTCAGACTTAAACTGAAGAAGGTAGGGGAAACCACTAGACCATTCAGGTATGGCCTAAATCAAATCCCTTATGACTATACAGTGGAAGTGAGAAATAGATTTAAGGGGCAAATCTGATAGACACAGAGCCTGAAGAACTATGGATGGAGGTTCATGACATTGTACAGGAGACAGGGATCAAGACCATCCCCATGGAAAAGAAATGCAAAAAAGCAAAATGGTTGTGTCAGGAGGCCTTACAAATAGTTGTGAAAAGAAGAGAAGTGAAAAGCAAAGGAGAAAAGGAAAGATATTCCCATTTGAATGCAGAGTTCCAAAGAATAGCAAGGAGAGATAAGAAAGCCTTCCTCTGTGATCAATGCAAAGAAATAGAGGAAAACAACAGAATGGGAAAGACTAGAGATCTCTTCAAGAAAATTAGAGATACCAAGGGAACATTTCATGCAAAGATGGGTTTGATAAAGGACAGAAATGGTATGGACCTCACAGAAGCAGAAGATATTAAGAGGTGGCAAGAATACACAGAAGAACCATACAAAAAAGATCTCCATGACCCAGATAACCACGATGGTGTGAGCACTCACCTAGAGCTGGACATCCTGGAATGTGAAGTCAAGTGGGCCTTAGAAAGCATCACTACAAACAAAGCTAGTGGAGGTGACGGAATTCCAGTTGAGCTATTTCAAATCCTAAAAGATGATGCTGTGAAAGTGCTGCACTCAATACACCAGCAAATTTGGAAAACTCAGCAGTGTCCACAGGACTGGAAAAGGTCAGTTTTCATTCCAATCCCAAAGAAAGGCAATCCCAAAGGATGGTCAAACTACCGCACAATTGCACTCATCTCACAGGCTAGTAAAGTAATGCTCAAAATTCTGCAAGCCAGGCTTCAGCAATTCGTGAACCGTGAACTTCCAGATGTTTAAGCTGGTTTTAGAAAAGGCAGAGGAACCAGAGATCAAATTACCAACATCTGCTGGATCATCCAGAAAGCAAGAGAGTTCCAGAAAAACATCTATTTCTGCTTTATTGACTATGCCAAAGCCTTTATCTGTGTGGATCACAATAAACTTTGGAAAATTCTGAAAGAGGGGCATACCACACCACCTGACCTGACTCTTGAGAAACCTATATGCAGGTCAGGAAGCAACAGTTAGAACTGAACATGGAACAACAGACTGGTTCCAAATAGGAAAAGGAGTACGTCAAGGCTGTATATTGTCACCCTGCTTATTTAACTTCTATGCAGAGTACATCATGAGAAACGCTGGGCTGGAGGAAGCACATGCTTGAATCAAGATTGCCGGGAGAAATATCAATGACCTCAGATATGCAGATGGCACCACCCTTATGGCAGAAAGTGAAGAGGGACTAAAAATTCTCTTGATGAAAGTGAAAGAGGAGAGTGAAAAAGTTGGCTTAAAGCTCAACATTCAGAAAACTAAGATCATGGCATCTGGTCCCATACTTCATGGGAAATAGATGGGAAAACAGTGGAAACAATGTCAGACTTTATTTTTTTGGGTTCCAAAATCACTGCAGATGGTTATTGCAGCCATGAAATTCAAAGACGCTTACTCCTTGGGAGGAAAGTTATGACCAACTTAGATAGCATATTAAAAAGCAGAGGCATTACTTTGCCAACAAAGGTCTGTCTAGTCAAGGCTGTGGTTTTTCCATTGGTCATGTATGGATGTGAGAGTTGGACGGTGAAGAAAGCTGAGCGCAGAAGAATTGATGCTTTTGAACTGTGGTGTTGGAGAAGACTCTGAGAGTTCCTTGGACTGCAAGGAGATCCAATCAGCCCATCCTAAAACAGATCAGTCCTGGGTGTTCATTGGAAGGATTGATGCTGAAGCTGAAATTCGAGTACTTTGGCCACCTCATGCGAAGAGTTGCCTCATTTGAAAAGACCCTGATGCTGGGAGGGATTGAGGGCAGGAGGAGAAGGGGACGACAGAGGATGAGATGGCTGGATGGCATCACCGACTCGATGGACATGTGTTTGAGTAAACTCTGGGAGTTGGTGATGGACAGGGAGGCCTGGCATGCTGCGATTCATGGGGTGGCAAAGAGTTGGATATGACTGAATGACTGAACTGAACTGAAAGTCATAGAGAGGCTTCCCAGATGGCTCAGTGGGAAAAAAATGTGCCTGCCAATGCAGGAGACAGTGGTTTGAGCCCTGGGTCAGGAAGATCCTCTGGAGCAGGAAATGGCAACCCACTCCAGTATTCTTGCCTGGAAAATCCCAGGGACATAGGAGCCTAGTGGGCTACAGTTCATGCGGTGGCAAAAGAGTCTGACATGATTTAGTGATTAAACAACAACAAAGTCATAGAGAGGCAAACCATGATCATGGAATAGAAGACTCAAAATAGTAAATATGTCATTCAGATCTATAAATTTAACATAGTAAGTATCGAAATTCTTGCAAAATGTTTTACAAATACAGACAAAACTATCTTCAAATGGATATAAAAATGTAAAGAAAATAGAATTGCTAAGGCGATCTTGACAATGAATGATGTAGAATAATCATTCTACTGAACTGAATATTGTTTTACCATGTAGCTACAGTAATTGAGAGACTTGCTTTAGTAAAGTAATGCATAGAATAGTGGAATCAGATATATAACTATACAATATGCCCAACTGATTGTTAATAAGGTACAAAATAATTCAGTAGAGGAGAGATATCCTGTTAATAAATAGTGCCAGAGTAATTGGTTATCCATAAGTAAACTAAAACCTAAACTTCATACATTATTAAAAAAAATAATTCAAAAAAAAAATAATTCAAAATGGAACACAGACATAAGTGTAAAACATAAAGCTTATGCAAACTACAAACAAAAAAAAGGAGAACTTACTAAGTGAGCATGGTTAGGCACAGTTCATAGTCTTGGCATGAAAGATAAAGTCTATAGGACAATATGATAGTTGTGTCTCATCAAAATTAAAAACATTTCGTCTGGAAAGACTCATGTGGACATCCTATGACTTAAGAGGAAAATCAAACAAAAAAGACAAATAGCCTGATTAAAAACAGGCAAAGACTTGAACAGACAGTTTTCCAAAGAAGACATACAAATGGCCAATATGCTATTGTGAATGAAATGTAAAGCTGGTCAGCATTATTAAATGTCAGGAAAAGCAAATCAAAACTACACTGAGATATTGTCTCACACCTGTTAGTTTGAAGTGAAGTGAAGTGAAGTCGCTCAGTCAGGTCCGACTCTTTGCGACCCCATGGACTGTAGCCTACTAGGCTCCTTGGTCCATGGGATTTTCGAGGCAAAAGTACTGGAGTGGGTTGCTATTTCCTGTTAGTTTAGCTGTTGTCAAAAAAAAAAGAAAAAAGAAAGAAAGGAAAAAACCTAACAAGTGTTGCCAAGGATACCAAAGAAGGGAAGCCTCTGAACATTTTTTAAGGAGGTATACAATGGTATAACAGCTATGGAAAAACGATATGGTATTTCTTCAAAAAATTAAAATACAACCTCTATATGATCCAAAAATCCCATGTCTGGGTATATACCTCCAAAGGAATTAAAATGAGGATCTCAAAAAGATATCTTCATTGCAGCATTATTCACAGCAACAAAGATATGGCAATTACCTAAATGTCCATCAACAGATGAATAGATGAAGAACAGGATATATGCATATGATGGGGTATTAGTTCAGCTTAAAAAGGAAGGAAATTCTGCCACTTTTCAACAATATAAATGAATCTGAAGGATAGTCTACTAAATAAAAGAAGCTAATCATAGAATGAAAAACAGTACATTATGGGCTGCCCACTCCAGTATTCTTGGGATTCCCTGGTAGCTCAGCTGGTAAAGAATCTGCCTGCAATGTGGGAGACCTGGGTTTGATCCCTGGGTTGGAAAGATCCCCTGGAGAAGGGAAAGGCTATCCACGCCAGTATTCTGGCCTGGAGAATCCCATGGACTCTATAGTCCATGGGGTCGCAAAGAGTCAGACACGACTGAGCAAATTTCACTTTCACTTTCCACTTATATAAGGTATTTAAAATAATTAAACTCATAGAAACAGAGAACATAATAATGGTTGTGTGTGCTGGGAGTAGGGAAAATGGGGAACTGTTGTTCCATGAATGTAGATTTTATTTATTTATTTTATTTATGCCAAAGCTTTAGAGATCTGCTATACAATATAATGCCTATAGTTAACAATGTAGTATCGCACATTTCGAAATTTCTTAAGAGCTTAGAGCTCATGTTAAAAGTTCTTGCCACTTGCACAGAAAGAAACTCCAAAGCCAAAAACCAAAACAAATGGACCCAAGAAAATTTGAGAGGCTTGGATATGTGTGTTAGATTGATTTTGGTGATAGCTTCATTACAGTTCATGCATGCATGTCCAAATTCATTAAATTTTACACATTAAATATATTTAGTCCTTTGCAATAAACTCTTCCTCAGTAAAGATGCTTTAAAAAAAGCAATGTGAAGAACATGAGAAAATAAACTACGTTTTGAGGAAAAATATTTATAAACTATGTATCTGCCATAGGATTAGTATTTATAATAAACAAAGAACTAAATATTCACCACTGAAATATGGATAAGAGCCATGAACAGAAATTTTGCTGTAGATATTTAGCATCATAACCATCAGGAAAAGGAAAATCAAAACTACAAAAATATATCTCTGCATACTTCCAAGAATACCTTTTAAAATAGTGATAAAAATAAATGCTGGTGAGAACATGGAGAAATCATATCATTCAGACAGTTCTTGTGGGAATACAATGATATAGCCAATCTATAAAATAGCTTGTCACTTTCTGCTAAACTAGATGTGCAATTGCTATAGAAAACAGCAATTGCATTCTCAGATATTCACCCTAGAGAAATAGAATTTTTGTTCACACCAAATTCCATATATGTTTTCATAGAAATTTTATTTGTAACATTCATTTTATTTGTAATATACAATATTCTTTGATTTTCTTCAAAAGGTGTATGGATAAGCAACTGTGTATTAGAAATGTTGTTGTTCAGTCACTAAGATGTCCAACTCTTTGCCTTCTCATGGACTGTAGCAAGCCAGGATCCTCCATCCCCCACTATCTCCCAGAGTTTGCTCAGATTCATATCCACTGAGTGTGTGATGCTATCTAACCATCTCATACTCTGCCATCCCCTTCTCCTTTTGAATTCAATCTTTCTCAGCATCAAGGTCTTTTCCAATAAGTTGGATCTTTGCATCTGGTGGACAAAGCATTGGAAGTTCAGCTTCAGCATCAGTCATTCCAATGAATATTCAGGGCTGATTCTTCATTTAGTATTGACTGTTTGATCTCCTTACACCCCAAGGGACTCTCAAGAATCTTCTCCAGTGGCACAGTTCAACGTATCAATTTATTGGCACTCAGCTTTCTTTATAGTCTAACTCTCACATCTGTACCTGACTACTGGAAAAAAAATATAGTTTTGACTATGCAGATCTTTGATGGCAAAGTGATGTCTCTCCTTTTTAATATGTTGTCTGGGTTGGTCATAGCTTTCCTTCCAAGGAGTAAGTGTCTTTTAATTTCATGGCTGCAGTCACCATCTGCTGTGATTTTGGAGTCTAAGAAAATAAAATCTGTTACTGCTTCCACTTGTTCTCCATCTATTAGCCATGAAGTGATGGGACCAGGTGCCATGATCTTAGTTTTTTGAATGTTGAGTTTTAAGCCACTTTTTATCACTCTCCTCTTTCACTTTCATCAAGAGGCTCTTTTGTTCCTTTTCGCTTTCTGCCATAAGGGTGGTATCATCTGCGTTTCTGAGGTTGTTGATATTTCTCCCAGCAATCTTAATTTCAGTTTGTGCTTCATCTAGCCCAGCGTTTCTCATGATGTACTCTGCATAGAAGTGAAATAAGCAGGTGACAACATACAGTCTTGTCTTACTCCTTTCCCAGTTCTGAGCCTGTCAGTTGCTTCATGTTAGGTTCTAACTGTTGCTTCTTGACTTGCATTTAGGTTTCTCAGGAGACAGAGAAGGTGGTCAGGTATTCCCCTTTCTTTAAGAATTTCCCAAAGCTTGTTGTAATCCACACAGTCAAAGGATTTAGTGTAGTCAATTAAGCAGAAATAGATGTTTTTCTCGAATCCCCTTGCTTTATGATGTTGGAATCCAATGATGTTGGAAATTCGACCTCTGGTTCCTCTGCCTCTTTGAAACCCAACTTTTACATCTGGAAGTTCTCAGTTCACATATTGCTGAAGTCTGGCTTGAAAGATTTTGAGCATAACCTTGCTAGCATGTGAAATGAGCACAAATACAGTAATTTGAACATTCTTTTGCATTTTCCTTCTTTGGGACTGGAATGAAAACTTACCTGTTCCAGTCCTGTGGCCACTGTTGAGTTTTCCCAATTTACTGACATCCTGAGTGCAGCACTTTAATGCATCATCTTTTGTGATTCTAAATAGCTCAGCTGGAATTCTGTCACCTCCACAAGCTTTGTTTGTAGTAATGCTTCCTAAGGCCCATTTGACTTCATGTTTCAGGATGTCCGGCTCTAAGTGAGTGACCACAACATCATATTTGTACGTATATGTACATGAACCTGTAAATGTCACTTCAATGTGTCCATCTCTTTGCAAGCCCATGGACTGTAGCCCACTAGGCTCCTTTGTCCATGGAATTCTCCAGGCAAGAATACTGGAGTGGGTTGCCATGCCATCCTTCAGGGAATCTTCCGGACCCAGGGATCAAACCTGCATCTCTTATGTCTCCTGCATTGGCAGGCAAGTTCTTTACCACTAGCACCTTATACAACTCAGCAATAAAAAGGAATAAACTCCATATATGTATCAATTTGAATGAATCTCTAGGGTATTATACTGAGTAAAAAATACTGATCTCCAAAGGTATACATTACGTGTGGTTCCACTTATATAACATTTTTGAAAGGAGAAATGTTTCAAAGTGGAGAACAATTTAGTGGTTTCCAGTAGCAGGAGGAATATAAGCATGATTAAAAAAGGACACTAGAAAGGATCCTGGTGATACTGAAAATGTTTTAATATCTTGCCTGTGTAAGTTTAGTGTAGAAATAGGTACATATACACAAATGAAAAGAAGTAAAACGGGGAAATCTGAATAAGACTGGTGGGTTATACTAAAGTAAATATCCTGATTTTAATACTATAGTATAGTGAAAGTTGCTCAGTCATGTCCGACTCTTTGCGACCCCATGAACTATACAGTCCATGGAATCCTCCAGGCCAGAATACTGGAGTGGGCAGCCTTTCCCTTCTCCAGGGGATCTTCCCAACCCAGGGATCGAACCCAGGTCTCCCACATTGCAGGCGGATTCTTTACCAGCTGAGCCACAAGGAAAGACCAATATTATACTATAGTTTTGCAAAATATTACCACTGGGGAAACTGGATAAAGTACGGCTTCTCTATTTCTTATAACTGTATGTGAATTTAAAATTAGATCAGTGTGAATTTTAATTAAAAAAACATAAAAAGTACATTTGAAAACCAAAAAGTAAAAATTAAAATGCATTTAATTGTATTAAAGATCTATTGATTCAGTATATGTAACAAATGTTTCACTCTCTTTTATGTACACTCCAAATTATCATTTGTGAAGCCATATGTTCTTCAATTACAAATCATTTTTTTCCCTAAGAAGTACAAATCTTAATGTCTTCAGTATATAAGTAATGTTTTTCATCGCAGTTGCTCTTGCATACATTGGATTTAGTGAAAAAATATATGCAATTAAGAACTCTGAAATCTGGAGATATAAAAACTAACATAATTTCTAAGGGAAAAATAAAATAACTGCTTTTTCATTTTTCAGGTATTCTGAAAATTATGCATATCTTTTGAAATTCCATTTTTGATGAATATAGGCCAATTAGTTTGTAGAATGTTTCCAGTTTATTTTTTATTATGATTTCTTATGATCTGATTCAAATTATGCAATTTTTGAAGGATATCAAAGTCTTGATTTTTTGCCTAAGTGTATTTTGTTCAGGAGGCCTATAGTGTTGGTTTGAACCAACACTGTTAATGTTGTCTTTGATCACTTTGATTGCTAGATTCCGCATGATATAATTATAATATGTCCCCTTATAAGTAATAAGTAATTTGTGTAAAGATAGTTTTGTGCAATATAGATATCTCTCTTCATCACCATTTTACTGTATCCACACTCCACCTGTAACAATTTGCAGTCATCTTCAGAAGAGATTTTCCTGTTTTACTGATCTATGTTAGAAAAAATATTGTTCCTATGATTATAGAACTTAAATATACATTTTGTGTGTATATACATGTACACATATACATATACATATGTATATATATGCCTATATATATATAGGCTTCCTGGTGGCTCAGATGGTAAAGAATCTGCCTGCAATGCAGGAAACTCAAGTTCAATCCCCTGGAGAAAGAAATGTAATTCACTGCAGTATTCTTGCCTGGGAAATCCCATGGACAGAGGAGCCTGGTGGGCTACAGTCCATGGGGTCACAAAGAATTGGACACTACTGAGTGACTAACAGTTTTACTTTCATATACATATACATATATGTATATGTATATATAATATTTAAAGTTGCAAGTAGAAAGTTATTTTTTTTTTTAACTCTGTGTAACTCCTATTTATATTGCACAGTGATCTTATACTTTTTGTGTGGAATTTCCACGTTATGGAATTTATTGATTTTTCTGTCAGTTAATAAAGGATCAATTGTGAATATTTTAGTGCATTGAAAAAGGGGATTTATTTTCTATTATCAGGGTGCAAAGTTAATATGTATTATGTAATATACCTAATTTTGTATACATCAGAAACTAATATATTGTATTTGAAATCAGGCTAGTTGTTGCCTTTGGACAAGAGGAAGTGGGTTACACTGGAGGGGAGTGTGCTGTAAATGCCGAATTGCTATTAATGCACTACTTGTTCCAGGACGTTTTCCAGGAAATTTCCATTTGTGCTAATCTGTTGGCTTTTTGCGCTTCCAGTGACCCAGTGGTAAAAAAATCTGCCTTCCAAGCAAGAGATGCAGGTTTGATCCCTGGGTGGGGAAGATTCCCTGGAGAAGGAAATGGCAACCCACTCCTGTATTCTTGCTGGGAAATCCCTTGGACAGAGAAGACTTGGTGGGCTATAGCCCATGGGGTTGCAAGGCATCAGACGTGACTTCATGACTACACATCAATAATAAATTGGCTTTTTACAATTCTGACTTGTGCATTTTCCAAATTTTCTAAAACTTAATTTTCTAAACTCTTAAAAAATAAGAGTTTATAAAGTTTTTTGATATGGATGCTGGGGAAAGAAAAAAAGGCAGCTTTCTTCTAAAATGTATATTACTGATTTCTGTAGCATAATAGGGTAATGCAATTTTATTAGTGTTTGTGTAAAAGGTCTGAAAATTAGGGTCAAAATTAATTGGAATTATCTGAGGCATATTTTTTTTTAAACTAAACTTTAATGCAGCTGGTGTATTAGTTACTCAGTCGTGTCTGACTCTCTGCAACCCCATGAGTGCAGCCTGTCAGGCTCCTCTGTCCATGGAATTCTCCAGACAAGAATATTGGAGTGGGTAACCATTCCCTTCTCCAGGGGATCTTCCTGACCCAGGATTGAACCTGGGTCTCCTGCACTGCAGGCAGATTCTCTACCATATGAGCTGCTAGGGAAGCCCTTAATGTAGCTGGGGTAATTTACAAAGGGTTATGAGAATGAATATGGCATTACTTCAAATGGGACAGATACGAACAAGAAAAAAAAAATTGCTTCATCTCTGTGTGGTAAATTCTTCTTTGTATGAGAGCATTGTTCAAGTTGAAATACAACCAGGAAAGGAGGCTGAGGGAAATGCTCCGAAAATGTTGAAGGAGAGAGCTCAGGAATGTGAATCACAGGAGAAGTGATAATACAGGAGGGCATCAGGTACTTTTAGGAAGAGCATTCTCAGTGGCTGTTAGGGGAGAAAAAACACTAAGTTAAGATGGAACATACCCTTTTGGTGAATTTGGGTAGAAGAAAGACATAAGCCATATTTGTAAATTTGTTAAGTGTGATAGGAAAACCAGCTAGTTTGTGGCTTCAGGTGGAGATCCGAGCCGAAAAGTGTAAGTTGAAGAAAAATTTTTTAGAAATTTAAATACTTGGACTGCAATATTTCTGGAAAGATTAGATCAAAATTACAGGAAGAACATTTTTTTTTTTTTCTTTTTGGCATACCAAATATAGTGAGATACAGATGCAATTAAATTTAAGAGACTTGAATTAAAATATATTCTCTAGTATTTTTAGTTTTGCCTTTACCTCTGAATCTCTGCCACAATTGCTTGTCTTTTTCATTCCTCCCACATACCTATTCTTTCCTCCTCCCTTCTCTACTTCCTCATTATCACCCATTCCTGATTTCTCATTTTTTTTTTTATCCCCTGTTCTAATCTGACTCTTCTATCCAGCTAGCATCTGGTTAATTACTGCCACTCTCCTTCCAAATTCACACTTTCACATGAACCTACCCTAAAAAATTTTCCTTTTCTCTTTTTGTATTCTTCTGTCATTTGACTTCTGTGTTTCTTCCTTAGAGAACGTCTAACTACCATGCCTAGACTGCAAAAGATCCAAATGGAAATCATGAAAGGTGACTGAAGTAGGCTGGAGGGCAGACCATTGCTGTAAAATCAGTCTCACATAACAGTAAAGACATTATCTCAAATGGGGCCTAAAATTGGAATCTGAAGGAAAATCGTAAACCAGGTGTTAGTATATATGAGTGTATCTACCTAAAAGTAAGTTAAAGTGTTAGCCACTCAGTTGTGACTGGCTCTTTGGGACCCCATGGACTGTAGCCCATCAAGCTCTTCTGTCCATAGACTTCTCCAGGCAAGAATACTGGCTTGGTTGCCATTTCCTTCACTAGACCACAAACATCTTCACCAGGTTAGATCTTCCTGACCCAGGGATCAAACCTAGGTCTCCCAAATTGCAGGCAGATTCTTTACCATCTTATAGTCAACAGCAGGGTTTTGAATAGTGTTATCAGCTTGTTTGATTTGCCTGGTGGCTCAGATGGTAAAGCGTCTGCCTACAATGCCAGAGACCCAGGTTCAATCCCTGGATTGGGAAGATCTCCTGGAGAAGGAAATGGCAACTCACTCCGGTATTCTTGCCTGGAAAATCCCATGGATGGAGCCTGGTAGGCTACAGTCCATGAGATCGCAAAGAGTCAGACACAACTGAGCGACCACTTTCTTTCTTTATCAGTGTGTATGAACTTCAGTGGAGGGAGGTTTTTGTTCTTGTTTGCTAGGAAAGTGAGGAAGTTTACTGATCTAGATGGGCAGCGGGAGTGTGGACCTGCAGTCTGACTGATGGGGTTGCACGAGAGAAAGAAGAACCTCTTTTTCAGAGAGCTGTTGAGATACTGTGTTTGTGATGAGGGTGTAGTTTTCTGTTAGTGCAAAGAGGGCATGAAAAATAGGGATGCCCTCATAGTTCTCAACGTCTTCCCCATGAAACCGTGTTTCCAAAATTGGCAGAAATTCTAACAGGCTGGCCAACACTTGTCTTCAACTTCCAGAGCAGATGGAAGCTATCAAAATTTCAGAAAAAAAAATCAGGATGTGGAATCTATGGGAAAAGATTTTCTCTGCTTCTTTTCCCAACACTCATCTACAAGGGCATTCTATCACTATACAATAATGGCCTGTAAACTGTGTGACTGGGGGGAAAATTTATTCTTATGAAGGAGAGGGCTCCAGTAGAAAGGAAGGGGACAAAAATGCAGACCTACTTTCCTATACTATTCTGAGTAGCTAGAGTTACAGAGTTTTAAGATATGAACTTCTGAAAAGCAAAGAGGTCCCGCCTTCCTTTACACCTAGCCCCTCTCAGAGGTCCCATTTAAAGCCAGTTGCCTTCACAGGAGACAATTAGACCCCCTTGCTTTGCCAACTCAAATACATGTTTCAACATATGGTCATTTAGATGCAGTTGCTTATCTCCTTAAATAGCCTTCTAAGACCATTTACTGTTTTTATGGCCAGTTTTAATGTGCTGCCATGTTTTTGGTGTTGGCTGCCAGATACTATTTTAATAATGGCATAGCTCTTGCAAGGATGCAACCTGCTTCCTTATTATTAAGTCATCTCTTTTGGCAGTGAGTTCTGACTGGCTCAAAGGCCATGCTGTAGAAGAAGAAGAATGTCCTTTCACAGTCATGGTTGCCTCCTTGACGTTTCTCTGATAAACTTGTTTTGTGTTATCTCCTGTTTGCTTTGTAGAGCTTTTCTTCCAAGATTTCATTACAGCCATGATGACAAGGATTTTGTTGTTGCTGTTGAAGAGAGTTGGCATGTGCTAAATTGCCTCTGATAGAAGAAAAACTCAATCAAAACTGACATTGTCTGTCTAGTGTTTCACTGAAAGCCCACTAGGCTGTGATATGTTTTAATGTTTAGACTTCAGTTCTGCAGTGAACGTTAAATCAAGAACTCTGGCTTTCATACCAATTCAGGGAATTAGCACAGAGCTTGGAAACTCTTGAAAATAAGGTGTGACCCTTCTGGAGATAATTCTGGCTTCCAGGCTTTCATGGAGGATATATTAATTCATTAAATTATTCAAGCATGCTGCATACAAATGCTGACAGGGATTCAAAGGTTTGTTGTCTCCTATTAATCACTTTATTATTCATATCATCCTTTCACTAGAGGCATTAGAATGCATTTGATTAATATCTCATTTCTATTATTCTTATGAACAATGTTCACTGGGTCTGCTCTAGAGAACTTTGTCTCCTTTTACGTGAATGGGAATAAAACAAAAGATGATCACCGAATCTTGGTGTTGTTTTCTTCGAGTGCAGTGTCTCCTGACAACCATCGCTATCATACCTAACTCAGCCTGTGGCTAGGATGGATGGCGGTGGTGTGTGGCGTCTCGTGTTAACCTGACAAGAGATAAAGACTCATTGGTCACCTGCCTGAAGGCACATAGTAACACCTCTGAGTGATCCCTGGCCACTCTGTGGTCCTTCCATTCACTTGGTCTGAATGTCAGATCAAGGGGAACTGTTTCTCTCATCCATGCTACAAACATACAGGGAGATGAGGGGCGTTTTAGAAGTATCTTAAAGCCCCAAATACTAAACTCACTATCGCATATATTCCTTTCTCTAATCTTGAAGGCAAACAAACCGTTAGGTAGCTCTTAATGGTTTGTATGCCAAATATTTTGCTTCAGATTTTAAAGCATAGATTATTTTAGAACCTGTTGTGATTTTATTTAGGAAAAACTCAAATTTGGATGTGTTTCATGTACAAATCTTATGGTCTTTGAACATTATTATTAGTGAGCGTGTTGAAAGAG
Organism: Cervus elaphus; assembly: GCF_910594005.1. NCBI lineage: Eukaryota > Metazoa > Chordata > Mammalia > Artiodactyla > Cervidae > Cervus > Cervus elaphus. The sequence continues at coordinate 104,001,274 of NC_057823.1, read as the reverse complement.
AAAAATAACATTTACTATAAAAAAGGAAGATAAGCAAACTACGCCTGAAGAATAAGAGAAAGCGTACCCACAGAAACATGCCTCTTGTTAAAAAATATTTGCTTTCAGTTGCTGATATTTTTTTCTGTAGTTCCTAGAGGCAGCACTTAATTTTTTAATGCAGATAATTGCCCCTGACATTTGGGTCCTGCCTTCTCTCAAATGCCTCTCTCTGCATCCCACGTGGTGAGCTGCTCACCGCAGGAAGCCCCACAGAACATGCTGCTCAGAGCTAACTCCTCAGCATCCAGATGGCTTGATCAAGGTCCTTTATAAGCTTGACTGCGTGCACCTTTCCTAGCATTTATTGACCCTGCTGCTTTCCTTCTGTTCGCTGCATCGCCCTTATACGCGTGTTCATTTTCCGCCTCCCTGAAATTAATAAATAATCAACCAATTGGGCAGAAGATTGCCCCCCCAGTAGTCAGCGCCGTCTCACCTTATCCAGATTTCAGTTTTCTGGCTGTCTTAGTTCCATGAACTCGAGCTACGACCAACCCCATGTTGGTTGTGTGAAGAAGAAAAAAAAAAAAGTCATTGAATGAGAGCGTCTACTTACAACCGAGGGCAGGTCAGCGGATCATCAATACGGTAAGACAGAGAGTAAAGACAGGTCGTTGGGAGCATTGCTGCCCTTGTGCACGTGACTTCATTTTCAGGGCCCTTCTTTACACCCCTGTGTGTGTTAGAGGGAGACGGAAAGACATAGGAAGAGAAAGGGCATTTGGGGAGAGGATATAGCGAAATGGAAAGTTCAAAGGTTTGAAGTGCAGAAAGGCAAAGTTTCAAATCTTGCCTTTGGCACTTAGGACATTGGGCAAGTTAAACTTGAGTTTCATTTCCTTCATTTGTTAAACAGAGAAATATTACTTCCTTTGTCTAAAGGTTTTGTGATTGCATCTGAAGTCCCTGACCCTACATATGACCTCCATAATTGGAATTTTTATTTCCTTTTAACTTTTTAGTCCAAGTTCTCCCCTCTTGAGGAGGTGTTTCCCACCTAGACAATGGGAAGGATCCAATAGAGTATATCATGTGAATCTATGGGTGAATAAGTAAACCATGATATTGCTTCAGAGAAATGCTGAAGTTAACTAGTTAAGATAACTTCATAAATCTTAATATTTCTAATAAGGCTAGTTGTGCAGTTTTTAAGAATTCAGCAAAAATTGGAGAATTAAATTAGAATCAGGCTCAAAGATAGCCAGTTAGGTACATAAACGATGGTAACCCTTACAGCTCACAGGTTGAGGAGAGAGAAAAGCTGAAAAATATTTGAGTGTGACCTGTTCCACATGCTGATTCCATTTGCTATTATATTACAGAACAGATTGGCATTCAGATAGATAGATACATTGAGCCTTAATAGAAAAAGTAAAATTATATTAAACTCATTGTGTCTTAGAAGGCATAAATGTGTGTAATATGTTTCAGAAATATTTCTATTAAAATGGTTGCTTTCAAGTGCTTGAAAAGTTAAGCTTCAGTTATCTGTAAAATTAACATATGTATACAGATCATTCCCCATCAGAGTCAGGTTAATAGAGTGTTCTGCCTATTGTCATTACCTCTGCTTCTACTTGGCATTTTTTTCCCCTCCTGAAATAGGCTACATTGATGAATAGGTTTTATAAGGAAGGCTCCTTTTAGGAAAGGTAAGAAGAGCTGCTTTAAAATTAGCAAAAGCTCTCCTAGAGCTATTTCAGGTGATCATTCAAACTTTTATACTTCATTATGATGTCAAGGAATTTCCCAGGCTCAGCCCAGCATCAGTACCATTGTATAGGTTTGTAATCTGAGCCAGACATCTGTGTGTGAACTCAACAAGCCCCAGGGCAGGAAGGCTGGCATTTTTCCACCTGAATGCCTATTTAAGTAAAAGCAACACAAAGGAGAAAGACAGGGTAATCTGTTTTCTTTGTAATTGGTGTGTGCTTGAATGTATGCAATTTATAAGCTAGCTCCAAGACTGTTCATTTTCAAAAAGACAATGCTTCCACAAAATGCAGCAATCATCAAAGAGCTGGATGGTATAGTAACGTTTTAACTATGTGAGTAGTCTAAACTTTTCCTTATAGCTTTCCTGCATTCTGCAGTTCTGCCCTTCCAACTAGACCTCCGCATCCTTCACCACACACATTCACACACATACCTAAGGTATGTGGCCATTTCCTTGCTCTCTTGGCTTATTTGATAAATGTTTTAAAGTATACTCACATAAAAAGTAAAGTCTCAGGTTCCTTTTAATGGCTCATTTGGTGAAAAAGATTTGCAGATGGACTGACAAATACTGAATATGAAAAGAAAAGCCAATTATAAAAATCATACATATGTTAATTTAGACTCCTATATAAATCCAAAATAAAAAAAAATGTAAGAAAGTAAGAAAGAAGTTAATGCTATCTACAAGTAGAAAGTAAATAGGAAGCTAGTTCCAGTAAAATTTTCTGAGAGCAACTTGAATAAATTATTGTGAATACTGGTACAAGTTATTTAGCGTAGGTGCCAGGCAGAAAGTTCAGCTGGTGGCAAACTGTACAGATACAGAGATATACTATATGAGACTTTATCCTAGCAACAGGACTCTCCTTCTTTACTCTCTCTCTTTTTATGGAGCAAGGATAAAAGCAGCTGCATATTCAGGGAATAAGTATTCTGGGCTCAAGCATTAGTCAAGTTGAGCCTATATGCCAGTTTTGAGATTTCAAGGAATTACCATCTGCCTGATACTTGCAGACATTAGTGGTCTTCAGCTCCTGTAGAGAAATGGAAGGTGGGTAAATCCCTACCCCCGAGAGGAAGGACAAGTTCCCAGCCTCAACAGGTCACTCAAAAACAACTGGAAATGAATCTCTGAAGTTTTCTCATCTGATTTTCCTTATTGCTTGTCTGCACAAATGTTTACATATCTACTGAACAGCAATTTTAAATCTGAGATCTTATTATTAGAGAAAATATGAATTTCATGGAATTCATTTAGAAAGCATAGAATTAAGAATGTACAACACTTTTCTTCCTTCAAACCCTTTATTTTACATGTGAAAGAAGAGAATTTAAGGACTTTATTAGTTGGGATTTTTTAATCTTTCTTGGTTTGTAGTTTTGGTCTAGATTTATCTTCTCAATAACTAATCAATTTTACTGAAATAAAGTATGTTGCATGTCTCAGAATTACCAGCTGTAGGACACTCTTTTTCTTCTCATTTTATACTTCCTTTTAGTACAAATTCTGTAATGAACCAAACCCCTACTAGTTTCAGTGATGCAATTTCTGTTGATACATCCTCAGTTCAGTTCAGTTCAGTTCAGTTGCTCAGTCATGTCCGACTCTTTGCGACCCCGTGAACTGCAGCACGCCAGGCCTCCCTGTCCATCACAAACTCCCAGAGTTTACTCAAACTCATGTCCATCGAGTCAGTGATGCCATCCAGCCATCTCATCCTCTGTTGTCCCCTTTTCCTCCTGCCCCCAATCCCTCCTAGCATCAGGGTCTCTTCCAATGAGTCAGCTCTTCACATGAGGTGGTCGAAGTATTGGAGTTTCAGCTTCAGCATCAGTCCTTCTAATGAACACCCAGGGCTGATTTCCTTTAGGATGGACTGGTTGGATCTCCTTGGTGTCTAAGGGACTCTCAAGAGTCTTCTCCAACACCACAGTTCAAAACCATCAATTCTTCAGTGCTCAGCTTTCTTCACCGTCCAAATCTCACATCCATACACGACTACTGGAAAAACCATAGCCTTGACTAGATGGACCTTTGTTGGCAAAGTAATGTCTCTGCTTTTTAATATGCTTATCTAGTTTGGTCATAACTTTCCTTCCAAGGAGTAAGCGTCTTTTAATTTCATGGCTGCAGTCACCATCTGCAGTGATTTTGGAGCCCCCAAAAATCAAGTCTGACACTGTTTCTACCGTTTCCCCATCTATTTCCCATGAAGTGATGGGACCAGATGCCATGATCTTAGTTTTCTGAATGTTGAGCTTTAAGCCAACTTTTTCACTCTTCTCCTTCACCTTCATCAAGAGGTTTTTTAGTTCCTCTTCACTTTCTGCCATAAGGGTCATGTCATCTGCATATCTGAGGTCATTGATATTTCTCCCGGCAATCTTGATTCCAGCTTGTGCTTCTTCCAGCCCAGCGTTTCTCATGATGTACTCTGCATATAAGTTAAATAAGCAGGGTGACAATATGCAGCCTTGATGTCCTCCTTTTCCTATTTGGAACCAGTCTGTTGTTTCATGTCCAGTTGTACTAGGAGTTTAAAGGAACATTTGTAATTCAGCCAGTCTGCAGAGGTTACTATGTGACACACAACTTTTCCTCTGCTACTTTGACGCATTCTTGTTACTATCTGATCTTGTGAATCTTCATCCTTGGCTTTGATTGGATCCACAGAACAAGGCAATGGTAGTCTCCAGTTATCCAAATATTCCAACTATAAGAAAGTGAAAGTGGCTCATTTGTGTCTGACTCTTTAAGACCCCGTGGACTATACAGTCCATGGAATTCTCTAGGCCAGAATACTGGAATGGGCAGCCTTTCCCTTCTCCAGGGGATCTTCCAGACCCAGGGATCGAACACAGGTCTCCCGCATTGCAGGAGGAGTCTTTACCAGCTGAGCCACAAGGGAAGTCCAAGAATACTGGAGTGGGTAGCCTATCCCTTCTCCAGCAGATCTTCCTGATCCAGGAGTCAAACCAGGGTCTGCTGCATTGCAGGCAGATTCTCTACCCGCTGAGCTTTCAGGGAAACCCAAGGGCACAGTCCATTCCTGTATTTTGTAAAAAGGCTAAGAGAGTGACCTCCAGCATGTTCCCGGAGCCTTATGAAATGCTCTAAATCAAGCAAATAGAAACCAAACCAATCTAAAAAGCCATCAAAGGAGACAGCTAAATAAACCATTGCTGTCGTTTAGTCATCAGTTGTGTATGACTCTTTTGCAACTCCATGGACTGTAAACCACCAGGCTCCCCTGTCCGTGGGGTGTTCTGGGCAAGATTATTGGAGCGGGCTGCCATTTCCTCCTTCAGGGCATCTTCCTGACCTCGGGGTCCCCGTGGTTCCACATCTCCCTGTATTTCAGGTGGATTGTTGACCTCTGAGCCCCTGGGGAAGTCCAAATAAATCATAGCAGCGTATATCTATACTGAGGCAAAGATACTCAAATAAGGAAGTGAGTCTAAGGACAATATCCCCCCACTATTATATTAAATGTATAAATAGCTGTAGAATGATATTATAACATTAAAAAATAATAATGAAATTCTTCCATAGAATATAGTATTTATAATTTGGGTACTTAATGAACCAAATGAATATTTAAAAAGGACCCCCAAAATAAAGAACACATTCATGAAATTAGTTCCCCTTTGGGAATGAGGAAGGGGTTAGCACTGGAGATGCTGATCTAGAGAACTTACATGTAATGACTCCTCCTATAGGAATTTTTTAAGGGATTCCCTAGTGGCTCACATGGTAATAAATCTGCCTGCAATGCAGGAGACCCAGGTTCAGTCCTGGGTCAGGAGGATCCCCTGGAGAAGGGAATGGTTACCCACTCCAGTATCCTTGTCTGGAGAATTCCATCCCTGGTGGCTCAGACTAAAGCGTCTGCCTACAATGCGGGAGATCTGGGTCAGTCCCTGGGTTGGGCAGATCTCCTGGAGAAGGAAATGGCAACCCACTCCAGTACTCTTGCCTGGAAAATTCCATGAACGGAGGAGCCTGGTAGGCTGCAGTCCAAGGGGTCGCAAAGAGTCAGACACGACCGTGCGACTTCACTATAGGAATTGATTACATTATTTTCATGTAAATCAATCAGCTTTGCTATCCATGAGCATGTAGGAGGGATTTATGAGTGGCCAAAAGAAAGGGCCAGTGGTGTTCAGGATTCTAATTTTTTTTTTTTTTTTTTAACAAGAGAAAAGAAAGAAAGTGAAGTTTCTCAGTCGTGTCTGACTCTTTGCAACTGTAGCCCGCCATGCTCCTCCATCCATGGACTTTCATACCTGTCCTTTATTAAGCCATCTACTAAGGTCCAGGCAATGTGCCAGGAGTTTTAAATACATTCATACCAATCTATTTTTAAAATTGATTTATAATTGACATACAATACTATGTTGGTTTCAGGTAGATAGCAGAGTGACTCAATATATTTACACTCTATGAAATGACCACCACAATAAGCCTACATACCATCTGTCACCATTCTAAGTTGTTACACTATTATTGAGTAAATTCTCTACACTCTGCATTGTGTCCCTGTGACGTTTTATTTTGTTGGTGCCTCTTAATCCTCTTCGCAGATTTCATCTATCCTCCCATCACTCTATCCCCTGTCAACCACCTGTTTGTTCTCTGTATCTGTGAGTCTGTTTTTATTTTTTATGTTTGTTTATTAGTTTTGCCTTTTAGACTCCAAGTATAAATGAGATCATATGTTGTTTTTCTCTGACTTATTTCACTTAGCATATCTCTAATGTTTTCACAAATGGCAAGATTTTATTCTTTATTATCACTGAGTAATATTCCATTATATCTATATCTTCCAGATCTTCATTGTCCATTGATTTATAAATAGACTCTTAGGTTGCTTCCATTATCTTGGCTATTGTAAATAATGCTGCAGTGAACAATGAGGTTTATGAACTTTTCCAAATTAATGTTTTTGTTTTCCTCAGATATATGCATAGAAATATGTATATATGCTGGGTTATATAGTAATATAACCAGTAATATAGAAATATGAAATATGCTGGGTTATATAGTAGTTCTCATTTCAATTTTTTGGAGAAAGCTTCATACTGTTTTCTACAGGGGTTACACTGATTTACACTCCCACCAACAGTGTACAGAGGTTCTCTTTTCTCCACATCCTCATAAATACGTGTGGCTTCTTTCCATTTTGATAAAACTCTTTCTGACAGATGTGAAATGGTGTGGTTTTGATTTGCAGTCCCCTGATGATTAGTGATCTTTTCATGTGCCTGTTGGCCATCTCTATACATTCTTTGAAAAAATGGCTATTCTTATTTGTGCTCATTTTTCAATAGAGTTGCTTTGTTGTTAATGAGTTGCATGAGTTATATATCTTTTGGATACCAACCCTTTATCAGGTGTATCATTTTTAAGCATCTTTCCCAATTAACATATCGCCTTCTTGCTTTACCGGCTGTTCCCTTTGCTGTGAAAAAGCTTTTTATTTTGATATACTCCCATTTATTTTTGTTACCCTTGCCTGACAAGACATATCCAAACCATACTGTTAAAATCAAAATTAAATAGATTATCGCTTATGTTTTCTTCTTGAAGTTTTATGATTTCAGGTCTTATATATAAGTCTTTAATTCATTTTGAGTATATTATTGTATACGGTGTAGAAAGTAGTCTAGTTTCGTTCCTCTTTAAATTATTTTTTTTTTAAACTTTTTGGCCTCACTGTGGGGTGGGATCCCAGTCCCCTGACTAGGAATTGAACCCAAGACCCCCGCATTCAAAGCACAGAGTCTTAACCACTGGGCAACCAAGGAATCCCTAGTTCCATTCTTTTGCGGTCCAATGATCCTAATACAATTCAGGGAAGAGGGTTTTTTTTCCTCGCTTGTATATTCTTGCATCTTTTGTCCTGTATTAATTCATCATATGAGTGTGGGCTTATTTCTAGGCTCTTTAGCCTGTTCCATTGGTCTGTGTGTCTGTTTTTGTACCAGTATCATACTGTTTTAATTACTATAGCTTTGTAGTATAGTTTTAAGTCTGATAGTATGTTATCTCCACTTTTGTTTCTCTTTTTCAAGATTGCTTTGGCTATCCAAAAACAATCTTTTGTGGCTCTGTAGACATTTCAGGATAATTTGCTCTAGTTCTGTAAAAAAAATACCATTAATATTTTGATATAAATCTCATTTAATCTGTAGATTGCTTTCAGTCATATGAACATTTTAGCAAAATTGATTCTTTCACTACAAACACAGTATACTTTTCCATTTATTTGTGTCATCTTCAATTTTATTCCTCAGTGTCTTAAAGTTTCAGAGTACAGGTTTTTCACTTCCCTGGTTAAATTTATTTCTGGGTATTTCATTCTTTTCTATGTAATTTTTAAATGAATTTTTCTGACAATCTTCTATTATTGTAAATATATAAAAAAGCAATGGATTCCTGTATGTTAATTTTGTGTTCTGCAAGCTTACTGATCAATTATTAGTTCTTATAGTTTTTTGGTGGAGATTGGGGGAGGGGTTATCTATATATAGTAAGTTACTATTGGCAAATAGTGAGTTTCACTTCTTCCTTTACAGTTGGGATGACTTTTATTTTTTTTCTTATGTGTTTTCTGTGTGTAGGACTTCCAAAGCTATGTTAATAGAAACCAATGAGAGTGGGTGTCTTTGTTTCACTCCTGATACTAGCAGAAAACCTTTCAGCTTTTCACCATTGAGTATAGTGTTAATTGTGAGTTTGTCATATACGGCCTTTATTATGTTGAGATATGTTTCCTCTATACCCATTTTGTTGAGAGTTTTTGTCATATGTGGATGTTGAGTCTTTGCAAATGCTTTTTTTGCATCTGTTGGGATGATCATATGATTTCATTCTTCATTTTGTCAATGTGCTGTATCACAGTGATTGATTTGCAAATATTAAGCCATCCCTGGAACAAATCCACTTCATTCTGTTGTATAATCCTTTTAATATCTGTGAGAGTTTATTTGCTAATATTTTGTTGAGGATTTTCACACCTATCATTCATGTTTATCCATGATATTTACCTACTGTTTTCTCTTTTTCTATTTTCTTCATCTGGTTTTGGTATGAAGGTGCTGAAGTTGTAAAATGAGCATGCAAACATTCCTTCGTCTTCAATTTTTGGGAATAATTTGACAAGGATGGGTATTAGCTCTTCTTTAAATGTTCTGTCCTGTGGAACCATCTGGACTTGGACTTTTTATTCTGGAGGTGGAAGGGTGGGGTGGAATTTATTGATTACCAATTCAGTTTTGTTACCACTGATCAGTTTATTCTTATTTTCTGTTTCAGTCATGGAAGATTGTATGGTTATAGGACATTGTCCATTTCTCCTAGGTTGTCTAATTTGTTGGCATATAAATTGTTCATAGTATTCTGTTATCATCCTTTGTATTTCTATGCTATTGCTTGTAATTTCTCCTCTTTTATTTATGATTTATTTGAGTTCTGTTTTTTCTTGATGAGTCTGGCTAAATTTGTTGAATTAGTTTGTTTATTCAAAGAACCAACTCATAGTTTCCCTGATCTCTTAAATTGTTTTTTTGCTCCATTTCACTTATTTCCAGGCTAATATTTATTATGCCCTTCCTTCTACTAATTTTGGGCTTTACTTTCTCTTTTTTTTTCTAGTTCAATGTAAATTTAGATTATTTCAGATTTTTCTTGTTTCTTGAAGGAGGCTTGTATCTCTTTGAACTTCCCTCTTATAACTGCTTTTGCTATGTCCCATGGATTTTGAATATTTGTGTTTTCACTTTTTCATCTCCAGACATTTTTTTAATTTTCTCTTTGATTTCTTCATTGACACATTTCTCCTTTGGTAGTATGTTTTTTAGTCTCAATGTGTTTGTGGGTTTTTTGTTGTTGTTGTTTTTTATTAGATTTTTTCTTGCAGTTGATTTCTAGTCTCATGCCATTGTGATCAGAAAAGATGCTTGGTATAATTTCAATTTTATTAAATTTATTGAGGCATTTTTTCACTTCAGTTCAGTCACTCAGTCATGTCCAACTCTTTGTGACCCCATGGACTGCAGCACACCAGGCCTCCCTGTCCATCACCAACTCCTGGAGTTACTCAAACCCATGTCCACTGAGTCAGTGATGCCATCCAACCATCTCATCCTCTGTCGTCTCCTTCTCCTCCTGCCCCCAATCCCTCCCAGCATCAGGGTCTTTTCAAATGAGTCAGTTCTTCACATCAAGTGGCCAAAGTACTGGAGTTTCAGCTTCAGCATGAGTCCTTCCAATGAATATTCACAAATGATTTCCTTTAGGATGGACTGGTTGGATCTCCTTGCAGTTCAAGGGACTCTCAATGTAATCTGGGGACTGTTCCATATGTACATGAAAAATGCATATTTTGGTACTTTTGAATGGAAGTGTATATTCTGTTTATATACCTATTTATTTCATTTTGGTTTCATGTATTCTTAAAGGCCAGATTTTCCTTATTGCTTTTCTGTCTGGATCACCTATTTATGTAAATGGGATATTATAGTCCCCTACTATTATTATATTGCTGTCTGTTTTTAAATTCCTCTTACTATTTGCTTTGCAATCTCAGAGCTGTTAGTTTGATACATAAATGTTCGCAAATGTCGTATTCTCTGGTTGGATTCACCCCTTTATCATCATGTAATGCCCTTCTTTGTCTTCTGTTACAGTATTTATTTTAAAGTCTATTTGCCTCATATGAGTATTGCTACCTCAGCTCTCTCGTTTTTCTATTTGCATGGAGTACCTTTTTCCAACAATTCATTTATAATCTATGTGTATCTTTAGATCTAATGAGAGCCTCTTGTAGACAGCATATAGAAGACTCTTGTTTTTCGCTCCACTCAAGCACCTGTGTCTTTCAATGGGGACATCTATGATAGGAGTCATTAAAATAAATTTAAAGTCATTATTGATAATTATTGATAATGACACACTGGTCATAGCAAACACCTTCTTCCAACAACACAAGAGACAACTCTACACATGGACATCACCAGAAGGTCAATACAGAAATCAGGCTGGTTATATCATTTGCTGCTGAAGACTGAGAAGCTCTATACAGTCAGCAAAATCAAGACTGGGAGCTGACTGTGGCTGAGATCATGAACTCCTTACTGAAAATTCAGACTTAAATTGAAGAAAGAAGGGACAACCACTAGACCATTCAAATGATAAGTGAAGTGAAAGTGGCTCAGTCATGTCCAACTCTTTGCAACCCCATGGACAATAAAGTTCATGTAATTCTCCAGTCCAGAATAGTGGAACGGGTAGCCTTTCCTTTCTCCAGGGAATCTTCACAACCCAGGGATAGAACCCAGGTCCCCTGTATTGCAGGTGGATTCTTTACCAGCTGAGTCACAAGGGAAGCCCCTAGACCATTCAGATAAGACCTAAATCATATCCCTTATGGTTACACAGTGAAAGTGACAAATAGATTCAGGGGATTAGATCTGATAGACAGAGTGCTGAAGAACTGTGGATGGAGGTTTTTGACATTGTGCAGGAGGCCATAATCAGAACCATCCCCAAGAAAAAGAAATGCAAAAAGGCAAAATGGTTGTCTGAGGAGGACTTACAAATAGCTAAGAAAAGAGGAGAAGCAAAAAGCAAAGGAGAAAATGAAAGATGTATTTATCTGACTGCAGAGTTCCAAAGAATAGCAAGAAGAACTAAGAAAGCCTTCCTAAATGATCAAGACAAAGGAATAGAGGAAAACAATAGAATGGGAAAGACTAGAGATCTCTTCAAGAAAATTAGAGATACCAAGGGAACATTTCATGGAAAGATGGGCTCAACAAAGGACAGAAATTGTATGACTCTAACAAAAGCAGAAGATATTAAGAAGAGGTGGCAAGAATACACAGAAGAACTAAACAAAAAAGCACTTAATGACCCAGATAACCACAATGGTGTGATCACTCACCTAGAGCCAGACATTCTGGAATGTGAAGTCAAGTGGGCCTTAGGAAGCATCAGTATGAATAAAGAGGGTGGAGGTTATTGAATTCCAGCTGAGCTATTTCAAATCCTAAAAGATCATGCTATGAAAGTGCTACACTCAATATGCCAGCAAAATTGGCATTTGAAAATGCCAAATTGGGAAACTCAGCAGTGGTCACAAAGCTAGAAAAGGTCAGTTTTCATACCAACCCCAAAGAAAGGCAATGCCACAGAATTTTCAAACTACTACACAATTGCACTCCTCTCACACACTAGCAAAATAATACTCAAAATTCTCCAAGCTAGGTTTCAACAGTACCTGAACCAAGAACCTCCAGATGTTCAAGGTGGATTTAGATAAGACAGAAGAACCATGGATCAAATTGTTAATGTCCATTGGATCATAGAACAAACAACAGGATTCCAGAAAAGCATATACTTCTGCTTTATTGACTACACCAAAGCCTTTGACTGTGTGGATCACAACCAACTGTGGAAAATTCTTCAAAAGACAGGAATAACAGACCATCTGACCTGACTTCTGAGAAACCTGTATGCAGGTCAAGAAACAACAGTTAGAATCAGACATGGAACAATGGACTGGTTCAAAATTGGGAAAGGAATATGTCAAGGTTGTATATTGTCCCCCTGGTTATTTAACTTACATGCACAGTACATCCTGTGAAATGCCAGGCTGGATGAAGCACAAGCTGAATCAAGATTGTTAGGAGGAATATCAATAACCTCAGATATGCAGATGACACCACCCCTATGGCAGAAAGTGAAGAAGAACTAAAGAGCCTCTTGATGAAAATGAAAGAGGAGAGTGAAAAATCTGGCTTAAAGTTCAACATTCAAAAAATGAAGATCATGGCATCTGGTTCTATCACTTCATGGCAAATAGATGGAGAAACAATGGAAACAGTGACAGACTCTATTTTGGGGGGGGGGGCAAAAATCACTGCAGATGGTGACTGCACCCAGGAAATTAAAAGGCATTTGCTTCTTGGGAGAAAAGCTATGAAAAACCTAGACAGCATATTAAAAACAGAGACATTACTTTGCTGACAAAGGTCCATCTAGTCAAAGCTATGGTTTTTCCAGTGGTCATGTATGGATGTGAGAGTTGGACCATAAAGAAAGCTGAGCACTGAAAAATTGATGCTTTTGAACTGTGGTGTTGGAGAAAACTCTTGAGAGTCCCCTGGACTGCAAAGAGATCAAACCATTCAATCCTAAAGAAAATTAGTTCTGTATATTCATTGGAAGGACTGATGCTTAAGCCACTTGATGGGAAGAACTGACTCATTGGAAAAGACCCTGGTTCTGGGAAAGACTGAAGGCAGGAGGAGAAGGGGACAACAGAGGATGAATGAGGTGGTTGGATGGCAACATCAATTCTATGAACATGAGTTTGAGCAAGCCCTGGGTGTTGGTGATGGACAGGGAAACCTGGCATGCTGCAGTCCATGGGATCACATTGAGTCAGATGTGACTGAGTGACTGAACTGAATTATTGATAAATATGTCCTTATTGCCTGTTAATTGTTCTGTTTTTTTTGTAGTTCTCTTTTCCTATCGTCCCTTGCGGTGGTCATTTTGGCTTGTCTCAGGTCAGATTTGGAGAAGGAAATGGCAATCCTCTCCACTATTCTTGCCTGGAGAATCCCATGGGCAGAGGATCCCGGCAGGCCATGGTCCATAGGGTTGCAGAGTGTCAGACACGATGGAGGCGACTAAGCACGCACACACGTTCCTATCTTCTCTTGATTCTTCCATTGTGATTTAATGGATTCCTTTAGTGTTATTTTAATATTCCTTTGTCTTTATTTTTTGTGTATTCAATGCAAGTTTTTGGTTTGTGGTTACCAAGAGTTTCATATATATCAACCTGTATGCATAGCAGACCATTGTAAGCTGTTAGTCACTTGAATTTGAACACCTCCTGAAAACCCTGCATTTTAGTTTCTTCCCACCATGTTTTATGTTTTTGATATTGTGTTTTACATTCTGTTATTTTGTGTCCTTTAACTACTTATTGTAGTTACACAGCTAAATGATGAGTTAGTTGTGTCCACCAACCACATATTCAAGATTTTTTAATTTTATCGTTTGCCCTCTAGATCTACAGTTCCCCACCCATAGATGAAACCACTCATGGGCTGTGTAGTACTGTAGGATAAATATTGGAAAAAATCCACATATAAGTGTATCTGTGCAGTTCAAACCTGCGTGTTTCAAAGTTTGCCTGTGGTTGAGTGTACTGCTTGTGTCACTAATATTCATGCTAACTCCTTAAGTGGCTGATCACTGCCTATACCAAACATTTGCTTTTACCAATGAGGTTTTTTTTTTCTTTTATATATTTTCTTATTTCAAGTTGTGGTCTTTTTATTCCATTTGAAGAAGTCCATTTAACATTTTTTGTAAGACTAGTTTAGTGGCGATGAACCTCTCTATTTTTTAGTTTCCTGGGAAACTCCTTATCTCTTGTTCAATTCTGAGTGATAACCTTGTTAGATAGTTTGATTCTATAGTTTGATTCTATACTGTAATTTTTCCCCCCCTTTCAGCACTTATATCCTGCCACTTTTTTCTGTCCTGTAAAGTTTCTGTTGAAAAACAAGCTGACAGCTATTATGGGTTTTCCTTGTATGTGATTTTTTTCCCCTCTTGTTGACTGTAAGATTTTCCTCTATCTTTAATTTTTGCAATTTTAATTATAATATACTTTGGTGTGGATCTCTTTGGATTCATGTTGTTTGGGATTCTATACTTCCTAGATTTTTATGTCTATTTTTTTTTTAACAGGTTAGGGAAGTTTTCAGGTGTTATTTCTTCAAATAATTATTTCTGTCTCTTTGCCTCTCTCTCTATAACACAAATTTTAGTATGCCTGATATTGTCCCAAAAGTCTGTTATACTACCCTCAATTTCTTAAAATATTTTTTTTCTCTTTTTTCTGTTCTGATTGAGTGATTTCCACACTTTTATTTTCAAAATTGTTTAGTCATTCTGCTATATCAGTCTTCTATTGTATTTTTCATTTCATTTATATTCTTTAGTTATGAATATTTTCTTATGTTTTCTAAACCTTTGTTAATGTCCTTGTGGTGTTCATTCATTCATTTTCTGAGTTCAATGAGCATCTTTATGACCATTGCTTTAAACCCTTTACCAGGTAAATTACTTATCTTCATTTCATTAGTTCCCCACCCTGGATTTTTGTCTTAGTCTTTCATTTGGAATATATTCCTCTGTGTCCTCATTTTGTTTGACCTTCTGTGTTCCCTTCTGTGAGTTAGTCAAAACGGCTACCTTTTCTTATCTGAAGTAGTGGCCTTGTACGGGAGCATCCGCAGCAGAGACTGCCCGCACCAGCGTTGCCCTGATGGATGGCTGGAGTGAGCATGGGATAGGAGGGGTCTGGAGGGGCTCAAAAATGATGGTGGTCCTTGGTGCCTCTGACGCCTCATAGGGTTCCAGCATTCCCCTGCTCACTTTGTAGACATTTTAAGTTTAGTCATTGGATTTTCTTCCTGCATTTATTACATGCCCTTTAAACGCCTGTGATTTTGCTTTGTCCTAGGCTGAGTCAGTCAGGGCTCGTGTCCCTCACTGATATCCTTCCCTGCTGCAGGTTGCTGTGATGAGAGTAGAGGTCCATGGACACTGTGTCTCTGTTTTTCTTATCTATCTATATATATGTGGTCCCTCTGTATGCAGAAGCTGTTCAGTCATCCCTCACATCTTCTTTGGGAGGAATTGCTTTATATGTCTGTGTTGATTCAGAGTATCTGTGGGAGAAGATAGGTTCAGGGTCTTCCTTTGATGAAATCTTGGACCTGCTTTTGAGGCTAATTTTTTTTTTTTTTTTTAAGTATAGCATTAAATTCACTTACCAATTTGCAATGAGAGATTATCTTCCAAAGAAAAACACACAAACAAGTAGACCTCACTGCTCAATATATCTGTCTTCTCCTTAAACTTCCCTGTGGAAGCATAAGTTGCAATATCAACTCCAAGGAGTTTATACTGTGAATACCAGTGTCCCTGATCTTTCCCTGTCACCAGGAGGCACTGGTTTATTAGGGTATGCCTCTGTTTCAAAGGGTGCAGAGGAAATGTCTTTATACTCTTAGTTGTTATCTGGAGTAAAATAGAAATAAAACAATTTCTAGTCTGACTATTTGTTTGAGGAATACAAGTGCTGATGGTCTGAGTAAAACCTAGATTTATTCAGGCATGTGCTTTGCTGTGATTAGTTGTTCAGCTCTGTCTGACTCTTTGCAACCCCATGGACTGTAGCCCACCAGGCTCCTCTGTCCATGGACATTCTCCAGGCAAGAATAAAAGGATGCGTTGTCATGCCCTCCTCTCGAACCCAGGGATTGAACCCAGGTCTCTCACATTGCAGGTGGATTCTTTACCATCTGAACCACCAGGAAAGCCCAAGAGTGCTAGAGAGGGTGGTAGTCTATCCCTTCTCCAGGGCAACTTCCCAACCCAGGAATCAAACCAGGGTCTCTCGCATTGCAGGTGGATTCTTTACCAACTGAGATACCTGGGAAGATATTCAGGCATATTCAGTCTTAAAACAAATGTCTTCTCGGTTTTCAAAGAACCACATTTTGAATTAGGAACTCCAAAGTTCTTGGTGATACGCCAAAGTAACACTTCCTGCTAAGTGCCACCCTTCCCTCCCTACTCCTTCCAGTAATTTTTTCCTTGTTCTGGCCTCTAGTTCAGCATCTACCTTTCTCCAGTTATAGCCTCCAGGCAAGATCCCTGCTGATCAGGATCAGTAGGGATCACTAACTTAAAGATCAGTGTTTACTTGTTGAAAATGCTAGTTCACTGTTGTTTGTTTAGTTGGTTTTGCACTTTTAGGGAATCAAAATGAGAAGCTCAAACTCTGTGATGAGTGTATCTGAAGTTATAGTGTTGAATTCATCTTTAAAGCACTAAGCAAATAATTCAAAGATTTCATTACAAAGTGTCATTAAGACTCTTCAGATAAAATCACTTAAGTTTATGATCATGTCTTCTCTTATCTTCTCTGGAATTTTTATGTATTCAATGTTTTCTTTTTTTTAAATCTGTACTTTTCATTCTTATTTTTATACAGTGAGTAAGTCCTGTCCCTCAACTTCTAAATGTGCTCAGGTTCTCTTTCATTTAAAACTAATGATTTAACTAACAAACAAAGTGTGTCTCAGCTACTGTTTGCCTTTTATTCTTTGCTCTCAAGGTCCTAGTTTCCTTACCTGCCATTCATTTCACCCCTCAGTCTAATTTGTTTTTGATCCAACTTCTCTCACTGAGGCAGAGGATTTCTTGGTATTAAGGTAACAAGTTGCTCTGAGAATCTAATAAAAACTTTAGGGTTCAACCCCAGGAGAAAAAATGCACATACAGTATACTCTCCCAAAAATTTGCCAGAGGCTATTTGCATGTTTGTCCTGAATTAAATACCTGGAAAACATAATCCATGAGCTCAGGAATCACAGTTCTCTTGTTCTTTATTTTATTCTTAAGACAAGTGTAGTTTCCAGAAGCCAATAAGTATTTAATAAATAAGTGCTACATAACTAAATCAGTGTGTTAGGTGGCATGCAATATGGTGAGTATTTTTCACTCTGCTAAATTATTGAGTACTAACAATAGACCACGCAATGTACCAGCCTTTTTGTATAAGTTTTATATGTGTAACCCACATGAATTCTGGAATCAATATCTATCCATTATTACCCAGGAAGCATTCAAACAATCCAATTTAAATAGCTATAAGAACAAAATCATTCCAGTCCTTACTTGAAACACATTAAAGAGAATGCAATTCATAACCTCTGGTAATATTTCTTAGAACCTTAATTTTCACAGGTCAGACTTCTCTGAAACTTTTTATTCACAAATCACATCCTAATTTCTCTTTTTGCTCAAACTGTCCTCTATCAATTGTATTTCACTTCATCTTTTTTCCCTCTCAGAACTTAATAATTTAGATTGGCTTTATCTCTTTATCTAAGTAATTTTATTTCTCTTCAAGTGTTAATGAGTCTGCCTTTTTGTGCCTGTCATGTTATATGGCACAGAAGTTCAGAATTTGTCTGAAGATCATTTTTTTTTCCTACAGAAGTTGGACGATAGAGGAGGGGATGTGTGAGAGGAGATAGCATTCTGTTTCTGAACCATAAATAACTGTAGGCTCTCTTATTACCTTCTGTAAGTTACCAGAAGCAAAAGCTCAAGATATAAAGCTATTTGGACACAGGATCACTAAGGGCTTACCCAAGATGCTCCCAGATCCATTTATTCCCAAAAGCCTGTCCTTTAGCGTCATGCTATACTGCTTACCTGAAACTGCATTCATTCATTCAAGACACATCTAGGGTTATCTTCCACAGGGAAGTCTGGTGTGCTGCAGTCCATGGGGTCCCAGAGCAGGACATGACTCAGCGACAGAACAGCACCCGTGTCCCAGGAGTACCGACATGAACAGAAAACTGTCAGCATTCTTGACCTAATGGATCTTATTTTCAAGAGGAAGGATACAAAAATAAAGAGAAAAAATAAACAAAAAAAATTAACTATATAACATGTACAAGCTGCTACAAAACAGAACAAAATAAGGGGTTATCTAGACAGGGAAAGGTGATGAGGGGTTGACGCTTTAATTAGACCGGTTCTTGTCATCCATATGAGACAGAGATATTTGAGCTGTGTCTTGAAGGAACTGAGAGAGTCAACCAGACAGGTACATAAAGGGGAGTCCTTCCAGGCAGATGGGTGGTCAGTGCAAAGACTGACTATGATTCTGCATGTTTAGAAACCGACAAAGAGGCCATCATCGCTAGGTTGGCGTGAGCCAAGACAAGAGCAAGGGAGAGAGAGATGTATGGGATACTGAATGTTTTGTGTTTGTGTATTTTTCTAAGTTAATGGTACCTTATTTTACGAAGTCCTCCAAAGAGTTGGTGAATCAAAACAGTTAAGTTTCACTCCCCTGGGGAAAAGAGAGCTGGTAGATGATTTGCTGCTACCATGACTGACTGTGTATTGCTTACCCCTTGACATTCTTTCCTCTTATCCCCCAAAAGAGTGCATGCTTCCAGGCCAGCTCATAGGTCTTGGGGTCTACAATTTGTTTCCATCATTAGATCATGTTTCTCAAACCCAGTGGTTGGTAAATATTCATTGGAAAAAAAAAAATCATGGAAAAATATATGGAATCTGTGTATTTAGCAACAAAATAGGACATTTTGTCATGTGGACCACCCATCAAAGATCTGATCTGTACATTGACTTTGACTGAACATTTGTCAGAAACTTTCTTGAGACTGACATTTAAGAGTCAGGCTTTCTACATTCTCAAAATTCTATCCTTGTCAAAAGTTAACTCCCCTAAATGGCATTCCTGAGTTAATCTTTCAGTTGTTCTTGACTTTTATAAGGGAGATATTTTTAAGAAGTATGTACATGAAAAGTGTATTTTATCTCAGAAAATAATAATCATGTGTTATTAAGTTATACTATCTCTTCCTTCTCACAGGAGGACCCGTTTGGCATAGTTTTTTTAGAACTCAGTGCGAGAGAAACATGTTTTGCAAATTAACTTTCATGCATTTGTTGTTGTTTTCTTAATGAGAATAATCTATGCGCAACCCCTTTGTCACTGGCCTGACTCCTATAAAGTTTAAAACTCTCTTGAATATTTATTGAAAATATGTGATATAGATATGTGATGTGATATAGAGGACACTATATAAAATCAATCTGTGAAGTGTACAGTGATTGATTGGGTAGTGATCCTGTTTTCACAAATCCTGCAGTGAGTATAAAACTTACATGTAAACGGTAGTGGCATAAGAAATAAGGTAATAAGGACATTAATGAGGTTAAGGGGATGGGTTATTTTCAGCAGTAGAGAATTATAGAAGTTAACTCTTGAAAGTAAGTATCTATCATCTTTCTCAATGTTTTTTTCCTTTAATCATTTTATTCTGTATGTCAAAGCACAGTTATGGCCTTTCCACAGATAGTCAAGAAATATATCATTGTTTAAAACAATCATTCCAAAACATTCCAAATCCTTATCAAACATAGTATCACACATCCTGATCATTCCCTATATATTTGAGAATTTAGCTAGCTTCCCTGGTGACGCAGTAGTAAATAATCTGCCTGCCAATGCAGGAGACATGAGTTCAATCCCTGGGTCAGGAAGATCCCCTGGAGAAGGAAATGGCAACCCACTCCAGTATTCTTGCCTGGAAAATTCCATGGACAGAGGAGCCTGGAGGGTTACAACCCATGGGGTCACAAAAAGAGTCAAACATGACTTAGCAAGTAAACAACAACAATTTTAGAACTTGTCCTAAAATTTATGCTAACAAAGTTTACTATCTAAGAATATTGAAACAAGCAAAAAAAAAAAAATATATATATATGTTACATATATATATACATATACATACATATGTATATACATATACATATACATATACATACATACATATACATACATACATATGTATATACATATACAATATATACATATATATATATATTTTTTTTTTTTTAGTGGAAATTTCCTGGAAAACAAACAAATCAAAACCACAATTTGTCCTGGATTATATATTAAGAATTGTCTACCTTTCTGAAGTGAGAGAAATAAACCAGATAAATCACAGGGTAAATTGTTTTCATAGGTCTCTGTTTTGCTATTGATTTTCCATATGAGACAAAGCACAGCTATGCCTAAATCTGTACACATTTTGACAAGGGAAGATTATGGTGTGTGTATGTCTCTATGTGTTTCTGTTTCTATCAGAATATTTACTCTGACTGGGATCAAGAATTTTATCCATGATTTGATTGGTACATACATAAATTTCACTTAGTGTGAAAGAAGTAAATTCAGCAACAAGACAGACAGTAAAAGCATGCTTTTGAAAACAAGAGACTGAGTTATAATTAAATGTTTTAGAGACAACAGAAGTAATTATGAGGTTGCAAACAAAAAAAGCTGTCTTCAGATCCTGTATACACAAGATATAATTTTGGTGATTTCCACATTTAAAATTTAGTTCTTTGTATATTAAGAGGAAGTTTGCAGTTTCAAAGGGCTATCACTTATTCAATATCACTTAATTTTGTAGAAAATATGGTTGGCTGAGCCCCACATCAGTTACATGAAACCCTATTAGAGGTACATTCTCTCACTTTCTATCACAGATAACAGGTAGTTGTTGATGAAATCATAATTATTGGTCAAAGACTAATAGCTGACCTTCAGCATCATAGCATCATCTCTACTCATGATAGAGGAATTCAAACATCATGTACTGAACTGTTTTTATCATTAAGTTTACATATAAACCTGGTAGGCTACAGTCCATGGGGTTGCAAAGAGTCGGACACAACTGAGCGACTTCACTTCACTTCACTTACATATAAAAAGGAAGGCATAGTTACTATTTCTGAGTTGGTCAGTGTATCTAGAGACTTTTCTTGGCCCAGATTTTCCATTTACCAACACCATGATCAAGGCCCAGCATCTCTCTACAATGTAGAAAGCCTGTTAGAATGTCATGATTCCATAAATATGATAAACACTGCTAAAAGAGCCTTGGCTAGCTAATTCATCTCATTTCCCAGTTTGGGGAGGAGGCAGGCTGGCTAAGTTTAGCAGTCCTTTAAAATAAGGGTTTCATAGCAGTCTTTTTGTTCACACAATAAGCTCTCCATGATGAAAGAGGATCTTACATAAAATACCTTTATGATCTGATGAGTACATCCTCATTACATTTTTAGATCTCCATTTCAAAGACTTCAGGCCTCCTTTCCTCTCCTGAAGGAAGACCTCTCCAAAGAGCATCGCAAATGTGCTGTCACATACAGGGTCATAAACTGCATATTGGTTGATTAGAGAAAAATAAAAGGCAACATTGGGATTTGCTCCCCTGGAAGTTGGTGTTCTTGCCACTGACTTTTGCCCTTACCTGTCTGTGGCTCCTCTCTCAGCATCCCCTCTGATTTCCTTTAGATCAAACTGGTATAAAAAAAAATCCCTGTAGGTGGCTTTATTCTCATGGTAAGGCTTGTGAATTTGAATTCTTTGTTTCACCAAAGCCTGACAAATTCGGCCTTCACTCAGTCTCTGAGCACAGTTGTTAAGCAACTAAACAAGAATAGTAAAAATCTGACAGCTGACAGACTTTGCATAGATTTTTCGTCTCTGGATGGATCATTTCAAAGAATTTGAGCCTAGTGATTTTGACAAACACTCAATTAATTTATGTCATAGATTGCTATCATATCACCTGCAACTTTGTATTAAAACTTTAAGAAGATTTAGCTTAAGGTCAAATGAACCTGCACAATAAACATTCTTAATCTTAAAAAGATCGTACTTTGAGAATATCATAACTTAGTCGTTTGTTCACTTCCTGCAGAATTTAGTTATATCTCAGACACTCCCCTCTACAAGCAACAGCAGTCCCTGTCTCCTCAGATTCTAGCCATCATTAAAGAAAAGGGCAGAGGAAAGTAAAACTGAATAAAAAATGAGAAACTTGTGAATGTGGTTTTAATAAAGAATACGGAGAGTGAACATCTAGAAATTACATATGAGAAACCAAAATCGGGTTAGAAAGTATACTTTACTAACAGCAAAAATACAGATTAAATAGCAAGGCATAAATTTGCATTTCTCTTCCATGAAATTATCTTTTTCATAAATGAAGATGGGTTTTAGGTGTCTTGGTTTCTGTGCATGTTTTTCCAGACTACTTATAAATAGTGGGGAAAAGCATGGGACAGGAGCAGGTGGTTGGCAATATTTTGGGCAAGGAGTTAATGTTGAAGCAGCTGCTGATAATTTTCCTACAGTATTATTCATCACTTTAAAAATTGAAATGATTATAATGACCCTGATACATCACATCATATGAGACTAAAGAGAGGAAGGGATGATGGACATGGGGAAACGTGCATCTCCCTGGAGTCAAGCGCTCATTGCTCCGAAAAGTCCTGAGAGGCTGGGTTCCATGGGATGTTGCCCCAGCGGATGCAGCTCTGGTAAGTAATAAAATCTAGCAGAAGGCCCGCGCATGCCAGTGGCCACCTGATCAGAGCTCATTTAGTGATTGTCATCACTTTGCAGCAACCACGCAGTTAATACCCAGTGTATTTGACACCTGCTATGTTAAATTAGTACTTGCAGAATTAACACCTGCTGTCAGCGACCCGGCATGCATGTTGCTTTCTTCAGAATAAAGGGGAAATGAATTATTTCCCAAGAAATTTGTGTAAATTATTTTTGTGGATGAAGAATTACTTGGAAAGATCTTGGGACTGGCAGTCAAGATTCTTCTTCTTTTTTTTTTTATAGAGTTGGCACTGTTAGTAACTCAGAGTCTCTTTCTGGCTCTCAGAATACAGGGCTAAAAGATAAGCTTTCTCTTATCCCTAGAAATAAACAAGACACTAGAGGCAAATGTGTTTTCTAAAGTATGAGAACTTATATAGGTGTGAAGTGTTATGCTAATTGCCCGTTAATAATCATAATAAATTTGTCATTTTCAATTCTTATTATTTATAAATGGGAACATATCTCTTATAGTACAATTTCTTAGAGTAGGGAAAAGTATTTCTTTATATAGAACCCATACCTATTTATATTATAGTGAATATAATATTACATAGTATTTTTTAAAAAACATTTTATCTATTATGATTTTATTAATATTATGTAGTTACATTTATATTATAAAATATATACACATATACCATGGGCAAATTACTTAACTTCTCTAAAATCTGTCTACTTGTAAATAACACAATAATAAAAATGGTATTACTATGGTGTAGTAAACAGGCACCACAGCACAATGCCTGATGTAGGATAGCCCTTTCCTGAACAAATCAGCAAGCAAAAGTAAAGAATGTAAAGCAGAGAAACTCAGAAACAAACTAGAAACCATTATACTGCAAAGACTTCCACTGTGAACCACAGTAATAATACATGTATGAGACTTGAACCTTAACTTTGACTTGCTTATTCATTTTGATTCAGCAAAATACTGTGGTTCAGTTCAGTTCAGTTCAGTCGTTCAGTCGTGTCCGACTCTTTGCAGCTCCATGAACCGCAGCACGCCAGGCCTCCCTGTCCATCACCGACTCCCGGAGTCCATCCAAACCCATGTCCATTGAGTCGGTGATGCCATCCAACCATCTCATCCTCTGTCGTCCCCTTCTCCTCCTGCCCTCAATCTTTCCCTCTACTGTGGTAAACTACTAAGTATAAAATACAGTTTCTGACTTCAGAGTGTTTAAATATCTTGAGCATAAAAGTTTCATCATTTCCTATAATACAAGGAAACTTAAGTAATTATTCTCAAGGAACAAAATAATAATATAGTAGACACTGAGAAAGTTTAATTTTGAGGAATAGTATAGAATATCTGGGGTTTCCCTGGGTGGCTCAGCAGCAGAGAATCCGTCTGCAATGCAGGAGACGCAGGACATGTGTTTTCCATTCTTGGGTCCAGAAGATCTCCTGGAGGAGGGCATGGCAACCCACTTCAATATTCTTGCCTGAAAAATCCCATAGACAGAGTAGACTGGCGGGCTACAGTCCATTGGCTCGCAAAGAGTTGGCCACAACTAAAGGGACTCAGCATGCACACTCGCACACATTGGATGTTTATTAAGAACTTGGAATTGAAGCGAGAAAGTTGCATGACCTCTACCAAGTACGTTAACCTTCCTGTGCTTCTCTTTCTTTACTTATAAACTGGGGATGTGACACTATCTATGCATGCGCTGAGTAAAAGGACTAAGTGTTTTGGAACAATGGTTATCACATACTAAACATTCTAAAGGTGTTCATTATATAATTCAAAATGGGAAGTTTGAGAAAGGATTTACCAAATTTGAGAAAGGATAATATTAATCTGGACTGGACCTTTGTGAAGTTATACTAAGAATCAATGGGTGAAAGCTATTCCATGTGATGAAACAATGTGCACATAGGTAGAAGCCTTGGAAATTGCTAGTCACTTATATATTTGTGATGAATTATAATTGGAGATAAAGCTGGGAGGCAGAATGGGGGTCTACCCATGGAGTGCCTGAAAACAATAATCAGAAAGATGCATTATAATTCATAGGTGATAATAGCCATTGAAAGCTTGAGAAAATAAGAATGTCCATGTTTTCAGAGGAACCAGAAATCAAGGAATAGTGTATGGAAACTGGGTGAGTTTAGGAAAAGCAAGTATCATTATTAATAAAGAGGGTTGGAGAGAGAGCCCAGTGATGATGCTGCTTCCTAGCCTCATATCAGGATCTCAGTTAGTAATTACAATTGAGACAGTTACGTATAAACCAGCCAGCTCATAGAACCTGAAACCTTATTGGTTTTTTCCTTGTCTGAGACTCAGGCCATAGTCATAGCACTGAATGCTTCTTGACCGTTGGCTATGTGATCTACCAGGAGCTCACTGGTACTGTGATCTGAGAGATGCAGTTATATTATACAAAACTTGAAGAAATAGCGATTTTAGAGGTTACACTGTGCAGAAGCCTTCAGTGTACGTGGTTCCTAGAAATCTTCTTGACTGGATCTACGGAGACCCAGTTTAAGAATATTCTGCTCTTAAAACTGTCCGCGAGAACGGAGAAAAGCACCCTTTTGGAATTCAATCAAATCTAATGACTTTAAAGGTGGAGTCAATGACACTTTTTTATACCAGGCATCAGAAGTCTAGAATTCAAGACCAATCTGGCCAACTTCTTTCTTGGAAAACACTGACTCAAAACAAAAGAAAACAAAAGAATGATAATTGATTGAGCTAATGTTAATAGAAATGGTCTTTCCTTTAGTAAATGACGAAATTCAAATCCAAGTTTGCTTCAAGGGCCTCCTTAGAGGAATACATAGGTAAAATGATCTTAACTCAATAAAGGAAGGAGATTATGAGTACAACACAACAGTGGTTATTCATATCTGTATCTTCCACCTCCTTCTGGATGTGGGTCTTAGTCCCATGGAGAGAGAAAACATACATTTAAGAAATGTGAAGTAATTTTATTTAAATTCTTAATGTACACTAGGGCATAGTCATTATTGTACTGACAGTTTTCATTTACAGACTGCTAACCAGTTTTAGCTTCCTGAAATGGTGTTTAAAAATTGCTATACCAGAGAAAAATTAGAAGTGACAAAATGGCCTTATGGAGCACAACAAATTTATAAAAGGACAGAGTATGTGAAGTATATCCTTTGGGCCCTCAAAATAATTGAGGTACATTGCAGGGGGCTAAAGTGCTGAAGCTTCAGCAAATAAAGAGCACTAAAGTTAGTAATGTTGACATGAAAGGCCAATATGACTATTCCACCCACCAGACTTTACATTAGCTTTCACTCTTATCTGGGATAAATTCAGAATTCTTAAAGTGTCTTACAAGACTCTCTGTCAAGGCTCAATGGCCTTTTCATTAACTTTCTGCTCCTGTCTCTTCCTTCAAAGGCAACTTCATGAGCCTGTGATCTCTGTAGCCGCACGTAGCTTCTGTTTGATATAATGCTCTGTCCCAGCCTTCTTAAAATTCTTACAGCATAATCCTTGATTTGTAAATGAAACCCAGTGGGTAACAGAGTAAGTGAGGAGATCCACACCGTATGTATGCTGTTCCTTGCAGTCCTCTCTCTTATACCCTTTGTAATGAGCCATGAGGGCAGAGTTCCAGGGGTTGCAGAGTACACGGGTCTTCACCAGGCTCCGAGGAGAGCAAGGCAAGCTTGTTGCCTCCGTAACTGAGCAAGTGGCATTGTGCTGCTCACGGACCCAAGACGTCACTCGTCCATCTGAACAAGAACTTATTTTGAAAGGGAAAGGGCAATGGTAGTCTTAAAGGCAAAAAAATGATGAAAGGAACCCTATCATGTCTTTCCTTCCTCATACTAACACTCATTAAACACTCCTGTATTAGCTAACTATGCTGAAAATAATGACAGAAAAGGAAGAGAAAGCTAGAGTAACCCACAGTTCCTTTCCTTTTCATTTTGTTTTAACTCAGCAGTAAGTTGAAGGTTCCTAGGGTAGGAAATGGCAGCCTGCTCCAGTATTCTTGTCTGGAAAATTCCATGGATGGAAGAGTCTGGCGGGCTACGGTCCATGGGGGAGCAAAAAGTCAGACACAACTCAACGGCTGAACACATATGTGTGCAAGCTGAAGGTAGAGTGGGTTGGGAAAACGTGCATCAGAAGGTGAGATAAAAACGGTTGGGTTTGTTGTACTGTTTTCACTATTCTGATTTTATATATATATATACACTACAAAATGCAAATTGTGTAATTTCAGTGATTCCACATGAGTCCAATGCTCTTATATTTGAACCTAAAACTGCTATTACACAGAATGAAGTTAATCAGGAAAACTGATGCTAATAATTTAGAAGTTTCATTTTTCTTCACTCAGAACTATATTACATCATGTCAATGTATGGCAAAAGCCACTACAATATTGTAAAGTAAAAAAAAGAAAAAAAAAGAACTATATTAAAAAGTGCATTTAAAAAATACCTCAATAAATCTAGAGAAGGACTGGAAGGAAGGGAGATGACTTATTTTGCAGGATCCTTAACAATACTTTTTTTTTTTCTTCTTGTTTATACAAGGGATTCCCACATTTTTATTTTATGTGGGGTACCACCAATTATGTAGACAGCCCTGTCTGTTCTTGCCAGCTCCCTTACTCCTTTGCAAACCATACTTGCTCTCTTGTTTTTACCTGAATGTGTCAGAATCTCTCTCAATTGCAAGGCCTTTATACCTACTCTCCTTCTCCCTGGCAGGCTCTCTTCCCAAACATCCACAGCAGGCCTCCCATTTCCTTCACATTACTTCTTCCAATAAAAATTTTCCCATTAAAGCTCTCCCTGTCCAGGCTGCTTAAAGTGTAATCTCTCTCAGCAAGTGAAGTCTCAATTCTTTTTCCTCTGAAATGTATAATATAGTACATAATTAATTTGCTTATTGTCTATCTGTTCCATTTGTTTTGAGAAGGCATAAATTACCATCCAGAAACAAGGTCTAGGGAGATACAGGGTAATGTATTTATGATTTTCCCTGTAGAAAACATCATTTCAACCAAATGGCAAATTTTTGGCCTCTTTCCTTTTGAGTTAATGTTCAAAATGTGCTCAAACGTGGTTGTCAAGTCGGATCTTAATCTTAATATAAAATTTTAACTCTTTGGCAAGAGAATAGACTCATATGTTACTTGTGTAATAAAATATAATTAAACATAAAAATTAAGATTATGGCTTATTTAATTTTAAATCTTTAACCAGTTTAAAGCTTATAGTCTACTCTTTTACTTTTTACTTTAATTTTTTAGTGAGCAGTAAGCATTCTGAGTGGCGAATGGCAGGTGTTCACCATAATTTAACAAAGCAGGTGTCAAATATTGTTTACTGGGGCTAACTGCTACTCCTTCTGGAAAGCTCTTTACTTTGGGGTTTCTCCTAATTAAAAATATCTAGCCATCACCTGTCAGCTTTATCTCAGTGGGACAGTGAAACCTTTAGGGAACATGACTTGAGCAATCTTTCAGATAAAGAAAGAAAGGGGGAAAAGATTGCCATTAATTGTTTACAGATAATTTTTTTTTTCTCTACTGTCAAAATTAGCTGCATAGGATAATTAACTCCTTCTGGAAAAAATACTGTTCAGAGTCTGAGACTGGTACAATCTGATGAATAAATTGAATCCCAAAGATGATGCATAACAGAGAGATAAAATGCAATGTTAGATCATAAATTCACATGTCTTGCATTATTCTATTTCCTATAAAGCACCAACACAACTAATGTATTTTGAGAATGCCCCAAACAGGCACATAAGGTCCAGTGAGCAATTTAATAAGAAAGTGTATATTCTAATGATAGAGGTTTTCCTAGCATTCTAACTGTGAGATAATACTAACTTCCAAGGAACTGAATTTGTGGGTCACAGCTTACATATTCTGCATGATAACTGTGGTTTTTTAAAGACTTCGTACCTACCTTTATTTGTATTGCCAGGACAGAACATGGAACTTCAACTTCATTAAAAAAAATGAAAAAAAAACAAAAGTTGGTTAGTGGTACTGCTTTCATAGTTAATGGGGTCATCGCGTTAAGGAAGTTTCCTGATTAAGTATCTGAAATATACATTCATATAAAAAGGTTACATATACTTATTAGCCATGTTTTTAATTTTATCTCATCATATTTGTTTGAATTTTACCCAAACATGCACCTGTATTGTGCTGCACTTGCTTAAATATATAAACCTTAATTGTTGAGTTCTATCAATATTAAGAAGTTCTTATTAGATTGGATCATAAAATGTTGATGAGGTAAACACTGGCTATTTAATGTCTAACCTAATATATCCCTACTAAGCTTATCTGAAGACTGATTTTTAATTGAACTTTATTTTTTATTTTAATCTGTTCTTGGGGAACTAGGTACCTATAGCAAAATGCACAGGGAAATGATCTGAATGAACTTTCTAAAGCAAAGTGGGGAAAAGTTAATAAAAAGGATTTTCTTTCAAGTCATTTAAGTTTGAACCATGAAGATGTATTTAGTCAATCTACATTATATTTCTTATGGTTTCATACATTTGAAATTTAAATTTTCTTATTGTGGGCAGTAGCAGCAGAAACCAAACACACATACACAACACACACATGAAAAAACTACCAATACAATGGTTTAAAAACCTAAATATAAGACATGGCACGATCGAGCTCTTAGTAGAGAGCATAAGCAGGTAAATAAATATCCCATCCTTTTGGATGAGAGACGCAACAACTACACAGTCATGTGTAATTGGTTCTAGAAAAGCATAAATCACAAAATTTGTAATGATTAAAACACAGATTATCTAGAATATTTGATATTTTATTGTTATTTGCATTATTTGTAAAGATTAACTAACAGTGAAGTTTCTAGACTATAAATTTGGATGTTTTAGAGAATATATGAGAGCACAAGTGAATTGTACATTAATCAAAATGAAGTTGTGGTAGGTTATTAAAGTTAGAATTCTTATTGCTAATACTCCAATCTAAAAAAAAAATCAAACAGTAACATAGGGCTGCATTTACCATCTACAAATTTATTTCATTTTAACAAAATGAACCTAACAAATGATTATAGAAAATTCTATATTGAAAACGATTTAAGAGCCAAAAATGTATTGAAGAGATCAATCAATGTCCATATACTATTCTTTCTAGCAAAATCAGAAAGTACTTCAACACATTGAAAGTAGATTATAGAATATTGAAGTTTATAAAGATACAATTTCATCTGATTTTATCTTCTTACTGCCCACAGTAATGGTCTGGTTATTTTATCCACTTAAATATTAGAGCTACTCACTTCAATCTGCTGATTATAATAAAATTGAATACTTGATATTTGACATTGAACAGCCAATCCATTTATTATGAAGATCCTGCCTTAGGTTCCCCTTATAGCTATTAAAGTTTAACTTGTCCTGTAATTTAGGCAACGAGGAATCTGCTTAATCAGTTGTAATACTTTTAAGTGACTGTTTGACAAGCAGTACTTTTCTGCGTTCAGTTAGTCCCTAATGTAGACAGCAGATCTGATAATTCAAAAATGAGGGTGTTTTTTTTCCCCTTAACCTGAATTATCTGGTTTGATTTACTACACTGGCTGAGTTAATTGAAAAGTTGCCAAATATCTATTTCATGCTGTGCGGTGCACACAGAGCAATAACATGTTTGATATACCAAATGATTTCATAGATAAATATAATGAAAACAAGACTCTTTATTGCCATATTTATATCCATTCCTCAAAACCTGGCCTCACAAATCTTGTCTTCCATTTTGGTTATCATTGTTATCACTACCATTTGCCAAGACCTTACTGATGAGTTGACAATTTTTAATCATCGTCCAGGTCAATAATTTATAAATTCTTAAAAAGGTGATTTGGAGAAACTGCCATCTTAGAAATCTATACCTAATCATTTAGAATAAATTTACTTGTTTAGCTGACATATTTCCTACTTTGATGATCAGATTTTATTATTAAATGATGATGTTCCTTCTGGATTATATGTGTTTCTATAGCTATTTTGCTTATAATGTTATTTTTATTGCAAACACTTCAAATGCTACTACAAATACAGCCTACTATTCTGAAAGTTTTAAATTTATGTTACATAATATTTGCCTTTTCCCCCCTTCCAGATAAATTAGGGTTTCCTTTGCTTCCCTCATTGATATTTTTGTGAAACTCCTTCAAATATCTAATATAACTTTATCAGTATTTAGTGAATGAGTGAAAGTTCCTCAGCCATGTATGACTCTGCGACCCCATGGACTATACAGTCCATGGAATTCTCCAGGCCAGAATACTGGAGTGGGTAGCCTTTCCCTTCTCCAGGGGATCTTCCCAACCCAGGGATCGATCCAAGGTCTCCCCCATTGCAGGAGGATTCTTTACCAATTGACACACCAGGGAAGCCCTATTGGTATTTAGATGCTATATATACATTTGCCTTTTTTTAGTTAAATGGTATATGTCATAATAATAAATTGCTGAAAAATAGAGGACCAAACTTGCTTGGAGGATTATAGCTTTCATGGCTTTATAATACTGATTCTCATTTTCATAGAATGAATATTCAGATCAACTCACTACAGTTAATTTTGGCACTCCTTTATTTTCTTAAAATAAAACACAATTTGGCACTCCTATGAAGGAGGCTAGAAAATTGAATTTTGCAAATGTTGCCAAGGCTCTTCTCCCATTTGGTGAGACTAAATGGGAATTCTGGGTAGTATGGAGTCCAGAGAAACATGGAGTGAAATAATGTGTCTTGGGCAGTCAATCCACACTGCTTACTGCTCAAGTGGTCCTCGATCTTGACCTGTCCCATCCTGGCTGAGTCCCCGGTCAATAATTCTATTCATTTTTGCTTTAATACAAGTGATGCACTAGCCCACTCTCAGCCTTCAGATTTTCTATCTGGGCGTCAGACCACAGTCCAATTTTCTAGCCTACCATAGGGGATACACATCAAATTCTGAGAAGACTTTCTCCTGCAGAGAACTGCCCGTTAGATCTTGAGGAAGCTGTGGGTTCCTTAGCTTAGACAGGGTATTCATGAGAGGGTGGACCTCATCACCCATCGGTGGCTTTGTTCAAAACCCTTCTCTACAAATAAGCACCACTGAGTTGTAGTCTCACTACATATTTTAGTGGGAATCAATCACTTAAATGTGTCTTGGCTTTATTTTGAAGTTTTTCAAGTGTGAGTTGTCTTATTCTCACTTGGTATTTGCTAAATATCTCAGCTAAAACTCCTACTTTAATATTCTGTGCTTCAGTTTCTTCATTTGTAAAAAAAAAAAAAGGAGCATATTTTTTAAACATCCTATGTGGAAAATAATTTCTTCAGGTTATTGTGGCAAATAAGTTATTTCATGTTTAGAAAATAGAGCTTTTTAAAAAATTAGATTTTTTTTTTTTTCCCTCTAAAGCTGAGAAATCTGCCTGATTTATGAACAGGTAGTTAAGTGGCTGGAGGGAGGTTGGACAGAGGCAGCAACATTGGCTTGTAAGTTTGAAACACTTTCTGTATTTCTTTCCATCCTTTCAATGATTATAACTACAGATTTCTGACCCCTATGTTTTGTCACTAATTTTAACCTGAAGTTAATTTGTAGCTGTGCATTAGCCAACCCCCCCAAAAAAAGCAACTGATTTTTGTCTCTAATTTCTTCATTTTTAATGATGCATAGTAGAGAATCTGAACATTTGAGCTTTTTATCTGATAAAATTTTAATTAATTTGGATCCACCTATCATATTATTTCAGATAAAGAATTTTATGTGATGTACCAGGCATTGTTACTTGTCTACATGCTCTGTCTCATAGCTGTTCAAAATAATTGTTGCTTGCTCTTAGGGAATTATAATTCCTTTTACCGGTGACCCTACACTAGCTTTAACCAATATACATGAGAAAAAGCTGCATGTTTCACTAAAATGTAGACACTAAATTACTAATTTTAGTATATATTCTGATTTATATTTTATATAAACACACATGTATATTCATAAAGTCACAAGGATTACAGAGTAAATTGTGTTTTCTAAAACAGACTTTCAATTTCTGAATTCAAAGAGAAGTGAAGCCAGTGTATTAAAAAAAAACCTCACTCATACAAAAATATAATGAAATTAAAATATAAATATGAAAAATAAAAATAGACCAAGGAAAATATGTGAAACTTCAACCTAAGGACAAGCAATATAACCATAAAATAAGCATATTAATTATTGAAAATAAGAGAGTCAACTTAGAAACCAAGACAATCGTTAAAGCAGGGTTAGTAAGGAAAAGTATTTACATGGAATATCTCTCAAAGATTTCATTGATCCTTCCATCAGCCCTGTGAGTAAAGTAGGAAACCCTCAAAACTGGGATAGAATTATCTCTGAAAACCACTGATCTACAGGAAAAAAAATATAAATGGTTATGAATTATTTTTTTTCCATTTTAATGAGACAACAGAGGAGAAGAACCAGAAAATAATGATGATTACACTAACATGTTTATTAACAGAAGAAGGAGGTAGATAATTTGTAACTTTTCAAAGTTACTTAGGTGTAAAAGTTACAAAAGATTCTTGTCCTCCGCTTAGCACAAAGAACAAGGCAGATGTGCTACAAAATCATAGTTTCTGTGAATTTATTAGGAAACTGAGGGTGAAAAACATAAAAACCTGAAGAACTAAAATGCAGAGAGTAACTTGCAAGGATAGAGATGAACTACCACTCATTTCAATGCTATTAGAATATTGGGCCAAAGTGAAATTCACATGGCATGGATTTTTGGAAAATATAGCTCTCATTAGATTGTTAAATAACCTTCATTTAGACTGAAATCAACTGGTATTGCAATGAACCGTTCAACCATCACATCCTAAAGAAAATCAAATTACAGATACTAGTTTAAAAGACAAGTAAGATAACAGGAAACTATGAAAATAAGAATAGGTAGCCATAGGAGAAGAAAGCCAGATCATGAATATCTGTCATTATCTGATAAAAAGAACCCTAAGTTACCTCAGTCACAGAGCATTTCTGCAGCTACTTGCCAACGTTTCATATGGACCATGCATAGTCAAGGCTGCGGTTTCTCCAGGGGTCATGTATGGATGAGAGAGTTGGACTATAGAGAAAGCTGAGCGCTGAAGAATTGATGCTTTTGACCTGTGCTGTTGCAGAAGACTCTTGAGTCCCTTGGACTGCAAGGAGATCCAACCAGTCCATCCTAAAGGAGATCAGTCCTGGGTGTTCATTGGAAGGACTGATGCTGAAGCTGAAACTCCAGTACTTTGGCCACCTCATGTGAAGAGCTGACTCATTTGAAAAGACCCTGATGCTGGGAGGGATTGGGGGCAGGAGGAGAAGGGGACAACAGAGGATGAGATGGCTGGAAGACATCACCGACTCGATGGACATGGGTTTGAGTAAGCTCCGGGAGTTGTTGATGGACAGGGAAGCCTAGTGTCTGCAGTCCATGGGGTCGCAGAGTCAGATAGGACTGAGCGACTGAACTGAACTGAACTGAACTGATACTTGAGTGAATGGATATGTCAAGTGTTGCACCAAAGTAAAGGCCAGGGCATGAAAGCAGAAAACACAGCCTCTGAGATATGTGGGATCTTCTCTACGTACAAAGCAGTGGAATACTGAAGTTTGAAGTCAAATAAGGAGAATTAGTTCAGATCAGGCAATGCCGAGTTTTCTCAAGAAGAAATCCATGGATTTTCTGCATTTTTGCATATCTTGTGATCAGAGGCATTGGCAGTCTTTCACCTTAGATTATTTTTTAATAATGTTTTATAACAAAAAGCCATGGAAGGTAGGGGAAGCTGTCTGTCTCTAAACAAAAAGGCCAATATTTTGTGTTACAGTATGATAAAGATAAAATCTCCCTTTGCAGCAGAAGTTCTATAGTTTGGGTTGAAATTCATAAAAATTTAGGTTTTCTAAGGTCAGAATTTCTTGTGTACCCACTGCATGTATAGTATCCAGCTGGCCCACCTTCACCTTATTGCCAAGGGACTTAGTTGGGAAAGAGACCCAATGTGAACATAAAAGTCATATCTGCTGTCTTGTAAGTAATAAAATCTGTTGTCTCTAACCCAGGAAACTCCAGTCTCCTGCCAGCATCCATTAAATCATGACAGACTAAACTCATTAGCTTGCAAACAGAGAAATTTTTCAAACTTTTCGCAGCTCTTGGTAATTTTCACAAATAGCATAAGCTATTAAAGGCTAGAGGCAAGAAAACACAGGCGTGAGAGCATTCCTGCTGTCCTGAAAAACCAAAATGGTACTGGAGATGAAAGAGAACTTCCCAATGACACCAAGATACGGTGAGCAATATGAAACCCAGAAAAGAGAGCTCTGTCATTGCTGAGCCTCCGATCTCTTTTGAAGGGAAAGATGTGATTTCACAAACAAAATGTTTGAAAGCAAAATGAAGTTACTCAAACTAAGAATGCAAAATAACTCCAAATATAGTTGAATTAAATAATAGGGAGAGAGAGAGAGTCATTTCCACAAACTACCTGTTCTCCATAGGAAGTCACAAGCTCTATTATGACAATAAATATCATTAATTTAATTAAATCACATGGCTAAGTGAAGAAATAATCAATAATGAAAAATAAAAGATGTCTTGGAGGTTGGAACTGTCAGGAAGGTATTTTAACAGATATTAATGCATAAAGATTTATTATGAATAATGTCCATTGCAGAAAGAGAATGCAGCAAAGAGAGGTAAGTAGAAAATATGTACCCAGTGGAAAAAAGGAAATAAAAAATAGAAAATATCAAAAGAAGAATTCTGTTGATAGGTGTAACTGTACTTTGATACATTAGATGAAGGAATATGTAGATATGAACATAGGGCCAATAGAAATTATAAAATTGAACTACCAATGTGAAAAACATAAAAATGTGTATTTGAGATATATGGTCAATTCTGATTGATATAATCCATGTACAACTGAGCATCAAAATAACAGGAGAGACAGGATAAGGTGAATATAATTTTAAAAATGATCATGGAAACAATTTTCATAACTGTACAAACATTTCAAATAAGAAAAAGAAAAAAAAATTAAGCAACATACAAACTTCAGGTAACATATGCAGAATAAATACAGAGAAAGAGATCTTGGCATACTAAATCACATTGCCAAGATGAAGAAAATAATTTTTTCCTATCCAGCAAGGAAATAAAATTGGCTCTGTTTGCAGATATCAAGATCTTATATATTGAAAACATTTTAGACCTCACCAAAACAATGAAACAACAAAAATCTATGTCAAACTAATCAAAAAATTCTTTAAAGTTACAGGATACAAAATTAATATACAAAAATAATTTGTGTTTTTTACAATGAAAAGCTATATGAAAGAGAAATTAAGAAAATCCATTAAGACTTATGAAATTAGGAAAATCCCATTTCTAATAGCATCTAAAACTATAAAATACTTATGAATAAATTTAATCAGGAACTGAAAGATATTTACATTGAAAATTATAAGAAACTGTTGAAAGAAATTGAAGAAGACATAAATGGGAAGATAACCCATGTTCTTAGATTGAATGGATTAATACTGTGAAAATGTTCATTCTACCCAAGATGATCTACAGACTCAATGCAATCCCTATTAAAATTCCTATAACATTTTTCACAGAATTAGAGAAGCTATCCAGAAATTTGTAAGGAGCCACAAAAGACTCGAAATAGCTAAAACAATCTTTAACAAGAACAAAGATGGGGACATCATACTTTCCTAATTTCAAATTATATTACAAACTAATAGTTATCAAAATGACATGCTTCTGGCATAAAAAAGGACACTGATCAATAGAACAGAATAAAAACACAGAAATAAACCACATATACATAGGCATAGCTTGAAGATATGCTAGTTAGCTTCCAGACCACCTCACAAAAGTGAATATGAATATTTTAACAAAGAAAGTTACATGACTTTTTTTTTCATTTTCCAGTGTGTGTAAAAATTATGTCCACACTATACTGTAAGTGCATTAAGTATGCAAGAGTATTATATCTAAAAATTAATGTACATACCTCAGTTTAAAATTACTTTGCTGCTAAAAATGTTAGCCCATCATCTGAACCTTCAGCAAGTAGTAATCTTTTTGCTACTGGAAGGTCTTGCCTTGATGACTGTTGACTGATCAGAGTGATGGTTGCTGAAGGTAGGGTGGCTGTGGCAACTTCTTAAAATAAGAGAACTTATTGATTGACTCTTTAACAAACAGAACCATACTGATTGACTCTTTAACAAACAATTTTCCTGTAGCAAGTGATGTTGTTTCATAGCGTTTCACCCACAGTAGGACTTCTTTCAAAATTGTAATCAATCCTCTGAAACCCTGCTAATGGTTTATCAACTAAGTTTATGTTATCTTTGAAGTTCTTTATTGTCATTGCAATAATCTTCACAGTGTCTTTTCCAAAAACCACCTTTTTTCCCTCAACTTTAAGAAGCAACTCTTAACCTTTTAAAGTTTTAATGTGAGATGGCAGATATTCAGCCACATCTTTCAAGCTGTGCTTCTATTTTAGTTCCCTCACTATTTCCACCACATCTGTAGCTAAAGTGGTATCATCAAAGATCACAGGCCACAGACCACCATAAACAAATATAGTAATAATGAAAAAGTTTGAAATATTGCTAGAAATATCAAAATGTGACACAAAGACAAAGTGAGCAAATGCTGTTGGAAAAATGGAGCCTATAGAATTTCTCAATACAGGAATGCCACAAACTTTTCAATTTGCAAGAAAATAAAGCAAAACCCAAAACCCGCAGTATCTGTCTAGTGCAAAAACACTGAAGTGCGACAAAGTGGAGTGCAATAAAATAAAGTATGCCTGGACATTTAGCTAATCTTAGACGAGGGTGACGTGAGTGCATGCTAAATCACTCAGTAGTATCTGACTCTGCAGCCGGATGGTCAGCCCACTAAGCTCCTCTGTCCGTAGGATTCTCGAGGCAAGAATACTGGAGTGGGTTGCCATGCCCTCCTCCAGGGGATCTTCCTGACCCAGTAATTGATTCAGTATCTCCTTATGACTCCTGTATTGGCAGGCAGGTTAAAATGCAATGGGAAAAGACTAGGTTACAATGAGGAAAAGCTTGTTTCTTCCATAAATGGGGTTGGGAAAAATGAATACCATCATGGAGAAGAAAGAAACCAGAGTCTGATCTTGTACTACCCACAAAAACTTACCTGAAATGAATTAAAGATCTAAATATAAGGCCTGAATCATAAAACCATATGACACCCAGAAGAAAGCCTAGAGGGGGAAAAAAATAAACAACAAACTCCTAGACATTGATCTTGGAGACTTTTTTTGTTTGTTTTTTAGATGTTGCACAAAAAGCACAGGCAACAAAAGCCAAACAAACAAATGGAACTGCATTAAGCTTAAAAGCTTCTGCACAACAACGGAAACCATTAACAAAATGAAAAGGCAATCTACAGAACAGGAGAAGATATTTGCAAACCACATAACAGATAAGAGGTTAACATCTAAAATGTATAAAGAATTCATAAAACTGAATTGCAAAATAAGAACATACACACAAAAAAACAAATTCCCAATTAAAAAAAAATAAGCAAAGATCCTGAGTAGAATTTTTTTCCCAGAGAAATCATACAGATGGCCAACAGGTACATGCAAAGGTGCTCAACATAACTAATCATCAGGAAAATGCAAATTAAAGCCATAAAGAATTATCACCTCATACCATTCAGGAAATATACCATAAAAAAAAAGATAAGATAAAACATTTTGGTGAGGATGTGGAGAAAAGGGAAATTTGTATATATTGGTGGGAATGTACAGTCACTGTGGAAATCAGTATGGAGGTTCTTCATAAATTAAAAATAGAATTACTACATGATTAAACAATCAGTCATAGATATATACTCGAAAGAAGTTAAAACAATATCTTGAGAGATACCTGCATCTGCATTATCACTTCAGTGTTATTGACAAGAGCCAAGATGTGGAAACAGCCTATGTTCTCATCAGCAGATGAACAGGTAAAGAAATCAGGATATAGATGCAACATCACATAGAATATAACTTATCTGAAGTGACTTGATTAAAAGGTTGCCTCTCAGATTACCATTGCTCATGTGTTAGGTTTCTTTGCTGTAGAAAAACAACTGCTCACTGCTATTGTTTCTATTATTCTGAATCCCTGGCCAGGCATTTTCAATACAAAAACCAAACAGTATAGATCTGATTGGTTCCGTTGTCAGTTCAGTTCAGTTCAGTTCAGTCCAGTTGCTCAGTCATGTCTGACTCTTTGTGACCTCAAGGACCACAGCATGCAAGGTTTTCCTGTCCATCACCAACTCCAGGAACTTGCTCAAACTCATGTCCATCGAGTCAGTGATGCCATCCAAACATAATGCTCTGTCATCCCCTACTCCTTCCGCCTTCAATCTTTCCCAGCATCAGGGTCTTTTCCAATGAGTTATTTTCTAATGACTCTAATGAGTCTAATTCTTCTCATCAGGTGAAAAACTATTAGAGCTTCAGCTTAACATCAATCCTTCCAATGAAAACCCAGGACTGATTTCCTTTAGGATGGACTGGTTGGATCTCCTTGCAGTCCAAGGGACTCTCAAGAGTCTTCTCCAACACCACAGTTCAAAAGCATCAATTCTTTGGTGCTCAGATTTCTTTCTGGTCTAACTCTCACATCCATACATGACCACTGGAAAAACCATAGCTTTGACTACACGGACCTTCGTTGGCAAAGTAATGTCTCTGCTTTTTAATATGCTGTCTAGGTTAGTCATAGCTTTTCTTCCAAGGGGCAGGCATCTTTTAACTTCATGGCTGCAGTCTCCATCTGCTGTGATTTTGGAGCCCAAGAAAATAAAATCTCTCACTGCTTCCATTGTTTCCCCATCTTTTTGCCATGAAGTGATGGGACCTGATGCCATGATCTTAGTTTGCTGAATGTTGAATTTTAAGCCAGCTTTTTCACTCTCCTCTTTCACTTTCATCAAGAGGCTATTTATATCTTCTTTGCTTTCTGCCATAAGGGTGGTGTCATCTGTGTATCTGAGGTTATTGATATTTCTCCTGGCAATCTTGATTCCAGCTTCTGCTTCATCCAGACTGGTATTTTGTATGATGTATTCTGCATATAAGTTAAATAAGCAGGGTGACAATATACAGCCTTGACGTATTCCTTTCCTAATTTGGAACCAGTCCATTGTTTCATGTCTGGTTCTAACTGTTGCTTCCTGATCTGCATACAGATTTCTCAGGAGGCAGATCAGGTGGTCTGGTATTCCCATCTCTTTAAGAATTTTACACAGTTTGTTGTGATCCACACAGTCAAAGGCCTTGACATAGTCCCTAAAGCAGAAGTAGATGTTTTTTATGGAACTCTCTTGCTTTTTCTATGATTCAGCGGGTGTTGACAATTTGATCTCTGGTTCTTCTGCCTTTTCTAAATCCAGCTTGAACTTCTTGAAGTCCTCCATTCACATATTGCTGAAGCCTGGCTTGGAGAATTTTGAGCATTACTTTACTAGCGTGTGAGATGAGTGCAATTGTGCAATAGTTTGAACATTCTTTGGCATTGCCTGTCTTTGGGATTGGAATGAAAACTGACCTTTTCCAGTCCTATGGTCACTGTTGAGTTTTCCATATTTGCTGGCATAATGATTGCAGCACTTTCACAACTCATCTTTGAGGACTTGAAATATCTCAGCTGGTATTTCATCACCTCCACTAGCTTTGTTCATAGTGATGCTTCCTAAGGCCCACTTGACTTTGGACTCCAGGATGTCTGGATTTAGGTGAGTTTGATCACACCATGGTGGATATCTGGGTCATGAAGATTTTTTTGTATGGTTCTTCTGTGTATTCTTGCCACCTCTTCTTAGTATATTCTGCTCCTGTTAGCTCAGTACCATTTCTGTCCTTTATTGAGCCCATCTTTGCATGAAATCTTCCCTTGGTATCTCTAATTTTCTTGAAGAGATCTCTAGTCTTTCCCATTCTATTGTTTTCCTCTATATCTTCGCACTGAACACTGAAGAAAGCTTGCTTATCTCTCCTTGCTGTTTACTCCTATTTTTTAAAAGATTGCTTGCTTTTATTTCTTTGCTTATTTGTTCATTTTATCATATGTAGGTGTGGAACTTTGTCGAAATGCTTTTTATAATTATTTGAGGGTATCTGAGCAATTAGCAGGAAGTGGTTTAATATCTGACTTCTATTTTCAACGTTTCTAATACTGAACTATTTTTATTTATTTGGGATACAGTATTTTGTCATTTGTTAGTTACAATTATCTTGTTTTTTTTTTTTACTTTTTTGTTATGTAGGTTAATAGCTTAAATTAGACCCAATTTTATTTTACAGTATCCATTTTCCCTGTTATATAATCAATGTTTTCTTTATCTGATAAAATACATTAGATAGATCTTTCTTTTATGTATTCCCTGAACCAGATTGTGTATTGTATACATAGTCTATGAATGTTTGACACATTATGCATATAAGACTCATTAAATATGGTGCATTTTGAGGGGCAGTATTTTTTTCTTTCATTTCTTTAAACTTTATTGGTTGTGCCATAATTTTAAATATGTTTAAATACATTCTACCATATGTACAACATTTTAATTAGAATCATTGCTAAAAATTTTTAGTTTAAAATTTTAAATATTTGTATAAAATGTTATTTGGAATATTCAGTTAAATAAAATCTGCTCTATTCAAGATAGGTAATCTTCCAATTGGGTGCCCAATTTCTGAAGCAGCTGATTTGGGAAAAAAAGTCTTAGTTGTTTCCCTTCTGATTCTATACTGGGAATTTAAAGGAGGTCAGGGTATTTGAGCAAGTTAGCAAACATACATATTTTGACAATTAATACAGAAACTTAGTATTGTTCAGTGGAGAAACAATCTAATTGAACAAGCAGAAACTAGAGTCATTCTATAGAACTGAAAGCAAAGTCCCCTGATTGCTAGACCATAGTACTCTGAGACTTTCTGTAAAACTCTACAAAGTCAAAGCATGGGGATATTTAAAGGACATTACACATTTAAACAAGTGTTCACGTGTGTGTGCTAAGTCACTTTAGTCACGTCTGACTCTTTGGAACCCCACGGACTGCAGCCCGCCAGGCTCCTCTGTCCATGGGCTTCTCCAGGCAAGAACACTGGAGTGGGTTGCCATGCCCTCTTCCAGTAGAACTTCCCAACCCAGGGATCAAACCTGTGTCTCACATCTCTGGCGTCGGCAGGCGGGGAATCCCACCATTGTCACCTGGGAAGCACAAGGCATTCATGTAGAACAATTTCAAGGAAGAAGAGGCTGCAATCTAGTTAAGTAGATGGTTATTTAAGGCATGATGTTAAAGATATTAGTATAAAAGAGATCTCTATTACATACATTAAATAACAGTTTCATAACAAATATTCACACAAATGTATTCAGCGTGTTTTTAAAGGTAATTTTTTATATTTAATACTTCTTTTTATTAACCTAGGGTATTTCATCAATAGTATGTGTAATTCAGTCAGTTTATCAGATTTGGCAAATTATGGTTTGTTTGCTTGTTTTTTTTTTTATTTTATTGGGGTGTAATTTATTTAAAATGTTATTCATTTCGGGTGTAGAGCAAAGTGAATTTGCTACACATGCTCATATATCCACTCTTTTACAGATTCTTTTCCCATATAGGCTATTACAGACTATTGACTAGAGTTTCTATTCAGTGGGTCCTTGTTAGTTATCCATTTTATATATAGCATTACACACATCAATCTCAATCTTATGATTTATCTCTCCACCTTCTTTACCCTCTGGTAACCATAAATTTATTTTCTACATAAGTAAGTATTTGTTTTGTACATAAATTCGTGTGTACCCATTTTGTTTACTCTTCCACATTTATATAATATTATATGATGTTTTTCTTTGTCTGACCAACTTCACATGGTATAACAATCTCCTGATTCATCTATGTTGCTGAAATGACATTATTTTGTTCATATTTATGGCTAATATTCCATTACATATATGTATATATCACATCTTCTTTATCCATTTATCTACTGATGAACATTTAGGGTGCCTTCATGTCCTAACTATATACTGTATGCATATGCATATGTATTGCCATATGTACACTTTACTATTTTTTGTTTTCAAAATTTTATTTTTTTGATTAATCAATTTATTTTAATTTTACAATATTGTGGTGGTTTTTGCCGTACGTCAGCATGAATCAGCCACAGGTGCACATGTGTCCCCCATCCTGAGCCCCCTCCCACCTCCCCACCACCCCATCCCTCTGGGTTGTCCCAGAGCACTGGGTTTGGGTGCCTTGCTTCATGCATGAAACTTGCACTGGTCATCTATTTCACATATGGCCATATACATGTTTCAGTATTATTCTTTCAAATCATCCCATCCTCACAGTCTCCCACAGAGTCCAAAAGTCTGTTCATTACATCTGTGTCTCT
Source organism: Cervus elaphus (assembly GCF_910594005.1). Classification (NCBI taxonomy): domain Eukaryota; kingdom Metazoa; phylum Chordata; class Mammalia; order Artiodactyla; family Cervidae; genus Cervus; species Cervus elaphus. The sequence goes on along the minus strand of NC_057823.1, from coordinate 103,957,873 downwards.
TTTGCTGCTGCATCGTCATTACTGTCTTGGTAAATTCCACATGTATAGGTTAATATACAGTATTTTTGTTTCTCTTTCTGAGTTACTTCACTGTATATAATAGGCTCCAGTGTCATCCCTCATTAGAACTGACTCAAATGCATTCCTTTTTATATGCTGAGTAATATTCCATCATGTGTATGTAGCACAATTTGCTGATACATTCATCTGCCAATGGATATCTTTACTGTTTTATTTTCTTTTTTAGTTTCATTCCACATTCCTTCCATTGTTGTCAGCAGAATACATCTTTGTGAAATTTGTTGGTGGCTCCCTTAATTGTTTAAGTCAGCTTGTCTGAGAATGACTGTTACAGTAACAAGTAAATGTCTTCGAACTAAAAAATGATTTTTAGACTCAACACTTCATTTTCAGGTTATACTTTGTGTTCTTTAGGTTGCTGTAACTAATACGTTTAAGACAACATAGATTTTTGAAGTCAATGACTTCTTATAATTTGGAATGTCTTTACTTTTTCTTTATAAACATGATAGAACAGACTTTGATAATATTTTCTCCTTGTTTTACATGGGATGAGTTCAACTTCCACTTATTTCTAATCTTTTCACTTAAGATTTTATGAAGCATTTTAAATTTAATCTGTATTGATTTTCTTCAGTTTGTTCTGTGTTCTAGCTTCATGACAGAATGACTTTAACATTGAACCACAATGCTCTGTACTCAATGCCTGTTATTTTTTCTCCCAGTCTATTAATCATCATATTCATTTTTTGAATTCTCTGTATTTTCATCCTGCATGTATATTTTAATTTAGTCTACATATTTTATCAAATGATTATTTTCACATTGATTCTACCAGCTAGCACTTCCCAGGTTACTCTGAATTGTACATGGTCAAAATTTAATTCATTTCATCTTAGCTTCACAGATTCAACACATTTTCTTTTAATCCTCTTGAGAAGAGAAAATAGTAATTTTATATACTGTATGTGCATTTCCTGTGAAAGATCTATATTTGAAAGAGTTATGAGAAATGCATATATTGAGACACTTTACTTTTCAATAAGTATATAACATTTAAAGTGTAGATATATCAGTTCAATGTTCATATTTGTAAGTAATCCTTTCCTACTACATATTGTCCTAGAAGTTCATGGAGATGGCTTCCTGTGCAGCATTTGCTTTCTATCTTCCATAAATTTCCTCCATGAATGCTTTCTGTCTTTTGTACCACATTTGTTTCATCTAAAAATGACTTGGAATTCTATGATTAGTAATGATTTCCCTCTACTTCTCTTTTTTCTATAGACTTATCTATTTACCATTTTCTTTCCTAATATTTTCCTGGGATATCATAAATGGAAAATGAACAAATTAGTATAAATAATTTCTTAGAATAGTCAGCAGCTTCAGTGATTCTCTATTTCCTTACAGTTATTTAAATTTAGTGTCTAATACCTATGCATATATTTCCCACAATAACTTGCTAGATATTAATATCAAAATATATTCTTACAATCCTCAAAAAATGTAATTGTTTTGATGCTTGTAAATGGAACATAGCAGAGAAAGACAGCTGTTCACAGTACTGAAGTCCCATCTCTGAGCTGATAAATATCCGGAGTTAAACTCTAGTGACCTGGAGTCTCTGCACCAATCCCCTCTAAGTATTTGCCTTTTCATCACTTAACTTGGAGGCCAAAACCAGTCCTTGATGGAAGCATTTTCTCAGTAGAAACAAGCTGCATACCTTTGATTTAATTTTGTTTGAAGTCAGTCCTGGTCTTCTGAAGCCGTTCCCATGTACATTGTTCTGAATTAAACAGTCACCCATGTTGGTGCCAGTGGTAGGGAAGTGATTCAGAGCAGTTGATATTTTCTTTTTGACTTTGTAAAAATAATAAATGCTGACAGCTAATGGTTTCATTTCCTGTTTTCATGAGTAAACGCTGGTGTTGCTAGCATTTTCACTTTTCTTTATTGTCCCGTTAAGTCCTAGTAAACCTGTTTTTCTATTATTTTCTTATTTCATAATTATCATTGATTTTTAGTGGGGGAATATTTTTGTGTCAGGAATTGCGCTAAGTCCTTTGCACATATTATCTTATATAATTCACATAAAAGCCTATAAATTATTATTCATGTACCCATTTAAGGAGAAAAAATTAAATCTCTTACAGGTTACATAAATTACTAAAGTACATACAACTGCTAAATTACACGCTCAGAAGTCAAATCCAAATCTGTGAATATGAACGAATGATGTGTTGTATAATCTTTTTCACTGTGGTAGTGGTAAAGCAGAAAAGTGAAAGTAAAAGTCGCTCAGTCGTGTCCAACTCTTCGCGACCCCACAGACTATATGGTCCATGGAATTCTCCAGACCAGAATACTGGAGTGAGCAGCCTTTCCCTTCTCCAGGGGATCTTCCCAACCCAGGGGTCAAACCCAGGTCTCCCGCATTGCAGGTGGATTCTTTACCAGCTGAGCCACAAGGGAAGCCCAAGAATACTGGAGTGGGCAGCCTATTCCTTCTCCAGGGGATCTTCCTGACCCAGGAATCAAACCAGGGTCTCCGGCATTGCAGGCGGATTCTTTACCAACTGAGCAAAGCTTAACTTTTCTCCTTCATCTTTTTTCAAAGCTTAGTAAGTTATGAAGCACATTCTCAGTGTTCATTTATTTTCTTAAATGGGATATGCTGTAAAAATTCAAAAATTAACTTATTGTATTTTTACACTTTAATAAAAAAAATCAAAATACTCCTTTCACGAAGGTGAGGGTGGGATATTTCAAAAGAACAGCATGTATACTATCTATGGTGAAACAGATCACCAGCCCAGGTGGGATGCACGAGACAAGTGCTCGGGCCTGGCGCACTGGGAAGACCCAGAGAAATTGGGTGGAGAGGGAGGTGGGAGGGGGGATCGGGATGGGGAATACGTGTAAATCTATGGCTGATTCATATCAATGTATGACAAAACCCAAAAAAAAAAAAAATGATCATGCTATGTGTAAACCACTTCACTTCCATCTGCTTTTCATAAATGGCAATGACCGAGAACCAGAGAGGAGGAAAGAGCAGCGAGATGGGAAATTAAATGGACATCTGTTCACTGTCCTCTCCAGAAGAATGGACTATTTTATCATTCTCTTCCCCCCAACAAGGAAAACACCTCTTTCCCTATTTCACTGAGAAGCAATAAACTTCAGAACTCCCACAATCAAACTGGAAAGTTTTGCTATCTTTACATTAACTTAAAAATAGTGAATGTCACTTGAAAATAAGAATTGTGTAATACTTCATTTCTGAGTTATACAAGTCATGGAATTGTCACTTGATGTGGCCCGGGTGAAAGAGTGCAATGTTTTCTATTTTATAAACTTCTGCTTTGTTTCATTTTATCAATATGCAATATGTGTGTTCTTTCTTCAGTCTGTGAAAACAATAAAAATATGTCTATTTTGGTAAAAGAAAAAAAAATACTCCTTTCACTCTAGCAAGATATATAAAATTTTAGAATAACTATTTCCCTTCTCCAGGGGATTTTCCAAACCCAGGGACTGAACTCAGAACTCCCACATTGCAGGCAGATTCTTTACCAGCTGGGCCAGGTGAGAAGCTCAAAAATACTGGAGTGGGTATTCTATCCTTTTCCAGTGGATCTTCCCGACCCAGGAATCAAATCTGGGTCTCCTGCATTGCAGGTAGATTTACGAACTGAGCTAACAGGGGAGCCTAGAATAACTAAAAGTCTAACTCTTGGCGTGGGAAAACAATAAATACATAAAATCTTTTGCTGAAATATACTGTGTGCTCTGGGTTGGAAGATTGCTGACATATGAAATGGTACCATGTTTGCATAAAATGACATCTTTGCAAAGAGGGAAGTTCTCTGAATGCTTTTCATTTCATATTTTCATCTCTATATGACTCATATACATAGAGTTTATATTGCAGGAGAGTTATGGGTAATTATCCCTTTTATGTTGATCTTATGAGAATTTGTATGTATTAAGTGTATAAAATGTATATTAGTAAATGAATAGTGTAAAATGAATTATTGCTAATCGCTCCATTTAGAACTTATCAAAGATATTTAGAATAAAAAAATTAAAATACACAACAACAAAACAAATTACGAATTAGAACCGTCAGTTCTTATGTGTTGCTACTTTCCAGTCTGTGCAAAAGACTTTTCTCCCTGTTAGTACAGATCTCTCTGCTACATGTATTTATCTTTGATATTAGTGGAAACACTAGCCCTACATTAATTAACTCGGTAAGTAAACCCAAAGAGAAATTGGCTTATTTGACTTTATCTGGAGACAGTATATTAAAAAAACAAAAAAACCACTACAGAAGAGCTAATGCTTTGACAATGTACCAGAAACTGAGTGGTTTAGAAAAACAGAAATTTATTCTCTCACGGGTCTAGAGGCTAGAAGTCCAAAATCACTGTGCTGACTCCATGTTACCGATAGGGAAGCATCCTTCCTCACTTTGCCAGCTTCTGGTGGCGGCCGGCAACCTCCTGCCCTTTGACTGGCAACGACACTGTTGCAGTCTCTACATCCATTATCACATGGCATTCTCCCCTATGTCTGTGTCTTCACATGCCTTCATATGCCCACACCTTCTCCCTGTAAGTATCTCACTTTCTTGAAAGGACACTAGTCATATTGAATTAAAAGCCTACCTTACTCCAGTGGAACCTCATCTTTGACTTAACTAATTACATGTACAATTAATCTATTTCCAAAGAAAAAGGGTCATGTTCTGAAGCACCAGAATGCAAGATGTCATCATATCCTTTTGATGGACACCATTCAATCTGCAATGACATAATATAAATATTTTGTATAGAACCTGAGAAGACTCTACAATCGGCCCTAATGGGTTGAGTTCTCTGCACCTGAAACAATTCAAGTAAGGCTAATACATGGGTCTGATGTCAGACACTCTAAAAGTCACCAATAGTTACAAAAAACTAAGAGAAATCTTCTGAGAACTTTTTAAGGGATTTTCATTTATAATAGGCGGAAAATTATGAAAATTTTCTAGCATCTTTCTTATATTTACCATATAACTTTTAAGTTACTTAAAAAACAAAACATTTTATTTCTAAATGTATTCTAATAAAAACATTTAATTTCCTCAAATGGCACATGTAAGCCATTGCACCTCATGCTCAACTTTGCTTACTATCTATCAATATTATTAGGAAACCATTCAATTTTTTTTTAACACAAAGAAAATTATATAGAAGATTTCTTACATCTGATGTATAGATATAGATGCTTCATTCTACTGATGGTCAGTGTAGTCATATCATCTTTTCTCAAGGGAAAGTTGGAAGAAACACTCAAAAGAGCATATTGAAATGGAAAAAAAAATGATTCTTAAGTCACAGTGGAATAAGATGCACAGTTGATTGGATAATATCACCTAAATGAGTTTTTATATGTTCAGTGTCCTAATGATCAATATCTATTATTAAGTAAAATTATATAAAATTATTAAAACAAAATGTCAATATTGTAACAAATTTCAAATATAAGCCACATTTTTACCATGCCATTTCTACCTAGTTGCATACTTCTGTTGTTATTGCACTAAATCACCCCTTTGAACACTATAGCTAAATCCTTGAAACATTTCTTTACAAGTCAAAGGTCTCAGCATTCAATAATTATATTGGAAGACTCATTCAGGAAATATTTTTCTTAGGCCAGAGTAACAGTTATTTTGACATTTAAGTGGTATCATAAACATGGAATAAAATAACATTCAAATTGCAAAAAGTAGAAAACATCACCTTGCTACCCAATTTGGTAATTGGTGGATACATTTCTCTTCTAAATTAATGTGTATTGAAAACAAATGATATCAAAAGTGCTATTCTGAATAGACAAGTAAAGTATCCAAATCTGTAGCCCAATAATTGAATGAACACTGGTGATTTTCTGATGACACTTTTTGCTTACTTATTTTTCCTTTGAACTTCAAAATTCAGGAATAAGTTTAACTAAGATATGAAAGATCTGTACTTTAAAAATTATAAGACATTGAAGAAAGAAACTGAAGAAGACCCAAATGAATGGAAATATAAACTGTGCTCATGGATTGGAAGAACTAATATTACTAAAATGTTCACATTAGCCCCAAGCAATCTACAAATTCAATGCAAGTCCTATGAAGATATTCAAGACATTTTTCACAGAACTAGAACAAATAATTCTAAAATTTGTATGGAACCACAAAAAACCCCCTAACAGCTGAAGCAATCTTGGAAAACTTGAACGAAGCTGGAGGTATCATTTTTCTCATGGCAAACCACACTATAAAACTATAGCAGTCTAAACATTATAACATTGATGCAACAGACACACAGATTAATGGAACAGAATGGAGTACTCAAAAGTAAACCCACACTTTTATGGCCAATTAATTTACCACAGTGGAGGCAAGAATGTGTACTAGGGAGAAAGTTTCTTTAATAGATGATGTTGGAGGCTAACCAACAAGGACTTATTGTGTAGTGTTGGGAACTCTGCTCAATATTATGTAACAACCTAAGTGAGAATAATAATTTGAAATAGAATAGATATGTGCTTCTGTGTAACTGAATCACTTTGTTGTGTACCCCAAACTAGTACACCATTGTTAGTCAGCTATATTCTAATATAAAATTTAAAAAAGCAAACATACTTTATTTGAAGACAGAACTCAATAGATTCTCTCAAGTGCTAAACCATGAAAGAAAATGATGCTAAAAAACTAGACAGTACAAAGAACAAAAATAGAGCACTTTCCGGGCTTCTCTGGTGGCTCAGATGAAAGAATCCACCCGCAATGCTGGAGATCTGGGTTCGATCCCTGGATTGGGAAGATCTAGAGAAGGGCATGGCCACACACTCCAGGATTCTTGCCTGGAGAATCCCTGTGGACGGAGGACCTCGGCGGGCTACAGTCCATGGGGTCACAAAGAGTCGGACGTGACTGGGCACCTGAGCGTGGCACAGAGCACTTTCTCACAACATACGCAAAGATAAACTTAAAATGATTTAAAGGCCTAACCATGAGACCCGGAACACTAGCCTCATAGAAGAAAATGCAGGCGGTAATCCGTTTGACTTTGGTCTTCACAGGATTTTTTTTTTGGACATGTTTCTTCAGGCAAGGGCGACAAGAGCACAGAAAAGCAAAACGGACCATATTAAACTAAAAAGCGTTTGTACAGTGAGGGAAATAATCATCAGAATGAAAGGTGACCCACTGAATGGGAAAAGATATTTGCTAATGTATGTCTGGTAAGGGATTAATGTCTAAAACACATAAAGAACTCATACAACTCAATATTTTAAAAAAATGATTGAAAATATTTCCTTCAGAACTGGATGCTCAAATTGACAATAGAAATTTGCTTAGTTTTCAAAGGTTGTTGGCATCATGTAGTATTAGAACAAAGAAAGAATTGAATAGAAATTTTGCTGAGAAGACACTCAGATGGCCAACCGGCAGACGAAAAGATGTTCAACATTGCTAATCATCAGAGAAATGCAACTCACAACCACAATAAGATCCTACCTCTTACCTGTGAGAATGGTGATCATCAAAAGGGCAACATATTACAAGTGTTGGCAAAGATGTGAAAAAAAGGGAACCCTTCTGCACTGTGGATGGTAAAGTCAATTGGTTCAGCCACTATGGAAAATACTACGGAGGGTCCTTAAAAAAAGTAAAAGTGGAACTAGCGTATGATCCAGTCCAGCAAGTCCACTTCCCCTGAGTATCTATCTGAGGAAAACAAAAACACTAATTTAAAAAGATAAAGGCACCCCAGTGTTAACTGCAGTGTGATTTACAACAACCAAGAAAGGGGCACAACCTGGGTGTCCATGTGTCCATGACTGGTGAACATGTAAAGATGTGATACATATACACACACACACATACAATGTAACATTACTCAGCCATAAAATGACATGAAACTTTGCCATTTGCTACAACACGGATGGACCTAGAGGCTACACTAGGTAAAATAAGTCACACAGAGAAAGACAAATGTCATTTGATCTCACTTACAGGGGGAATACAAGAAACAGGACAAATGAACAGAATAAAAAAACGACACAAGCTCATGGACACAGAGAGCAAGCTTGTAGTTGCTGGGCAAGGCAGGAGCGCGGCGATGTGGGAATGGGTGAAATAGATGAAGGGGATTAAGAAGCACACACTTCCAGTTATGAAACAGATAAGTCACAGGGATGTAACGTACACCATAGGGAATGTAATCAGGAGTATCACAGGAACTTTGTATGGTGGCAGATGGTAACTAGATCTACCCTGGCGATCATTTTGTAATGTATAAAATATTAAATCACTATGCTGTACTAAGTGTTAAAAGTGTTAGTTGCTCAGTCATGTCTGGGACTCTTCAATACCACGTGGACTGTAGCCTGCCAGGCTCCTCTGATTTGCCAGACAAGAATCCTGGAGTGTGTCGCCATTTCCTTCTCCAGGGGATCTTCCTGACCCAGGGATCGAACCCATGTCTCCTGCATTGCAGGCAGATTCTTCACTGTCTGAGGCACCAGGGAAGCCTGAAGGTAATATGATGTTGTAAGTTCATTATATTTCAATATGATATAAATAAATAAGCATTTACAACATCAGAATCCGTAGCATAATAATTGAATAAACATTGAAATTTCTCTGATGACCCTTTTTGCTTCCTCACTGTTTTTTCTTTGAACTTTAAAATCATACTCCTCATTGACAGTTCTCTTACTGTCATGCTCTATGTTAAGATAGTGGAAAAGGAAAGTGAAGGAAGTGCATGCTGAACAATCAACCACAGTAAACATAGTTGGGACCTTAGTTCTAACTTAAAGGAACCCAGTTCAGTTCAGTTCAGTTCAGTTGCTCAGTCGTGTCCGATTCTTTGCCACCCCATGAACCGTAGCACACCAGGCCTCCCTGTCCATCACCAACTCCCGGAGTCCACCCAAACCCATGTCCATGGAGTTGGTGATGCCATCCAACCATCTCATCCTCTGTCATCTGCTTCTCCTCCTGCCCTCAATCTTTCCCAACATCAGGGTCTTTTCAAACGAGTCAGCTCTTTGCATCAGGTGGCCAAAATATTGGAGTTTCAGCTTCAGCATCAGTCCTTCCAGTGAATATTCAAGATTGATTTCCTTTAGGATGGACTGGTTGGATCTCCTTGCAGTCCAAGGGACTCTCAAGAGTCTTCTCCAACACCACAGTTCAAAAGTATCAATTCTTCGGCACTCAGCTTTCTTTATAGTCCAACTGTCACATCCATACATGACTACTGGATTGCCAAAAAACAAAAATGCAGTCTTAAAACATCATGTATATTATCATATGTGAAACAGAACGCCAGTCCAGGTTCGATGCATGATACAGGGTGCTTGGGCTGGTGCACTGGGATGACCCAGAGGGATGGGATGGGGAGGGAAGAGGGTGGGGGCTCAGGATGGGGGACACGTGTACACCCATGGTTGATTCATGTCAATATATGGCAAAAACCACCACAATATTGTAAAGTAATTAGGCTCCAATTAAAAAAAATAATTTAATAAATTAAAAAAAGAGTATCTCACAAACTGTACTAACATTGAATAACATGAAGTCTACATTCAAGATGTAGAAGATCCACCACAATTTATAGCATTTGCAAAAGTAAAATAATAAACATGGATTAAATATTGGACTAGATGTTCATATTGTCTGTTGACAGCAGGCAACCATGGTGAGACTTTATCATTCTACTTTTTTCCCCCTGAGGAGCATTCTACCTGATCACCACATTGAATACCAAATTCATTTTAAAATTTGAAATACGTATTGGTGCACTCACATCCTAATTCTGAATTGGGGCATGGTAATTTATAAATACCCTGAAAGCAAGAGAAAATACATCATACGGAAATCATACCTAAGTTGGGAAAAACAGAAAAGGAAGTAATATTTCTTTTTGACACCTAGAAATAGGATTTAATGCTAACAAAAGCCATTCTTTAAGCCTTTTTTAGCTAAACTTAACAAATAAGAAACTGTTAATGAATTATCTTACTGTTCTCTCACAAACCAATCAATAGTAACTCCTTCCCTCTAAAGATAATTAAAGTTGATCTAATTAGATTGCTTTCACTTACAAACATCTTGTAAATAAAGTTAATTTATTATCACAGCTAGTTCACCTATGGGGATTATTATACCATAATAATGGAATTATTGCTGTAAATCTTACAACAAACTATGTACAGATATCTGATATTCTTGCTTTAAACATGATTTGTCTCTGCTATGAGATATAAATCATAAATAAATCTCATTATCTGTGGCACTAGTGCACTTGAGCAAAGACATCCAATTATAGTTAGGTAACCATGTATGAATATTTTACTGTATTACTTAATAAGATATACAATGTTTTATATTCATATAATGAACTGTAAAGAATTACTGTACACAGAATCTTACTGTCATAATCAAACTGAAAGATAAAGAAACTTGAAATATTTATGTGCTTTTTTGATGCTTTCAACCATTTAATAAGGACTCAAGATTTTATTCTGTATTTACTATGTTGGTTAATAGTTTATGGTAGTGGACTATAATTATAATGGTACAATATGTAGGATATTAATTCAGAGTTTAATTGACATATGGACAGATTATAGCCAAGAGAGTAAACATTTCTTTGATGCTGTTACATGAACAGGGCAGGGAATCCCCCAAATCTGTCACTATTGCAATGTCACTCTCATATGTGGCATGAACACATATCACCTCAAATATTTATTTTCTTAAAAATGATTAAAATATAATGTATATCTATTTGCAAAATTTTTCAATTTTCCTATGTGTTTCCCATTTCCTTTGCTCAATATTGCTACTTGTATCTAAAATCTGCAGCATGGAAAAACTTCCTTCTTTCTTGAAATTAATGTGAAAGCACTTTTGGTGAGGGAATTTTGATACAAAAAACTTGCAAGTTTTTAGCTTTCATTTTACCTTCATTCGAAATTATTGTTAACTGTAGTTATTTAATTTTATATTCTCTACTGAAGTGTCTGTTCTGTATTATTCTTTTTTGTTTTTGTTGGTTCGAAGTTTTCTTTATACTATGTTTTCACTCCTTTATAAGAAATGTGTCTTTTTAAAAATCTGTTTTTTATAAGATTGTTTTTAAATACTCTCTGTTTTTAAAATATTTTTGGAATAGATTTTTGTTCATCTTACTTTTGCTTATCTGCTTGGTATCTGTCTTCCTCAATCTGACAATTATTTATGAGAAGCTCTTAAATTTAATCTCATTGATTATATTTTTTGCCACCTCTCTCTTTTTAGTCCTTCTGAAACTAGCTTCAGTTCAGTTCAGTCGCTCAGTTGTCTCTGACTCTTCGCAACCCCATAGACCGAAGCACACCAGTCCTCTGCTTTTTAATATGTTGTCTAGGTTGGTCATAACTTTCTTCCAAGGAGCAAGCATTTTTTAATTTCATGTCTGCAGTCATCATCTGCAGTGGTTTTGGAGTCCCCCCACCCACCCAAAAAAATAAAGTCGGTCACCATTTCCCCATCTATTTGCCATGAAGTGATGGGACCAGATGCCATGATCCTAGTTTTCTGAATGTTGAGTTTTAAGCCAACATTTTCACTCTCCTCTTTCACTTTCATCAAGAGGCTCTTGAGTTCCTCTTCACTTTCTGCCATAAGGGTGCTGTCATCTGCATATCTGAGGTTATTGATATTTCTCCCAGAAATCTTGATTCCAGCTTGTACTTCATCCATCCCGGCATTTCTCATGATGTACTCTGCATAAGTTAAATAAGCAGGGTGACAATATACAGCCTTGACATACTCCTTTCCCCATTTGGAGCTGGTCTGTTGTTCCATGTCCAGTTTTAACTGATGTTTCCTGACCTGCATATAGGTTTCTCAAGAGGCAGGTCAGGTGGTCTGGTATTCCCGTATCTTTAAGAATTTTCTGCAGTTTGTTGTGATCCACACAGTCAAGGACTTTGGCATAGTCAATAAAGCAGACATGGATGTTTTTCTGGAATTCTCTTGCTTTTTTGATGATCCAATGGATGTTGGCAATTTCATCTCTGGTTCCTCTACCTTTTCTAAATCCAGCTTGTACATTTGGAAGTTCACAGTTCACATACTACTGAAGCCTGGTTTGGAGAATTTTAAGCATTACTTTACTTGCTTGTGAGATGAGTGCAATTGTGCTGTAGTTTGAAACTAGCTAGCCCTTGTAAAATCAATCACACTTTTCACTCTGTCTTTCATGGGACCCAAACTTTTCTTCACTGTGCCTCATTATATCTATTTTATCTATTATATCTATTTTCTGTTTTAGTCTAGTCTAATATTTTTATCTTTCACTTAATATTTGAATATTAATTCCAAAGGTATATGGCTGTTTTTCAGTTCTGTTTGATCATGTTTCATTTCTTGTTTCTCAGCAATGTCTGTTTCATATGTTATATATAAAATATTAATATTTTCATTTTGTAAGTTCGATTTTTGCAGGGTTTCTTTCTAGCTGAATCTTGTTGAGTTTGTAATTTTCCCTATATTTTCCATAACTTTGTACCTATTGATTACTATTATTTTGTTTCTTGTTTGTTTTTTTTTTTCCTGTTCTTTTTTGGACATCATGAAACTTGGGCTTTTTTCTGCGAAAAATCTTTAAACTGCAGATTTGAAACAGGTTTTCCAGTTAAGTTTTGCTGTGGTTCTATCAGACTCCCAGGGACACTGCAAACCCAAGATCACTGTAAATGTGCTGGTCAGCTCTCATTTTTCAAGCCTCACAAGTACGGTAAATTTCTGTGGTTAGGAGCTCTCAGGGGAGGCTTACTAATTTTTTCAATCTTAATTTAAAGCAAAAATCAAAATACAGAAGTTTCTCAACAGCTTCATCCATAGAGTAGATTTCTTACTAGTTTGCCGCTGAGAGCAAGATGTTTAGATAAGTCTAGTTGTATGGAGGGCTCTCCAAACGTACCTTCCACCATGCAGGCATCCTAGCTTGGTCTCTTGTTCCTCGTGAAAACTCATGTTCTTGGCTGCCAGGGATCAGCAGATACCCCTGTGCACTGCCTGTCTGACATTCATCTACCTTTCTGAATTCATGTTTGCCATCACTTCTAAACTCCAAAGCTTTCCATGACTCTTCAGTTCATTCAAGTATTTTATTACTTAAAACATATTTTAAAATATCTTATAAAAAAAAATAAATAAAATATCTTATGAAGCAGTTTTAGGTGCTTGATAGTGAGAGCTTTCTGTCTGCTTTAAGTCATCTCTATACTACTTATAAGGTTTGTGGCTCAGCTGGTAAAGAATCCACCTACAATGCAGGAGACCTGGGTTCACCCCCTGGATTGAGAAGATCCCCTGGAGAAGAGAATGGTTATCCACTCCAGTATTCTGGCCTGGAGAATTCCATGGGCTACAGTCCATGGAGTCACAAAGAGTCGGACATGACTGAGCGACTTTCACTTACTTATCCTACTTATAATAGCTACTAAAATGAAAATGTTATGTAAATATTTGCTGGTGCATGGCAAATTCAAGTTTTGTTTTTTGAAGCTTTTTGAAATTTAGTTTTTCAAATATTTTTGATTGGCAGCAGGTTGAAACTGAGGACCCATGAATACCATATCAAACCCATGGATAAAGAATCCCAATTATCTACTGAAATGAATTTTGTCTTGCCCTAAGCAATATCTTTGAACTCACCAGTTGACTATTCTAGTAAAAATGCTACTCTAAACTACACTTAGGAAAAATAGAGGTGCTTCCAAAAGCATGTATCTCTGTGCTTCTTAAAATCCTTCTAATAACTGGGACATGTGTAACATCTGTTGAAATGTAGGAACAATAATGTGGTTTGGTCTAAGTTGTACTTCTATCACTAACTAGATATTTGAACTTTGAGAAAATAGTAAAATTTTGGAATACATTATTTCATTACTCATAAAACTGAAAAAAATGGTATTTAATATATTCTTGTAATGATAAAATAGTCTTATTTCTCTTAAATTATTAGCACTGGCCATGGATCATAGTAAGTGATCAATTATAACTCATTGATTTATTCAAAAGATACTTATTTTGTTCTATCTATGCTTAAGGTATTCTTTTCTGATATGGTGAATACACAAATGAATAACATAGACACATTCCCTAAACTCATGAAAATACAATGAACTAAGAAAAAAGAAAATATATTATATATACCAGATGTTATATTATATTATATATGTTATATGCCACATGTTATATAACATATAACATATGCCACATGTTATATTATAGAGAAAAACAGCAAAATTATGCTGGATAAGAGAGAGAGTGACTATATGGGAGAAAGAATGTATTTTACATAAAGTGATTATGGGAAAGTTTTCTGTCAGGGTGAAAGAGGCTGGATCGTGAATGTATTATAGATATTGGAGTTCCTATTTTATTCTATTTTGTCATGGAGAAACGGCAGGAGAGCATTCAGCATAGGGATGACAGAATCCATTTTAAGTTTTACAGAGATCAATCTTACTGTTCTAAAGGAAATAAGATGTGGAATGGCCAAAAAGTTCCTTTGTTTTTTCAGGTAAGACTAAAAGATATATTTTTCATTTTCACCAAGAACTTTACTGAACAACATATTCACTGTTTTGTTCCACTACCTCCTGAAGTTTTAGGCGACTTCATAATTTCATCTTCCCCAGACTTTTTATTTTTTTGATCAAAGAGCTATTCCAGGTACCTTTTAGAGTTTTCCAGGTAATTGAAATATTATTCATTAAGACAATTTTGTAAAGACTGAAATAAATGGACCTCTGGAGATGCAATGTCTGGTGAATAAAGCAGATGAATCAGAACTTTCCAGCAAAGCTGTAAGTTTTTTCCTGATTATTAAAGAAACATGTGGTCTTGAGTTTTTCTTATGGAAGATTATCCACTTTTATTGACTAATTCTGGATGCTTTTCACTGAGTGCTACCTTCAGTTGATCTAATTGGCAGCAGCACTTGTTGGAATTAATCGTTTGACTTTCCATAAGGAGTTCTTAATAGAGGACACCCTTCCAATCCCATCATATACACAACATCACATGCTTTGGATGAGGACCTGCCTTTGGTGTGGTTGTTGATGGTTCATTTTGCTTGACACAGGATCTCTTTCATTCCACATTATTGTACAATATTCACTTTTAATCTCCCATCACAATTTGTTTTAAAAATAGAATGTTTTCTTTATGCTTATGTGGAAAATCACATGTGGAAATTCAGTTAAGTTTCTTTTGCTTAACTTATGCGGAGCCCAAACATCATATAAGTATAATCAACTACATGCAAATGATTTTGAAAGCTTGACTTGAATATTTTGAGAATGTTGGCTATATGGCATGGCATATAGGATTTGATTTAAGTCATACCTGAATGGTCTAGAGGTTTCCCCTATTTTCTTCCATTTAAGTCTGAATTTGGCAATAAGGAGTTCATGATCTCAGCCACAGTCAGCTCCTGGTCTTGTTTTTGCTGACCATATAGAGCTTCTCCATCTTTGCCTGCAAAGAATATAATCAATCAGATTTCAGTATTGACCATCTGGTGATGTCCATGTTTTGAGTCTTCTCTTGTGTTGGCATGAGATAATGGCATGTCATAATATTGATTTTTCTCAATTATGTCTTGATTTGATTGCTATCAAATTCAACTACTCTATCTGACCATGGAGCATTATCTAGCAGAAAATCTCCAGCATGAAACTTCACCAATCTCTTTTAACACATGGGATCAGTCCGAGCACCTTTCTATACATGGCATAAATCTTTTTTTTTTTTTTGGCATTCATTTGTCATTTTACCTTTCTTTTATTTATTTATTTTTACCTTTCTTAAATAATAAAACATCATATGCCAAAATGTTACTTTTTTCTTTCATCTTCACTATTAAAATGGCTACAGAAAAATTCGCTGATCTTGATATATCTTTTAAATGCATGCTGATGTAACAGCTATCACAATATAATTAACAAAATTGTTTGGAATGAAGTTAAAATCATCATAGTAAACAAAAGAATCTGAAATGCAGTACTTGGATGCAATTTCAAAAATGAACTCTCTTTGTTTCCAAGGCAAACCATTCAATATCACAGTAATCCAAGTCTAGACCCTGACCAGTAATGCTGAAGAAGCTGAAGTTGAACGGTTCTATGAAGACCTATAAGACCTTCTAGAAATAACACCCCAAAAAGATGTCCTTTTCATTATAGGGGACTGGAATGCAAAAGTAGGAATACAGAGATACCTGGAGTAACAGGCAACTTTGGTCTTGCAGTACAGAATGAAGCAAGGCAAAAGTTAATAGAGTTCCACCAAGAGAATGAACTGGTCATAACAAATACCCTCTTCCAACAACACAAGAGAAGACTCTACACATGGACATCACCAGATGGTCAATACTGAAATCCGATTGATTATATTCTTTGCAGCCAAAGATGGAGAAATTCTATATAGTCAGCAAAAACAAGACCGGGAGCTGACTGTGGCTGAGATCATGAACTCCTTATTGCCAAATTCAGACTTAAATGGAAGAAAGTAGGGAAAATCACTAGACCATTCAGGTATGACCTAAATCAAATCCCTTATGACTACACAATGGAAGTGAGAAATAGATGCAAGGCATTAGATCTGATAGACAGAGTGCCTCATGAACTATGGATGGAGGTTCATGACATTGTATAGGAGGCAGTGATCAAAACCATCCCCATGGAAAAGAAATGCAAAAAGGCAAAATGGTTGTCTGAGGAAGTCTTACAAATAGCTGTGAAAAGAAGAGAAGCAAAAAGCAAAGGAGAAAAGGAAAGATATTCCCATTTGAATGCAGAGTTCCAAAGAATAGCAGGGAGAGATAAGAAAGCCTTCCTCAGGGATCAATGCAGAGAAAAAGAGGAAAACAATAAAATGGGAAAGACTAGAGATCTCTTCAAGAAAATTAGAGATACCAAGGGAATATTTCATGCAAAGATGGGTTCAATAAAGGACAGAAATGGTATGGGCCTAACAGAAGCAGAAGATACTAAGAAGAGGTAGCAAGAATACACAAAAGAACTGTACAAAAAAGATCTTCATGACCCAGATAATCATGATGATGTGATCACTCACCATCCTGGAATGAGAAGTCAAGTAGGCCTTCGGAAGCATCACTATGAATAAAGCTAGTGGAGGTGATGGAATTTCAGTTGAGCTATTTCAAATCCTAAAACAGGAGTCTGTGAAAGTGCTGCATGCAATATGCCAGCAAATTTAGAAAACTCAGCAGTGGCCACAGGACTGGAAAAGGTCAGTTTTCATTCCAATCCCAAGGAAAGGCAATGCCAAAGAATGCTCAAGCTACCACACAATTGCACCCATCTCACATGCTAGCAAAATAATGCTCAAAATCTCCAAGCCAGGCTTCAACAGTATGTGAACCATAAACTTCCAGATGGTTAAGCTGGTTTTAGAAAAGGCAGAGGATCCAGAGATCAAATTGGCAACACCCACTGGATCATTATAAAAGGAAGAGAGTTCCAGAAAAACATCTACCTTGACTTTACTGACTATTCCGAAGTCTTTGACTGTGTGGATCACAACAAATGTTGAAAATTCTCCAAGAGATGGGAATACCAGACCACCTGACCTGCCTCCTGAGAAATCTGTATTCAGGCCAAGAAGCAACAATTAGAACTGGATATGGAACAACAGACTGGTTCCAAATCAGGAAAGGAGTACTTCGAGGCTATATATATCATCCTGCTTATTTAACTTATATGCAGAGTATAGCATGAGAAACACTGGGCTGGATGAAGCACAAGCTGGAATCAAGAATGACGAGAAAAATATCAATAACCTCAGATATGTAGATAACACAACCCTTATAGCAGAAAGCAAAGAAGAAATAAAGAGCCTCTTGATGAAAGTGAAACAGGAGAGTGAAACAGTTGGCTTAAAATTCAACATTCAGAAAACTAAGATCATGGCATCCGGTCCCATCACTTCATGGAAAAAATGGGGAAACAGTGGAGACAGTGGCTGACTTTATATTTCTGGGCTCCAAAATCACTGCAGATGGTAATTGCAGCCATGAAATTAAAAGACACTTGCTTTTTGGAAGAAAAGTTATGACCAACTTAGACAGGCTATTAAAAAGCAGAGACATTACTTTACCAACAATGGTCCGTCTAGTCAATTCTATGGTTTTTCCAGTAGTCATGTATGGATGCTAGCGGTGGACTGTAAAGAAAGCTGAGTGCCTAAGAATTAAAGCTTTTGAACTGTGGTGTTGAAAACTCTTGAGAGTCCCTTGGTCTACAAGCTCATCCAACCAGTGCATTCTAGATGAAATCAGTCCTGAATACCCATTAGAAGGACTGATCGCTGAAACTCCAATACTTTGGCCACCTGATGCAAAGAGCTGACTCATTGGAAAAGACCCTGATGCTGGGAAAGATTGAAGGCTGGAGGAGAAGGGAATGACAGAGGATGAGATGGTTGGGTGGCATCACCGACACAATGAGTTTGAGTAAGCTCCAGGAGTTGGTGATGGACGGGCAGTCCTGGCGTGCTGCATTCCATTGGATCTCCAAGAGTTGGACAAGACTGAGCGATTTAACTGAACTGAAATGTAAAACAACTAAGCAATCATGAGCCATCTTAAAGAAAAAAAAAAAAAAAAGAACATTTTGGGCAACCCAATATTAGTATTATAAGTAGTGTAGAGGTTCGTTTACCAACTGAGCTATCAAGGAAGCCTAGAAAGAAGTAGGGAAATTATTTAAATCCATGTAAGAAATTATGTGAGTTTAATGAAGTTCAGTACAGTTCAGTTGCTCAGTTGTGTCTGACTCTTTGCAACCCCATGAACCGCAGCACGCCAGGCCTCCCTGTCCATCACCAACTCCGGAGTTGATCCAAACCCATGTCCATTGAGTCGGTGATGCCATCCAACCATCTCATCCTCTGTCATCCCCTTCTCCTCCTGCCTTCAATCTTTCCCAGCATCAGGGTCTTTTTCAAATGAGTCAGCTCTTTGCATCGGGTGGCCAAAGTATTGGAGTTTCAGCTTCAACATCAGTCCTTCCAATGAACACCCAGGACTGATCTCCTTTAGGATGGACTGGTTGGACCTCTGTGCAGTCCAAGGGACTCTCAAGAGTCTTCTCCAACACCACAGTTCAAAAGCATCAATTCTTCGGTTCTCAGCTTTCTTTATAGTCCAGCTCTCACATCCATACATGACCACTGGAAAAACCATAACCTTGACTAGACAGACCTTTGTTGGCAAAGTAATTTCTCTGCTTTTTAATATGCTGTCTAGGTTGGTCATAACTTTCCTTCCAAGGAGCAAGTGTCTTTTAATTTAATGAAGTAGTAGCAGTAGAAATAGAAGGGAAAAATACTTTTAGGTTGAGGATTGATTTACTATGCAGCAATTGGAAAGATAAAAAGACTAGGATGA
This sequence comes from Cervus elaphus, assembly GCF_910594005.1. NCBI lineage: Eukaryota > Metazoa > Chordata > Mammalia > Artiodactyla > Cervidae > Cervus > Cervus elaphus. The sequence continues at coordinate 103,938,317 of NC_057823.1, read as the reverse complement.
TTCCTAAATTTATGTCTTTAAGGACCTCGATAAAATTCACTCCGTTGAGAGGTATAGAAGGTAGAGCAGAGTGCCATGAACATATAGTAATTATTGTTTTAATATGCTGAGTTTGAGTATGTATGGCGCATTCTAGAAGCAATTTAGAGTAGGCAGGTGGATATACATGATATATTCATGAGAGAGGCCTTCACTAGTTGTAATTTGATAATTATCATTGTTTTCTGAAACTCAGGATATGACCCACATGTCTGCTTTGTATATTACTGTATTTCCAGTATTTCTTAAAGTTTTTTTTTTTTTTTCCCAGTTAGGATTCAGTAAATATTTGTTCAGTGAATGAATCCGTTTGTATTTGACATTTAGTTAGAGGTGTTGATGAGATCGCCTGAGTAGATTATACAGAATGAGAAGAGATGACCAAGAGCAGGGTCACAAGGAAGAGAGACATTCATATTATGTCAATTCCATTACAAACCATGGACATTTTGGGAGGAATGGCCACTGAGTTAACAGGAAACCCAGAAAACAAAGTATTGAGAAGAAAATGAGAAAATTTCATAGAGATTGTCAGAATGATGTCAATGGCTACAGAGGTCATGTCAGGAAACAACGAAAAAGGATCTGCTAATCCTGGTGTCAATACAAAGATTGGAGGTGAGCCCAATGAAAGGAACTATTGAAATGATTAGATAGCAGCAAAATCAAAGTATGTTGAATGATGAAGGAGAAAGGAACATGTGAAACACACTAGCTTACTTGCTGTGAAACGAAGGCAAAATGTGAGTTATAGCAAAAGCAAGGTATAAAATTACCCATTATATACTTAATGGAATGAGATAATAAAATGGAAAAACTGAGGATACAAGAAAAGCCAAGCATAAAAGAAGTAAAAATTTAAGTTCAAATGCTACTTCTATGTTTATTCAATAGTGTGCTTCTAAGTGTCTGCACATTGTTGAATGGGCAGTTTTACATAGAAGGATTAGACATGTTTTAGTTAAGAAGGCTTTTGGTCAGTGTCTTTCAGTGAATACTAATGAGGCACATTGCATACACTGAGACTGGTTTTCATTTGTGCATCAACCTTGTTAATAATAGCATCTAATTAAGACATGCATTAGAAGTCTATAATGGTAACTTAATGGGAAAAAAATCCAATAGAATGCCATCAGGTTTTGTTACCTTAAAATTATACAAGTATAACAAATGCCTTAATTAGTTGGTAAAAGAAAGGAATATTGTAAAACTTAATTTAGTATTATTTAATGTAGGGAATAGCATTTTCCAGTACTAAGGCTTTATTTTAGTGATATATAAAATACTAGATATATTTTAAAGTAGTCATAGGAGCCTGATGGGTGACTGTCCGTGGAGTCACAGAGTTGGACATGACTTAATGACTAAACAACAGTTTCAATACAGGTCAGGAAAATAAGTTTCTACTGGGAATGTGAAAATATAAGAAATAAAATTCAAGCAAAACCTTTATAAAACCTTTATAGTAGTTCCCGTGTAAGTAAAATTCTCATTATGCGGTTTCCTTCAGAACTAGAAGTGCAAGTTGAAAATAGAAATTTGCTTAGTTTTAAAAGATTGCTTACATCATGTAGTATTAGAACAAAGAAGAAAGAACAAAACTAAATTTTGTTGAGATAAATGACTTTTGATTTCCATGCAGTAGGTACAATCATGATACTTTTAGTTCTGATTGCAGCTGGCGTTGCGTTTTTTTTCCCCTCTTAATTTTAATCCTGTGATTCTGTTTTGTTTTTTTTTTTTTTTTACATATTCTGTTTTTCCCTTAAGTATTTTGATGAATGACACTTTATGATTAATAATGTTAATAGTTATTAACTATTGATAATAAAATGAATAAATATTCACTAGCCATTAGTCCATAATAAAAGACCTGTCAAAGTTCTACAACTAAAAAACCAAAGAAGCTGGAGAAGGCTTGCGTCTAATGTACATTAAAAACTGTAATACTCCTCGGTAAGTTCAGAATGCTAAAAATTAACCAGAACTAGTCAGCCGAGGGGCTTCCCGGGTGGGTCAGTGGTTCAGTCCTATAGAAGCCGTCTGCCGATGGAGGGGACCTGTGTTAGATCTCTGACCCGGGATGGTCCCACGTGACACAGAGCAATTACACCCATGCATCACAAGCTCTGAGCCGTGCCCTAGGGCCTGGGGGGTCTCAAATACTGAGCCCACGTGTCACTGAAGCCCATGCCCCGCTCACAGCAAGAACAGCCGCTGCCATGAAAAGGCCTGGCCCGGCAGCTAGAGAGAAGCCGCCACTAACCGCAGCTAGAGAAAAACCCACGCAGCAGGGAAGACCTGGTGCAGCCAAAAATAAATAAATAAAAATAAAATTATAAAAACAAGACGAAACACAAAACAAACGAGCTTCGGAATTTGCCTTTCCCTTTTGGATTCAGATGATATAAAAAGTCTTAGGCAAAATGCTTCACGAAATATCTATTCAAAAAGTGAAAGGAAGAGAAGTCGCTCTGTCGTGTCCGACTCTCTGCGACCCCATAGACTGCAGCCCAACATAGACTGTAGCCTACAGGCTCCTCCATGCCTCTATTCAAAACCCAAGCAGTTTCTATAAGCTGATGCCATTCTGGGTTATCAGAGAAATACGTCATGTCTGGAGAAGGTCATGGCAACCCACTCCAGTGTCCTTGCCTGGAGAATCCCAGGGATGGAGGAGCCTGTCAGGCTACAGTCCACGGGTCTCAAGAGTCGGACACCACTTAGACACTAAACCTCCACCACCGCCACAAGTGACATCTCCTGGATCATCAGTCTGCACATTTTGACTGGCCTGCTACTGAATGGGGATAGGCAGTTTCCTTTCTAAGTTTGTACCAAAAGATTTACCCCAGGTAAGTTTCCCGACAAGCGAAGGCAGAGATGGGGGCTCTTGACCACTTGCTGTCGAGTCGGGGTGAGGGAAGGGAAGGTCAGGAAGCAGGGCTGAGAAGGGAACAGTAAAATAAGATCGCTGTATTAGCCGGAGACTAGCCGAACTTGGGTCGCACATGGAAGCGCTGAAGTATAAACTGCACCACATTGTTAGTATCAGCTTGAAACAAGAGGAGAGATTTTATTCCCTGGTATCAGCTAGTTGCCTGTGGGCTGCCTCAGAGCAGGAAGAGGAAGCCATAAGGCCCCCAAATGCAGCGTATTTACATCCAAGAGCAATCTCTGATAGAGGGGGGAACCTGGAGTGTTTAGCTAACAGTCACAGCCAGCTGGAAAAGCCTTTCCGTCTACTTATTTTTTGAATAGTCATTCTTCTTTACTTATTCACATGTTCCCTTAGGTCTTGTCCTTACCTAGACTTTCTAAATTATTAGAACTTGTATTTGGATGTCTTCAAAGTGCAGGCAGATGATTTTTCAACTATTACAGATGCAGATAATTTTTCCTTTCTCTAAAATCAAAAGCATAATATAGTCACAGATTGGATATTTTGTTATTTTTATACCCCAAATGCCTAATTCAGAGTTTATTGATCAAAGAAATAAACATGTGAACAGAAACTGAACCATAATTTCTGAGTAAACTATCAATATTTTTACAGACTAGAAATAATGAAACTACCAAATTCATTGCAGTAACTGTTCCATTTTGCTAAAATTTTACTGAAACACATGCCAAATAGTACAAATGTAGCAGAAGAGCTAAAACAAACTTAGAAAAATAAATATATTACAATGCAGTTTTCCTCCAAGTAAATGAATGATTATATACAGAATAGCTGATTATGCTCTATATATGTAAAAATTGTTCCTAGTTTTTGTTCAAGTTCATCACGATTTCTAGAAAATTTTTTTACCGGAGAGTGTGTGGGGCGAGCTAAAACTCCTGGTGCTGCAATTTGTCCTGAGTGTATAGCTACTCATAACCTTTATTCTGGAGGGTATACTCAAGCCTTTGAAGGCAGCCCTAATCTCTTAGCATTTGCCTCCAGGATGTGATGATGTTGTTGGATTACTATCTCAGTGGGCGGTTCTGTGTGTGGGAGGACCGTTTCAGCATGTGTAAGGCAATATGCAGAACTCAGAACCTAGCAAATTTATTTAAACATGTTTCAACTGAAGCAAATAAACACTAATTACAAAGTCAAACACAGGGAAAAGCAATAACTTAAAGTTAAGGATGATTAATGAAGTATTCATGGAGGAGGTGGGAAATGACAATGGATGTTCAAAAAACTGTAGAAATTGGGCAGAGAAGTATGGGAAAGTTTTAAAACATGAAGGTAAAATGATGTATGGGAGGAGATGTGAATTGCGTGTCTTAAGAACAGTAGACCAAGTAAGGTGGAACTGGGTGCTGTTGTAGTGAAAGAGAAAATAGTAACAACAGGAAGGGAATGGTCCAGCATCACAGGCTCAAGGAATTATTCTTATTTAGAGAGCTAAATATTTGACTGGCCTTTGAAATATAGAATGAGATGAACAGAGCTGGACCTGTGAAGATAGACACGGCCACTTTGATACCTAATTGCATGGCGAAAGAGCGATTTGGAGAGGCAAGTTTAGCAACAGTGTTAATGTGGCTCTGAGGTAGATACTCTAAAATACAGTGAAGATTTAATTTTATAAATGCTATTGACAAAAATTGCAGATGCTCCAGTCATGTTGCACATTGCATGCAGATTTCTTTTCATTACAAGCACATCATAGATGTCACTAAAAGGCTAAATGCCACCTCTTCCTCCAAAGAAATAAAGAAGGAAGAGTGTCCATATGTGCTGGATGCATATATTTCTTCTGTTTCTTAGCCAAAAAAAGATATGCGTGCATATATGCTATCAGTAAGGTTTCCATTCTTATTTCAAAATAATGTTGAGGTCATAAAACTTATAACAAAATGTAGCCATCTTGACATTTAGGATATAAATATATGTGTGTACAGACTAATGGCAGAACTGGATTTCCCAGGTGACTCAGTGGTAAAGAATCTGCCTGCCAGTGCAGTAGATGTAAGAGATGTGTGTTCGATCCCTAGGTTGGGAAGATCCCCTGGAGAAGAGCATGGCAATCCACTTCTGTATTCTTGCCTGGAGAATCCCATTGACAGAGGGGCCTGGTAGGCTACAGTCCATAGGGTTGCAAAGAGTCAGACACAACTGAAGTGATTTAATGCTCACACACACGCACACAATGCCAAAACACTGAAAACAGAATTTCATACAACACCAAAACAGGAAACACAGAAATCAGCTGGCTGCATTGTGGAGAATGTAGGGAAAAAAGAGCTTCAATAGGAATTAAACTGTTTTGATTCCAAGTGCCCTTGTATTTATAAGTCTCATTTCCTTGGCACAGAAGCAAGACTGTGAACACGAAGGGCAAGGATGGTGTCTTTGCAACCATAATACCATGCACTATGTACACTGTTTTCAAATAGTGTGTTCTAAATTGAATTATTAATATTTAATTGAAAAAGTCAAAGAAAAGAACAAAAAAAAGGTTGTCTGCAAGTTACAAATGGTTTGGATTCCTAAAAGTCACATAAACCAGTGACTTAGAAAACCAGATGCACATTTCTCATCAGAGCAACAAAAACTGAATTCATTCACTTACTCATTTCAACAATTGTTTGAGTGCATACTTAGTCACTCTTCTAAATATTGATAATAAAAATTGAAAAGGTATTATTCCTGCTCTTAAAACTTCCTTTTTATAGTTTAGTGGAGAAAGAAGTGATAATAAATCAATCAACCATAGCCTGTCAAATCCATAGTATAATAGATATATATATGATTGAGGTCCCATGGAAAAAGAGGAGTAAGTGCTTTTTTTCTACTGAGGCAAATACATAATTGAACAAAGAGAAAACTGGCAGACACTTAGGCCATATAAAACGTCCATATATGCATAGGAAGTTGAGGAATCATTGAGTTTTATACATTTGAGGATTATGATACTAAATCATCAATATCCTGATAGGGATAAGACAGAAAGAAGAGAGAATAGTTAAAAGGGATTTGTACAGGAACCAAGGTCAAAAAGGGAGATTACGAACTAAGGCAGTATCATGAAGCAAAAACAAAACAAAACAAACAAAAAACCTTGTATTTTTTAAAAAGAAATTAGGGCAATTGGATTTTAAAGGGAGGAATCAAATCCAGGGAACTTCCTACTTTTCCAGGTTAAATAGCTAGTTGGCTGGATGACAGTGTTTCACGCCAACACAGAAAGTTCTATTTAGCTCACAACATTGCCTCGGTACTGCGCTTTCATATCCACAACCTGGGGTCAGTGCTGTTCCCCAGGAATGCTGGACTACAAATCCAAGTTGAGATTTCCCGGAACCTCCACGTTCCTGTCTCACTGGTTAAGGCAGCATGATGAAGCTGTGATTGTGAAAAACAGAGAGAAAGACAAGACTCAGAGCGACCAAGAGAGAAAGAAAGAGACAGAGAAAGAAGCTTTTTAAATATTGTTTCTTTCAGTTCCATGGGTGAAAAATATTTGAGCTAAAGCACTTCTATTTCACTTGTTTCTAAAATGCACTTTGTTTCATCCCTTGTGTGTCAGAGAAAGATTTAACCTGCAGAAAATCTTCTGTAACTTATGATTACGTTCCTGCGTTAAGCTATACTTTCAGTTCAGTTCAGTCGCTCAGTCATGTCTGACACTCTGAGACCCCATGGACTGCAGCACACCAGGCCTCCCTGTCCATCACCAACTCTTGGAACTTACTCAAACTCATGTCCATCAAATCGGTGATGCCATCCAACCATCTCATCCTCTGTTGTCCCCTTCTCCTCCTGCCCTCAATCTTTCACAGCATCAGGATCTTTTCCAAAGAGTTAGTTCTTCGCATCAGGTGGCCAGAGTATTGGAGTTGCAGCTTCAACATCAGTCCTTCCAATGAACACCCAGGACTGATCTCCTTTAGGATGGACTGGTTGGATCTCCTTGCAGTCCAAGGGACTCTCAAGAGTCTTCTTCAACACCACAGTTCAAAAGCATCAATTCTTCAGTGCTCAGCTTTCTTTATAGCCCAAGTCTCACATCCATACATGACCACTGGAAAAACCATAGCCTTGACTAGATGGACCTTTGTTGGAAAGTAATTTCTCTGCTTTTTAACATGCTATCTAGGTTGGTCATAGCTTTTCTTTCAAGGAGCAAAAATCTTAATTTCATGGCTGCAGTCACCATCTGCAGTGATTCTGGAACAGCAGCAGCACCATCTGCAGTGATTCAGAAAAGAAAGTCTGTCACTGTTTCCATTGTTTCCCCATCTATTTGCCATGAAATTATGGGACCAGATGCCATGATCTTAGTTTTCTGAATGTTGAGTTTTAAGCCAGCATTTACGCTCTCCTCTTTCACTTTCATCAAGAGGCTCTTTAGTTCCTCTTCACTTTCTGCCATAAGTGTGGTGTCATCTACATATCTGAGGTTATTGATATTTCTCCTGGCAATCTTGATTCCAGCTTGTGCTTTATCCAGCCTGGCATTTCGCATGATGTACTCTGCATATAGAGACTTCCCTTGTGGCTCAGATGGTAAAGCATCTGTCTACAGTGCAGGAGACCTGGGTATAAGTAAATAAGCAGGGTGACAACATAAGCCTTGATGTACTCCTTTCCCAATTTGGAACCAGTCTGTTGTTCCATGTCCAGTTCTAACTGTTGCTTGTTGACGTGTGTACACATTTCTCAGGAGGCAGGTAAAGTGGTCTAGTATTCCCAACTCTTTAAGAATTTTCCACAGTTTGCTGTGATCCACACAGTGAAAGGCTTTGGCATAGTCAATAAAGCAGAAAGATGTTTTTCGGGACTCTCTTGCTTTTTCGATGATTGAACAGATGTTGGCTATCTGATCTCTGGTTCCTCTGCCTTTTCTAAATCCAGCTTGAACATCTGGAAGTTCATGGTTCACGTACTGTTGAAGCCTGGCTTGGAGAATTTTGAGAATCACTTTGCTAGTGTGTGAGATGAATACAATTGTGCAAATAGGGCTTGTGCAACAACACTATATATATATATATATAAGTTTTTTCTATATATATATAAGTTTTTTCTAGATAAGACTATCTTCAAAAGTTTTGAGTGAACACAAGGTCTCCCAGAGAGGGCAGACATTATATAATCAGGTGCTATGGTGGATGAGGTTAAATCAAGTTTCTGTGTTGTTTTGTTTTATATGTAAATGTTGGTGAAACAATGGAAGATGTAACACAGTGGACATTATAGAAATTGAACAGGCCAATATACTTCTTTTTAAGACTTTTTTTCTTTGTCTTTTCACATTCTCATTTTCTCTACCAAATTCTGTTTTTCTTTGATAAGCCTTATGTTTAGGGCATGTTTTAGCACAATCACATCTCATAGCAAGTGTTATAGCGTGAAATATCTATTTAATGTATTCATAAGAAGTCTACATTTTAGTGTCAGATAACAAATTAATCTTTATGTGCAGATAAGAAAGTATTTCAATCAAACTATTGCCAGCAGGCCCAACACTTCTGAGAGATATGAAGAGGAAAGTGAGAATATGTAACACATTAAATATTTTTAGAAAGGAAATAAAATGATTTCCACCATTTCTCAATTCCTGAGTGTTTCCAGGCAATGGTGTACAATGGTGAATCAAGGGAGACATAATGGATGTTCAACTTCAGTGCACTATTATCTTGGCTGACTTGGACTGAGGTCAGTGGAAAAAGAAAAAGAAAAACAATAGCAACCAATAGGTATGTGACCTACTAAGGTATTCTTGCCTGGAGAATCCCATGGATAGAGGAGCCTGCAGGGCTAACGTCCATAAGGTCACAAAGAGTCAGACACAAGTGAAGCAATTGAGCAAGCCCACAGCAGCACTTTTCCAGATATTCATATATGTCTCCAATTACAAAGCTATTGTTAGTCTTTTCCTACCAGCTTTTATCCTTAATTAAGTCACATTGCACCGTACTGCATGAACTCCACCCAAGCTACCTTCCCAATTCTTTTACCAAGATAGAGCTAACTAAACAATGCGTTGTTCTACCTCTAATTACTATTTAATTACATTTTTATAGTTTTTCAATCATAGAGTCATTATGATAAAATAGGTGCCACATTTCCACATTTGCAAGACACACAGTTAGTATATGCATGGATCAGACTAAGCCAGATACATTTTTATCTTTGGTTAAAATCCTTGTTCTAATTTAACAATACATTTCTATTTGGAATTATTCCAGGACAGTGCGGTTTACATAACAGAAAAAAAAAAAAAAAGGAAATTCTTCTAATGTGTTATAAATCATTTAAATCAGTTCACAAATTTTTCCATACTACTGCCAAATGTGTAGCAAAAATACTATTTTTGCATTTTTGGAAACTATTCTAATTCATTTCAGTAGATGACGATATAAATTTTGATTAACTGCAGTCATTTTAGTTTGATCTTGCAATTTGAGCATTCTTTTTAAATAACTCTTTCTCATTTAGGTGAAGGTCCGCTCTTTAATAATTCCTGCCTTTTCCTCCTCTTTTCCAAGTTTAAATGACCCCCTGTGTCCTATTGGTTGAGACAGAGAAAATTCCCTTGATTTGGGCTTGATGTTTTTCAGCTGTGCTCAGTCCTAGTATCTACTCAGACTACTTTCTTTTCTAAGAACTAGGTCAAAGCCAGCTTCCAATGATTGAAGCAACAGAAATTCATGGGCTGCTCCCTCCGCCTCCTCTGCTCAGCACAGTCCTGTAGCCTCCTGGGCTGGCTTTGGTGCACCTTCGCTTTTGCTCCTGCTCCTGGCGCTGTGGATGTCTTTCGGTTCAGATTTAAACTCACGCGGTGCTCAGTCCAGATTGTCTGCTGGGCCACCGGGCTCCATCCCACCACCACCTTGTACCTTCCAGTAGAAAGTTCCTTGGGGCAAGGTATCTGGTTTAAGGCCCTTAGCTAAATATCCCGCCTCCCACAGGGACAACCAGGAACGTTCTGGTCTCCCTATGACTCAGGAGAGCTAGGGGAAAAGAAAAGCTCCTAGGTTTATATGTCAATTATTTTACTGTGGTGTCATACCCAGGCTGGTCTGAGGACCCCTTAACATGTTCTCTTGCAAGACCCTTAATCACAGAATTTGAATTCCGGCAAAAACCTCGTACCCCTTTTCTCCCAAAGTCACCTAACACAGGACTGATGTTCAAGCTGAAACTCCAATACTTTGGTCACCTGATGCGAAGAGCTGACTCATTGGAAAAGACCCTGATGCTGGGAGAGATTGAAGGCAGGAGGGAAAGGGGACAGCAGAGGATGAGATAGTTGGATGGCATCACCGACTCAATGGACATGGGTTTGGATCAACTCCGGAAGTTGGTGATGGACAGGGAGGCCTGGCGTGCTGAGGTTCATGGGGTCGAAAAGAGTTGGACATGACTGAGTGACTGAACTGAACTGCACCTAAACACATCACATTTCACCGAAGACCAAAGAGTTGAGATCCCTTTCACACATGTCTTTCTTCCCCATTTTTTCTTTCCGTCTTGTATAACCATCCTTGCCCGTGGGGAAATTCTTTTGTTCTTCCGTCCACTTTTAATTGAGATTAATCTGACTTATAACCCCTTCCCTAAGACAGAGGCCCTCGTACAGAGGCCCCCATACTACGGGCACAAAGTCTACATTTACGTTGTGGCTGAGAGTTGACCTGAATCATTCAGTGTTGATAATTGATATGATAAGAAATTCAGAATCTTTTCTCTCTATATAAACATGGGTTTTAAGCATGTGTTGGTGCTGTAAAATAAGATTTTAGATGTAAGCATTTCTATTATTAAAAAATTTTAGCCATACTAAGAGTATTAAAATCCTATTTTGGATCAGAATTTGAAAGATTTTTTCTTCATTCCTATTAAAATAAGTGTAAAGTATTCCCTTTCTCTCTGCCCAAACTGGTACCTCAAAAACAGGCAAGCAAACACAAAAACATAGAAACCTCAGATAATTGGATGCTTCAGGCTGACCAGACCAAAGATACATCATCAAAGATTCATTAATATTTCTCAAATTGTTTCCCATGTTTTACATTTTGACACAGTTATATGCTTGCATACATGATTAACCCAGTGTGTTTTTGTGATATGAACATTAAAACATATCAAATTTATGTTTTAATTTTAAGATTTAATAATTATTAAGGTTTAATAATTCAAACCTGGTTCTATTTACCCAGTTTTCTGTTTATGTGTCCATGTATGGATTCTGGTTAAGAGTCTCCTAAATCTGAGCACAGAGATTTTCTGTATATGCATTTATTATCATTTTCTGAGAAAATTAACAGTGTTTTCATCAGTTCTTCACAGGGGAAAATGACAAAATATTAAGAATCTTTTCACTGAAAAGAATGGGAAAAAATAAGAAGGAATAGGAGGACAATTAAAATAAGCACCAATAATGCAGAGAAAATGCTCCTTAAAATTAAAAATGCCAAAAATAATTGTGTTGGTGTAAGGAATTATTTTTTTTTATGCTCTTTAGCTCTGGAAAACAACAGAATGGGAAAGACTAGTGATTTCTTCAAGAAAATTAGAGATATCAAGGGAATATTTCACACAAAGATGGGTTCAATAAAGGACAGAAATGGTATGACCCTAACAGAAGCAGAAGATATCAAGAAGTGGTGGCAAGTATACACAGAAGAATTGTACAAAAAAGATCTTCATGACCCAGATAATCACAGTGGTGTGATCACTTACCTAGAGCCAGACATCCAGGAATGTGAAGTCAAGAGGGACTGAGAAATCATCACTACGAACAAGGTTAGTGAAGGTGATAGAATTCCAGTTGAGCTATTTCACATCCTGAAAGATGATGCTGTGAAAGTGCTGTACTCAATATGCCAGCAAATTTGGAAAACTCAGCAGTGGCCACAGGACTGGAAAAGGTCAGTTATCATTCCAATCCCTAAGAAAAGCAATCCCAAAGAATGCTCAAACTACCGCACAATTGCACTCATCTCACATGCTAGTAAAGTAATGTTCAAAATTCTCCAAGCCAGGCTTCAGCAATACGTGAACCGAGAACTTCCAGATGTTCAAGCTGGTTTTAGAAAAGGCAGAGGAACCAGAGATCAAATTGTCAGCATCTGTTGGATCATAGAAAACAATAGAAACATAGAAAACATAGAAAACAAGAGAATTCCAGAAAAACGTCTATTTCTGCTTTATTGACTACGCCAAAGCCTTTGACTGTGTGGATCACAATAAACTGTGGAAAATTCTGAAAGAGATGGGAATACCAGACCACCTGACATGCCTCTTGAGAAACCTGTATGCAGGTCAGGAAGCAACAGTTAGAACTGGACATGGAACAACAGACTGGTTCCAAATCGGAAAAGGAGTACGTCAAGGCTGTATATCGTCACCCTGCTTATTTAACTTATATGCAGAGTACATCATGAGAAATGCTGGGCTGGAAGAAGCACAAGCTGGAATCAAGATTGCAGGGAGAAATATCAATAACCTCAGATATGCAGATGACACCACCCTTATGGCAGAAAGTGAAGAGGAACTAAAAAGCCTCTTGATGAAAGTGAAGGAGAAGAGTGAAAAAGTTGGCTTAAAGCTCAACATTCAGAAAACTACGATCATGGCATCTGGTCCCATCACCTCATGGGAAATAGATGGGGAGACAGTGGAAACAGTGTCAGACTTAATTTTTTTGGGCTCCAAAATCACTGCAGATGATGACTGCAGCCATGAAATTAAAAGACACTTACTCCTTGGAAGGAAAGTTATGACCAACCTAGACAGCATATTAAAAAGCAGAGACATTACTTTGCCAACAAAGGTCCGTCCAGTCAAGGCTATGGTTTTTCTAGTGGTCATGTATGGATGTGAGAGTCAGACTATAAAGAAAGCTGAGCACCGAAAAATTGATGCCTTCGAACTGTGGTGTTGGAGAAGACTCTTGAGAGTCCCTTGGACTGCAAGGAGATCCAACCAGTCCATCCTAAAGAAGATCAGTCCCGGGTGTTCATTGGAAGGACTGATATTGAACGTGAAGCTCCAGTACTTTGGCCACCTCATGTGAAGAGTTGACTCATTGGAAAAGACCCTGATGCTGGGAGGGATTGGGGGCAGGAGGAGAAGGGGGACAGAGGGTGAGATGGTTGGATGGCATCACCGACTCGATGGACATGGGTTTGAGTGGACTCTGGGAGTTGGTGATGGACAGGGAGGCCTGGCGTTCTGCGATTCATGGGGTCGCAAAGAGTTGGACACGACTGAGCGACTGAACTGAACTGAACTGAGCTCTGTCTTTATGTTAGAATATCTCCCCTATGCTAAATTTTCTGATCTTCACCTCACTTGATTCCCCCCAGTGCCCATTAATTGCTTTCTCTAGTCAATTTTCAATGCAGCAGTCAGGGAAGCCTAAAATGCCAATTTGATCACGTCACTCATCCATTTATACCATTCTGAGGTTTCCCATTTGCACATATTAAAAATGCAGACTTCCTCGCGTAGGATTCCAGATTCTTTTATGATCTGACTACTACTGAATCCCTCAGTCTCATCAAGTGCTATTTTCTGTCCCAGGATATGTTGATGTCTCATTAGTTATACCCACTCAGAAGCCAGAGTGCAGGAAGATACTACTGATGTACTGGAGCAAGATTTAAAAATCTGGACCACAGTGCTTGGTGGAAAAGGATGAGGAATGAATCTAGAAGAGAGAAAGGTGAACAGAATCAAAGAGAATGAAGACAGTCTGACGTTGTGGGAATACCTTAACGTGGCTGGATTGGTGGTTTTCAATCCCAGTTAACAAGAGATCTCAGTTAGTGACTCCCGTTGTTTACTTTCCCAGCTCAATATGTTTGCTTCCTCCTCATATTACATGCTTGCAGAAAAAAGAGATTATATCTCTTGTTTTTGTATAGCCGAAAGAAATTGTTTTAACCTTGAAAAATAACATTTTGCTTCAATTAAATGGGGTGTTTGTGCGTGTGCATTGACTCTATTGTTAGTATTGTTTGACCCTCACAATGATTGATGCATGAGTAGTCAATAAATGAATCAATTATCACGACAGATGAAAATGCCAACTAATGTACTCATTTGATGTTGTTAGACGTCTCCCTTGCCAAATATGATGCCATCTGTAAGTTGATTACATAGCTTTATTATTAAACAGTTGGATTTTTATTTATAATGCAAGTAGTCAAGCCTGGTGAAAGTATAAAGAAGAAAGTAATCATATTACATGAAAAGAGTAAAATATGTCTATGTTGAAATTAAATTCTTTCAGGCTTTTATATATTTGTGTGCGTGCATGCTAAGTTGATTCAGTCATGTCTGACTCTTTGTGACCATATGAATCATAGCCCACCAGGCTCCTCTGTCCATGGGATTCTCCAGGCAAGAATACTGGAGTGGGTTGCCCTGTCCTCCTCCAGGATTCTTCCTGACCCAGGGATCAAACCCGTGTCTCTTATGTCTACCTGCCTTGGCAGGAGGACTCTTTACCACTTGTACCACCTGGGAAGCCCCTTTATCCATTTACTTGTTAATATTTTCTATATTTGTTAGTAAAAATCAATAAGCATGAACTAATTATAGAATTATTTAAATCCAATCTGCAAAATATAATCACACCTGCATTATTCTTGTTTGTATCCTTTGCTCTATAAATATTTTGCTCAATTTTGCTCACCGTGACAGAGAAAAACCATTGTCTTAGTTTTTACTTGCCTCAGAAGTTAAGCATTTTCTGCACTATGCTCTATAAGACAGTAAGACAGTACACAAAAATTATCCCACTCTTCAAGCACTAATATACTTCTTTAAACAAGAAAAATATTTTTTAATTTAAGTTGATTCTAGTCACCAATGAATATCGGAATAACTTTGTTTCTCCTGCACCCACCCCCCACCCCCATACACACACACAGAAATATATATTAATGGGAATTTGTGACAAGCACTCACTGTGAGCCATGTTCACTCAAAAGTAACCCAGCTTTACATTGCTTACCAGATACATCACTCTTCTACGCTTTTAAATGACAATATCTCTTTTTCTGTATTCTTAAACATATACTGTATGTTTTCCCCTGAACTTCACTGTTGCTGACGAACTTCGTCTAAAATAGGATTATTAGACAAAACTTCCCACCAAACTTCCTAAACTTCCCACCAGAAATTTTGCTAATCCATTTTGCTAATTTCTCCACTTCTTTAGATGGGATTATTTTAAGTATCTCCACAACCCTATCTGAGGCTTCAATGCATTCTGGATCTTCATCAATTTTATCTCAAGAACTCTTCCACTCATCAATATCTCACTCTCTATTGTATCATTTCTAGTGGGAAATAAAACATGGTATTTCTTTTTTAAAAATAGCATTTCTTATCTTAAAAATTAATTCTTTTGAACTTTTACTCCTTAAAACCCATTCTTATGCCTGCAGCGATGCCACGCCCTTATGGATTTCTTTCTAACTCACAGTACACACATATTCATGCTTTGTTGCCTTCTCCTCTCTTAGATTTTACCACTCATTGTCCTGTGGTGGTGGTTTAGTCACCAAGTTGTGTCTGACTCTTTCGACCCCATGGACAGTAGCCCACCAGTCTCCTCCGTCTATGGGATTTTCCAGGTGAGAATACTGGAGAAGGTTGCCATTTCCTTCTCCAGGGGATCTTCCTGACCCAGGAATCGAACCCGGGTCGCCTGCCCTGCAGGCAGATTCTTTACACCTGAGCTATGAGGGAAGCCCACTCATTGTCCTGGCGCCCTATAATCTTAGTTCTATGCCCTCTTCTAGTATTTTTTCCTCTATGTGACATCATTTGATTTGAGGTATTAAAGAAAATCTATTTCTGATTACTTCTACATGCATCTGAAATCCTGCACACCTCCGTAAAATTCAGATTAATATCTCTAACTGCCCAACTGACCTTCTCACTAAGATTGCATACAGTGCCTCAAACTGAATAAAATCTAATATTTCCTTACATATCTATTTGCTCCACAGTCTCCGAACTTCAGCCAATTTTACCACCATTTACCAAGTTTCTTCAAGGCAGCAGTCTATAAGATATACCTGATCATTGATTTTCCCTAATTGTCTACATTTGATGCAAATCCTACTTTGGAGAATGATTATTCTCTCAACATATGTAATAAATCTGCCCAAAATGTCTCCTCTGGTTTATAGATGTTGTCTGGGCTCCCGTGGTGGCGTAGTGGTAAAGAATCCACCTGTCGATGCAGGAGATGCAAGAGATGCAGGTTCGATCCCTGGGTCGGGAAGATGCCTAGAAGGAGGGCATGGCAACCCACTCCAGTATTCTCCCCTGGGCAATCCCATGGACAGAGGAGCCTTGTGGTTTACAGCTCAGGGATCACATAGAGTCAGACATGACTAAAGAGACTTGGCACGCGCCCACCCATAGATACTGCCTACCTCAATCATTCAGCTCACACTGCTCCTTTCGCTGGTGGCTCAGACAGTAAAGAATCTGCCTGTGATGCAGGAGAAGGGTTTGATTCCTGGGTTGGGAAGATACCCTGGAGAAGGGAATGGCTACCCAGTCCAGTAGTCTTGCCATTCTTGCCTGGAGAATCCAATGGACAGAGGAGCCTGGTGGGCTACAGTCCACTGGGTCGCAAAGTCGGACACGACTGAGTGACTAATGCGTGCGCGCATGCGCGCGCGCGCACACACACACACACACACACACACACACACACACACACACACACACACACACACACACACACACACACACACACACACACACACATGCTGCTTCTTTCTAGGACATCCATTCCAGCTGTTCTCTCTGTAACATTCTTAACTTTGTTATTTGCTTAACTGGCCTTAGTTAGTGTTTAGATCTTTAGCTCCAACTTAACTACTAAAATTTACTCAGAAAGAGTCTGACAAAGATGCTGCCCTTGATCAAACTTTAGACAAGCTCCTCTGAGGACTCATCTCAACTAATATTCATCTTAGTCCCAGTTCTTGCTTGTCCCGCCCAGCCGAGCTTCCGCAAGAATCCTACTAAGCCAATTTAGACAGAAAAACGTCGTTGATCTCTGAGCATCTTGTTCTGCCTTCAACAAGAATGCTCTCGAGTCAGTTTGGCAGGAATCTTCTTACACTTGACATCTTATTTTAGTCCTTTCCATTCACTGGTCCCTTCCCTCCACTCATCGGCTTCAAACCTCCAGCTGTCTGTCAGTATTTGTAATTGAGCCTGGTCTCTCTTCCCTACTGAAATATTCTTTTTAAATAATCTTCAATAAAATCTCCCTGACTGTTTAAAAAAGTATCAGATTATTTTTTTTTTCTTTAACAAGCTTTGACCGTATCATTCAATCTCAGGTAGTCAGCCAGCTACTATCCTTCTTGAAAAGTCATAGGGAAACTGTTAGTGGCTCAGTTATGTCCTACTCTTTGTGACCCCACGGACTGTCTAACCTGCGAAGTTCCTCTGTCCATGGAATTCTCCAGGCAAGAAGGCTAGAGTCGGTGGCCATGCCCTTCTCCCGGGGATCTTCCTGACCCAGGGATTAAACCCGGGTCTCCTGCACTGGAGGCAGATTCCTTACTGCCTGACCCACCAGAGCCCTGCTTACATTAATTTATTTCTTTATATAGTACTTACACTGTCAGCTAGTTTTAATATTCTTTCCACCACTTGTATTATTTCCTTTATCTCTTTCAGAATTCCCCCCTTATTTCATTCTTTACCTCTCTTCATTTTTTCCCCTTTGTTCTCCTTTGCCTTTCTTCCTTTTTCATTGCCTCTCCTTGCTGAAAGTGAAGTTTCACATAAGCAGGCACATGATCTCTCTTTTCAATCACTGTATTCTCAGAGATTGAAGAACAATTGTCACATAATAAGCTAATAAAACTTTTTAAATAACCAAATGAATTATTACAAAGACTTAAGTATATACTAAGGTAGAAATAAAGACAAAGGAGCTAAAATTTAGAATAAAGATAAAGAGATACTTGTTTATAGTGAAAAATTGTGATACGGGACTTTATAAATGATATGATCCTGAAGAGGGGTAATGTTCTATGGATTTAAGGTAGATTTTAAGAGAATAAAAACAAGCAACATCATGTAAGAATAAATAGAAATCATTAATTAATTATCACTTTTCCAATTAATCTGACATCTCCCAATACTATTCAAATCATACCTCATACTTAATAGCAATAACAAGAAGACTTTAAATATTCTTGATACTCTTCTCACATCTTACAAATAGAAATGGATACAAGAAATGTTTACTCCAGGATTTTCAGTATATCTTAAAAACATTCATTTCATAAAATGATTCTCTTAGCTACTTCTACAGATAAAATAGTATAGAAGTGACCATTGATAGACCAGACACAAGGTCAGCAATATCTGCTTCCTATTGCATCCCACATCCATAGTTCTCTTTTCAGTATTTTATGTCTGTGAATATAGTATCACGTGTTCTTCAGGCTGATAAGCTCTGGGAGATTAACTGATGTATGGGTCTGTTAGGATAACCTGTGTACCGATTTGTCAATTTACAATGAAAGTGTAACTACAGAGAGTACACAAATGTGTCTCCTTTACACCATAATAAAATTTACTTAGGGAAGATTTTATTTTGAAACTTCCTTACTGAAGCTTTATGCAGAGTAATTGACAAAAGTCTTTGATCATCTGAGGCATCTAGCTCCATGAGAAGCCCAAGACTATTTTTAAAAAGAAAAATTTTATGGACTACAATATAAATGTAACCTTTTTCCAATGTAAAGGTTTACATATTTTAAAGTGTGATAAGAGGAAGAACAAATCATCAAGAATATAATATGTAAATTTACACTGGGAAGTCAATCTGGGTCTAGGACCTTAAAGTGCAATTATATTACTGGGTTTGTTTGGTTTAATGTACTGACATCTACACGTCTGCATAACTGCTCAAAATGAGATTAATCTTGTAGGGTAAATATGTACTTGAAATGCTCAGGTGGCCTAGTCAGAATTAGGTCAGGTTTGAAATACATCTTGTTGGGAATTTGTTTTCCTTAGGCTTAACTATGTCTTTCAAAAAGTAACGAGGAGGAGGAGAGAATAGACCTCTGATGTCCCGGCGAGCTCCAGACAGATTTCCCTGGTGGGGAGTGAGAGACCGAAAACAGAGTGGTTCCAAGTGGTCTTGTTGGTTTGTTAAAATTAAGACTGTGTGGCCGCTGCTGTGCTGATTTGTTTCATTTTCACTCTATAAAACATTTAGTTTCTTTCCTACTTTCTAGACATTTGAGGCCACGGATTTGCCAAGTATGACATTACAAGGTAATGATGCAGGGACTTTTTGTTTCTATTGCTCTAGCAAAATATTTCATAACTACTCGTGATTCAAAATCTTTTCCCAAATAACTATGACTAATCCAAAACCCTCAAGTTTCTCTTCTTCCGGACTGAAGAATATCAGGCAAAAAATCCCTGATTGTTCCTTTTATCTATCATCTGCCCCTTTGCAGCTACAATGAAGCTATCATTTTAAGCAAAGCCATGACAAAGTAAAGTCAGTGGTGAATGGCATCATCATTTAACGTCAGGATGCACTGAAGTCTGTGGCAAGTTTAATGGAGACTTTGATGAGATATTAATCTTTTTAGCCCTATCTTACTGAACTGGGGGACTCCTCAGTCAGTCTGTCTTTTTTTTTTTTTTTTGGCTTTTACAGTCTGTCTTTAAGAGTAATTCCCCTAAGGTCTGACAGAATGTGACTAAATCTGAACTAACCACTTTTGTGGGTGCATGCAGAGAACTAAAGAACCTCAACAAAACGTGGCTGTAATATTCAACGAATATATGCAACTAGTTCTGTTACACTGTTAGTCTGTTATTAATATGTCATTAATGTATTTAAACCTATTTATTGAGCTCCTGCTACATTCTGCATTGAGGTGTATAGCAGGGTATAAGAAGTCAAGATACTTCCTCACATAGTGCTAACAACGTAACGTAGAAGAGAAAGAAAATACATTATTAAACAAACAGAATAATTTAAAATAGCATCAAGTGCCATGAAGGTAATCATACAGGGTTGACATGGTGAGTAGGGATGACTTCATGAGGTCAGCTACTTTAGTTATGGTGACAGATGACTTTAGGCAAAGTGACATCTCTGGGGAGAAAACATTTTGTCCGAGCTGCATAAGGAGAACTGACCAAGGGAAAACTTGGAACCAGAAAGTCCATGCAAAGCGAGCAGTCAGTGTTAAGGTTCACATGCAAGAGAGACATGCAAGTTTCATAGATTCTGGGGGAAAAAAGGCGAATGTTACTTTACTGTACGACAGGATACCAAAGGAGGCATGACAGGCAGCAAGTCTGATAGAAAGTCAGGACCCAAGGTATGTGGCATCCCAACCACACATGTGGGGACTTGAACTTCATTGTGTGTATGCTTCCCCTTGCAGGCAGCGCATACTATAAATAGTATAATGACGTGATCCTCTGTAAAAGTATTTTTGTTTGTTTCATTTCCTCTTGTCTATTTTTTTCATCTCTCCAAAATTCGCAGTCTTTGATTGGTGTGTTTGTGTGTGTGTGTGCACATGTGTGCGTGCACTCTGACATGTATGCACACACGTGTAAAATCACGCTTGCAAAGATCCATGGGTCTGTGAAGTCCAGCCATGTTGAATACTCAGGGATTCATCAACGTTGTTTTGATTAATGATGTGATACGTCCCAGATGTTAAGTGAACCCATTCCCAGATGTCCTCCATATTACGAAGTCACAGATCTAATGAATTGTAACTTTGTAAGGTGTGTTTTTAAGATTAGTGAAGTAAATGGAGTGTCAGAGAAATTTAGTTAGGAGGTGGGAAACATGTGTTTGTATTTGGGTCACTTTTGAATATGTGTAAGGGCAATAGATTCTCCAAACATATTTTTTTGTCTGTTCTCATTAGTAGGGTTGTGTAAGTAGCCATGGGATTTTTCATAGGTTCTTTTTGTTTTAATTTTTATTGAAGTATAGTTGATTTATAATGCTGTTTTAGTTTGTGCTATTCTTTACTGCCATACAAAGACAGACTACCATGTTACAATAAAGCCTGTTTTTAATAAGAGTAAATATGCATTTGAAAACCTTCTTTAATCAAATTTATCTGTTCTAAGTATGAACTATTCAGTTTCACAAACCTCCAAATGCAGCAACTGTGTGTCTTTATGTGCAGGTGTGCACATGTGAATCATTGTGATTCAATTAAATAAAAACAAGAGAAACTAAAAGTGCAGAAATGTTGTGCTTCATTAGAAGACCAAAGGCCCAATGGTAACTGCTTAGATTCTAATGAAAAGTTACAGTGACTTCAAATCTCACTCCCAGAGAAGACCCACGGCGGTGTCTGGACCATCGCTTATCTACAGAGCTGACAGTCCCTTAGAGAACCCGAGGCCCTTCTTTTTCATCCACCTCATTCATCACATTTGGAAAAACACTCAAGACCCCAGTGACAAATAGGGATTACTGATATTGCTTAAGCTTTCTCAGTCTGCTTCTCTACTTGCAGACTTTAGATACACATACAAAAATACTAAAGTAAATTTCAGAATTCTTAGGACCATTAGTCATCAGTGAGCCAAATCTTTTATTGAAATCCTTAACAATTTTCAGTAGATAAAAATGAAAGATACTTATCAAACTACAAGTAAGATCTGTAGTTCTTGAAGCATATAAGGTATGAGATTATGTGAAAGTCAAGTCATGTAAACAATGAAGAGTCAACTTACAAAACACATTTTCCATTCATTTGATTTTGGGGACATCCTGATTTTGTTATGAAAATATATGACGTGTCTTCATAACAACTTTTAAGCAACTCCAGGATTGTCACTTAAAATCCAGTTTAATACAAAAATGAATAATTTGATTCACAACAGGGATTTGATCTGGAAAGAAAATTCTAATAAATCTTTCATCCCACCGGGGTATTTTGACAAGTGCAATAACAGAAGCTGCAGTTGGCAGTCTCTTCAAGTGATATCTTGGCCCGTCACCATAATTCTGACCATAGGACTTGAATTAGCTTCTACAAAGCTTAGTAATAAAAATTCCGTCTCTGACCCTTGAGGAGATACCTATGAATTAGGTGACTGCTTCTGCTTATCTGAATTATAAATTATGCTTTAACTGTTTTGTGATTTTAGGTATTCACAAAATTGATACCTGATATCAATTGCATTTCCCTCCTGAGGAAGCAAGGTGCCTGATACAAGCAGTGCAGAACGTCATAAGCTGTGTCAAAAGTGGTTCTGGGAGGGAAGTAAGGGGAGAGAATAGGGAGTCTAAACAGTGTTTCCCATTGTATCAGCAGAAATATGAAGCATCTGAAACTCCCTGTTTCTCCGTATTGTCGCATGCCATGTTCAGGGGTACATGAAATAGGAGATATCCATGCCTAGGATTCACTGTGCATTTCAGCAGATGGTGTCACGAGTCACAATATTTGGGTATTCTACCAGCATGTTGTGAGCAAAGGCCGAGGATGTTAGATACTCCACTGTGAGGAATGATCATGCTTCCTACTACCATCCAAGTAGATTAATGTTAACTAAATACTAATATAGAGTAAAATTTCCCTGAATACAACTGGAGTATACATTTCAGAAAATTTTACTTCATCATGTTTGGAATTTTGCTCATAATTATTCACAACTGAGAAGATTTGGAGTCTTCCGTTTTATAAATTTGCCTCAGTCTGCACTCATGGTTATTCTCCATGTCGGTGCAAATATATGATTCTTTCGGTATATGTTGTAGTGTTGTTCTGTTTAAGTATGTGCATATTGAAATACACATCATTTCCTTGTAACTTTGTTTTCTTCTGTATGATGAAGAGCATTATCTAAATTATTTTAAATTATGTGAGTGCATTCCTCATTTTGTTTATGAACTTCATATCAGCAGAATAAAGAAGGACTTTCCGAAAATTTTTTAAAAGCAGCATCATTGTGTTTTATAGGGTTGAGAACAAATGTTGACAGAGTTTGCCTGGAGGATAGGTACTGCAGAGTCATAATACTTGGGTCAGAAGGCCGGGGTTACAATCTTGTCTCTGTTCTATATAAGTTTTTATATCTCAGCAGAGATTTGAAGTATTGAGCTTACAATTAGTCATCTATAAAATAAGATGACTTATCTCATTCTTATAAAATAAGAATGATTACATATAGTGTGCGTCTCTCTTGTAATTATGAGACTGATATTGTCTTACATGTGAAATTTATTTTTTATAACTTTTAACAAATGACAGAAATAGAGGCTATTACTATTACTTATGCAGTATGAAAGCACACTTCTCCCCTCTATGGTTTTATTTGATTACAGAATGATTAATCCCACTTTCACAGATATTAGGATTAGTCACCATAAAAATCACAGAATTTTCTTCATTCCGCAACAAGCATTTCCAAGCTCAAGTTTAGTACAAAGTACTGTTCTAAGTCCAGAGGATAAAAGAAGTGAGTATGACAAGTGTGTTTTGTAGTCTAGTTCCATTCATCTTTATACATAGCTATATTTAGCATTTGTACAAGAATGAGTGTGAACTGAAAGTGTCAGTCGCTCCGTCGTGTCTGACTCTGTGACCCCGTGGACTGCAGCCCACCAGGCTTCTCTGTCCGTGGGATTTCCCAGGCAAGAATGCTGGAGTGGACGGTCATTTCCTTTCCAGTGGATCTTTCTGATCCAGGGATTGAACCCATGTCTCCTGCATTGCAGGCAAGTTATTTACTGTAATGGACCAAATTAAGGACATTTAGGATATTTCCAGTTTGAGAATATAACAAAGCGAGCTGCTATAGATGTTAGTGTGCAGATATTTTTGTGGACTAACTTTTTTGTTTTTCTGAGATAAATATCCAGTCATGCAATTACCAGATCATGTGATAATTTCCTCTCAAAGTCAGCCAATTAGCCTCCTCACTTCCATCTACAGCTTTAATTCCCTTATTATCCAACATATTCATAGTTTCTGGAGATTTTTATATAAATATTTCTGTGCAAGGATGGGAGGAACAGAGTTCCTTGCTTAACACAATTATTTTAATTATTCTTGAGTCTATATCTTAATATATAAAGTTTATAAAAAAACCTTGATCTCTTAAAAACTGACTTATCTCCGATATTGAACTTTCCAATCCATGAATATGGTCTCTCCATTTACTTGGGTATTTCTAAAATTTCTCTCTTCAGAACTTTGTTAAAATATGTTAAAAATTAACATATTTTTAATAATACCTAGCTTTCATGTATTTTGGAGCATTTGTAATACTATTCTATTTTTAATTTTGGCCTCCACATGTTCATTATTAGTACATAGATATACAATTTTTAAAAAATAAACAGCTTTATTAAAATTTAACTCACATAAAATTCACACTTCAAAGTGTACAATTCAATATTTATAATTATATTCAGAGTTACACAACAAGTAATGCCACTATATCATATTAGAACACTTTAATCATCCCAAAAGAATCTAGGTTAATCCCCTTTCCCATCCTTAGCCACTGATTATGTCAACCACTTTTGGATTTATGCCTGTGTGGATTTTTGACATTCTGGAAATTTCACATAAAGTGAGTTATATTGGTGGCTTTTTTGTGTTAATTTTCTCACTTAGCTTATCCAGGTGGCATGTATTGTACTTCCCTTCTTTTTTACAGTCAAATAATATCCCATTCAACATACCGCAAATTGTCTTTTCATTTATATGCCGATAGACATATGTTTTATGTTTCCACTGTTTTGCTTTTAGGAATAATGCTGCTGGGAAATACTTGTGTACAATTTTTTTTTGTCTTGACAAATATTTTCAATTTTCTAATCTATATTCCTAGGTCATATACCTGAGTCATATAGTAACTGTATTTAGCTTATTCATTCTTCAACTGACTAAGATTATTTCTTTTTTCTAACAAAAGCATTTCTGCATTTGTCACATGTTTTTACTGAATCTATGGAGATGATAAGATGGTTTTTCCTTTCATTCTTTAAATATCGCTTGCTGTATTACCTGACTTTTAAAACTTAAATTAACCTTGCAGTCTGATAATAAACCCTGCTTGATAACATTACTTGTTTTACATTTTGTTCTATTCCTTTACATGGTATTTTCTTAAGCATGTTTGTGTCTATACTTATGACAGTACTGATCTATAACTGTCTTTTTCTAAATTAACTTTTCAGATTTTTATTTGTGGATTCATAAAATGAGATTCTTCATCCTAAACTATTTGAAAGGGTTTCTGCCTTTTTAGTGTTATTTCTTCCTTGTGTTTGTCAGAATGCCCTAGTGAAGCCTGGAGGTATAGGTCTGGAGGCTTCCTAGTGAAACATTTTAAAATTTATGCTCTCAATTTCTTTAGCTATTTTTACTGTTTTTTCTTTTTCTTCTTTGGCTTTAGTCTGCAGCGGGTCTTTATTGCGGTGAGCAGGCCTCTCTAGTCGAGGTGCACGGCCTCCAGAGCATGTGGACCCAGTGGTTGCAGCTCACACACAGGCTTATTGCCCCAGGACGTGGGGTCTTCGTTCCTGGACCAGGAGTGGAACCTGGAGCCCTACATGGGAAGGTGGATTCTTAACCACTGGACCACTAGGGGAAGAGCCATCACTGGGTCATTTTGATTTTATATTTCTGTGCTTTACAATTAATTTGTCCACCTTTGTTGTTTCATTTACTGAGAAAAATTGCAAAGAATAGTTCTTCTTTACCTTTTTAATATCTGTAGAATATTTGCTTTTGTTCTCTTTTTGATTTCTGGCATGGAAATTATGTTTTCCCTCTCACTGTTTTTTTCCCTGATCAATCTTACTAGGAGTTATGTATCTTCAAAAGACTTTTCAAAGAAATAAATTTTGGTCTTGGTGACTTTCCTTATTATCTTTTTGTTTCCTCTTTCATTGATTTGCGCTCTTATGTTTATTATTTGTACTTTTTCACTTAACATAGGGGTAATTTGCTTTATTTTGAGGACGGGAAGTTAGTTAAAAAAATCTGCTTCAACTCAGATCGCCTAAGCTTTTTAACTCTTTGGAGATAATTATAATTTCTTCTCTCCAATATGACCCTAAGACTAACTACCTCAAGTCTGTCAGATCGCAGCGCTGAATCTGCCAGACCTCGAAATCGTAAGATCACCTCCAGTATGCTGTCTCTCAAGACAGGACACTTAGGAACACGGGGTCTGCTTTCTACATGGGTCTCAGTTTAAGCACCCGACACACAAGTGTCTTTTAAGTAAGACAGGATGTGATGTAAAGCGTATATTTATGGATCTGGTGAAAGAAATCAATTGACAATGAAAGCTGTGTTCTTTCTGAATAACTCTGAATTTACTCATCCTGTCATGTCAGGAACTGGGTAGGCAACAATGAGACAGTGAAGGGTTAAGTTTTCTTGGCAGGATTTAGTAATTATAGATATTGATTACTTTAAAACATCATTGAGCTGACAGGATAAGAAAAGCCCACTTGTCTCACTGTTTGGTCCTTTTCTTTCTCACAAGATGGATGAGTTAATAAACAGGGAGCAAGCGCTCCCATAAATTCAGCGTCTGTAATATTTGTCAGCTTCAGAATCACTTGGAGGAGAGGAACATCCTTTATGTGAATCTGCAGGAGAGGACTAGCAGACTTTCCTCAGAATCTGTATTCCACAGTGTGATTAATACCATGTTGATGTTAAAAAAGGCAGTGTCATTTGGAGAATATGCAATGAGAAAGATCTGTGCTTCCTGGAAGCATATTCTGAGTGCTAAGCTTTTTTTTTTTTGATAGGTTATGGTTTTGTTCAGTAGCATGGTTTTGTTACTTCTTATTCCTTATAGCATAGTTTGAAACAGTAAGAAGTTGAACTACATATTACACACTGACACATAGATAGTTTCTTGAACAAGGGAACCCAAATAATTATCTTAAAGCTATATTGTAAATGGCTATTATATTAACGTAAAGATAATCTCACGTATGGATGTGAAAGTCGGACTGTGAAGAAAGCTGAGCGCTGAAGAATTGATGCTTTTGAACTGTGGTGTTGGAGAAGACTCTTGAGAGTCCCTTGGACTGCAAGGAGATCCAACAAGTACTTCCTAAAGGAATCCATCCTGAATGTTCATTGGAAGGACTGATGTTGAAGCTGAAACTCCAATCCTTTGGCCACCTGATGTGAAGAGCTGACTCATTTAAAAACACCCTGATCTCCAAAAAAAAAAAAAAAAACCCTGATGCTGGGAAAGATTGAGGGCAGGAGTAGAAGGGGACGACAGAGGATGAGATGGTTGGATGGCATCACCGACTCGACTTTCATGGGGTCACAAAGAGTCGGACACGACTGAGCAACTGAACTGAATTGAAAGATAATCTAGTTCTAGTCCTTCACATGTACAGAGGAAGAGATTAAGGCTTAAAGAGCATATATGACTTTTCCAAGGTTATAGGAATATTCAATAGCAAGCGAATGTGCTCAGTCATGTATGACTCTTTGTGATGATACAAGCTGTAGCCTGCAAGGCTCTACTGCCTGGAACTTTCCAGGCAAGAATATGGACTAGGTAGCCAATTCCCACAGGCTATATATTGTCACCTTGTTTATTTAACTTACATAGAGAGTTGTTGTTGTTCAGTCACTCAGTTGTGTCTGACTCTTTGTGACCCCATGGACTGTAGCATGCTAGGCTTCCCTGTCCTTCACATTTATCTGGAGCTTGCTCAAACTCATGTCCATTGAGTCAGCGGTGTGATCCAACCGTCTCATCCTCTGTTGTCCCCTTCTCCTCCTGCTTTCAGTCTTTCCCAGCAACAGGGTCTTTTATAATGAGTCAGCTTTTTGCATCAAGTGGCCAAAGTATTGGAGTTTCAGCATCAGTTCTTCCCATGAATATTCAGGATTGATTTCATTAGGATTGACTGGTTTGATCTCCTTGCAGCCCAAGGGACTCTCAAGAATCTTCTCCAACACCACAGTTCAAAAGCATGAATTGATGTCAATGTATGACAAAAACCACTACAATATTGTAAAGTAATTAGCCTCCAACTAATAAAAATAAATGAAAAAAATACATTAAAAAAAAAGCATGAATTGTTCGGTGCTCAGTCTTATTTATGGTCCAACTTTCACATCTATACACGACTGCTGGAAAAGTCATAGCTTTGACTACACATACCTTTGTTGGCAAAGTAACGTCTCTGCTTTTTAATATGTCATTGAGGTTTATCACAGCTTTTCTTCAAAGGAGGAAGCGTCTTTTAATTTCATGGCTGCAGTCACCATCTACAGTGATTTTGGAGCCTGAGAAAATAAAGTCTGCCACTGTTTCCACTATTTCTCCATCTATTTGCCATGAAGTGATGGGACCAGAAGCTGTGATCTTAGTTTCCTGAATGTTGAGTTTTAAGCCAGCTTTTTCACTCTCCTCTTTCACTTTCATCAAGAGGCTCTTTATTTCCTCTTCACTTTCTGCCATAAGGGTGGTGTCATCTGCATATTTGAGGTTATTGACATTTCTCCCGGCAATCTTGACTCCAGCTTCTGATTCATCCAGCCTGGCTTTTTGCATGATGTACTCTGCACATAAGTTAAATAAGCAGGTGATGGTATGCAGCCTTGACGTACTCCTTTCCCAAATTGGAATCAGTAGTTGTTCCATGTCCAGCTTTAACTGTTTCTTCTTAACTTGCATGCAGGTTTCTCAGGAGGCAGGTATGGTGGTCTGGCATTCACATATCCTTAAGAATTTTCCAGTTTGCTGTGATCCACACGTCAAATGAACGAAGCAGATATTTTTCTGAAATTCTCTTGCTTTTTTCCCTATGATCCAATGGCTGTTCACAATTTAATCTCTGGTTCCTCTGTCTTTTCTAAATCCAGCTTGAACATCTGGGAGTTCTTAGTTCACATGCTGTTGAAGCCTTGCTTAGAGAATTTTGAGCATTACTTTGCTAGCGTGTGAAATGAGTGCAATTTTGCAGTAGTTTGAACATTCCTTGGCATTGCCCTTATTTGGATTGAAGTGAAAACTGACCTTTTTCCAGTTCTGTGGCCACTGCAGAGTTTTCCAAATTTGCTGACATATTGAGTGTAGCACTTTCATAAAATCTTCTTTTAGCTGGAATTTCATCACCTCCACTTGCTTTGTCCATATATTCTAAGGCCCACTTGAATTCACACTCCAGTGTGTCTGGCTCTAGGTGAGTGATCACACCGTCATGGTTATCTTAGTCATTAAGATATTTTTTGTACAATTCTTCTGTGTATATTTGCCACCTCTTCTGAATATCTTCTGCTTCTGTTAGGTCCATACCATTTCTGTCCTTTATTGTGACCATCTTTGCATGAAATATTCACTTGGTATCTCTAATTTTCTTGAGGAGATCTCTAGTCTTACCCATTCCATTGTTTTCCTCTATTTCTTTGCATTGGCCACTTAGGAAAGCTTTCTTTTCTCTCCTTGCTGTTATTTGGAACTCTGCATTCATGTGGGTATATCTTTCCTCTCCTCCTTTTATTTTCACTTCTTTTGTTTTCTCAGAAGAAAAGAAGAGAATATCATGAGGAATGTCAGACAGGATGAAGCCATGCTAGAGTCAAGATTGTCAGGAGAAATATCAACAATCTCAGATATGAAGATGATACTATTTACACAACGGCAGAAATCGCAGAAGAACTAAAAAGCCTCTTGATGTGGGTGAAAGTAAAGAGTGAAAAAATTTGGTTTAAAGTTCAGCATTCAAAAAACTAAGGTCATGGCTCCTAGTCCCATCACCTGATGGCAAATAGATGGGAAAAGTGGAGACAGTGACTGCATTTTGTTTTCTTGGGCTCTAAAATCACTGCAGACCATGACTGCAGCCATAAAATTAATTAAAATTTACTTGCTCTTGGAAGAAAATTTATGAGAAACGTAGGTAGCATATTTAAAGCAGAGACATCACCTGCTGACCACGGCTAGTATAGTCAAAACTATGGTTTTTCCGGTAGTCATGTATGGATTTGATTATTGGACCATAAAGAAGGCTGAGTGCCTAAGAATTGATACTTCTGAATTGTCATGCTGGAGAAGATTCTTGATAGTCCGTTGGACAACAGGGAGATCAAACAAGTCAATCCTAAAGGAAATCAACCCTGAATAGTCATTGGAAGAACTGATGTTGAAGCTGAAGCGCCAATACTTTGGCCACCTGATGTGAAAAGTCGGCTCACTGGATAAGATTCTGATGCTGGGAAAGACTGAGGACAGAAAGAGGACGAGGAGTCAGGATGAGATGGTTGGATGGCATCACTGACTCAATGGACATGAATTTGAACAAATTGCAGGAGATAGTGAAGGACAGGGAAGCTGACGTGCTGCAGTCCCTGGGGTCAGAAAGAATTGGACATTACTTAGCTAGCAAACATCAGCAACAACCCCAGGGTCTTTCCCAACCCAGGGCTCAAACTGGCACCTCTGGAAGCTCCTGCAATGGCAGGCGGGTTCTTTACCACTGTGCCCCCTGGGAAGCCATTGCAGGGCCGCTTAACTACTCCCATTCAAGTATAGAGGACTTCGGAGTATTTAGTAAGCCGTGGAAGTCTGCTCAGTCATTGGATAGTTTATGTTTTCTTTTCCATTTTATAAAAATGAGTTATTTACATATTTAAACTCAATTTAGTCTGTGAACGAAGGCCTTTTTTATAAGCTCATAAATGTTCATGCTTCTTTATGTTTGGAAATTAAAATTTTGGTAAAAAGATACACAGAACAGAGAACAGGGCTTAGTTTCTAAAACTTGAGCTGAGTCACTGGGAATTTCGATGTAAACAAAAAAATTAATAGTGTTCAATTTATGTGAGTTATTTTTCAAATGGTAGAAGCATCAGGTTTCTAACCTATAGTCATGCCTCTTATAAGGTAAACTGATCTGATAGATAAAACTATATATAGATATAGATACGGATATAGATACCTTCCTCAATATTTGGCATATTTTTGACTTCTTATTTATTTTATGCATGTATAGATTCTCCTTTTCAAGCAAAATGATTGTGAAACCAGATCTGGCCACACTAAACATGAGTTTTACTTTCCACTTGACTGGTCATTGGTAGAACTCACTCAGTATTCAGTCATCATTGCAGGGGCTTCCCAAGTGGCACTAGTGGTAAAGAATCTGCCTGTCAATGCTGGAGACGCAAGAGATGCAGGTTCAATCCCTGGGTCAGGAAGATACCCCAGAGGAAAAAATGGCAACCCATACCGGTATGCTTGCCTGGAGAATTCCATGGACAGAGCAGCCTTGCAGGCTAAAGTTTGTGGGGTCTCAAAGATTCAGACACAACCACGCCTATAGATGTGAATCTTCACTATCAGAAGGAACTGTTCAGAACAGTAGACATGTGAAATGACAGGAATTTAGTACAATCTACACTTTTAGTATTTTGTAATTTTAGGTTTTACTACCCCCTTTTTAATGAGGAGACCTAAGGATAAACACGTTTACTGTAGTACCTATATAATTCTAATTCAACTGATCAATATTTATCACAAATATAATCAAATTTAAGCTATTAAAATTCCTCATAAATGTAAGAGTTAAAACTCATAACTTCATTTAAAGGTAATATTTTTCCCTAACCCAGCACCTCTTTCCAGCTTGCTTCAGGCTAGAAACTTGCAATAGAGGAAGAGGAATGTGATCAGCATCTTTTGTCTTTTTGCTCTTCTCCTCATCACCCTTTCTTTAGCTGATGCTTCTGACGTCTACAGAATCTCACTCAGGAATTATATATAGAGAAGAGGTGTGGAAAAGGGCAGAGAAACTCTCCCAGGCAGCCAAAGAAATATGGTGCTTAGTGAATACTTAAAGCTAGCTTTTTTATTTTCTATGACCACATTTGTTAATAAACAAGAAGACTAAAAAATAAGAAATCCAGGTTTAAGAGGCTGAAAAATTTCCACAAAACATGGGTGATTATAGTCTGAACAGTCACAGGAAATATTTACAAGATCAAACTGACAGAAATAGAGGGGATTAGGTATCTAAGGAATATGGATTTTGAGTGTGAGAGATATCTGGAAGTATAATGTGTGGCATTTATAGAAAGAAAAAAAAATTCTAGATAATGAACCATTTGCTAAGGTATATCACTTTTCTGATGATTCTGAGCACTAGAACAATAATCATAGTACATGCTTGAAATCCCCCTGGGCAAAATACAAATCCATTTAAATAGAGAAGAAGGGGGTGGTTTTTACTAAATAAGAAAGATCAACAATAAATGTGGAGTAGTGTGGGCTCACACTAGAGATAAGGAACTTGGATGAGTAACTGTATTTTCAACTGTTGAGTGAGGAAATGACTTCTCTATTTATATGACCCTGTACCTGAGTAACCTCTGTCTCCTGAAACTCTATTTTTCTCTTCGTTGCCTTAGTGTTGGACTAGATGAAGACAGAGAACAATAATAGGTTTATTACTGATCCTTGGTTCCTTCGAGTGAGCAGAATAGCTTCTACACTGAGTCCAAAATGACATTCATCCCCTTATTAGGCAGATAGATGAATGCAGTGATAATAACACCCCTTTAATATCTTCACCAGCATAAAGGATTGCACTGTAACCAGTTCATGCTCAAATTTCTATTGGTCACAAGAAAAGAATTCAATTCATTTTAATTTACATGAAGAATTACATATGGCCAATGGCTGAAAGTTATAGTTCAGCAGGAGGAAGGGCTTTCTATGTACCTAACTAAAAAAAAATAAACAATGAAAAAAGCTGTCTTGAGACAAATCTGCTTCTAATAAGTGAGTATGTTTTACTAGAGACTGGACAAACACTTAAGGTGCTTTATAACAACATGTTTTTAAGCCTCCATATTATGTAAAATTTTTTCTGCTATTCATGTATTGGCATGTGTACATATTTTTGCCATAAAATTTTATTTTATTTTTTAAACCAATTTTAAATTTTATTTACTTTAAAAAATATTTGGCTTCAACTGAAGTGAATATACTCATGAAATCTAGGCATTTGTATGCTAGTAATAGCTTAGTTTTCTATTACATATTAAAATAAATTGATAGCTATTAAAGTTTTAAATATCCATCTGTGTTGCTTCTAAATCATCTTATGTACAAGCCCTGAGAAGCAGTATTCTAGCTTGGAAAGAGATGACCATTACACTTCATTCCAGCCACAGAATTTTGTAATTTCCTAAATTTTGCATAACATATGCACTTTAATTTGTACATTTTATGTATTCACATTTTCATAGTTATGAGTATAATTATGTATGGCATATGTGATATTGGTGATTAATGTTTAGGTCTGAACATATTTGCCACTGTAACAGAGTTTGGCGATAAAAATATATCTATTTCTTTTCATATAAACTAGTGTAAAACTAGCTTGGCAGCACTTCACTGTTTTATAAATTAAACCCAATGGGCATTGCAGCTTTAAGCAATGTCTTGATGCAATAAGATATAGTCCGAGATTTTTAACATTTATGAAAATAAATTTTCCCACCAAACCTTGGTTTGTAGGACCTTTGAAGATCTGCATCCTCCTACTTTCCAGCCATATCAATTCCCTCCGTCCCTTCTACTTTACGGACTGGATATGCTGGTCTTCTCCAAATTTTCTAAACCTTCATTCTAATTCCCATATCTTTCCATTTGCCTGCCAATGTCTTCAGTTCAGTTAGTTCAGTCGCTCAGTCTTGTCTTACTCTTTGTGACCCCATGGACTGCAGCACGCCAGGCCTCCCTGTCCATCACCAACTCCTGGAGCTTACTCAAACTCATGTCCGTTGAGTCGGCGATGCCATCCAACCATCTCATCCTCTGTAGTCCCTTTCTCCTCCTGCCTTCAATCTTTCCCAGAATCAGGGTCTTTTCAAATGAGTCAGTTCTTCACCTCAGGTGGCCAAATGTTGGAGTTTCAGCTTCAAACATTAGTCCCTCCAATTGATATTCAGGACTGATTTCCTTTAAGGTTGACTGGCTGGATCTCCTTGCAGTCCAAGGGACTCTCAAGAGTCTTCTCCAACACCACAGTTCAAAAGCATCAATTCTTCGGTGCTCAGCTTTCTTTATAGTCCAACTCTCACATCCATACATGATGACTGGAAAAACCATAGTTTTGACTAGACAGACCTTTTTAATATGCTGTCTAGGTTTGTCATAGTTTTTCTTCCAAGGAACAAATGTCTTTTAATTTCATGGCTGCAGTGACAATCTGTAATGATTTTGGAGCCCAAGAAAATAAATCTGTTACTGTTTCCATTGTTTCCCCATCTATCTACCATCAAGTAATGGGGCTGGATGTGATGGTCTTAGTTTTTTGAATGTTGAATTTTAACCCCATGAACAGTCTGAACATGGTTTACTATTATTTTTCCCTGCTGTAAATATGTGCATTTGTGCTAAGTCACTTCAGTCGTGTCCGACTTTTTGTGACCCTATGAACTGTAGCCCTCCAGGCTCCACTATCCTTGGGATTCTCCAAGCCAGAACACTAGACTAGATTGCCATGCCCTCCTCCAGGGGGTTTTCCTAACCCAGGGATTGAACCCACATCTTTTACATCTCCTGCATCTACAGGCAGGTTCTTAATTACTATTGTCTGGGAAGCCCCTGGATTATAATTACTGTTTTGTACAGTATGCATGCATTTAGCATTATAAGAAACTACCAGATGGTTTTCCACTGTGGATGTATGACTCTATGTTCCCGTAGCAAATTATGAGAGTCCCTGTTGCTCTGCAACCTCTCAACTCCTTGGTGTTCTCACTATTTTTAATGCTATATGCTCAGACACTCAGTCATGTCAGACTCTTTGTGAATCCATGGGCTATAGCCTGACAGGCTCCTCCGTCCATGGGACTTTCTAAGCAAGAATACTGGAGTGGGTTGTCATTTCCTTCTCTAGGGGATCTTCTCTACCCAGAGATCAAACCTAGGTCTCCTGCATTGCAGGAGGATTCTGTACCCACTGATCCACCACAGAAACCACATTTTTAATGCTAGTCATTCTAATAGGCATTGGTGGTATGTCAATGTGGCTTTATTTTGCATGACCATGATGACTGATGATGTGAAATATCTTTTAATGTGTTGATTTGCCTTGCATATATCCTATTTGATAAAATACCTGCTAAAGTGTTTACCCTTTTTAAGTTGGGTTGCATTTTCAATGCTTAGTTTTGAGAGTTCTTTAAAAACATTTAATGCAAATTCTTTGCTGGATATATGGTTTACAGATGATTTTCACACTCTGTAACCTTGTGTTTTTATTTTCTTAGCCATGTCTTTGACATAGAAAAGCTTTGCAGCATTTTAATAAGCTTTTAAAATTTATAACATTTCAGGTTTACCAAAAAACGTTACAGAGATAGCAGGGAAAATCCCCATGTACCCAACACACTTTTCCCCTGTCATTAACATCTTACATTAATATGATGCATCTGTCAAAATTAATGAGCCAATAATGATTCATTCTCATTAACTAAAATCCATGCTTTATTCAGATTTCATTGATTTTACCCCATATCATTTTCTCTCCCAAGGTCTCATAAAAAATGCTGTTATATTTAGCCACCATTACTCCTTAGGGCTCCTCTTGGTTGTGACACTTTCTTAGACTTTCATTGATTTTGATATCCTTGAGTTTTGAGGAATACTAGTCAGGTTTCCTGTCATACGTCCTTTAGCTGGGATTCATGTGATGTCTTCTTATCATGATTATACTGAGATTATTGATTTTGAGGAGAAAGATTGCGGAGGTAGAGTACCTTTCTCATCATAAGAGAACATATTATCAGCATGAGTTATTACGGTTCTTATTAACTTGGACCAGTTGGCTAAGGTAGTGTTTGGCTTTTCTCAGGAAAAGATATCCTGCTTCCCCATTATCAAACTTACCTTTGGGAAAATGATTCTATGTGCAACTCACACTTAAGGAGTGGGTAGTTTTAACTCAAAATATAAACATAAATAATTTTAAATTCTTCTCCAAGGAACATACGTCTATCCCCAGTATTTTATATGTGTATTTATGTATGTAATTTTGAATTTACATCAGTGTAGTCTATTGGGTATTTATCTTATACTTGGGGCTATACCAAGACTTCTTTATTTTTTTGGTAATTCAAATAGTTCCAACTTAGGCCAGTGGCAGCTCTTTCGTTTGGCTCCTGTGTTCTTTTGCCATGTATCAATCATATTGGGATTTACTAACAACTATAATAATAAAATGGAAGAGGAAATGGCAGAGAATCCTGGCAAGGTACAGTCTATAGAACTGCAAAGAGTTGAACATGACTGAACTGACTTAGCACATAATAATAAAAAATAAAAATTCTGCCTCTCCAGATACCTTGTCTTTTTACCTGACAACACAGTGATTAGCATGTGCTAAGGACAGTGATAAGTTGCATACATTTAGTTAGTTAGCTCAGTCACTCAGCCCTGTCCGACTCTTTGTGACCCCATGGACTGCAGCACGCAGGCCTCCCTGTCCATCACCAACTCCCAGAGCTTACTCAAGCTCATGTCCTTGAGTCCATGATGCCATCCAACCATCTCATTCACTGTCCTCCCCTTCTCCTCCCACCTTCAATCTTTCCCAGCATCAGAGTCTTTTCCAATGAGTCAGTTCTTTGCATCAGGTGGCCAAAGTATTGGCATTTCAGCTTCATCATCAGTCCTTACAATGAAAACCCAGGACTGATTTCCTTTAGGATTCATTGGTTGGATCTCCTTGCAGTCCAAGGGACTCTCAAGAGTCTTCTCCAACACCACAGTTTAAAAGCATCAATTCTTCAGCCCTCAGCTTTCTTTATAGTCCAACTCTCGCATGCATGTGTGACCACTGGAAAAAACATAGTTTTGACTAGATGGAATTTTGTCAGAAAAGTAATGTCTCTGCTTTGTAATATGCTATCTAGTTTGGTCATGGTTTTTCTTCCACAGAGCAAGCATCTTTTAATTCCATGGCTGTAGTCGCCATCTGAAGTGATTTTGGAGCCCAAGAAAATTTCTATTGTTTCCCCATCTATTTTCCATGAAGAGATGGGACCAGATGCCACGATCTTTGCTTTTTGAATGTTGAGCTTTAAGCCAACTTTTTCACTCTCCTCTTTCACTTTCCTCAAGAGGCTCTTCAGTTCTTCTTCACTTTCTGCAATAAGGCTAGTGTTATCTGCATATCTGAGGTTATTGATATTTCTCCCGGCAATCTTGATTTCATCTTGTGCTTCATCCACCCCAGCGTTTCTCATGATGTACTCTGCATATAAGTTAAATAAGCAGGGTGACAATATACAGCCTTGATGTACTCCTTTTCCTATTTGGAACCAGTCTGTTGTTCCATGTCCAGTTCTAACTGTTGCTTCCTGACCTGCATACAGATTTCTCTGGAGGCAGGTCAGGTGGTCTGGTATTCCTATCTCTTTAAGAATTTTCCACAGTTTGTTGTGATCCACACAAAGCCTTTGGCATAGTCAATAAATCAATAAAGTAGTCAATAAAGGCTTTAGCATAGTCAACGAATCAGACGTAGATATTTTTCTGGAATTCTCTTGCTTTTTCTGTGTTCCAACTGATTTTGGCAATTTGAGATCTGGTTCCTCTGCCTTTTCTAAATCCAGATTGAACCTTAGTTCACATACTGTTAAAGCCTGGCTTGGAGAATTTTGAGCATTACTTTGCTAGCATGTGACCCGAGTGCAATTGTGTGGTAGTTTGAATGTTCTTTGGCATTGCCTTTCTTTGGCATTGGAATGAAAACTTACCTTTTCAGTCCTGTGGCCACTGCTCCATTTTCCAAATTTGCCGACCTATTGAGTGTAGCACTTTCATTAGCATCATCTTTTAGGATTTGAAATGGCTCAGGTGGAATTTCATCACATCAGCGAGCTTTGTTCATAGTGATGCTTCTTAATTCCCACCTACTTCACACTCCAGTACGTCCGGCCTTAGGTGAGTGATCACACCATCATGGTTATCTGGGTGACTGAGATATTTTTTTTTGTACAATTCTTCTGCATATTCCTGCCACCTCGTCTTAATATCTTCTGCTTCTGTTAGGGCCATATTGTTTCTGTCCTTTTTTGCACCCATCTTTATATGAACTTTTCCCTTGGTGTCTCTAATTTTCTTGAAGAGATCTCTAGTCTTTCCCATTCCATTGTTTTTATCTATTTCTTTGTCTTAATTACTTAGGAAGGCTTTCTTATCTCTCCTTGCTATTCTTTGGAACTCTGCTTTCAAATGGGTATACCTTTCCTTTTCTCCTTTGCTTTTCACTTCTCTTTTTTCTCAGCTATTTGTTAGGCCTCCTCCAATAACCATTTTGCCTTCTTGCACTTCTTTTTCTTTGGGATGGTTTTGCTCACTGCCTCCTGTACAATGTTACAAACCTCTGTCCATAGTTCTTCAGGCACTCTATCAGATCTATTCACTTGAATCTATTTGTCACTTCTACTCTATAATAATAAGGGATCTTCTTTAGGTCATACCTGAATGGCCTAGTCGTTTTCCCTACTTTCTTCAATTTAAGTCTGAATTTTGCAATGAAGCGTTCATTATCTGAGACACAGTCAGTCTCTAGTCTTCTTTTTCCTGACTGTATAGAGCTTCTCCTTCCTGAAAACTGTGTGGCCACAATAATAATACATTTCAAAAGCTGAGAAGGTGATTGTGTTGGCAGTAGTGAAGCAGTGGCTAGATGGAAAGTGGGGAAAGACAGATTTGGTAAGCTGCAGAAGAGCTGTCCAATCTGCTCTTCTTGACCAGTGCTTCACATTCCTTCCTACACATGTGGAACACCCCCCCACCCCATCTGCTCCTCTCCATTCTGATCACCCCCATTCAGTCACTCATTCTTTCTTGCTTGAATTCTGGCAGAACCTGTGACTGGTATTTCTGCTTTTAGTTCTGCCTTTTTTAAAATCCATTCTCCACCAGAGCATATTTCCAAGACATATTTAGTTATGAGAGACAGTTGAGCACTATGAAATATTACAGACTTTGGCATGAGATTGGTATGGATTTAAATTTTTCTTCTATTCTCTTTGGTTTAAGCAAATTATTGAACATTTCTGCACTTCACCTTTCTCATGTGAAAATATTTGCTAAGCATAGGGTCATGGCAGAGATCATAAAAATAGCTAACCTCAATATTGTTGCTGCGTTTACCGTGGGAAAAACACTAAAGGAAGCGTTCAGTCTGGCAGCAAAATATCTCTGAGCTGGAGATTAATTATAAATATGAAAACTGACATACAAGAATTGTGATTATTCAAGATCACAAAGCTACCAAATGATAAAGCTAGGGTTCAAACAGGAATTTTAAATTCCAGAATCCATGCTTTTTAAAACCACACTGGCCAATTTCAGACTGAGAAAGTCATGGCACTAAGAATGGAATCTAAGTTTTCTAATATTTCAAGCTGTTTGGCATTATTTTCTAAAAAGGAAAAATACTTACAAGCCACTAACTCATTGTCCAAAATACATAAAACATTGATAAACAGAAATGGCTCTTTATTATTATTATTTGTATAACAGCTGTTATTTAGCCTACTGTTTAATACTTTTGTAGACTCTGATCACATCCTTTGACATGGTAATTAAGAAGCCATCATAATCTAGTCTTGTTTTTACATTCAGACATTCAGATCTATCTTTAGGTTTGCTTTTCTCTGTCTTGCTATCTCTATTGTCTCCAGCTCTATTACAGATACACATACACACAGAAAGAGATACATAAAGATACACACAAAGTTCCTGTTGCTGGGTCGCTAAGCCGTATCTGACTCTGTGTGACCGCATGGACTACAGCACTCCAGACTCCCCTGTCCTTTACTATCTCCTGGAGTTTGCTCGAGTTCCTGTCCATTGAGTCGGTGATGCTATCTAACTATATCATCCTCTGCCACCCCCCTTCCCCTTAATACAATATATTTTTTATTCCAAAATTTGGCAGAGTGTTTTATTACTCTTTTTGTTTATGCAAATTTCTATGTTTGGAATATCACGTGATCCTTTTCAAGGTTACCTTTTGGGTTTCCTTGGTGACTCAGATGGTAAAGAGTCTACCTGCAATGCAGAAGACCCAGGTTCGATCCCTGGGTTGGGAAGATCCCTTGAAGAATGAAACATTATCCACTGCACTATTCTTACCTGGAGAATCCCATGGACTATGGAGTCTGGTGGACTACAGTCCATGGGGTCTCAAAGAGTCTGACATGACTGAGTGACTAACACTTTCACTTTTCAAGGTTGAATTATGCCTAATGTTTATGTAATATTTTTATGAAATATTTCTTCCTTCAAAGAATCTTCCCCAAACTTCACCTCATTCTTTTTGTTTCTATATTCCATTTTCACAACATATCTTACTCTATCTTTCATATGTCAGATTGCCCTTTTAAACAGTAAACTTCTTGAGCTCAAAAATATGTTTTACATATATGTTCCTCAATAGTTAAGGTTCATTATACAACATGTTAAAAAACACAATTATTTCGAACTAGTAAATGAACTGACATAATCATTCTCTAAAATTTTCAGCAAAATATTTTAATCTGAATTTATCAACATTACCAAAATAAATAAATAAATAAATGAAAGAAAGGAATACCCTTTCCCTCTATTATGCAAGATAGCAGTTTCAAATGCTTCTTATTATATTCAGCTTCTCATGAGTTTTCCTAGTTAGAAACATAGATGTCTATACAGAGTCAGAATATATTGGGACTAATTCAAAATTGCAGTGATTCCTTTTTTCCAGTGCTAAACAAACCAATGGCTATATAAATTCTACTAAAATTTGACTACTTCATGGTTTACAAAGGGATGTGAATAGAAGAAAATCCACTTTTTATTCTACCTAGAAAGTATATTTGACTGAAATACTTGATTTCATATCTTAGCTTTAGCAATTTGTGGTAGAAAGAATATATGTACAAACACACACACACATATCCATGCTTAATTTTATTCTCACTTTGTCTACTCCTGGACTGAAATTCAATAAGTAGTCTCATTTGAACAAATCAGTGCTAATATCTACAGAAAGGATGATAGAATTCAAAGAGTGAATAATCAGTTATGAATTTCTTTGTAATTACTTATACATTGATTTGGTTAAAAGTGAAACCAATCTGGGAGATGTTAGTCTCAGTAATACAACTAAAATCATCATTTAAAAAGGCTTCAGATTTTTCTGAGGAGTGCAACAAATATTAGGATAAAATATCATTAGAGAAGTTAACAAAGGATCGATGTTGATAAATATGCTAATTGTGTTCTAACAACAGTAGAAATGATATTACCATTGGTACTGGAATTCAAAATAAGAAATTAACTTGAAAGTATGCCATCATTAATACAAATATGTACCATCACTAAATGCCTAGACTGTGATAAATTCTCTATGGAGTAGTGAATAAGAGCTGAAATAATTAAAGAAACCTCAATATATCACAATGGACTAACTCTTCAAGAATGAATGGGAGGGAAATGCATTTCTTTCTATAAGCAGAGTGATCATATATTTGACTGTGAGATCTTTTCTGAAGGGAACATTGTCTCCCTTTGATTTAATACACCAAATGGATTAATCACTATTAAAATTCCAGTTTGGAACTTCTCAGTTGGAGATATTTATATTCTTTTCTCTCTTTTTATTTCCCTAGTGGAGTCAGGATTGTGTATGAAAAATATATAACACTCTGTTGCTCAGTAGAATTAGGGAATTCATTTTATAATTTAAAGGATCACAAAAATTTGCATAATTAGTTTAACTGTATGAGAAAACAATTTGCATCAAAAATTAATTTAACAGTCTTCAGTCTCTTTAATTAGTTATATAGTGCACATTATTAATAAATACAACATTTTACATTTCCAGATAAAAATTCATTTTAATATTTTAACAACACATTAGAAAAATTACCACTAATAAACTGATTGAACAAATGATTGCAACTTATCCCACAATTTTATTTAGAAAAGATTTCTCAATTTAGGTAAATAATTCTATAATAATAGTGGTTGGCCTAGTTAAACTCTCTCTTAATTGAATCATTAAATTTTCTTTACAGGTATAAAACAAAAGTTATATAAAAGAAGTCCAATTTTTACATGAAAATCATGTTTTAATTTTGAAAAATTGTACTATTATTTCTATACAATCTATTCCCATATTAAAAATGTAAAAGTAATTGAAACTGAAATAATTGCTAGTTTAAAATTGGGATATACTTCTATATCATTTCTAATTCTTATTCATAATTAATAATTGGCAATGCACAATTTATAGTCTCTGCATATATAACTGTAAATTTGGTTTGTTCCACACACTTATGCCCAACCTGGAAAAGTAATGTGGTTTCATTTCAGACCTGAGTATGAACTGGGATGACTTCTGAAATATTTACATATTTTTTTGAGAATCTGTGGAGGTGGTGATGGACAGGGAAGCCTGGTGTGCTGCAGCCCATGGGGCTGTAATGAGTCGGACACTAC
This sequence comes from Cervus elaphus, assembly GCF_910594005.1. Lineage (NCBI taxonomy): Eukaryota > Metazoa > Chordata > Mammalia > Artiodactyla > Cervidae > Cervus > Cervus elaphus. The sequence goes on along the minus strand of NC_057823.1, from coordinate 103,895,752 downwards.
TGAGCGACTGACCTGAACTGAACTGAATGGATTATGTAATGCAGATTATGTATAACGTTTTCAGAAAAACTATAACTTGTTTTCAATGATTTAAAAAAAAATAGAGTTAAATAATAATATATTAGGTATGAAGCAACGTAATACATGAACACAGTTTTTCTAAAGAATTGGCTAAAAACTCTAAATTTATACTTGGAATTATGTTTTAAAATATGATATTCAATTAAATAAATCTCACTAAGCCATAAAGAAGTTTAATTTTGGTTTAAAGAGCTCTAAAGTTTATAGGGAAAAGACTTGCCTTGAATCAACCCACACACTCTACATGTTTTCCTCTATAAGAGCTAACAAGGAGGCAAGAATATACAATGGAAAAAGACAACCTTTTTAACAAGTGGTGCTGGGAAAACTGGTCAACTACTTGTAAAAGAATGAAACTAGAACACTTTCTAACACCAGACACAAAAATAAACTCAAAATGGATTGAAGAGCTAAATGTAAGACCAGAAACTATAAAACTTCTAGAGGAGAACATAGGCAAAACTCTCTCTGACATAAATCACAGCAAGATCCTCTATGACCCACCTCCCAGAATATTGGAAATAAAAGCAAAAATAAACAAATGGGACCTAATTAAACTTAAAAGCTTTTGCACAACAAAGGAAACTATAAGCAAGGTGAAAAGACAGCCTTCAGAATGGGAGAAAATAATAGCAAACAAAGCAACAGACAAAGGATTAAGCTCAAAAATATACAAGCAACTCCTGAAGCTCAATTCCAGAAAAATAAATGACCCAATCAAAAAATGGGCCAAAAACCTAAACAGATATTTCTCCAAAAAAGACATACAGATGGCTAACAAACACATGAAAAGATGCTCAACATCACTCTTTATCAGAGAAATGCAAATCAAAACCACAGTGAGGTACCATTACAAGCCAGTCAGGATGGTTGCTATCCAAAAGTCTACAAGCAATAAATGCTGGAGAGGGTGTGGAGAAAAGGGAACCCTCTTACACTGTTGGTGGGAATGCAAACTAGTACAGCCGCTATGGAGAACAGTGTGGAGATTTCTTAAAAAACTGGAAATAGAACTGCCATATGACCCAGCAGTCCCACTTCTGGGCATACACACAGAGGAAACCAGATCTGAAAGAGACACATGCACCCCAATGTTCATCGCAGCACTGTTTATAATAGCCAGGACATGGAAGCAACCTAGATGCCCATCAGCAGACGAATGGATAAGGAAGCTGTGGTATATATACACCATGGAATATTACTCAGCCGTTAAAAAGAATTCATTTGAATCAGTTCTAATGAGATGGATGAAACTGGAGCCCATTATACAGAGTGAAGTAAGCCAGAAAGATAAAGACTAATACAGTATACTAATGCATATATATGGAATTTAGAAAGATGGTAATGATAACCCTATATGCAAGACAGAAAAAGAGACACAGATGTATAGAACAGACTTTTGGACTGTATGGGAGAAGGTGAGGGTGGGATGATCTGAGAGAATAGCTCTGAAGCATGTATACTATCAAGTGTGAAACAGATCGCCAATCCAGGTTGGTTGTATGAGACAAGTGCTCGGGGCTGGTGCACTGGGATGACCCCGAGGGATGGGATGGGGAGGGACGTGGGAGGGGGGTTCAGGATGGGGAATACATGTAAATCCATGGCTGGTTCATGTCAATGTATGGCAAAAACCACTACAATAGTGTGAAGTAATTAGCCTCCAACTAATAAAAATAAATGAAAAAAAAAAAAAAGCTAACAAAATTTAAAGATTCAAAATAAGATTATTTTATTGCCCTAATGATGATTATTCCAAGTCTCCCATGTATGTCTTTCTGCTATGGTGTTTCCCTGTGATGACAAGACTAATACCTTCAGATGTGATTATAGCATTGAAGAAGTCACAACAACCACTGATTCACAGAGAGGGAAATAAAGCTCTGGTCAGCCTGTTAAATATGCTGCTGCCAGGATTCCATGAGTTTTTGGCCAGGATCTTGTTCCCCAAGCCAGGAACTGCTAAACGCAAGAGGTATCTCTATGCTGCTGCTGCTAAGTCACTTCAGTCGTGTCCGACTCTGTGCGACCCCATAGACGGCAGCCCACCAGGCTCCCCCGTCCCTGGGATTCTCTAGGCAAGAACACTGGAGTGGGTTGCCATTTCCTTCTCCAATGCATGAAAGTGAAAAGTGAAAGTGAAGTCGCTCAGTCGTGTCTGACTCTTAGCGACCCCATGGACTGCAGCCCACCAGGCTCCTCCATCCACGGGATATTCCCGGCAAGAATACTGGAGTGGGGTGCCATTGCCTTCCCCGAGGTATCTCTATAGACCATGTCTCTTGCAGGAAGAGTCACACTCACTGATATCTTACCTCCAACAGAAATCATTGTCTTGGATATCTATCCAGATGACAATTCTGAAGCAACATGTAAAGCTAATAGGATCAGAGGAAGACCTTGCCTTCTCCTCAGTGTTCCTATCAGAATGAGTGCTCCATATTGAAACTAGTTGACATTACTGTTCGTTTTCCACAAAGAGCTTTCAGCTTGCATGCACGGCTGCTTATCATTTTTACCCGAATTGTGTGAGGTGCTGACTGAGGAGCCTGGAACGCTGGACCAACACCAGCCCAGCAGTTGAGCTCATGTCACCCTTAATAAGACTCTCCTTGGGGGCTTTGGGATTGCCTTCTTTGAAGTATTCTTGCTCAATGTCACCTCAGACAACAGAAAATCTAAATAATTTTAAACAAGAGTAAAAAAGTGAAAGTACCAATTTTTTTTTTTTCCTTGTCAGAAGAACCTTTATACTTGCTCCTTCCTTTTAAATAAAATACTCCAGTGTATATGGGGAAATAGTTGAAGGAATTTCTCTTCTTATTCGGTTCATTTCCCGAGCATAAAATCCGCCCCTCACACTTTCTCTAAAATTGGTGCCCCACTCCCATAGTACACACATGTACACCCCAAACAAGCAAACGAACAAAAGCCACATTAGAGATTCCAGACAGAACAGTGAGGAACCGCTTCACAGGGACTTTAAAATGGAAATGGGTGATCAATTCACTGTGCAGTTTTCTTTCAGTGTGACAATTATTAAATATTATGATCATATAAAATAAAAATTGTACCTCACCAGATGCCTTGATTCCTTTTCAGTTCAGTTCAGTTCAGTCACTCAGTCGTGTCCGACTCTTTGTGACCCCATGTATCACAGCACACCAGGCCTCCCTGTCCATCATCAACTCTGGGAGTTTACTCAAACTGAAGTCCATCGAGTCGGTGATGCCATCCAGCCATCTCATCCTCTGTCGTCCCCTTCTCCTCCTGCCCCCAATCCCTCCCAGCATCAGGGTCTTTTCAAATGAGTCAGCTCTTCTCATGAGGTGGCCAAAGTATTGGAGCTTCAGCTTCAGCATCAGTCCTTCCAATGAACACCCAGGACTGATCTCCTTTAGGATTGACTGGTTGGCTCTCCTTGCAGTCCAAGGGACTCTCAAGAGTCTTCTCCAACACCACAGTTCAAAAGCATCAATTCTTCGGTGCTCAGCTTTCTTTATGGTCCAACTCTCACATCCATACGTGACCACTGGAAAAACCATAGCCTTGACTAGATGGAGCTTTGTTAACAAAATAATGTGTCTGCTTTTTAATATGCTGTCTAAGTTGGTCATAACTTTCCTTCCAAGGAGTAAGCGTCTTTTAATTTCATGGCTGCAGCCACCATCTGCAGTGATTTTGGAGCCCAGAAAAATAAAGTCAGCCACTGTTTCCACTGTTTCCCCATCTATTTCCCATGAAGTGATGGGACCAGATGCCATGATCTTAGTTTTCTGAATGTTGAGCTTTAAGCCAACTTTTCCACTCTCCTCTTTCACTTTCATCAAGAGGCTCTTTAGTTCTTCTTCACTTTCTGCCATAAGGGTGGTGTCATCTGCATATCTGATGTTATTAATATTTCTCCTGGCAATCTTGATTCCAGCTGATTCATTTTAGCTAAGTATAACACAGTGATCAGTGTGAGTTAGAAACAGAGGCCATTTATATACTTTACTTAGCTTTGGCTCCGTTTTACACAGGAAGCATAACAAAGTAAGGCAGGAAAGGAAAATAATCCAGTCCAAAAATAATGAAATCAAAAGCTTAGTAGGCCGTTGCCTTGGCAGATGAGGAATTATAAAATTGGAACTATATTAATCTTCTTAGTGTTTTAATGTCAATTCTACAAAACAATTTAAATAAATCAGGGCAAAAGCACCTTAAAAACTTGAGTTCTTCAAAAAAGCATAACAAACATGGGGTGAAGCAGAAGTAATTCTAAGAGGATACTTTACAGAGATAAACACCTACAATAAGAAAAAAGTAGGATCTCAATCTAACATTATACCTCAGTGAACTAGATAAGAAAAAAAGAAGCAAAGCCCAAACTTAGAAGAAATAAACAGTTGGAAATAAAGAGGATAGATAAAATAAAGAATAAAAAAATTAGTGGAAAATGTCAATGCAACTAAGATAGTTTTTTTTTTTTTTAAAGATAAACAGAGTAGGCAATCTTTAGCTAGACTTCCCAAGAACAAAGAGATTTGACTCAAGTAAATAAAATATGAAATAAATGAGGAAATATTACAACCTATACCACAGAAGTGCTAAGGATTATAAGAGACTGCTACAAAGAATTATCTGCCAACAAATTATACAATCCAGAAAATGGATAAATTTTTATAAATGGAAAATCTGAACAGATTATTAACAACTAAGGAGATTAAATCAGTCATCAAATAACTCCCAACACTTCTGTGTCCTAGAAAATCCCAGGAACAAATAGTTTTACTAGTGAATTCTACCAAAATTTTATAGAAGATTTAGTACCAATCCTTCTAAAAATCTTACATAAAATTTAAGATGAGGGTACTCTTCAAAATTAGTTTTGCAAAGCTAGCATTACCCTGGTCTTAAAATCAGATAAGGAAAACTAAAAGAAAATTACAGGCCAATATTCCTGATTAACATAGATGCAAATCTCCTCAAGAAAATCCCAACAAACTGAATACAAAGTTGCATTTTCAAAACTCACACTCATTGATCACATGGATTCATTGCAGAGATTCCAGGATTGTTCAAATCCACACATCAATCAGTGTGATATACCATGGTGACAAGCTGAAAAATAACAACCATATGGTCATCTCAATACACACAGAAAAAGCATTTGAAAATTTTTTCACTATAAACCTCTTAAAAAACTGAGCCCTGAGTGAACATACTTCAACATAATAAAGTTTGTATATGACAAGCCCACAACTAACATTATATTCAATAATGAAAGCTGAAGGCTTTTTCTCTAAGATCAGGAACAAGATAAGGGTGCTCACTCTCACCATTTTATTTAACCAGGACTTGTTTACAAGAAAAATGAATAAAATACATCTAAAAAAGAAGAGACAAGACTTTATTTGTTTTCAGATTATATACTACTATATTCAAAAACTACAGTCCAGAAAAAACTGTTTGAAGCATGTCAATTCAGTAAAGTTGCTGCTACAAAAATCAATACACGTAAATCAATTTTGTTTTTATACAATAAAAATGAACTATCAGAGAGATTATAAAAACAATCCAATTTACAACTGAATCAAAAATAATAAAATACTTAGGAATAAATTTAAACAAGGAGGTAAAGATCTGTGCACTGAAAACTACAAAACATTGATGAAAGAAATTGAAGGCGGCACAAACAGGTAGAAAGATATGCATTGTTGATGGATTAAAAGAATTAAAAATGTCAATATGTCAATATTATCCAAAGAGGTCTACAGATTCACTGCAATGCTTTTCAAAATTTCAATGGCACTTTTCACAGAACTAGAATAAACAATTCTAAAACTGTACAGAATCACAAAAGACCCCCAGTAGTTGAAACAAATATTTGCAAAGAAGAACAAAGCTGGAGGCATCACACTTCCTGATACCAAACTATATTACAAAGCTACAGTGATCAAAACAGTATGTATTGACATTAAGGAAATAGATCAAAGGAACAGTGGAGAGAGCCCCAAACAAACATGTGCATCTATGGTCAGATATGACAAAGAATCCAAGAATATACAATAGAGAAACAATAGTCTTTTTAATACAAGTTTTGAGAACACTAGAGAGCCACATGCACAAAAATGAAACTGGAAGCTTATCTTACACCATGCACAAAGATCAGCTCAAGATGGATTAAATACTTAAATATAAGACTTGAAACTATAAAATTCTTAGGGAAAAACAAAAAAAAACCAAATAACCAAAAAAACTTAGGCAATAAATTCCTAGACTTCATTGTCTAGGATTTGAGACCAAAAGCAATAACAAACAAGTTGGTCTACATCAAACTAAAAAGCTTCTAAACAGCAAAGAAAACCACCAAGAAAATGAAAAAGTAACCTACATAGTGGGAGAAAATATTTGCAAATCATAGATCTAGTAAGGGGTTAATATTCAAAATATATAAAGAACTCATACAACTCTATAGCAAAACAAGCAAAAAAAAAAAAAACCAATTAATTCAAATTAAAATTGGACAGAAAAATTGAATAGACATTTTCCAAGGTATAAAGATGACCAACAGAAAAAACTACACACAAAAAACTGTTTAATATCACTAATAATCAGTGGAACTGAAATCAGTACTACAGTGAGTTATCACCTCAGGGCAGTTAGAATGACTATCACACAGAAGACAAGAGTTAACGCGTGTTAGTGAGGATTCGGCTTCTTGTGCATTGTTGATAAGAATGTAAATTGGTGTAGTCACTATGGACAATAGTATGGAGATTCCTCAAGCTATTAAAAATAGAGCTACCATATATTCTAGCAATCTCACATCTAGATGTACAGTTGACCACTGAACAGTGCTGGAGTTAGGGGTGCCAACTCCTCTGCAGTTGAAAATCCCACTATATACAGTTGTCTATCACAGTTCAAGGTTTGACATATAAGCAACCATGGATCCTGTAGTAATGTAATATGCATTTATTGAAAAGAGAAAAAAAATCCACATTTACAATCTGTGCAATTCAAATTCATGTTTAAGGTTCAACTGTATGTCCAAAGGAAATGAAAACAAGATATCACAGAGATATCAATATTTGCATTTTCACTGCAGCATTAATACTATAGTCAAGGTGTTGAAACAACCTAGTCTTCATCAATGATGAAAGTATAAAAAAATATGCCATACATATACCAAATATTTTTCAACCACTCAGTTCAGTTCAGTCTCTCAGTCGTGTCTGACTCTTTGCGACCCCATGAATCGCAGCACGCCAGGCCTCCCTGTCCATCACCAACTCAGGGAGTTTACTCAAACTCAAGTCCATCGAGTCGGTGATGCCATCCAACCATCTCATCCTCTGTCGTCCCCTTCTCTTCCTGCCCCTAATCCCTCCCAGCATCAGGGTCTTTTCAAATGAGTCAGCTCTTCTCATGAGGTGGCCAAAGTATTGGAGTTTCAGCTTCAGCATCAGTCCTTCAAATGAAAACCCAGGACTTATCTCCTTTAGGATGGCCTGGTTGGATCTCCTTGCAGTCCAAGGACTCTCAAGAGTCTTCTCCAACACCACAGTTCAAAAGCATCAATTCTTCGGCGCTCAGCTTTCTTCACAGTCCAACTCTCACGTCCATACATGGCCATTGGAAAAACCATAGCCTTGACCAGATGGACCTTTGTTGGCAAAGTAATTTCTGCTTTTTAAGTTTGGTCATAACTTTCCTTCTAAGGAATAAGTGTATTTTAATTTCATGGCTGCAGTCACAATCTGCAGTGAGTTTGGAGCCCCCCAAAATAAAGTCTGACACTGTTTCCACTGTTTCCCATCTATTTGCCTTAAAGTGATGGGACCAGATGCCATGGTCTTTGTTTTCTGAATGTTGAGCTTTAAGCCAACTTCTTGACTCTCCTCTTTCACTTTCATCAAGAGGCTCTTCAGTTCTTCTTCACTTTCTGCCATAAGGGTGGTGTCATCTGCATATCTGAGGTTATTGATATTTCTCCTGGCAATCTTGATTCCAGCTTGTGCATCTTCCAGCCCAGCGTTTCTCATGATGTACTCTGCATATAAGTTAAATAAGCAGGGTGATGATATACAGCCTTGATGTACTCCTTTTCCTTTTGGGAACCAGTCTGTTGTTCCATGTCCAGTTCTAACTGTTACTTCCTGACCTGCATACAGGTCTCAAGAGGCAGGTCAGGTGGTCTGGTATTCCCATCTCTTTCAGAATTTTCCACAGTTTATTGTGATCCACACAGTCAAAGGCTTTGTCATAGTCAATAAAGCAGAAATGGATGTTTCTCTGGAACTCTCTTGCTTTTTCAGTAATCCAGTGGGTGTTGGCAATTAGATCTATGGTTCCTCTGCCTTTTCTAAAACCAGCTTGAACATCTGGAAGTTCACGGTTCACATATTTATGAAGCCTAGCTTGGAGAATTTTGAGTATTACTTTACTAGCATGTGAGATGAGTGCAATTGTGCAGTAGTTTGAACATTCTTTGGGATTGCCTTTCTTTGGAAGTGGAATGAAAACTGACCTTTTCCAGTCCTGTGGCCACTGCCGAGTTTTCTAAATTTGCTGGCATATTGAGTGAAGCACTTTCACAGCATCATGTTTTAGGATTTGAAATAGCTCAACTGGAATTCCATCACCCCCACTAGCTTTGTTCATAGTGATGCTTTCTAAGGCCCACTTGACTTCACATTCCAGGATGTCTGGCTCTAGGTGAATGATCACACCATCATGATTATCTGGATCATGAAGATCTTTTTTGTACAGTGCTTCTGTGTATTCTTGCCACCTCTTGTTAATATCTTCTGCTTCTGTTAGGTCCATACCATTTCTGTCCTTTATCAAATCCATCTTTGTATGAAATATTCCCTTGGTATCTCTAAGTTTCTTGAAGAGATCTCTAGTCTTCCCTTTCTGTTGCTTTCCTCTATATCTTTGCATTGATTGCTGAGAAAGGCTTTCTTACCTCTCCTTGCTATTCTTTGGAACTCTGCATTGAAATGGGTATATCTTTCCTTTTCTCCTTTGCTTTTCAGTTCTCTTCTTTTCACAGCTATTTGTAAGACCTCCCCAGACAACCATTTTGCCTTTTTGCATTCCTTTCAATCATTAGACACAAACAAAAAAATTCCTGCATTTTCAACAGGATGAATGGGCGTTGTGTTAGTGGCTCAGTCGTGTCTGACTCTTTGTGACCCCATGATATGTCCATGGAACTCTCTAGGCAAGAATACTGGAGTGGGTTGCCATTGCCCTCTCCAGGGGATCTTCCCGACCCAGGGATTGTATCAGGATCTCATGCATTGCAGGTTGATTCTTTATTGTCTGAGCTACCAGAGGCTTTCAGGGCATTACGCTAAGTTAAATAAGAAATTTACAAGAAAGACAAATTTCATGGTATCACTTGTATATGGAAACTTTAAAAAATGTACACTCATGGAAACAAATAGTAGGATATTGGTTGCCAGGGGCTAGGGGAGATAGTGGAGATAGAAATCAAGAGAGGCTGGTAAAAGGGGGAGAAAACAGTGTGGCATTGATTAATTTTTAACATAAATATGTGATTTTACCTTTTGTAAATCATAACAAGCTCACTATATTGATTATATATCTACCTTGTGATATGGTCAATATATTGCCCAACTAACTTTCAAAAGAATTTAGCAGATAAGACAATAAATATGATCTAATGCAATTACATTTGAGATACATAGAACAGGTTGGAGGGTGAATTCATTTCACTTAATAGATAATTTAAAAACTAGTGTATAAATATCAACATTATTTTGCTAGTGGTTAGGATGAAGGATGCAACAGGCCAAAGGATGCTTTTGAAATATAATCAGATTACATTTCCTAATATCAGACAAGAGGAGATAGATCCAAGAATTTGTTTCTTATTCCAGCATGTAAACCCAGCTTTAGGCTTTTAAAACGCTGAAATGTCTGAGTGTTACATTGACTCAGTTGCTTTGCTGGACTCTGCTGCTTAGAGGGAATAGAAGTCTTAATGGGAAGCTACCAAAGTCAAAACCCATAACTTGCTTTTATCAGCAGACTGTCAGGATGGGAAGCGTAGGCTTGAAAAACAAGTGCGCTGTGTCATCATCAGAAAAGAGTTTTAGTTGCTGAACCTGAGGTTTAGCACCCCGCACATTACTTCAAGGAGTTTTGTTGGCCTTTTGACCTGTCACAACTAATAGAAACTTTTCCTGTTAAGTGGTACTGGTCCAAAACTTTTTGAGGAAATGGTATACAAGGACCATTCACATTAACATTTTATGTTTTCCTCTCAACATCAGTGGGGAATGGGGTAAGCTATAGTGGAAATTTGCTATATCAAATATAACACAGACTTGCTAAGAAAAGAAAAGCATTTCCAATTCTATAACCTGAAGAACTCAGTTAGCAAATCATCATCAGCTTTTTCAGCAGCAATCTAAGTAAAGCAAAGAATACACATCTATACCAATTTATTAGTTTCTTTTATTAGAGAAGCTTTCAACCACAGCTCTTTTAAAGAACTTATCAGATCCTGCCTCAAGAAGTTCTAATTTCTCCTGTTGCAAGTAGTAAATCAAACACTAAATAACTAACTCTCTTAAAATAGGGATGGAAACAGTTTTTTGGTGTGTGTGGCCCAAAAGGACATAAAGGGAGAGAGTTTGAAAGAAGTTGGTCTGCCTTGGTTCTCATTTCTTCAACTTCTGTTCTGGTGAAGGAAGAAAAAAATTGGCCTTATGAAGTCCTTTGGGGTTTTTTGTTGCATGTAATAGAGTCTTAACATTATTATTTATTAAATACAAGAAAACATACTACAGAGATGGATTAGAAGGACACTGATAGGAAAAAACAGAATTCTCATTGTCTATATAATGTAGTCTTTAAACATTCTGTATGTTCTATAGAATTATCACTCATAGTTTATACACACACACACACACACACACAAGAATGTAAGATTTATGAAGGTGGGAAGAACAACTATCTGGATTACTGTTCTAGTCTCAGGGTCTTGCACAGGGCCAGTGCATTATAGCAGCTCAAATAATATTTGTAAAATGTTTGAAACATTTCCTATGGCATTCCTTTAAATACTTTTACATTTTGTGTCATATTTCATGAATTTCAAGCTCATGAATTGGCCTCCAGAAGCCAGTTTTCCCCTTCCCTTTTGTTGCAGGGGAAATTCAAGAATCAGTTATTGTATCTACACCTCAGGGGGCATCTTTCCTTAACAAAGCAAAATACTGAGATGTCTGATTGTGGAATATCTCCTTCGAAAGCCTGAGTAGAGGCTTTTGTACAATCTCATTTTTTTTTTTTTTTTACCAGTCTAAGTAAACATCATCTAAACATCATCACTTCTTGGCCTTTCGGGTCAGATCAAGTGTAGATAATCATCATATATGTATCTGATTAGTCTACCAAATGTGCATTTAGAGCAACTGTCTGTTATGCAACTATTTGACTCTTTCTTGACTAGATTGTAGACATATTATGGCTATGTTTATTGAGCATATTAGATCTGAAAGATTATACCTTCTTAGTTTACTTTCATAAAACAATGATATTATCCTTGCCACTTTTGTTTGTTTCTTTAAATCAGTTAACATTTATGGTTAATATTTTTCATAGATCTAATAAGAGAAAGATATATGCATTTCCCTCAGTTTAAATAAAACAGTTTCACTTGATGTCCAACAAAAGTTCTTATTTTTAAGGCACTTAGAATAATGTCATTCTTACTTGACAATTAAGATTACTTCACAGCTAAAGTCTAGTTTGAAAAAATTGAAATAGAATGACTTTCTTGGTATCATTGCTTTCCATGTTTCAGGCTGTAGGTCATCTATTTTCATTACAACATGTAATTATGCAACTTATTTTAAACCTATTAATGACAACATTAATAGGCCTTAAAGTTGAGTGTCTTGCCTAGGATAAAGTTATTGGAGAACAGGTTGTCATTTTACAATGCTAGCTAACACCTTCCTTAACATTTTTGATGTGTATGTATTAATGGCATGTAGACTGTAATAATGAGAAAGGCTTGCTACTGATTTATAATATTTATTACAGGTGAAGTTGACTCGTCAAAGAAGAACCAATGCTTGTATTTACCACTATTAAAAAGTACAACTTAAATATATCACTATAAATATTTAAAGAAAAAACATAAATTCATAGAACTCCATTTTGAAGCCTCAAAAGAAGAGAGACAATATAATGGTAGATGTTGCTTCCAGCCTTAATCCAGGGCAATGCTAAATTTCATATATATTTTGTAGACTTTAAAAAGTTTATCCTTGTCATTATCCTTATAGCCATTAACAGAATATATGCAAAATAATACATTAAATAGTAACATAGTTTCAGACTGAAGTCTCTCAGTCAAGAGATTTGAAATATCTGTAGGACAATGAAAACTGGAAAAATTAAACCAAGAAAATTCAAAATTAGTAAATTAATGTGATGTAATTATATTTTATTGAACCCTGACTTGACTTATAAACCTCAAAATGGTGAGAGAAGAGAAAAAGTTTTCTGTAATTTGAAATCGACAATGTTTCTGTTTTAAAGGAATATAGTCTTCCAAAAACAACAACAGAAATCTTCATTGGTTTGAGGGTTGTGTGTGTGGTAGATGAAGGAAGCCTTTTCTCCGCCTGTGTGCTTACAGACCTCCTGACCATTTTCACATTGTGTTTTTATGTCCAACAGCTACTAACACCTGCAAGAAAAGCCAGCGATACCTGAGATCTGCATCACCCTGCAAAAGCCCTAGCAAGTGGCTCCCAGCCCAGAAGTAGAAACGACTCCAGCATCCTTGCCCCTAGTCCAGACTGCTCTGAGGTAAGACTGTCTTCAAAATGTTCTGTGGAGTTGAGCCTAAACTGCCCTTCATAGGACTTTCTTTGATGTCAAATATTTGCTTGGTTTCCTCCTCTTCCTGGCCTCTCTTCACCACTCCCTTACTCTTTTTTTTTTTTTTTTTTCCTGGCAGCACTTCCTAATAAACTATCTTCATATGCATCCTCATCTTAGGGTCTGCTTTTGATGAGTCCCTCTTAAGACACGGTGATGCTCGTTAACCCTACTCTCTGCCTTCTGGGTCCAACACAGGGTTGTACTCCCTGGCCTCCTTTTGTTGGGCAAGTTGTTGGCTCTGGTAGAGGTAATGTATGCTACTTGTGGTCTGAGCATTGCAATCCTGGGATTAAACCGTTTAGAGCTCTGCTGTGGTGACCACGAGTGTTCCAATTAGTGGCGATTCTATCAGTCTGGGAGAAATATCAATAGCATCAGAAATGCAGATGATACCACTCTTATGGCAGAAAGTGAAGAAGAACTAAAGAACCTCTTGATGACAGTGAAAGAGAAGAGTGAAAAAGTTGGCTTAAAGTTCAACATTCAGAAAACTAAGATCATGGCATCTGGTCCCATTACTTCAAGTCAAACAGATGGGGAAACAATGGAAACAGTGACAGACTTTATTTGGGGCGGGGGGGGGGGGCTCCAAAATCACTGCAGATGGTGATTGCAACCATGAAATTAAAAGGTGCTTACTCATTGGAAGAAAAGTTATGACCAACCTAGACAGTGTATTAAAAAGCAGAGACATTACTTTACCAACAAATTTCTATCTATTCAAAGCTATAAATTTTCCAGTAGTCATGTATGGATATGAGAGTTGGACCAAAAAGAAAGCTGAGCGCCCAAGAATTGATGCTTTTGAACTGTGGTGTTGGAGAAGACTCTTGAGAGTCCCTTGGACTGCAAGGAGATCCAACCAGTCTATCTTAAAGGAAATCAGTCCTGAATATTCATTGGAAGGACTGATACTGAAGCTGAAACTCCAATATTTTGGCCACCTGATGCGAATAACTGACTCATTTGAAAAGACCCTGATGCTGGGAAGGATTGAAGGTGGAAGGATGAGCTGGTTGAATGGCGTCACTGACTCAATGGACATGAGTTTGGGTAAACTCTGTGAGTTGGTGATGGACAGGAGGACTGGTGTTCTACAGTCCATGGGGTCGCAAAGAGTCAGACACAACTGAGCGACTGAACTGGACTGATTGTGCTTATGTTCTTGACCTATATGTCAAAACTTAGTGACATAGTTCATATCATGATAATGCACAGATGACATTTGGACAGGTATCTCCAAATGAGACCTAGTTCTACTACTCAGCTCTTGTGTCTTCATGAAACTTTGGGTATGTTTGTGTATGTGTGTATATGAGAAAGCAGGAGTGGGAGAGGGCTGGTGAGAATGAGAGTTCATTCACTTTTTTTTTTTTTTTTTAAGAACAACTCAGCAAAAATATGGAACGCTTCACGAATTTGCACATCCTTGCACAGGGGCCATGCTAATCTTCTCTGTATCGTTCCGATTTTAGTATATGTGCTGCCAAAGCGAGCACTCATTCACATTTTGTATGCAAGATTTTAATAAGGAATAAGAAGGAAAATGTAAGTTTAAGAAACAACATGATAGTCCCCACTCTTTGCTTAAATGTTTACTCCCTAGGGGATATAGAAAGTCTGAGTTCCATAATTCACATGAATGTCAAACCACCTGACTGTATATTAGAAGTGATCTGGTACCCAAAGGAAATAGGAATTCACACAAATTAGTGTTATTGTTCCTTAGAAATCACTTGTGGGTAAGAAGCACATGCTAGTGCTCTAAAAGGCTTGGTTGCTGATTTCATTTGCTTTGCTTACCAGGAGTACAACGAGGTTTATATTCAGAGGGAAGCTGTATAAGTCCTGTCTGATATTCATGTTAAGCACAATGGCTCTATCAGGCATTGGAGGAAATACAGCTCCAACACGTCTTACTTTGTTTCTCTAAAGAGTTGGTGAAACATTCAATAAATGTAAACAGAATGACTCAAAGGTATATTTAAGTTTTCTAGGCTCTGCTCCTCCAAATGCCAAGATGTCATCAAAAGACTTTAATTTTAGTTATTCATAGAATTTCTGCAGAAGGAGCTTATTTCCGACTTCACTTTTGCTGGACATAATTCCATTTCCATTAAGCTCTCAGTGTACGTGTTTGTCAGTTTACACCACCAGGCAGATTTAATTAAATAGTCGTAAATACATGTACTTAAAAGTCAAATGAAGAAATTAAGAGCCAGTTGTTCACCTGTAGCTGTTTAATTTATGCTGGCTCTTTAATTGAAATTCAATAACCTGGAAAGGAAAAGCATATTCATTTGAGATTATACTAGAAACTGTAAAGCATAATCAATTGCATGATTCACAAGTGTATCTATTTATTTGAATTTAAAATAACAATTTTGTCCTCTTTAAATATGTTTATCAAATATATACATATACCATTTTAAAGTTATGCTAAAGTTACTAATATCGTACATTTGAAAACCATCATAAATTGAAGCTGCCAAGGGCTAATCTTATTAATGCTGCACATATTTCAGTTTTAATTTAGTTATATTTTATTGTCATGTGTGTAGAAATATTTTTAAAATCACATTTACTTTAACATCATATTAAAGAGATAACTACGATTATGCTTTAAGCATGAGGTCTTTTACTCACATCCATACGAAAACTCTATGTAAGCCTTGTGTTTAGTAGTCACGCTATATAATTTAGTTGTTTTTCATATATTCCTTATTTTTCATATCTTCCTTATTTTTCATATCTATCATTCCTGCATATATTTGTGCCCAGTGGAAGGCATAGTAATCACACATTTTCATTGATTACAATTTTAAAGGAGATTTATTTAAGAGGGAAGGAGATTCTCACAACATTTAATTTGTTACTATCTAACTGTATATTTACTGTGTGACTTTGAAGAAGTTGCTTAACTTCTTGGTGTCTCAGTTCCTCCACTATTAAAATACTGTAGCAGTCAGAGTAGATAATTATTTATTTTTATTTGTGATGATTTTCTGAAATAATGGAGAAGAGACAAGGTAGTGAATACTTAAAGGTTTTAAAAAAGAACCTAAAAGGGCCTTTATCATATACATGAAGCAGATCAGGGAAATGAAAATCTGTAGAAGAAACCAAGATGTCATTTTTTGTATAGAGCACTGAGTAAGAATTTTAATTTCCTTAAGTATCAATTTCCTCCATTGTAAATTAGGAACGATTATAATTTTTTTCCTCATAGATCTGTTCTATGGATAAAAAAGAAATTACACTTTGGAATTCCTTATAATTTATAAAGTAATGTATATGTGCTCTTTGGAGGTTCCTGGTGGCTCAGGGGTAAAGAATCCTACCAATGCAAGAGACACAAGTGATGCAGGTTCGGTCCCTGGGTTGGGAAGATTCTCTGGAGGTGGAAATGGCAACAAGTCCAGCATTCCTGCCTGGACAATCCCATGGGCAGAGGAGACTGATGGGCCGCATTCCATGGGGCCGCAGAGTTGGGCATGACTGAGCAGCTGAACACAGCACATTTATGATACTCTTGGGTATAGTATTGCTCATGGCCATCACTGAGATCTGGATGCATCACATTTCTATGATACGCAACCTTTTCAGGCCAAGTTTACTGAATTTATTTAATATAAAATCACAATATCTAGACTAGTAAGGTTCTCTCAAACAGCATCTATCATTTGAATTTACATACCACCTCAGGTGGCTCAGTGGTAAGGAATTCGCCTGCCAATGCAGGAGATACAGGAGGCATAGGTTTGATCCCTGGCTAGGGAAGATCCCTTGGAGGAGGCAGGGGCAGACTACTTCAGTGTTCTTGCTTGGAAAGCTCTTGGACAGAGGAGCCTGGAAGGTTGTAGTCCGTGGGGTCTCAAAGAGTCAGACAAGACTGAGTGACTCAGTGACTGAGCAAGCCTCAGAACATATAGCACCTCCCAGGTGGTGCTAGTGGTGAACAATCTGCCTGACGATGTAGGAGACTTCAGAGACATGGGTTTGATCCCTGGGTTGGGGGGATTCCCTGGAGAAGGAAATGGCACCCCACTCCAGTATTCTTGTGGAGAGAATCCCATGGACTGAGAAGCCTGGTGTGTTATAGTCCATGGAATTGCAAAGAGTTGAACATGATTTAGTGTCTGAGCACTCAGAGCATATACGAGTCTTATCTGCTAGAACTATTACAGTCAAGCTGTTATGTCTTGCTATGTTTATTAAATATAAACTTTATCTTCTGACAACTTTAGCAATATAGTCAGTGTTATAATCATTGGTATCTCAAGTTTCAATTAATCATATATTCTAAAATTTCTAATTGTTTACTTAGGAAGGAGAGGTAATTCTGAGAATAAAAGCTAGCAAAAAATGTTGATATTGCTTATCACAGTTAATATATTTCTATTGCATTCTGATTAATTGTACTTAGTGGTTTCATAAACACAAAAAAGCAGAAAACATTAGGGCCACATCTTACATTTGCCTGTTGAATTAAGTGGCATATTTGATGAGTCTTAACAGCAAGATTTCTGTTCTGGGAGGACACAGGGAAAATTTTGGGAAAACAAATCAGAAAACACTTTATGATGTTTTCTAATTTATGATGCTTTTATGATGTTTTCTAATTTATGCTTTCTATGAGTTTTCTTTAACACATTTTCCTCTTTATTTTTAGAGAGGTAGATATTTTTGAAAAATGAATGATATTATTTGTTTTGAAGTTCTAATTTTATTGATCAACTTTTTAACATTTTGACTTATTAGCAGACTTAGTAGATTAAATGTCCTTAGTGAAATTAAAGTTGTGGTGCCTTTGTGCCAGTACCATACCGTCTTGATGACTGTGGCTTTGTAGTAGAGTCTGAAGTCAGGCAGGTTGATTCCTCCAGTTCCATTCTTCTTTCTCAAGATTACTTTGGCTATTCGAGGTTTCTTGTATTTCCATACAAATTGTGAAATTATTTGTTCTAGTTCTGTGAAAAATACTGTTGGTAGCTTGATAGGGATTGTATTGAATCTATAGATTGCTTTGGGTAGTATAGCCATTTTGACAATATTGATTCTTCCAATCCATGAACACGGTATGTTTCTCCATCTGTTTGTGTCCTCTTTGATTTCTTTCATCAGTTTTATAGTTTTCTATGTATAGGTCTTTTGTTTCTTTAGGTAGATATACTCCTAAGTATTTTATTCTTTTTGTTGCAGTGGTGAATGGTATTGTTTCCTTAATTTCTCTTTCTGTTTTCTCATTGTTAGTGTATAGGAATGCAAGGGATTTCTGTGTGTTAATTTTATCTCCTGCCACTTTTCTATATTCATTGATTAGCTCTAGTAATTTTCTGGTAGAGTCTTTAGGGTTTTCTATGTAGAGGATCATGTCATCTGCAAACAGCAAGAGTTTCACTTCTTCTTTTCCTATCTGGATTCCTTTTACTTCTTTTTCTGCTCTGATTGCTGTGGCCAAAACTTCCAAAACTATGTTGAATAGTAGTGGTGAGCTCAATTCCAGAAAAATAAATGACCCAATCAAAAAATGGGCCAAAGAACTAAACAGACATTTCTCCAAAGAAGACATACAGATGGCTAACAAACACATGAAAAGATGCTCAACATCACTCATTATCAGAGAAATGCAAATCAAATCCACAATGAGGTACCATTACACGCAAGTCAGGATGGCTGCTATCCAAAAGTCTACAAGCAATAAATGCTGGAGAAGGTGTGGAGAAAAGGGAACCCTCTTACACTGTTGGTGGGAATGCAAACTAGTACAGCCACTATGGAGAACAGTGTGGAGATTCCTTAAAAAACTGGAAATAGAACTGCCATATGACCCAGCAATACCATTCTGGGCATACACACAGAGGAAACCAGATCTGAAAGAGACACATGCACCCCAATGTTCATCGCAACACTGTTTATAATAGCCAGGACATGGAAGCAACCTAGATGCCCATCAGCAGACGAATGGATAAGGAAGCTGTGGTATGTATGCACCATGGAATATTACTCAGCTGTTAAAAAGAATTCATTTGAATCAGTTCTAATGAGATGGATGAAACTGGAGCCCATTATACAGAGTAAAGTAAGCCAGAAAGATAAAGAACATTACAGCATACTAACACATATATAGGGAATTTAGAAAGATGGTAATGATACCCCTATATGCAAAACAGAAAAAGAGACACAGATGTTTAGAACAGACTTTTGGACTCTGTGGGAGAAGGCGAGGGTGGGATGTTTCGAGAGAACAGCATGAATATTATCTATAGTGAAACAGATCACCAGCCCAGGTGGGATGCATGAGACAAGTGCTCGGGCCCGGTGCACTGGGAAGACCCAGAGGAATTGGGTGGAGAGGGAGGTGGGAGGGGGGATCGGGATGGGGAATACATGTAAATCCATGGCTGATTCATGTCAATGTATGACAAAACCCATTGCAATGTTGTGAAGTAATTAGTCTCCAACTAATAAAAATAAATGAAAAAAAAAAAAAAGTGTGGTGCACTTATTCATGGATGGAGTGCATTGGTTCTAATATCTTGATTATATGTTAGTAAGAGCATTGTGGAGATTTTCAGTTAAAAAAATGGATTGCATGCTGGCATCTATTTTCACAGTATGACAAAATCCTGGAAAAAAATGTTAAAGGAATTGTTTTAAGGATGTGAAACTCCAGTGATGGAGAAAACTAGAAGACAGAGAAGAGCAACAAAGTTGGAAGCTGGAATGTAGATAGACTAGTGGTAAATGAATTAACAGACCTTAATTATCTGAACTGAAAAATCCAAATTCTTTTTTTTTTTTTGTATAAAAAATAATTTTCTTTTTTTTTTTCAATTTGTTTTTTCCATTTATTTTTGTTAGTTAGTCTGCTGTTGGGCATCTAGGTTGCTTCCATGTACTGGCTATTATAAACAGCGCTGCGATGAACATTGGGGTACATATGTCTCTTTCAGATCTGGTTTCCTCAGTGTGTATGCCCAGGAGTGGTATTGCTGGGTCATATGGCAGTTCTATTTCCAGTTTTTTAAGAAACTAGTACAGCCGCTATGGAGAACAGTGTGAACATTTCTTAGAAATCCAAATTCTTAATCACTAGTGGTGCAAACTGAGAAAAACTCTGAGTCCTATTATGGAATTCCTCTTGGCCTCGGGAATTTGGACATCAGGTCCTGCTGGGAGTTAGGGCAAACAGAAGAGATGGCTACGATGAGGAGGAGGAGTTATAAGTAGTTTAAGAGGCAGTGTGGAGGCTAGAGCTCCTTCACACTGCACAGCCTCGTCATAGCCTCTTCCAGAGGGAAACCAGTCCATTTTCTGGAGGAGTTAAAAGAGTGAGACCAACCTGAGAAAATACAGGTATACTTGGGAGCAAGGTTATCACAAAGAAAACCTTAGTGGGTATAGTGATTAAGTAGCAAATGACATAGTTTTTGTTGAAAACCAGAATCTCTTTCAATATTTGACTCTCTGTATTTGGGCAGTCAGATCTTTTCAAGTTGGAAATTAAAAGTGGGTCAGTTTGATATTAAAATACAAAGCATTTGCTATCAGCTTTTATCCTGCAATAAAGTTCATGGCTGACAAGACCCAGTCATATTCTAAAAGTTCTCAATCAATCTTTTACATCCCTACTCCCAAATGTAAGAACATATTAAAAGATGACCAGAAACAAAAAAGCCTCTTTGTGTGTGTGTGTGTGAGAGAGAGAGAGAAACCAGTTCGGGACTACTGGTTTCTAGTCCAGGCAAAGGAACTTAGAAGTCTCTACTCTGTCCTAAACAAAAGTAAAAAGTTGAACAAAGTGATAAACCAGCAATCCTTCTTAGAACTGTCAGAGAAGTGAAGTCACTGGGAAAACTGCTGATGCCAAAGTTGGAGAGACAGATGGATCAAGAGAACCATAATTTATCAGAGCATAGACTCACATGTAGAACCAATGCTGGAGTAGGAGAAGGTAATTGATGAATTGTTGTAAGTGCAATGGAGACAATCCTGAGAATTAAAATTCTAAGACATGATCATAGGAGAGTCCTTGCACTTTCAAAAGTTCAACCTTCTGAATGCCTACCAGGCCCTCCTAGTGATTATCAGAGAAGAATCCCCTTGAGCTTCCAACAAGAGATTAGAGCCTAACCTACCTGCAGAGAATGGAAATACACAGCTCCAGTCCTTTCACCTTCCCTGTTCTACCGAAAGGAACAACAACAACAAAACAAAACATGACGAGCATCAGTGAAGTTCATGGACCAGGGGTGCAGGCTAACCAAAGACTGAGACATACTCATAGGCTATATAATGGTACCCTTTTCCAACAATTTGCCACTACAACAACAACAACAAAAAAAATTTCAAAACATGTTGAAAAATAAAAAAGCAGCATCACTGCAGTATATGTAAGAGAAAAAATATTTTTACACAAGTAATTACTTCACTTGGCAACATACAGGGATTTTAATTGCCCTTGTGATTTAAACAGCTTTTCTTTTATAGCCTATCTGTTGGTGTATACTAATAAATATACTAATTAATACATGTTTCCTTGGTACAGTCACTGTCCAGACCACAGGGTGATTTTGGTGACCAAGATGTGTTTCCTCTGGATTTTGTAATTTTTGATCACACTGTTCTAAAATGGTAAATTTGAGTATCAGTTTTTATAAATTGGAAAAAAAAAAAAACAACCAACCCTCTTCTCTACTTACCATATTATATTGGGTTGGCAAAAAAGTTCATTTGCATTTTTGCATAACATCTTATCTCCTATTGAAATCTAAGATCTTAATAAATATGTATAAATTAATTTCAGCTCATGGAACTTGTACTAACATTGTTTTGGCATATCTGTACAGAAGGTCTAGGTCATAGGCATCAAGCATTAGAGGAAATAAAATTCTATTATTTCTTTAAAAGTCGTAATGATTATCACATATTTTAACAATCTAAAGAATAGCAAAAGGAAAATTTCACACCTCTTTAAGCATTTCTTTATTCCCATATCTCCTCGTTTCTTTGTGCCTGGATTATTACAAGTAATTAAAAAAAAAAAAAAGCTCCCAAGAAGTGCGGCAAGGTACACTGTAAGTGCCTAGAGTCAGAAAGAAAACAATTCTGTGACATGTATGTATCAAATGCCCTAAGAAATCTGGTCTACTCACATTTATTTCTTTATTTAGTTTCTACTGTGCTTGGGACACTATGGGAGGCATCATTCAAGGTACATGATGAATAACAGATTTTTTGCCAGTAAGGAATTTATTTTATATATAATAGCAAAACATAAAATATAGTCAATATTTATGTTATAAAATGTTCACAGAAACCATAATCAATTAAGATATTTTAAGCTATTGAATATGTTAGTTTTAAAATATTATCCTCCAAAAGATTTAAATAAAAAGTAGGATATTATGATCTAATTTTAGAAGTTAGTGTTAGAGTCAGTTCAATTCAGTCCCTCAGTCATGTCGGACTCTTTGATACCCCTTGGACTGCAGCATGCCAGGCCTCCCTTTCCATCACCAACTCCCAGAGCTTCCTGAAACTCATGTCCATTGAGTTGGTGATGCCATCCAACCATCTCATCCTCTGTCATTCCCTTCTCCTCTTGCCTTAATATTTCCCAGCTTCAGGGTCTTTTCCAATGAGTCTGCTCTTCTCATCAGGTGGGCAAAGTATTGGAGCTTCAACTTCAGCATCAGTCCTTCCAATAAATATTCAGGACTGATTTCCCTTAGGATTGATTGGTTTGATATCCTTGCAGTCCAAGGGAACTCTCAAGAGTCCTGTCCAACACCACAGTTCAGAAGCATCCATTCTTTGGTGCTCAGCTTTCTTTATAGTCCGGCTATCACATCCATACATGACCATTGGAAAAACCATAGCCTTGACTAGATGGACCTTTGTTGGCAAAGTAATATCTCTGCTTTTTAATATGCTATCTAGGTTGGTCATAGGTTAGTGTTAGAATATTGTCTTCATAAAGATTTAAATAAACATTAAGATGCTATAGGTTCCTATGAAAGCAAAGTGAAAGTTCCATAAGTTAGTTGCTTAGTCATGTCTGACTCTTTGTGATCCCATGGACAGCAGCCCACCAGGTTCCTGTGTCCATGGGATTTCCTAGCCAAGAATACTGGAGTGGGTTGCCATTCCCTTCTTCAGAGCATCTTCCCAACCCAGGGATTGAACCCAGGTCTCCTACAGGCAGACTCTATACCCTCTGAGGCAGCAGGAAGATCCATAGTTTCTTTTTTTTTTTTTTTAATTTTTTTATTAGTTGGAGGCTAATTACTTCACAACATTTCAGTGGGTTTTGTCATACATTGATATGAATCAGCCATAGATTTACACTTATTCCCCATCCCGATCCCCCCTCCCACCTCCCTCTCCACCCGATTCCTCTGGGTCTTCCCAGTGCATCAGGCCGGAGCACTTGTCTCATGCATCCCACCTGGGCTGGTGATCTGTTTCACCATAGATAGTATACATGCTGTTCTTTTGAAACATCCCACCCTCGCCTTCTCCCACAGAGTTCAAAAGCCTGTTCTTATATGTGAAATCAAATTTTGTTGGGGAAGAACATTAAAATAAGAGGATTGAATTCTCACCAACAGAAAGAATTTGATGTTTTTTAAAATTAATTATTTATTTTACTGTACAACATTGTATTGGTTTTGCCATTCATTAACTTGAATCCACCATTGGTGTACATGTGTTCCCCATCCTGAACCCACCTCCCACCTCCCTCCCCATCCCATCCCTCTGGGTCATCCCAGTGCACCAGCCCCGAGCACCCTGTCTCATGCATCAAACCTGGACTGGCGATTCGTTTCACATATGATAATATACATGTTTCAATGCCATTTTCCCATATCATCCCGCCCTCGCCCTCTCCCACAGAGTCCAAAAGTCTGTTCAATACATCTGTCTCTCTTTTGCTGTCTCGCATATAGGGTTATTGTTACCATCTTTCTAAATTCCATATATATGCGTTAGTATACTCTATTGGTCTTTATCTTTCTGGCTTACTTCACTCTGTATAATGGGCTCCAGTTTCATCCATCTCATTAGGACTGGTTCAAATGAATTCTTTTTAATGGCTGAGTAATATTCCATGGTGTATATGTACCACAGCTTCCTTATCCATTCGTCTGCTGATGGGCATCTAGGTTGCTTCCATGTCCTGGCTATTATAAACAGTGCTGCGATGAACATTGTGGTGCACGTGTCTCTTTCAGATCTGGTTTCCTCAGTGTGTATGCCCAGGAGCGGGATTGCTGGGTCATATGATAATTGCTTTATAATAAGGAATTTGACATTTTTTGTTTAAAGCACTGTGTGTTATATTTTAGCTGTGTATAAAATTGCACATTCCATTCATTCTATTTTTATCCTTTCCATTCATTTTTTTTCTCACCAAGTATAATGTTAGTATTTTCTTCTCTTATAATTTCAACACAGGCATTCTCAGTTCAGCTTTCTATAGTGTGAAGTTCTTAATTATCATTGACTTTCACACTTTAGTATTTTTAGTAATATCATTGATTGTACCCAATTTGGAAATAAAAGTTTTCTGAATTATCAGACATTTAAGAAAGAAATGACATGAAATAAAATATACAGATAATAATCTTTTGACAGAAATTGAGGAATGTGGAATCAATCACAAATGTGAAGGGAGAAACATATTTTGCACCCATATATACTAACAGAACAAAATTTATTTTATTGTCTTATTCAATATTTGAATAAACCACCACTAAAATGGATTGGTAAAAAAACTCTTCAAAAGATGGGCATAGAAGGAACCTGCCTCACCATAGTAAAGGCCATATATGATAAACCCACAGCAAACATTATTCTCAATGATAAAAAACTGAAAGTGTTCCTCTAAGATCAGGTGCAAGGCAAGGATGGCCACTCTCACCACTATTATTAGTATCAATTTTAAATTAAGCAAATTTTTTTATTTGTAAATTTGTCTCCTAAAATAAAGACTAGAGCATGAAAAGGTCTTATCTAAAACAATCAATTTAATTTTGTAGACACTTGAGCCTAATAGTAGAGAATACAATTTAGGATTGATACCAATTGCAGATAGTTTTTTTTTTTTTTTTTTTTTTGCTAAGGGCACATTTAAAATTGTACTAAAACTACAATAATTTTGCAAGAATATTAAGAAATAGTAAGTACTCAAATATATGACTTATTATTTGCCTACTGGTTATCTCTTCATTACTCTTTTTGGCAATATTTCAAAATTCTGGTTCACTTGCTGACTTCCTGCTGAATGACTTTAAATGTGCTTAAAAGAAGAATTTACTCAGCAGCAAGACTACACTCTTTGAAAATATTTCCAGGAAATGTTTTATTCAAATAGGAATATGGGAGAAAAGTTTGAGGGAGGGTCAGTTCTATGCAAACACAGATCTATTGCATTTTGGAAATTGGAGGATATGGAGAAATGGGATAGAATTGACAAGAGAGTCACTTAAAGACTGAGCTGGGGCCGTTATTGAAGTAGGGTAAAAACTATAAAAGAGGATTTTAGAAAGGAAGGAGACATTGATAGTGCAGAATATCATAGGCCCCAAAAGCTCAAGATAAAACTGTTTTCCTGGCCAGAGGAGTTACAGAACAGATATCCTGTGAGCCATAAAATTCTGGGAGATTTCCCTTATAGCACTTATCTATGAGGGTAGCTCCAGAAGAATGAAACTGCTTTGCAGGATGGGAAGCTAAATTACTGAGAAATAAATAAGCAGAAAATATTGTATCCAGCAGATGATGTAAGGGGCCCTAAAGGATACAGAGAATGCGGGGTAATGGAGAGGAGTGAGCAAGAGACGAGAGCTCCCAAGAGTGGCCCATAAACATACACAAGTCTGGGCTAACCCTGATGGAATTAACGGAACAATCCATTGAAGCACTGGAAAGGATTTGAGAACCAAACTGAACAACTGCAGATGCCAGTTAAATTGTAAAGTTGACAAATCTCTAACCAGACTAACCATGAAAAAGTAATCTTTTCAACCTAGAATTCTTTTCTTTTCTTTTTTTTAAATTGCAGCATAGTTGACTTAGAATATTATATGAGATTCAAGAACAATACAGTAATTCAGTATTTTTATACACTACACAACACACTAAGTTATTACAATATTACTGACTATATTCCCTGTGCAGTATATTATATCCTTGAGATTCATTTGCAGTTGCTAGTTTGTACCTCTTAATCCTGTTCACACTTTTCATTCGTTCTGTACCCCTTCCTCTCTGTCAAGGACAAGTTTTTATCACTGCCACTATTAGCCTACTTCTGTTCTATTTGTACATTTTTATTGGCTGCTTGTAAATGACAACATACAGATTTGTCTTTGACTTTTTTTTTTTTCACTTAGTATATATCCTTTAGGTCCTTGCATGTTGTCACAAATGACAAGAATTATTTATTTGAAATGGCTGAGTCATTAGGACCTTAATCCAGTTGTCTGATGATGGCTGGGGCTGTGCTCTCTCCCTGTTAGTTTGGCCTGAGTCTGCAGGCTCTATGGTAGGGCTACCGGCAACCTCCAAAAGGAATTATGCCAACACACGCCTCCCAGGACAGCTGTGGGCAGTGCCCCAGTCCCTGCGGCAGGCCCCTGCTGACCCACGCCTCTGCAGGAGACCCACAGACGCTCACAGGCTGGTCTTGCTCAGTCTATTACGGGGTCACTGCTCCTTCCCCTGGGTCGGGGTGCACATCAGGTCCTGTCTGTGCCCTCCAAGAGTCCCTGTTTCCCCCAGTCCTGTGGAAGTTCTGTGATCAAATCCCACTGTCCTTCAGAATCAGATTCCCAGGGGATTCCCAGTCCCTTTGCTGGATCCCAAGGTTGGGAAGTTTGCTGTGGGGCCTAGAACCTCTGCAGCAGTATGAGAACGTCTTTGGTATTATTGCTCTCCAGTTTGTGGGTCGCCCACCCGACACATATGGGATTTGATCTTATCGTGATCGCACCCCTACTGTCTCGCTGTGGCTTCTCCTTGGTTCTTGGACATCGGGTATGTTTCTTTTGTGCGCTACGCCTTCAGTGCCAAGACGGAAGAGTAAAAGAAGATGCACTCATCTTCTGGGCTTATCTTCTCTGGAGCAGTAAAGAACTGGAATTCTGGGCTTGCAGCTGTGGCGAAACACATGAAGGTCCCAGTTTGCAGGCTCAGTGGCTCTTACCTCCCCGTACCCAAGATGCACAAGTAATGGTGGTGTGTTCAAACAAAACGTGGTCCACTGGACAAGGGAATGGCAAACCACTTCAGTATTCTTGTCTCAAGAACCCCATGAAGAGTATGAAAAGGCAAAAAGATATGACTCCAGAAGATGAGTCCCCCGTGTTGATAGGGGTCCAATAAGCTACTGGGGAAGAGCAGAGAAATAGCTCTACGAAGAATGAAGAGGCTAGGCCAAGGTGGAAATGACACTTAGTTGTGGATACATCTGGTGGTCAAAGTAAAATCCGATGTTGTAAATAATAATATTGCATAGGAACCTGGAATGTTAAGTCCATGAATCAAGGTAAATCGGACGTGATCAAGCAGGAGATGGCAAGAGTGAGCATCAATATATTAGGAATCAGGCAACTAGAATGGATGGGAATGGGCGAAGTTAATTCAGATAACCATTAAGAAGAGATTAAGAAGAGGTAGCATGAATACACAGAACTATACAGAAAAGGGTCTTAGTAACCTGGATAACCACTATGGTGTGGTCACTCACCTAGAGCCAGACATCCTGGAGTATGAAGTCTAGTGGGCCTTAGGAAGAATTACTATGAACAAAGCTAATGAACGTGACGGAATTCCAGCTGAGCTATTTCAAATCCTAAAAGATGATATTGTTAAAGTGCTGCACTGAATATGTCAGCAAATCTGGAAAAGTCAGCAGTGGCCACAGGACTGGAAAAGGTCAGTTTTCATCCCAATCACAAAGAAAGGCAATGCCAAAGAATGTTCAAACTATAGTATAAATGCACTCATTTCATATGCTAGGAAGGTAATACTCAAAACCCTTCAAACTAGGCTTCTATAGACAGTGAAGAACAGATAGGCCTGGCATACTGCTGTCCATGGGGTCACAAACAGTTGGACATGACTTAGCAAAAGAAAAACAACAACATGGACACTTAGGTTGCTCCCATATCTTGACTATTGTGAATAATGCTACAGCGAACGTGATGGGGGATGGGTGCATATATCTTTTCAAATGTTGTCCTATTCTTCAGAGAAATACCCAGGAGAATAGTTAGATCATATTTCCCTCTCTCTCTCTCTCTCTCTTTTTTTTGTTCTCTTTTTTAAGGAATCTTCATACTGTTTTCCCTTGTGGCTGTACCAATTCACATTCCCACCAACATGGCAAGAGGGTTTCCTTTTCTCTACATGCTTGTCAACACTCATAATTTGCTGTCTTTTGGATGATAGTCATTCTGAAAAGTGTGGTTGTATTTCATTTGGTTTTGATTTGCATTTCCCAATGATTAGTGTTGTTGAGTGTTTTTTCATTTACTTTTTACCTGTCTGTATGTCTGCTTTTGTAAAAATACCTACTCACCTCCTCTGCATTTCCACTTTTTTTATTGTAACTATTCTTACCGTGGTGATAATATCCTAATTAATGAAAATATGAAATTACTATATTGTGCATCTGAAATTAATATAATAGTGTATGTTAATTATAGGTCAACTTATGTATATAATTCATTCTTTATAGTATTGAGTTGTATAAATTCTTTATATTTTTTAAATCAACACTTAATCAGGCATTTTAGTATGACTTGCAATATCTTCTTCCATTAAGTAGACTGCCTTTTGGTTTTGTTGATGGTTTCCCTAGCTGTGCAAAGGCATTTTAGTTTGATGTAGTCCTGTTTGTGTATTTTTTGCTTTTTTGTCCTTGCCTTTGTAGACAGATGTAAACAAATATTGCTGTGATCAATATATAAAAAAAAGCAACCAATGTTTTCATCTAGCAATTTTATAATTTCAAGTTTTATATTTAAATCCTTAATCTATTTTGAGTTTATTTTTGCCCTGTGTGAGTAAGGGGCCTATTTTATTTTTTAATATGTTGCTGTCCAGTATTTCCAACACCATTTACTGAAGAGGCTGTCTTTTCTTCTTGGTCTATTCTTACACCTCTTTTGCTATAGATCAGTTGACTGTGTGTATACAGGCACATTGCGGGGCTATCTATCCTGTTCCATTGATCTCTCTCTCTTCACTGGCTGTCAGGTGTCACTTACTGTGTGTCCAGAGGTCAAAGCAAAGGCCTTGCTGGAGTGTCTGGGCAAGGGGACTATGCCCCAACCAGTAATGCTGAAGAAGCTGAAGTTGAATGATTCTATGAAGACCTACAAGACCTTCTAACTAACACCAACAAAAGATGTCCTTTTCATCACAGGGGGCTGGGATGCAAAAGTAGGAGCTTAAAAGATACCTGGGAAAATAGCTAGTTTGACCTTGGAATGAAAATGAAGCAGGGCAAAGGCTAATAGAGCTCTGCCAGGAGAACACACTGGTCATAGCAAACACCCTCTTCCAACCACACGATGACTCTATACGTGGACATCACCAAGTGGTCAGTATGGAAATCAGACTGATTATATTCTTTGCAGCCGAAGATGGAGAAGCTCTATATAGTCATCAAAAACAAGACCAGGAGCTGGTTGTGGCTCAGATCATGAACTCCTTCTTGCCATATTCAGAATTAAATAGAATAAAGTAGGGAAAACCACTAGGCCATCCATGTATGACCTAAATAAAATCCCTTATGATTACACAGTGGAGGTGACAAATAGATTCAAGTGACTATATCTGGTAGACAGAGTGCCTTACATCTATGGACAGAGGTTCTTAACATTGTACAAGAGATTGTGATTAAAACCATCCACAAGAAATAGAAATGCAGGAAGGCAAGTGTTTGTCTGAGGAGGTCTTACAAATAGATGAGAAAGAAGAGAAGTGAAAGGCAAAGGAGAAGGGGAAAGATACACCCAACTGAATTCAGAGTTCCAGAGAAGAGCAAGGAGGGAGACGAAAGCCTTCCTAAGTAAACAATGCAAAGAAATAGAGGGAAAGAATAGAATGGGAAAGACTAGATATTTCTTTCAGAAAATTTGAGATACCAAGGGAACATTTTATGCAAAGATAGAAACAAAAAGGACAGAAATGGCAAGGACCTAACAGAAGCAGGAGAGATTGAGAAAAAATGGCTAAAATACACAGACGAACTGTACAAAGAAAGCTTTTAATGACCTAAATTATTACGATGGTGTGGTCACTCACCTTGAGCGAGACATCCTGGAGTGTGAAGTCAAGTGGGTTTAGGAAGCATTATTACGAACCAAGTTAGTGGAGGTGATGGGATTCCAGTTGAGCTATTTTAAATCCTTAAAGATAATGCTAAAAAGTGCTGCACTGAACGCATCAGCAAATTTGGAAAATTTAGGAGTGGTCACAGGACTGAAAAGGTTAGTTTTCATTCTAATCCCAAAGAAAGAAAATGCCAAAGAACTTTCAAACTGCCTTATAATACCACTCACTTCACATGCCAGCAAGGTTATGCTCAAAATCTTTCAAGCTAGGCTTCAGCAGTACATAAATTGAGAACTTCCAGATGTACAAGCTGGATTTAGAAAAGGTAGAGAAACCAGAGATCAAATTGCCACTGTACCAAGAAATGGGATTAAAAAAAAAAATCAACTTCTGCTTCATTGACTATGCCAAAGTATTTGATGGTGTGGATCATAGCAACCTGGACTATTCTTAATGAGATGGGAATACCAGACCACATCACTTGCCTCCTGAGAAACCTGTATGCAGGACAGGAAGCAACAGTTAGAACTAGTCATGGAACAATAGACTGGTTCAAAACTCAGAAAGGAGTAAGTCAAGGCTGTATATTGTCACAGCCTTCTTTAATTCATATGCAAAGTACATCATGTGAAAAGCCAGGCTGGATGAATCACGAACTGGGATCAAGATTGCCAGGAGAAATGACAAAACCTCAGATAAGCAGATGGTACCACTTTAATGAATGGCAAAAAAATGAAGAGAAACTAAAGACCCTCTTGATGAAGGTGAAAGAGGAGTGAAAAAGGTGACTTATAACTCAACATTTAAGAAATGAAGATCATGGCATCCAGTCCTATCACTCCATGTCAAACAGGTGGGGAAAATGTGGAAACAGTGTCATATTTCATTTTCTTGGGCTCCAAACTTAATGCAGAAGGTGACTGCAGCCATGAAATTAAAGATGCTCGCTCCTTGGATGAGTGGCCTTGACAAACCTAGACAGTGTATTGAAAAAGCAGAGACATCACTTTGCCAGCAAAGATCTCTACAGTCAGAACTATAATTTTTTTCCTAGTAGTCATGTGTGGATGTGAGAGTTGGACCAGGAAAAAGGCTGAGTGCTGAAGAATTGATACTTTTGAACTGTGGTGTTGGAGAAGGCTCTTGAGAGTCCTTTGGACAGCAAGGAAATCACCAAACCAGTCAATACTAAAGGATGTCAGCCCTGAATATTCATTGGAAGGTCTGGTTTTAAGCTGAAACTCCAATACTCTGGCCACCTGATTTGAAGAGCTGACTCATTTGAAAAGACCCTGATGCTGGAAAAGACTGAGGGCAAGAGAATAGGGGGCAACAGAGGATGAGATGGTTGGATGGCATCACTGACTCAATGGAACTGAGTCTGAGCAAGCTCATGGAGACAGTTAAGGACAGGGAAGCCTGGTGTGCTGCAGTCCATGGGGCCGCAAAGGGTCGGACACAAACAGTGACTGAACAACAATAATCTCTCTGTTTTTGTGGCAGCACCTACTATTTTGATGACTATGAATTTTAGTACAGTCTGAAATCAGGGAGCTTGATACCTCCAACTTTTTTCCTTCTCAATATTGCTTTGGCTATTTGTGGTATTTTGTGTTTCCATACAAATTTTTGGATTATTTACTCCAGTTCTCTGAAAAATGCCATGTGTATTTTGACAGGAATTGCACTTAGAAAACAGCATTGAATTTGTAGATTGCTTTTGGTGGTATGGACATTTTAACAATATTGCTTCTTTCAACCCATGTGCACAGTGTATATTTTCATTTATTTGTGCTGTCTTCCATTTCTTTCTTCATCATCTTATAGTTTTCAGGTCCTTCACCTCCTTTGTTAAACTTACCCCTAGGTATTTATTTAATTTTTACATGATTGTAAATGAGATTGTTTTCTTTTTCTTATAGTTCATTGTTAGTTTGTAGATATGCAACAGGCTTCTGTATATTAATTTTGCATTCTGAAATTTTACTGAGCTTATTTCAATAGTTTTAATAGTATTTTGGGGATAGTCTTTATGGTTTTTGATTTGTGGTATAATGATATCTATAGGGTGATAGTTTACTTCTCCCCTTTCAATATAGATACTTTTTATTTCTCTTACTTGTCTGATTGCTGTGGCTAAGACTCCAATTCCATGTTGAATAAAAGTGCCAAAGGTGAGCATCTTTGTCTTGTTCCTGATCTTAGAGGGAAAGCTCTCAGATTTTCACCACTGAGTATGATGTTAGCTGTGTTTGTCATAAATCATCTTTACTATTAATATGTTAATGTATATCCCTTCTATATTAAATTTATTGTGAGCTTTCATTATGAGTGGATGTTGAATTTTGTCTGATCCTTTTTCTGCATCTACCATGAAGACCGGGCTTCCCAGGCGGCTCAGTGATAAAGAATCCACCTTCCATTGCAGGAGACACAGGAGACGTGGGTTGGATCCCCGGTCGGGAGGATACCTTGAGTAGGAAATGGCAACCTAATCCAGTATTCCTGCCTAGAAAATTCCATGGACAGAGGAGCCTGGCAGGCTGCAGTCCATGGGGTCGCATAGAGTTGGATGTGACTTAGCAAGTGAGCACACACGCATCAAAATGATCACATGGTTTTAATCCTTTATTTGTCAATGTATTTTGTCACATTTACTTATGTGTAGATATTATAACATTTGTGTATCACTGGAACAACTCTCACTTGATCATAATATATGATCCTTTCAGTTTATTGTTGAATTCAGTTTGACAATATTTTGTCAGAGCTTCCCACATCTATTCATCAGCGACACTAGTCTGTAATTTTTTTGTGTGTGGAGGGTACTGTCTTTGTCTTGTTTTGATATTAGAATGATGATGGTCTAATATAAGTTTGGAAGTGTTCCAATCCTGTTCAATTTTTTGAAATAGTTTTAGAAACATAGGTATTAACTCGAAAGATGTAGTCGAATTCCCTTGTGAAGCCATCTGGTCCTGGACTTTTGTTTGTTGAGTGTTTATTGATTATAGATTCAATTTCATTAGTCTGTTAAGGCTTTCTACTTCTTCCTGATTCAGTCATGGAAGATTATTTGTTTCTAGTAATTTATTCATTTCTTCTAGGTTGTCCAATTTTGGTGTATAATTGTATTCTTTTGTGATTGTATTTCTGTGACATTGGTTGTAATTTCTCCTCTTTCATTTCTAATTATATTTATTTGGGTACTCTCTGTTTTTCTCTTGATAGTTCTAGCTAAAGGTTTATCAGTCTTAAATATGTTTAGAAAACCAGCTCCTAGCTTCCTTGATCTTTTGTATTGCTTTTTATTCTCAATTTTATTTATTTCTGTTGTGATCTTTTTATTTCCTTTTCTCTACTTCATTGTTTGCTCATCTTTTTCTAATTTCTCTAGGTAGAAGGTTAGGTTGCTTATTTGAGGTTTTTTCTGTTTATTTGTTTCTGAAAGTAGCTGTATCACTAAG
Source organism: Cervus elaphus (assembly GCF_910594005.1). NCBI lineage: Eukaryota > Metazoa > Chordata > Mammalia > Artiodactyla > Cervidae > Cervus > Cervus elaphus. The sequence continues at coordinate 103,861,928 of NC_057823.1, read as the reverse complement.
AACTTCCCTCTTAGAGCCCCCCCCCTTTTTTTTTTGGCTGTGTCCCAAAGATTTTGGAAAGTTGTGTTTCTATTTTCAGCCATGTCAAGGGCTTACCTGAGCAGTCTTGGCAAGTTGGCTCGAGCGCCAGACACTTTTCCATCTGCAGCCTTTGCTTTGGAACTCGGAGAAAGTAAGTTTTGTGTAAGCCCTTTGAGAGCACACTTGGTTTTCTCCAGCCCTGCAGATCAGAAGCCCTGCTGCTTTTCAGAGCCAGTTAGGGGTGTATCTTCCTGTTGCCCACCCCAGGGCAAGGACGCCCAGTGTGAGGCTCAGACTCCTCTCTCCTCAGGGAGGACCTCTGCGCTGTGATATTCTCCTCCTCCCTTGGCTGGCCACTGGAGGTGCAGGTCCGGAGTAACCGTGTCTCTGTCCCTCCTGCCCATCTCAGGATTTTTTGTTTTTTCCCTTTATATCCTCAACTGTAGAAGAGCTGCTCCACTGGTACTCAGGTTGGTTTTAGGGAAAGTTGTTCTATATGTGCTTATAGTTTCGATGTATCTACTATATGTGTATTGTGGTTTTGATGTATGGGAATAAGTGAGTTCAGGATCTTCCTACTCTGATCTAGATCCCACCCTCTTGATCCCATCTTGACCCCGCCCTTTCTCAGCATAGAATTCTGTATCCAGTTAAAATATCCTACAAAAATTACTGAAATAAAGACATTGTTAGATTAAGGAAAAATAAGACAATCTGTCACTATCTGACTTCCACCCCCCCCAAAAAAGAAATTATAGAAAGTTCCTTAAGATAAACAAAAATGATTCCAGAAGAAATTTTGTAACTTCAGGAATGAAGGGCAAGCAATTAAGTTAGTAAAATTGATACCATATAGAGCATATTCTATGACCATAATAGTTTGCTAGAGATAAATTACAAAAAGATATCTGGAAAATCCCTTCAAAATCCCCAAAGTTGGAATTTAAACAATAGACTTCTAAACAATCTGTTGCCTGAAAAGGAAGTCTCAGCTATGTAAGAAAATATTTTGAATTAAATAAAAATACAATATAGCTACACCTGTTGGGTACTGATAAAACAGTTCTTAGAGGGAAGTTTATAGCATTAAATGCATATATTGGAACAAAAAAAGATCCAAAATCAGTAAGCTTTCACCTTAAGAATGAGAGAGAGAAGGGCAAAATAAACCTACAGCAAACAAGGAATATGATAACAGTGATTAGAGCAGAGATCAGTGAAATTATAAGCAAACAGTAGAGAAAATCAGTAAGCCAACATTTCTTGTTTTCTTCAAGATCAATTAAATTGATAAACCTCTAGTAAGCCCAACAAAGGAAGGAAAGACTACACAATGCATGCTTTTCTGATATTAAAATAATAGCAGGACAATATTACAAATGACTGTATGGCAATAAATTTGAAAAACATTAGATGGAATGCACTGAACCCTTAAAAGACACAAACTATCAAAATTTACTATCAGTGAAATTAACCACAAACAGTGTAATATATAACAAAGTAAATCTCAATCCCTGGTGGTTTCACTGGTGAACCATACAACACATTTAAGACAGAAGTCATATATTTTGTACATAATGTATCCAGGAAATTGAATGGGAGAAAATCTTTCCTAATTTATCAGTCCAACATCCTTATATCATATCCAGATAAAAATGATAAGGAAAGAAAACTACAAATATTCATCTTGAATATAGACAGAAAATCCTCAGCTAAATATTAACAGATAAAATCTAGCAATATATAAAATGATAATATATTACATTCAAGTAGAGTTGATTTTAGTAATGAAAGACTCGTTCAACACTTCAAACTTAAACAATGCAATGTACCATCAGTTCAGTTCAGTTCAGTCGCTCAGTCGTGTCCAACTCTTTGCCACCCCATGAATCGCAGCAGCCAGGCCTCCCTGTCCATCACCAACTCCCAGAGTTTACTCAAACTTATGTCCATCGAGTCGATGATGCCATCCAGCCATCTCATCCTCTGTCATCCCCTTCTCCTCCTGCCCCCAATCCCTCCCAGCATCAGGGTCTTTTCCAATGAGTCAACTCTTCGCAATGTACCATAGTAACATGCTAAAGAATAAAAATGGTATAGTATCAAAAGAAATAAAAAATACATTTTATAAAATTCAACATATGTTCATTAAAGAAATACTTTCAGCAAAATAAAAACAGAGTATACTTCTCTAAGCATCCAGGATGGGTACTTCTAGAAGGCAAGGACTATAACTTGGTTATTTTTTTCACCCATGATTAGAATAGTACCTTCTATAAAGGCAATATATATATATATATATATATATATATATATATATACACACTCACACTTACATACATATATATAATGTATATATGTAAGTAAATTATTAATAATACATAAAATGAGTGCACAGTTTATAATAAATCACACACATAAAGTCTTACTTGTTCAAATAGGTTTAATCACTTTAGCAAATCTAAAGAACATCATTTAGGAGTGTAGGCTCAAAATAGGAGGATGTAAAATGTGTTTGTGTTGTGTGAGTGTAGATTTGTGAAAGTGGGTATTTATTTGCAAAGAAAGTTTTGAGGCTATAAATAATTTGTCTTGAGGAGCCAGATTGTTAAGTAAAAAGAAGATATTCCTCTCCTTTTCCAAACATCATGAAATCTAAAATGTATTTTAGAAAGCTGATGTATTTTAATGCGCTTGGGTGATTTAAAATGGGTTGGTGAAGGGGCTAAAACCATGAAGCATTTTATTCCAGACGTGACAATCCGGGTCTTTTTAGTAGCAGATTTCATAAAGATGAATAGGTAAGAAAATCATATCAGAAACTTTGTTTCTTAAAATTTCATGGGGTAAATAAATCAGGCTAAACTTAAATATGTGTTTTCAATATGTATTAGAAAACACTCATTTAAAATAATTATTTTTAGTGATAGTTAAATTTAGTTATAGTAACTGAGATTATAGTATATGCATGCACACACACACACACATATATATATATAAATTTATACATGAATTTATGAGAGTGAAAGAAAATGTTAGTTGCTCAGTCTTGTCTGACTCTTTGCGACCCTATGGGCTGTAGCTCACCAAGCTCCTCTGTCCATGGGATTCTCTGGGCAAGAATACTTGAGTGGGTTGCCATTTCATTCTCCCGGGGATCTTCCTGACCCAGAGATTGAACCTGGGTCTCCTGCATTGCAGGCAGATTCTTTATTGTCTGAGCCACCCGGGAAGCTACTATATATACCTCTAGTACAGATTTATATTTATATTCATATTTATCTTATCTGTGTGTGTGTTAGTAGCTTAGTCATGTCTTACTTTTTGTGACCCCATGGACTGTAGCTCACCAGTCTCCTCCATCCGTGGAATTCTCCAGGCAAGAATACTGGAGGCGGTAGCCATTCCCTTCTCCAGGGGATCTTCCCAACCCAGGGATCAAATCCAGGGGACTCCTGCATTGCAGGAAGATTCTTCACTGTCTGAGTCACCAGGGAAATGCTGTCTTATCTAATGTTTTCTATTAGAATATTTATGAATATCATTTACTAGACCCATGTACCCTATGCTGTCCCTATCACAGTACACTGACCCTAGAAGATAGTCAATACTATCACATGGAAGCATATGAATAAATGAATTAGTGATCAAGCAGGGTTGCTTGTTGCAAAGAACTAAATGGTCTTGTTTACTTTACATATATCTTTGTCAGTCAGGATGTATCTCTTAAGCTTACTGCACGTATTACTAGGTATGATTAAGAGGAATATCTGTTTTTTAAAAGAGCATGGGTGAGTGGGTGAAGTCACTCCGTCATGTCCAACTCTTTGCGACCCCATGGACTGTAGCCCACCAGGCTCTTCCATCCGTGGAATTTCCTAGGCAAGATTACTAGAGTGGGTTGCCATTTCCTTCTCCAGGGGATCTTCCCAACCCAGGGATCGAACCTGGGTCTCCCGCATTGTGGGCAGACGCTTTACCATCTGAGCCACTGGGGAATCCCTAAAAGAGCATGCTTAAGGTGAATTCTATTATGGGCCAAAGGTCTTCAACCCATGAGAAGGCAGATGGACAAAAGTTTGGTTTAAGGTGCCAGAAGGAGATAGGCTTCTGAATTAGAGATTTCAGTTTGTTTTATCTTCAACTGGATAAAACTCCATATGCCTCAAGGTAACACCTTGAAAAGCTCTATTTAGCCTTGTCTTTCCTGTTCATTATTTAAAGTTGTGCTTCAGAAGGCAAACATAGGTGCATGATTTTTGTTTAAGTGATGAATGCAGAAGTTGAATCTTTCATACTGTTACTTTATTTGAATTATTTTTAAAGTTTCTTTTCTCCTGTAGTTTATAAGCAAGCCCACGCTATGTAGAAAACAAATCTATATATATATATATATATATATATATATATACATATATATATAGATATATACATGGCTTTAAGAAAATTATGATAATATATCATGTTCAGATACTAATAAGAATATTTTAGGCCACAATTTTTCTGAGTTCAAGATCAAAATACACTCCATACCTTTTTTTTTTTTTGTGACTACACACTTCATTGCACAAAAAGTGAGCTAATACTAAATGAGATGGTGAAAATCTGGATTGTGTGATGTTCATAAGCTTTACACAGCAGAGGCAGCTGTGGGTGCCAGTTATGTAGTAATAATCTTGAGCATCTGCCAAAAGAATAGAACTAAATTTGACGTGATAGCAAGTAAGACGTGCTGCTCAAAAATTAGGTCTCCCTGGACAAGTGGTGCCCATTTTTACTGTGTAGATAGAAATTGGAGCCAAACAATCAAATGGACAAGAACACACTGACATCACTTCTGATTATTTTAGGTCTAACAAAAGTGTAATCTTAAATTTCTAAATTTTCAAAAGTTCTCTGAACTTTGCAAATGACTAGTAAATGTATGATTTAGATGTATAGGCCCATTTATATCAAATCACCATGTTGAATATACACATACAAGAAATAAGCTAAACCTACAGATTGCCTCACTTATAATAAAATGTAGCTACCTCTTTAGGGGAAATTAAGCAGATGTTTAAAATTTTTCAACAAATTTCAAAAGTGACTTAAGGCAGGAAATGAGTAAAATTATATCCAATTTAAGCTTTAGGAAGTCTGTAGACAGACTATAATTAACCATTATTAATGCAACTGGTGTAAATGATACAAAACTTCTATCCAGAAAGATTTCTTCCACTGGCTGGTCCTTTTGAATTTCAGCAAGATGAAAAATGAGGAATCCTTTTATATTCTATGGTCATCCATCTCCTTTTGAGCTCTGGTCCTTTCATTGATTAATTTATTTGTATAAATTTAAACTTTTTTTAGATAGTGGGAAAAAATTCAGATAATTAGCCAAGGAAAGGAGTCTGATTAATAGTTGGTAATCTGAGAAATATTTAGCCAGTTGTGTCGCATATTCTTATATGTAAATTATGAAAAATATTATAAATTCAAAATGTCAAATTCTACTGGATGCTGAAGGAAGTGTTTTATGTTTGTGTTGTTTTATTAAATAGGGTCTGTAAATTTCCACTTCTTTCATTGTTGGGAGGGACAGCCATGTGATGACTTTTGAAATGCCTTTCCTGATGGTTTCTTGAGAATCTACTGCTTTGCTGCCACAGATTAAGGCTGTTGAATAGTCTTCTGTATTAGTTTGCTAGGCTTTCCATAAAGCTGAATGGCTTTAACTACAGGATTTATTTTTCTCACAGTTCTGGAGCCTGGGAGTCCAAGATCAAGGTACCAGTAGGATTGATGTCTCCCAAGGCCTCTCTCTCTTTGCCTTGCGGATGGCGTCCTTCTCGCTGAGCCCTAGATGAAAATAGAAGCCCCTGACAATTCCTTAATTTCAGCTTACTGATATCTTGAGCAGAGAACCCTGCTAACACAGACTGCTCACCAGGAAAAGTGTGATATAAATTTGTGGTGTTTTAAGCCAATAAGCTTGTGGTGATGTGTTGCACAGTATTGAAAACTAAAACACTTCTTTTCAGACTAAACCACTTGGCCATGTTTAGATAGGTTTTGGATCATCAAAATTTGAGGGAGGGTCCTGGAATTCTGCTAAGTATCTTACAATGCACAAGGCAACCCTTCAAAGCATAGGATTATACAGCCCTAAAAGTTAATAGCGCCAGGCTTGTGAAGCCCTAGATTAGGCTATTAGAATCATTTCCAACAAGAAGAAGAAACCAGTATTTGAGTTAGAAACTTGAGAATATAAATAATTTTTTAAGAAATAAATTAGAGATTTTTAACTAGTTGCATATATTTTCTTGGGGATATCAGGATATCATTGAATATTGCCTACCAAAGACCATTACTTTTAGGGCTTCCAAACTGAATGTGACACTTCTTACATATAAGGAATAAGTTTTATTTTGATATTAATAAGAAATTTCCACTTATATGAGAGCATAATGAATTATATAGGCTTAGACCATTTTCCTCAGGATGTGTGAAATGTTTGATTTTTTTTTCCCTTTGTTGTTTACTTCTGGAAATATTCTTATACATTTTGCATGGTTTTCAGTAGAAGCTTTTAATCGGTAGAAATAACTTAACATTTGGCTTCTGCATTCCCTTAGCATTTCATTCCCTTTCTCGTCAAGAAAGATTCCTAGGTCCCTGACAGAATACCTGGTTTGAAAAATCTAATATACGCCACAGATTCCAAAGTATGTGGGTGGCATGAACACACCAAGAAGAGATCAGCATACCTCTTATAATTCCGAAGCAAAACATTATTTAGAAACTTGAAGACTTACATAACAGAAAGATTTGTAATAGTAAGTATATAAATAGAAACTAGAGTTGGTGACATTCTTGGGCCACTGGCCACTTACATCCCTTGAACATGATAGATTAAACACTAAATATGTTTGGAGTCCATTTTCTTCAGCACTGTTTTTACATTCTTGATACTCAGTAAGACTCTAGGATTATCACAGTTTTTTGAGGTGAATTTAAAATAATTTTAAAAGTCCCCAGGAAGCACAGAATTTCTGTAAGTTACCGTCAACTGTCAGTCAATGAGATTCCACAATACAGATCCTCTGTCATTTGGTATGAGCTCCAACACTCACTTTCTGACATGAACCATCAGAACATTTAATAGAGAGCAGATAAGTGAGCATGAAGAAGTCATTGTGACAGACTGCAAAAACATGTTGAATACCGAGGGGATAAAAGCAATATAGAAATCCTGATCCTTGTTATTCATGAGTCTCTGTCTTGAATGAGTCTCCACTATCAAATCAGTATTGCAAAATAAGATCTCCCTGTCTTCTTAGTCATATTTTCAAATCTCTCCAAAGACAAATATCTTATGTTTTGTGGTTATTCTGTTCTATTTATAATTAGAGTAGCTTACAAGGAGAATAGAAAGGCAAATAGCAAAGAAATAAGTAAATGTGAAATTTTATCCAGAAGTGATTTATGATAAGCTCAGCCATCTCAAATTTACTAAGAACCTAAAGTATCACAAGATTTACCAGAGAAACTAAAATAAATGCTAGCATATCCATCCATGAATAATATGAACAAGCACAGATAGCGTTTATTGTAAGTCCTATCCAGTTCAGAGTGCTGTCCTTAGACACTAACTCACTTAATCCTCATGGCAACATAAAATAAGCATGATGTTTATCTTTGTTTGATACATTAGATAACAGAATCAGGAAGAGCTTTGGAAACTTTTCGGAGGAGTCCAGACAGCAAAGGGGTAGTAAATATTCAAAGTAGAGTCCTTAGTTTTAATAACTTCAAGTGGTTAATCTCCAAATCTTTATTTAGTCTTTATTCAAGCATGTATTTAGTGTTAAATGTTTATGGTACCCTCAGCTGACTGATGTGGATAAAGAGAAATAAGACAGATATATAAATCAATAAAGGCTTCCCTGGTGACTCAGATGGTAAAGAATTTGCCTGCAATGCAGGAGACCCAGGTTCGAATCCCCAGGTTGAGAAGATCCCCTCTAGAAGAGAAAGGCTACTTACTCTGGTATTCTTGCCCAGACAATTCCATGAACAGGGGAGCCTGAAGGTCTACAGTCCATGGGGTCACAAAGAGACACAACCGAGCAACTAAGACTTTCACTTTTTAGAAATCAATAAATCTCAGTTAGCATGTGTTGTGATATGAACACAGAGGCCATTATGAACACTTGACAGATAACAAGAGGGAAAACAAGAAGGAAAATTAACATAAATGGTTCTATATATTTCAACTTCACGTTGTTTTATACCATTTGTTCTTATTTATGTCATTAATTATGTTCATAATCATAGCCTTAAGTTGCCGAGGAAGATTTAATATATGTTCACAAAATTTTGGTTAAGAAAGAAGACAGTCCATTTATGTTTATTTGCTATAGCTTATTCATCGTTTGGACCAAATACAATACTTATTTTTTTCTTATACTTTGGAATTGTTTTCTTTGTGGTTGCTCCGGGGCTTACCACATATATTTTAGTTTATCAGAATCTTCATATTTATATCAACTTTTATACTAAATTCCACTGAGATATAGAAATGCTACTCATATATAGCTTTATTTTTTCTTTCTACTTTAATTCTATTATCTCCCTATATATTTCATTTATATATACTGCAAAATCAACAATACACTCACGAACTACTTTGCATAATTTTGTGTCAATTATGGAAGCTGAGAAAAGAAATGAGAACAAGTTCATATATATGCATTTTATTTTATTTACCTTCTTAATTACCATTTATAGGTCTCTTCACTTTTCCCTGTGGGTTTGAGTCATCATCTTGTTCTTATCCCACCACCTTTGTGCTTCTTTGATAAACATATTACATTTCTATATATTATAAGCTAAACAGTACAAACATACATATTATACAATATGAGACAATTGCTTTTTTAATCAATTAAGCATATGAATTTACATCGTATTTTGTAATTATGTAATTACTTTTACCAGTACTCTTCAGTTCCTCATGTGGATTTGAATTTCCATCTAGATTTTGCTTCCAACACAAAGAGTATCTTTAATTATTTCCTGCAGTTTCTTTGCAGTTACAAAGACTGTCTCAGTTTTATTTACCTGGGAATATATGCTATCTTCACATGTGAAAGGTAGTTTTACTGATTATACGGGTCTTGTTTGGCAGTTGCATCCTACAGCCCTTTGACTATACCTTCCCATGTGACCACCAAGGTTTCTCATTAGAAGTCAGGTGTTAATATCATCGTATTGACGAGTGATTTTTCTCCTGCTTTCAAATTTTTCCTCTGTCTTTCAGTATTTTTACTATCATTTGTATATAGATCTCTTTGCATTGATTCTATTTGCAATTGGTTGAGATTCCGGTATATATAGTTTAGTATTTATCAGCAAATACAGGAATATTAAACACTTTTTTTAAAAAAATTTTTCAGTTCTCTTCTCCTTTCATTGTGGTACTTTCATTATACTATATTGGTCCTGTTAAAGGAGTCTCACATCTTCTCTGTGGCTCCGTTAAATTTTTCATATTTTCTCTTTATTCTTCAGATTGCATAACTTCCATAGATATAACTTCAAGTTTGCTGATGTTTTCTTCAATTTTAATTCAATTATTTTGTTCCCCTAAAGAGTTTTGAATTTTAAACACTGTACTATTCAACTCTAGAATTTCCTTTGCTTTTAAAAATTATCTCTAATTCTTTATTTATGTTTTATATTTGACGAGGCATTGTCATATCTTTCTATTCTTCCTTAACCATGGCTTCCTTTTGTTCCTTGAATATACTTATAATGATTACTTTGAAGTCTACCCATTAAACCTGACACGTTTCTGTTGTCTTGTTTTTTTATGTGTTTGCTTTAACATGTGTAAGTCGTAGTTTATGCTTCTTGCCTTTCTCATAATTCGTTGTTGAAAACAGGACATTTTTCGGAAATGTATTTCAGCAACCCTGGAGACTGGTTTCTTTCCTCTCCATGGCTTGATTTCTTGTTATTTGTGTGTTTCTTTTGAAACTTGGCTATTTTGATAAAATTAATTTCTACTATACTGTTCAGCTTTGGTGTCCTTGGAGGGTACAGCCTTGAGAATGTACACAGTCACCCTGAGATGGCAGTGTTCTGACACCAGCAGGCCTATTCCTAGTTTTATTTTCCTTTTTATCTCTGGTGACCTAGATGGTCTGTGCTTTAACCTGTTGTTATTAATTAAGCATATTGCTTTCAGTGTCCTTACAAGGGAACTTCCCCAAACTTTCTTTCAGATAAAATTGTTAACCTTGGGGATAAGTTTGGAGCTATTTCTGTTTTTGTGGATTTCCTCTCATTCTGGGAAGATCACCTAAGCCACTACTGTGCGTCGCCTGCCACTACAGACTCTGGTCCCTGCGGCTAGCCTCAGCAGCATGCAACATCTACCCAACCGCAGGCTGGATGAAGGCACTCGCCCTAGTGTTCTTGGCTGGCCATGCCTGGGGTAGAACCTCTGTCCTATGTGTAGGGATTTGGTACAGGAAAGGAGCTCCTAACCTAATGGACTCACCAAGCACTTGGCTCCTTCAACTTAGTGTTAAAGGGGGTAAGAAATGTTGGTGAGCAGACCTTCACAGATACGGTAACTCTTGACTTGGGGGGGTGAGGACAGAAAAATCTCTGTCTTCTTGGCCACACCTACCCAAGCATTTGTGTGTGTGATTTGCTCAGTCGTGTCCAACTCTTTGCGACCCCATGGACTGTAGCTTGCCAGGATCCTCTGTCCATAGAATTTTCCAGGCAAGAATACTGGAGTAGGTTGCCATGCCCTTCTCCAGGGGTCTGCCCAACCCAGGGATTGAAATCAGGTCTCCTGCAAGGAGGGCAGATTCTTTACCATCTGAGCCACCAGGGGGATATGTAAGTATAGCCTCCATCATGTTAACCTGGGTGATGGGGGGCAGGAAGAGGGTTGTCACTCAAATGCATAGACTTCCACTGTTCTTATAGAATTTTAGGAGACTTTCCTAAATTAATACTTGTTTCCTTTAATACAGTGCTCTTAGTGTTTCTCTAGGTCAGTTTATAGAAAATTTATTTGTATCAATGGTTTTCACCAGATTTGCTTGCTTCTTTAGGAAGAAGTACTGCAGCGCTCTTCATGATGCCATCATTGTTTAAAGGATCCTTTCAGTTATCTGATTATTTCATTAATATGAATAACAATGTCCTTCCTCAATATTGTGAGATAAATGAGGTATAACCATAAATGCATATAATCAACTTAAGAATATTCTAATTTTATTTCTCTTGATCAAAAGGCAAAATAAAATGAAAGACATAATAGCTCTCTAATCCAGTTTGCTATTGCCAGCAATTGGGTTACATATTTATAATATCATTTATAAGTTCCACACCATATCCCTGAAAATTCATTACTTGCCTATTGTTATAATTTCCACATTACATTGCCTTTATCCCCAACTGCCCACCCCCATCCCTATCATCCCACCAGCCCACAGAGGTTGTTTCTTTCAGAGTACTTTGAGGCATTTTTTAATCATCACCAATATCATTATAAAAATAATTCTTTTTATCCCTGGAATTTCCCACTCAATTTATTTTTCCTCTGGGTTGGGCATGAAGAACATTTGCCCAACTTGCTTGATAAATGAATTAATGAACTATTGGTTGGGGATTAATTTATTCTATAAACAGTGATGTTGCTCAGTCACTCAGTCATGTCCTACTCTTTGTGATGCCATGGACTGCAGCAGGCCAGGCTTCCCTGGACTTCACTATCTCCTGGAGTTTTCTCAAACCCATGTCCTTTGAGCCGGTGATCCCATTCAACTATCAAATCCTCTGTCATCCCCTTCTCCTCCCGCCTTCAATCTTTCCCAGCATCAGAGTTTCTCTAGCGAGTCAGCTCTTCACATCAGGTGGCCAAAATATTGGTGTTTCAGCTTCAGCATCAGTCCTTCCAATGAATATTCAGGGTTGATTTTCTTTAGGATTGACTGTGTTCGATCTCCTTGCTGTCAAAGGGACAGTGTTCAAAAACATCAGTTCTTCAGTTCTCAGCCTTCTTCATTGTCCAACTCTCACATCTGTACATGACTAATGGAAAAGCCTCAGTTTTGACTGTATGGAACTTTGTTGGCAAAGGGACCTCTCTGCTTTTTAATACACTGTCTAGGTTTATCATAGCTTTTGTGTCAAGGAGCAAGCATCTTTTAATTTTGTGGCTTCAGTCATTGTTCACAATGATTTTGGAACCAAGAGTGATAAACAGTGTATATTTTGGAACCCAAGAGCATAAACAGTAATAGACACTTGCTTTCAGTCAGTTATTATTCTAACCACAGGAATTGAGGAAACTCAATGGGTGATGAGGCATGATTCCAGCTTTCAATGAGCCTATTTTGTGGCCAAAAAGAATTTAGATTCTATTATATATAAAAGGAAAATTTTTGTAATGAAAAATAAAACATTTTCAAATTTTATAGTTGGTGCAAAAACGAGTGGTCAGTTTTGTTTGGACTGGAGAGCTGCTTAAGAGCATAACAGTGTTGTTATATCTTGGCATGCAGCTTCAGTACTCTAGGCATAGTAGCAAATCACAGGGAGCTTCTGATGAACAAATAGTTCCATTTGACTGATAGCTCAGGGTTATGGAAGTCGCATGTGAAGACAATAACTCTAGAGTGTTCGGCAGGGAGCAGATTATGATGAACTCTTCATACTTCACTAAGAATTCTTCACTTTACCTAGCAGGCAACAGGAAGCAATTAATTAATGATTTGAAGTTCACAGACAATGGGGACCACATTTTTATTGTTATTATAAGTTTTAGATTCCCTCCTGCAGTGCAGGAGACCCCGGTTTGATTCCTGGGTCGGGAAGATTGGCTGGAGAAAGGATAGACTTCTCTGTCAAACTTTGAGAGAAAATTCATCTAGACTAGTTCATAGACTAGAGTGAAAAATCTGTGTAAGAGGCGTTTACCTGAAATAAGGCAGTGTCAGCAGAGACAGGGCAGAAAGACATAAAAATTGTTAAAAGGTAGAGAAATGGGGCTATGCTAACAATTATGTACAGACTGAGAGGAATAAAATATTTGAAGACAAATTCTAGGTTTATGATTGTGTAACACGAATGATGACGATATAATTAAAGTGTATTGATTTTTGGAGGAAAATTAATGCTTTTAGTTGTAGACACTGTGGTTTTGATATACCCATGGGACAGCAGCTTTTCATTTCTGGAAGGCAGTTCAATATATATGTTTATACTGCAAGGGCAAAGTCTGTGATAGAGATATATATTTTAAAATATTCACACATAGGAATTCATGATGTTGTGAAAGTGAAGAAAATATCAATTTAAAAATTTGATTTCTGAAGAATAGAATGCCAAGGGAAAGCTACATTTAAGGAAAAGCCAAACGCGGACTCATTTGGAAAGTAGCCTACCTTTCCTACATTAACAATCATCTGAAGTTTTTTTTTCTTTTAATTCAATAACTTATTAAATGATGAAGATCAAGAGATCTAGCCCCTGATTTATTCTAATGTCAAGAACCATGATGATACATGCAAATGCAAGTAAATAACTCAGAAAACACTTGTATGGAAACTATTCACATTATATCAGAGAAAAAATTAATAAAAAGTATTATTTTTAAAAGTATAAGTACATGTACATATCTGTGATTAAACAGTGGCTTCTAAATGTCATACTTAAGTATATTAATAGGTATATCTAATGTATTTGCAAAGACTACAATTCTAAATGTCTTAGTAAATTCTCCTAAACAAATTAAAGCATAAGCTGATCTTCATTTATGGCCATTTATTAATTCTTTGAAGACTTATATTCTATTACATTCTTATGAAAATTTTTATTTGTAAGGGAGTTTGTATTCAGGAGATTAGATAAGTCATTATATGAGGTCATGTAAGTAGACAAAAAAGCTTTTCAATTTTTTTAAAATAATCGTTTGAGAATCTTAAAGTAATTAAAGCATTTTGCCTACATACTAGGCCTTGTGGTATGGGATGGTCCATGCTTGACAATTTGCAGTTCTTTACAATTTACAATGCTTTATTATTATGTGAGATAGCATTTTTTTAGCTCATCTAGACTTTGGAATTCATAGAATGCAACTGCTTTGTCTATATTTGACCCATAATAAGAGAGTAGAGATTTTATCAAGTTGTGCTTGACTCCCAATCCCATCTTTTTCTTCTCTAGTGTCCTGACATTTAACTGGGTGGTCTGGCTGTAGATGAGACCAGAAGAAACAAAGAGAATGTATGTAAACCATCCTCAAAAAATCCCTTGCGCTGCTCAAAACATTTATTACATATGGTTTTTCATTAATAACAAGGTTTCTGAATAATTCTGACATGGCCAAATATTCCCCCACTGTTTGAAGAGCTAGCAGGTTAAAATTTGATTTGTTCTCTGAGACTAGATAGGTGAATATGGGTGTGTGCATGTGAGCTGAGTCGCTTCAGCTGTGTCTGACTCTGGCGTCTCAGATGAGCAGAGAGGTGGGAGGGAGATTAATAAGGAAGGAGTATATGTATCGACATAGCTGATTCACTCCTTGTACAGAAGAAACTAACAAAACGTTGTAAAGTAATATCTCAATAAGTTAGAATATATATATGCATATATTATGTATAATATATATGTTTATGTTTATACATAAGTGGGCTTCCCTGGTAGCTTAAATGGAAAAGAATCTGCCTGCAATGTGGGAGACCCAGGTTCCATCCCTAGGTCAGGGAGATCCCCTGAAGTAGGAAATGCCAACCCACTCCAGTATTCCAGCCTGGAGAATTCTTTGGAAAGAGGAACATGGCGGGCTACAGTCCCTGGGGTTGCAAAGAGTCGAATACAACCGAGCGACTAACAAACACATATACGTAAACATAGGTGTAGAGGTTTAAACAGTACCTTTGCTATAGTCTTTGCTAAGTACAAATACTTAAATGCCCAGAGGTTGACTCCATTATACACTCTGCCAGACTGCTTTTCCTCTGAAGAACTGAAGCTAATGTATCAAATGTTGTTAAAAGGAAGTAACACTCTGTAAAAAGACTTTCTAAGTATTACAAAGCAGAAAGTGAATTAGAACAAGAAATGAGAGAAGAGATTGTTTTCTGCCAGGCCTATGCTAAAGTCCTTACTCTTCCTAGAGTGACACTTTTAAGACACTAGAGGCATCATCTTGGGACAGTTGTTTTGAAAAGATTTATGTTAAAAAGAACACTACCCTTAGCACATTCATTTTTTAATAACAGTTTTACTTTCAGCACAAGCATTGTCAAAGCTGGATTAGAATAAATTTTGTCCCAGTTATTCTCTTACATAACTGACTGAATTAAATACAACTAGACACATTAGGGGAAAAGTGTGTGTGTGTGTGTGTGTGCGCGCGCCTATGTGTGTGTTAAAGAAAGAGGAATACTATAATATGTCAACTGTTCCAATACACTTAGTATCTGCAGCTGTAAAAACATAGGTATAACTAATTACCTTGCAAATGTTTGAAATTTTGCATTTGTATGTAGGCTGTACACTAGGATACTTTTTTAGTGAAAACAGAACTCATGACTGACTAAAGGAAGTGTCCTGATCTGATGAACATTCTGTTTGTGCTAAAATACATGATATGATCAAGGATGAAAATTGGAAAGAGCTGAACTTTTAACGATAAAATAAATATACTTAAGTTACAAGACTTAACCTTCTTCCTTTTTGAGTTGGAAGATTTCCATAACTACGCTTGAATTTGAAGACCGCACAACTAGGAACCATTTTCTATAGAGACTTTCCCAGAAATTCTACACAGAAGAAAAACATTGCATGCCATATATGGTGACACAGCACACTGCCTATTTTTGAACCAGATAAAATAGACATAAATGATGAAATGCAATAGTACTAGTGTACTTAGCAACATGTCAAATAAAACTATTAGTATACTTTCATCCAATTATTTTGTGTGTTGAAAATTATTCTTGCTGGGACAAAAGGGTTTGAAAAATGGGACCTGACTATAGAGGTTTATGAAAAGGGAACATTTTTTATAACTAGTGTTATATCCTTTATCTCACCAATGTGAAATGATGACCCTGGGGATTGCAGGCTGCCCAAGTTTTCCCAAACAATACCTAGAAGGTAACGGATCAGGGGCAGTAGTACTGTGTAGCCAGAAACATTGTTCCCTGTTCCCAGCTGATGAAGTGTGTTTTTTTCCCCCCTTTGGAAAATATGACTATTTTCCCTTACGATGCATAGCATATGTTTTTGAAAATTACAAGATGAAATAGCAACTTTAAAATATCTTGAAAGAGTTCTTTGTTATAGTATTCCCTTAAGGAGTTTAAAATATTTTTTTTTACTATTGATATGTCATATCTACATTTCTGTATAAAAGTATTCAGTTCAAGAGGGCAGCCTGATTCTTTGCACCTAGAAATCCTATTTCATTTCTTGTCCTTCACTTACCCCTCTCCCTTTCAATTGGTAAAATGCTGCTATGATGTCTAAAATTTCATCCTCAGGTCTTCACGATTATTATGTTCATGCCAAATAATTTATGATTCCAGCATTTTTGCTTGTTGACCCATTCTAACGTTCCATAGTTTGGGGCACTTTCACAGGTTATTTTCTTAGCTGAAGTTTTCCTGCTTTTCCTGTCAAGTATTGTATCAAAAGCCATTTCTATTTATGAGTGACCTCATGGATTGTAGCCCACCAGGCTCCTCTGCTCATGGAATTCTCCAGGCAAGAATGCTGGAGTGGGTAGCCATTCCCTTCTCCAAGGCATCTTCCCAACCCAGAGACTGAACCTGGGTCTCCTGCATTGCATGCAGATTCTTCACCATCTGCGTCACCAAGGAAGCCCTCTCTTATGAGGATTTCCAAATTTTCTAGGGTTTTCTCCTCCTGTGTGGTTTTATAGCCCTCTACACATGCTTCTGTTTAGCATTTTTATGCTGTCATCATTATGTGTCCGGGTGTGTCTGGAACGCCTAAGCACCTAGAATACACACCCTACTCCAACCCCTGAGCATAATTCTGGGTACCAAATCGGTGGTGAAAATGCTCAGTGAGTGAATGAAGGAGAGCAAGGCATATGTAAAGAGAGAGGATTAGTGTGTATGATGGAGATTTGGAGAGCAGTCATAAAGGGACAACGTTTGAAAAGATGAAGCCTGGGGGCAATTGAGACTTGGCCCACTGTTGCCTGTTACCTAGATGTCTATGGAGAAGAGGCTACTGTCAAGTAGAAAACAGTTTTCTTCTTACACCTGTAGTTTACCTTCTGTTCTTTAATATAAGACAATTCAAGACATAATATTTCAATCAGTCAATAATGTGTATAAGAAATTCATTGAGTAAAAAACATGTTTCCCCTTACAAAGAAGGAAATTAGTAAAACTAGATTGGAATTAAAGTACATTTCTATGATAATTTCTAAAGACATAATTTATTGGGAATGAATCATAATTTAGATCCATACATTCATTAAAACAGCCTATATATTTTAAAGCCTAAAAACATTGTGCCAAATACATTGCTAACCTAATGGAATATTCAAGAAATATTAATTTAAATAAAAGTAATAAGATTTTGAAAAAAACTCAGTGACCCCCAGAAAGACACAGGGTGTGTTTTTCTTCCATTTGGTTATCTAAGTATGCCTCATGTGTTCTAAACTCTTTGAATACAATTTGACCCTAGCCTATAATAGAAATAAGAATGCATATAAACAAACTTAATATAATTTGGTAGTTTCAATGCATAAAATCTAGAAAATATGTATTATGTATACCTATATATCTAGTTTCTATGGTGACCTGGTCACTTGGAATATAGTTTTGCATAAACAATAGTACACAGTCATCACTTTGAATTTCCTGACCTATCTTTTCTGCTTAAATGCTGCATTAGCAGATTTTAGTAGCTACTGTTTAGCATATCTTATAAATTCTGTTAATGTTGTCTGTCTGGAGCTCGACAGTTACTTCAGAAAATAAAAGAAGTTTTACTTTACTTGAAAAGTTTTACTTTAGCTTTAAATAAACCATGAGATTACAGAAAAATAAATATGAAAGATGCTGTACATTGCACATTTTATTTAATTGCCCTAGCTTTTAAACTAAAAATGAAGAAAAAAGCAAGTATTTCTATACAGTATCTATGAAGTAATGGAGTAAAAGGCATTTGAGGTGTTCTTTAAAGTTAACACAGTGTTTCTATAGCTAGCCTTAAGCTTTCATATTTATAATGTCAATATAAAGTTTAGAATGTCAGAAAGAACACTGGACCAGAAAACTGGAGTCCTAATGTCAGGCTTGTGTCACTTATATTTTATGACACAAGACAATAAACTTTCCAAATTCTCAGCTATTTTATCTATAAAATGATGAGTAATAAAACTATAAAACTTTTTTTTCTATCTCTCTAATTCTGTAAGTCTAAAGGCCTATATAAACTTCAAGTGAAAATATGTCATGTATTATTAAAAATCATAAAAATTGCATGCTTTAGAATACCAAAACTAGAGTAAAAATAAATATTCCTAGCAATTGAGGAATGTTACATGATCTATGACATATGGTGTAATAAATATTTTGTTAGTAAGTGATAAATATGTGGATTGTGTATATAAAAAGAAATGTTTGTGTAGACTAGCATGTTAAAATGCTACAAAGATTGATCACACTGAAGACATCTGTGTAAAAAATAAGAGCTCATATACTAAGGTTCAAAGATGTTGAGTTAACATAGTGTGTTAAAAGTGTCATTTGCTTTTTACTGCTGTTATCTGTTCTATTATACTTGATAAATATGTAGTTTAAAAAAGAATGCTATAACTGATGTCTTTTTTGCAATATTAATATAGCAAGGAATCGAGGCAAAATAAATTGCCATGTTTTTAATTGCTGAAAAAAAAGTACTGTGAGCTGAGTTTATCCTCGACTGGGATACAGGAGTAGGAAAATACAGTATCTTTAAGATCACAAAGCAGTTAAGAGGATACATGTCTGTGTCAGGCTACACGTCTGACTACCTAGGTGAATACAAACAAGTTAGTTAATCACCATAAAGTTTGGCTATGTCATATGAAAGTGTGGAAAATAACATAAGATGTCCCTCCAAAATCAATTTGAAGCTCATAAGTAAATGAATGTGATGTTTTTATCATAAAATTAAAAGTAAATACTAAATATCCAATAATGCATGTATGCATGCTTGGTCACTAAATTGTATAAAACTCTTTGCGACCTCATGGACTGTAGACTGCCAGGCTCCTCCATCCAGGGGATTCTCCAGGCAAGAATACTGGAGTGGACTGCCATTTCCTTCTCCAGGGGACCTTCCCGACCCAGGGAGCAAACCTGCGGCTCCCGCCTTGCCTCCTGCGTTGCAGGTGGCCTC
The DNA here is from genome assembly GCF_910594005.1 of Cervus elaphus. Taxonomy (NCBI): domain Eukaryota; kingdom Metazoa; phylum Chordata; class Mammalia; order Artiodactyla; family Cervidae; genus Cervus; species Cervus elaphus. The sequence continues at coordinate 103,842,464 of NC_057823.1, read as the reverse complement.
TTTACTGCCGAGCCACACGGGAAGTCCAAATATTCAATATCATACTACAGTTTACTGGATAGAAGATAGAGGATAGGTGTTCTTGCTTCTAGAGATACAGAAACACAAATTTTGTGATACCATCCTAATATTAAATAAATCGTTTGTTTCATTCAGTTTTAGCGGCTTTTGCTACGTAACTATTAGAGAAGTGGGTGAAGTTAGAGTGGGTGATGTACGTAATGATGTTACAAACATCATTTAATGTATGTAACATACAATGAAATCATCTTGACTTGGTTTCTCTATATATTGCCAAGATGCATAATGTATTTGAAACTGAAAGTCACTCAGTCGTGTCCGACTGTTTGCAACCCATGGACTATACAATTCAGGAATTCTCCAGGCCAGGATACTGGAGTAGGTAGACTTTCTCTTCTCCAGGAAATCTTCCCAAGCCAAGGATAGAACCTAGGTCTCCCACATTACAGGTAGATTCTTTACCAGCTGAGCCAGCAGGGAAGTCTTGATTTATGAAGCACTTACTTCCCTGGTGGCTCAGATAGTAAAGAGTCTGCCCACAATGTGGGAGACCCGGGTTCGATCCCTGAGTCAGGAAGATCCCCTGGAGAAGGAAATGGCAACTCACTCCAGTATTCTTGCCTGGAGAATCCCATGGATGGAGAAGCCTGGAGGGCAACAGTCCATGAGGTCACAAAGAATCGGACACAACTGAGCAACTAACACACTATAATATATTTATAAAGCAGGAAAGTATGTGAATACATATCTGCAACAGTTAGTCATAAAGAAAGATGCCAGTAACTCTCAGAATTTGACTGATTTCCTTAGGAATATTGGATGAAGTGAAATGGTTATAAATTGCAATAAAGGAGACTTAGTAACAAGAATTACTTGACACCAGAACTATATAAAAATGTCATGCAGTCATTTAATCCTGAAGTTTTGTTGAAAGGAGTAAATGAAAATATAAGATTGAGTGACTTAATTTGTTAGCACATTCATTATTCTGGAATAAGAGAGTTTATGGGTAGGTAGGCAGAGATGGTTAGGAGAAATAAATAAGATAAACTAAGAATTTCTACTTATACCTGACATTAAACTCCAAGGGATCTAATATCTTTATATTTTTGTTATTTAAATCTTAAAAATCAAGAGTTGCATGTGCACGTGTGTATGTGTAGAATAAAGTCAACTTATTAACTCCTGGAAATCAGCCACTTTTTAAAGGAGAAATGCAGAGGAGAATAGATAAGGTTACAACTTAGTACTTAAAAGTAATCTTCTTGGAAGTTTAACTATAGTGTGGGCTCCCTTCATCATTCTTTGTGTAAGAGAAGCAAAGGAAGGGAAATAGACACATTGGAGATAACAAAATGTATGTGATAAGCAGAAAACCAAGGGTGAAGAATTTTGTATCTCCTTCCACATGATCCATCTGGCAGAATGGCACTATTAAATTTTCATCAGGAGTAAAATTTATAAAGCAGTTAGGAAAGACAATGTACATAAGTTTGATATCTATCTACCTATATTTTTTTCCAAAGACAGGGTATTTAATGCTTATTTGCTTTGTTTAAGGAAGAAAGAGGTAGCTCAGGTAGACATGGTTGTTTTGACTAATAATATCTCAAACCTTCTGGGACTCTACATGCTCAGTCACTCAGCTGTGTCCAGCTTTTTATGACCCCATGGACTGTAGCCCGCCGCTAGCCTCCTCAGTCCATGGAACTTTCCGGGCGAGAAAACTGGAGTGGGTTACCATTTCCTACTCCGGAGATCTTCCTGACCCAGGAATCAAACTCATGTCTCTTGCCTCTCCCGCAGTGGCAGATGGATTCTTTACCACTGTGCCCCCTGGGAAGACCCTCTGGGGCTCTATGGGTATCTCCAAATTCAGAAGTTACAAAAATGTCCTATCTCCTGTGTAGATAGTCAAAGAAGGCATTGCACAGATCTAAATTCCTATTGCTAACAATATGTTAGAGTTCAGTGACATTTTAGGTAACTCAAAGGTGTATTATTATTTTTAGATCTTTGAAAATTGAAACTCCAGATCAGCACTGTGTGTTTATACTCAAGTTAGAGCTCTATGCCAGCAGACTTAAGATCTCCATTGAAATATCGCTTTTATAGACAATACAAGAGCCAAATCCCATTGATTTATTTGCCAATTATTTTATTCTACTGAATTCTGATGTTAAATATTGTCTTATAATAGCTTAAATTTCTAAGTGGAGAATATAAAACCCCAATTCATAGAAAATCATCATAGTGATTGTGTTGATAGTATTTGGCTTACTTTTGAATATTGAAGATTTAGTGGTCAAAATGTATAAAACATTTATTTAATGGAGAACTAATACTAATATAGATGACCAGAAGGAACCATATGTATCTTGCCTAGAAAGTTCAGAGCACAAGTGAAATATGCTGTCATTTCAGTCACATCCAATCCTTGGCAAGCCTATGGACCATAGCCCGCCAGGCTCCTCTGTCCCTGGGATTCTCCAGGCAAGAATACTGCAGTGGATTGACATGCCCTTCTCCAGGGATCTTCCCAACCCAGGGATCAAACCCATGTCTCTTACATCTCCTGCATTAGCAGGCAGGTTCTTTATCACTAGCAGCACAAGAGTATAGAAGTATATATATAACACATTAATTCTCTATCTAAACTCTGTAAGTATTATTCCCCTCATCCCTTCCAACCCAAAGATGCCACAATCACCAAGAAGATACATACTGTTGTATCTGTACCCATCTGGAGATGTATCCTGCCATACCTTTTTTAGCACTGTGATCACGTCAACAAATGGTACTACATCGGAAAAACTGGATACCCATGTGCAAAAGAATGAAACTAGGCACTATCTTACACCACTTGCAAAATTAGCTTGTAAAGGATTAGAAGACTTAAACATAAACCCTGATACTGTGGAATCCTTGGGGAAAACAGTGAAAAACTCCCTGATATTGGTCTTGGAGATAACTTATTTTTGCTATGTCACCAAAAGTCAGGCAAAAAATCAAAAGTAAATAAATAAAACTACATCAAACTGAAAGACTTCTTCACAGAAAAGAAAACCATCAACAAAATGAAACGTCAGCCTCCAAAATGGGAGGAAAATATTTGCAAGCTATATATCTGATATATTTGAAAGAAAAGACTTGTATATTATATATTTTATAGTAGTGATTTATATTTTGGACTTAAGTCTAGTGAGAAAAGAAAATGAATGATTCTCTATATGAAGTCACATTAAGATAATTTTGCTTTACAGTATAAATATGAAATAATTCAGTTGTGACTAATACAGTTCTTTTGAAGTACTCCTTGCTTGAACTAGATGGAAACTGATATCATAAGAAACAACAATATTTGTGGGAGTAAAGTGGGTGGAACACCTCCTTTCTAAACTTTTGTTGCTTATGTTTTTACATTTTCTAGTTGTCCCAACCTACCTTTTTACCATATTTTAAATAAGTCTGAGTTGTTCTGTTTGGTAATTAGTTTTGCTTCTTTTGAAACACCCACACTTGAGGAAGAAAAAAAAAAATTGATGATGTTTATTACTTCATTGTTCATATCTTATTTTAGGCTGAGTAAAATTTACATCAGGCAATATTTTTCCTGAAGGCATTGAATAATTTTCTTCATTAGCTTGCCCTCCTGCCAATAACTAAATGTTCCTATCTGTGATCTTGAAAAATATTGAAATTTGAACATCAACATTTTCTTTGCATATATGGAAGTTTTAGCTTATTCCAGTTATAAAGTCTTGATGTATTCCAATCTCCTTTGACCTAAATTGTAATATTCAAGCTATGTTCTTTTTGGATGACACTAAACTTCTGAGTGTTTAATTACTCTACTGATGTCTAGCTGATATAATTTTCTTTATATCAAAGAATTATATAATTTAATTGTCAACCTTTTTCCTCCAAAATTACAACCTAAACAATTGTCCCTAAGTAACTGTATACTTTAAATAGACTGCTTATGGCTATCAAAGCATGAACTTAATTAAAAGCAATATCTCAAAACTGTAATGTAAGTGGGTGGGAAAGGATATGAATGACTTTTACAAAAGTTATTTGAACAAACGCATCTCGTTAAATCAAACCAAATAGTTCTCAGCATGGAGGGTTATTAAAAAACATCAGATCTAAAGACTAATATTCACTGAATATAAGAAAAATGCCTTAGGTATACTGGTGAGTAATGTAACAACCAAAAAAGAAATCGAATAATATGACAATTAAAAAATTAAGAAAACATATGAGCAAGTGCTAAAATGTTTACCTTATGAAATGTTAATCATATCCACCCTTAAGAAAGGGCAGGACTGTTATCAGATACTAGTTCTTTTGAAAATTGTCATACTTACTCTCTCTTTCTCTCATCTGTAAAATGGGAAAACAAGAATCACCTTTTTTTTTTTTTTACAAAGTTTAATGTTCTTTATTTTTTTTTTTTCATTTTTTTCCCCTTTATTTATTTTTTTTTTCCAGTGGGTTTTGTCATACATTGATATGAATCAGCCATAGATTTACACGTATTCCCCATCCCGACCCCCCTCCCACCTCCCTCTCCACCCGATTCCTCTGGGTCTTCCCAGTGCACCAGGCCCGAGCACTTGTCTCATGCGTCCAACCTGGGCTGGTGATCTGTTTCACCATAGATAGTATACATGCTGTTCTTTTGAAACATCCCACCCTCACCTTCTCCCACAGAGTTCAAAAGTCTGTTCTGTATTTCTGTGTCTCTTTTTCTGTTTTGCATATAGGGTTATCGTTACCATCTTTCTAAATTCCATATATATGTGTTAGTATGCTGTAATGTTCTTTATCTTTCTGGCTTACTTCACTCTGTATAATGGGCTCCAGTTTCATCCATCTCATTAGAACTGATTCAAATGAATTCTTTTTAATGGCTGAGTAATATTCCATGGTGTATATGTACCACAGCTTCCTTATCCATTCATCTGCTGATGGGCATCTAGGTTGCTTCCATGTCCTGGCTATTATAAACAGTGCTGCGATGAACATTGGGGTGCACGTGTCTCTTTCAGATCTGGTTTCCTCAGTGTGTATGCCCAGAAGTGGGATTGCTGGGTCATATGGCAGTTCTATTTCCAGTTTTTTAAGAAATCTCCACACTGTTTTCCATAGTGGCTGTACTAGTTTGCATTCCCACCAACAGTGTAAGAGGGTTCCCTTTTCTCCACACCCTCTCCAGCATTTATTGCTTGTAGACTTTTGGATAGCAGCCATCCTGACTGGCGTGTAATGGTACCTCATTGTGGTTTTGATTTGCATTTCTCTGATAATGAGTGATGTTGAGCATCTTTTCATGTGTTTGTTAGCCATCTGTATGTCTTCTTTGGAGAAATGTCTGTTTAGTTCTTTGGCCCATTTTTTGATTGGGTCATTTATTTTTCTGGAATTGAGCTTCAAGAGTTGCTTGTATATTTTTGAGATTAATCCTTTGTCTGTTTCTTCATTTGCTATTATTTTCTCCCAATCTGACGGCTGTCTTTTCACCTTACTTATAGTTTCCTTTGTTGTGCAAAAGCTTTTAAGTTTCATTAGGTCCCATTTGTTTATTTTTGCTTTTATTTCCAATATTCTGGGAGGTGGGTCATAGAGGATCTTGCTGTGATTTATGTCGGAGAGTGTTTTGCCTATGTTCTCCTCTAGGAGTTTTATAGTTTCTGGTCTTACATTTAGATCTTTAATCCATTTTGAGTTTATTTTTGTGTATGGTGTTAGAAAGTGTTCTAGTTTCAATCTTTTACAAGTGGTTGACCAGCTTTCCCAGCACCACTTGTTAAAGAGGTTGTCTTTTTTCCATTGTATATCCTTGCCTCCTTTGTTGAAGATAAGGTGTCCATAGGTTCGTGGATTTATCTCTGGGCTTTCTATTCTGTTCCATTGATCTATATTTCTGACTTTGTGCCAGTACCATACTGTCTTGATGACTGTGGCTTTGTAGTAGAGGCTGACATCAGGCAGGTTGAAGGAATCACCTTTTATAAGAGCCAAAAATGTAAATTGGATGCGCAGAAAATAATAACTGTGTTTATCAATATGTATTATTTAAACTTTGGTAATTGCTTTTACAGATATTGTTACTTCCTTTATAACTGCAGCCAAAAATGTTGCTGCTGTTGGTTAGACTACCACTTTTTTGCACTGAAGAACCATTTCTTTGTAAACTAACAAAATGGATAATTACTTAAAATTCAAATAGTCAAACCTAATTGTGGGTCTAGCCTTCGGCCCTTCTTTCAAATGCTTTCTAAAAAGTGACATAAAGTTAGTGGGGTAGTTTTTATAGTCCCTTAATGATCTCTGAGTGCTAAATTTAAAGTCATACAAAGATCTGCTGTGTTAAGATAAATTTTATTCTCTGAATCCATGTAGCTTAAAGTTATATTCCTAATTATGACTTTGAGAGATACAGAATAAAGAGTGTAAAATGAACTCCTCTTTCTACTCCTTGATTTTATAAATGAAGGAACAAGATTCAAGGTTTAATCACCTGAACAAAGTGACTATTTCAGAACCAAGGTTAGAATTAACCACTCCCCTACAACTTGATTCTTTCAAATAATTCAGTGACTGCCTGATAATATGAAATTTTGCTTTTATCCACTTTGCCTCATGATTATGCACTGGCTTAGGCTGTTTCAACAACCTCAGATATGCAGATGACACCACCCTTATGACAGAAAGCAAAGAGGAACTACAGAGTCTCTTGATGAAGGTGAAAGTGGAGAGTGAAAAAGTTGGCTTTAAAACTCAACATTCAAAAGACTAAGATCATTGCATCCACTCCCATCACTTCATAGCAAATTGATGGGGAAACAACAGAAACAGTGTCAGACTTTATTTTCTTAAGACACTTGCTCCAGGGGAGGAGCCAAGATGGCGGAGGAGTAGGACGGGGAGACCACTTTCTCTCCTACAAATTCATCAAAAGAATAACTGAATGCAGAGCAAACCTCACAAAACAACTTCTGGTCGCTAGCTGAGGTCATCAGGCGCCCAGAAAAGCAGACCATTGTCTTCGAAAGGAGGTAGGACAAAATATAAAAGATAAAAAGTGAGACAAAAGAGCTAAGGACGGAGACCCGTCCCGGGAAGGGAGTCTTAGGCGGCCTTGCTTGGGCTAGGGTCCAGGCCTGAGTGCCCTGAGGACAATCGGAGGGAGCTTCTGTGAGGTGCCAACTTGAACTGTGGGAGACCAAAAGAGAGAAAATTAACCGGCCGGAACACACTGCCGGCCGTTCGCAGAACAAAGGGACGGAGAAAGTCCCAAGAAGAGGTCGCAGGCTGCGGACCGGCCCAGCCCCGCCGGAGGCAGGAGGCAGGGGGGAGGGGAGGGTAGCGGCGAGACACAGGGCGCAGGCACCCGACCGGCGCGGGCGGGGACTGGGGCTGGGGACGCAGAGGGCGGAAGGCGCGCGCACCCGACTGGCGCCGGCGGAAACTGAGACTGGGTCCGCGGAAGGGAGTGGGCGCGCCACACCTGGGGATAGTGCGCCCATCAAGCCCCTCGCTGCCTGGACCGCTCTGACGGGGAAGGCACAGAGAGCAGGCGCAGCTTTTCCTTCCGCACTTTTGTGTAACACCCGAGGGCTGGAGCCTAGCGCAGCGCAGCGCGCGCTCCATATGGAACGGCCGGGAGCCTGAGCGGCGCAGACGGAGAAAGCAGCGTCAGCCCCTCCCCGCAGCGTCAGCCCCGCCCCGCAGCGCCAGCCCATCCCCGCAGCGTCAGCCCCTCCCAGCAGCGCAACGGAACTAGCTACCTGAATAAGAGTCCACCTCCGCCCGCCTGTGTCAGGGCGGAAATGAGGCTCTGAAGAGACCGGCAAACAGAAGCCAAATAAACAAAGGGAACCGCTTCAGAAGGGACTGGTGCAACAGATTAAAATCCCTGTAGAAAACACCGACTTCACCGGATGGGCCCTGTAGATATCGAGAAGTGTAAGCTGGAACGAGGAGCTATCTGAAACTGAGCCGAACCCACACTGACCGCAGCAGCTCCAGAGAAACTCCTAGATATATTTTTACTTTTTTTTTCTAAGTAAGAAAAAAAAAAAAATTTTTTTTTCTTTTTATATTTTTTCTTTTTTCTTTTTTCTCTTTTATTTTCCTTTAAAATTCCCTATTACTCCCCCATTACTCCTTAACTTTCATTTACATAGATTTTTACGATTTTTTTAATTAGGGGAAAAAAAAAATTTTTTTTTTCTTTCTTTCTTTTTTTTTTTCTGGTTTTTTTTTTTTTTTGTTTTTTTTTCTTTTTTTTCTTTTTCTTTTTTTTTCTTTTTTCTTCTTTTTTTTCCTTTCCGTTTTCTCTTTTATTTTCTATTTTTCTTTTTCTCTTATTTCTTTTAAAGTCCTCTAGTACTCCTCTACTACTCTTCATTTTCATTTTCACTACACTATAACCTTACCAAAAAAAAAAAAAAAAAAGAGAAGCCCTATCTTTAAACCGAAGATTATTCTCTCCCAATCTTGACCCTCTGTTTTCTACCTCAGAACACCTCTATTTCCTCCTTTCCCCTTCTCTTCCCAATCCAATTCTGTGAATCCTTGTAGGTGTCTGAGATACGGAGAACACTCTGGGAACAGACAGCTGCGTAGATCTGTCTCTCTCCTCTTGAGTCCCCCTTTTTCTCCTCCTGCTCATCTCTATCTCCCTCCTCCCTTTTCTCCTGTTCATGTAACTCTGTGAACCTCTCTGGGTGCCCCCAACAGGGGAGAATCTTTTCGCCATTAACCTAGAAGTTTTATTATCAGTGCTGTATAGTTGGAGAAGTCCTGAGACTACAGGAAGAATAAAACTGAAATCCAGAGGCAGGAAACTTAAGCCCAAAACCTGAGAACACCAGAAAACTCCTGACTACATGGAACTTTAAGCAATAAGTGACCGTCCAAAAGCCTCTATACCTACACTGAAACCAACCACCACCCAAGAGCCAGTAAGTTTTAGAGCAAGACATACCACGCAAATTCTCCAGCAACACAGGAACATAGCCCCGAATGTCAACATACAGGCTGCCCAAGGTGACACCTAACACATAGACCCATCTCAAAACTCATTACTGGGCACTCCATTGCTCTCCAAAAAGAAGAAATCAAGTTCCACGCACCAGTACACTGACGCAAGCTTCCCTAACCGGGAAACCTTGACAAGCCAATCGTCTAACCCCACCCACTGGGTAAATCCTCCACAATAAAAAGGAACCACAGACCTCCAGAATACAGAAAGTCCACTCCAGACACAGCAATCTAAACAAGATGAAAAGACAAAGAAATACCCAACAGGTAAAGGAACATGAAAAATGCCCACCAAGTCAAACAAAAGAGGAGGAGATAGGGAATCTACCTGAAAAAGAATTTAGAATAATGATAATAAAAATGATCCAAAATCTTGAAAACAAAATGGAATTACAGATAAATACCCTGGGAACAAAGATTGAAAAGATACAAGAATTGTTTAATAACGACCTAGAAGAAATAAAAAAGTCAATTAAAAATGAACAATGCAATGAATGAGATCAAAAACACTTTGGAGGGAACCAAGAGTAGAATAACGGAGGCAGAAGATAGGATAAGTGAGGTAGAAGATAAAATGGTGGAAATAAATGAAGCAGAGAGGAAAAAAGAAAAAAGGATCAAAAGAAATGAGGACAACCTCAGGGACCTCTGGGACACTGTGAAACGCCCCAACATTCGAATCATAGGAGTTCCAGAAGAAGAAGACAAAAAGAAAGGCCATGAGAAAATACTCGAGGAGATAATAGCTGAAAACTTCCCTAAAATGGGGAAGGAAATAGCCACTCAAGTCCAAGAAACCCAGAGAGTCCCAAACAGGATAAACCCAAGGCGAAACACCCCAAGACACATATTAATCAAACTAACAAAGATCAAACACAAAGAACAAATATTAAAAGCAGCAAGGGAAAAACAACAAATAACACACAAAGGGATTCCCATAAGGATAACAGCTGACCTATCAATAGAAACCCTCCAGGCCAGAAGGGAATGGCAGGACGTCCTGAAAGTAATGAAAGAGAATAACTTACAACCTAGATTACTGTATCCAGCAAGGATCTCATTCAGATATGAAGGAGAACTCAAAAGCTTTACAGATAAGCAAAAGCTGAGAGAATTCAGCACCACCAAACCAGCTCTTCAACAAATGCTAAAGGATCTTCTCTAGACAGGAAATGCAGAAAGGTTGTATAAACGTGAACCCAAAACAACAAAGTAAATGGCAACGGGACCACACCTATCAATAATTACCTTAAATGTAAATGGGTTGAATGCCCCAACCAAAAGACAAAGATTGGCTGAATGGATACAAAAACAAGACCCCCATATATGCTGTCTACAAGAGACCCACCTCAAAACAAGAGACACATACAGACTAAAAGTGAAGGGCTGGAAAAAAATATTTCATGCAAATGGAGACCAAAAGAAAGCAGGAGTCGCAATACTCATATCAGATAAAATAGACTTTCAAATAAAAGCTGTGAAAAGAGACAAAGAAGGACACTACATAATAATCAAAGGATCAATCCAAGAAGAAGATATAACAATTATAAATATATATGCACCCAACATAGGAGCACCGCAATATGTACGGCAAACACTAACGAGTATGAAAGAGGAAATTAATAGTAACACAATAATAGTGGGAGACTTTAATACCCCACTCACAACTATGGATAGATCAACTAAACAGAAAATTAACAAGGAAACACAAACTTTAAATGACACAATGGACCAGCTAGACCTAATTGATATCTATAGGACATTTCACCCCAAAACAAGCAACTTCACCTTTTTCTCAAGTGCACACGGAACCTTCTCCAGAATAGATCACATCCTGGGCCATAAATCTAGTCTTGGAAAATTCAAAAAAATTGAAATCATTCCAGTCATCTTTTCTGACCACAGTGCAGTAAGATTAGATCTCAATTACAGGAAAAAAATTGTTAAAAATTCAAACACCTGGAGGCTAAATAACACGCTTCTGAATAACCAACAAATCATAGAAGAAATCAAAAAAGAAATCAAAATATGTATAGAAATGAATGAAAATGAAAACACAACAACCCAAAACCTATGGGACACTGTAAGAGCAGTGCTAAGGGGAAGGTTCATAGCATTACAGGCTTACAGCAAGAAACAAGAAAAAAAGCCAAATAAATAACCTAACTCTACACCTAAAGCAATTAGAGAAGGAAGAAATGAAGAACCCCAGGGTTAGCAGAAGGAAAGAAATCTTAAAAATTAAGGCAGAAATAAATGCAATAGAAACTAAAGAGACCATAGGAAAAATCAACAAAGCTAAAAGCTGGTTTTTTGAAAAAATAAACAAAATTGACAAACCATTAGCAAGACTCATTAAGAAACAAAGAGAGAAGAACTAAATTAACAAAATTAGAAATGAAAATGGAGAGATCACAACAGACAACACTGAAATACAAACGATCATAAGAGACTACTACCAGCAGCTCTATGCCAATAAAATGGACAACTTGGATGAAATGGACAAATTCTTAGAAAAGTAAACTTTCCAAAACTGAACCAGGAAGAAATAGAAGATCTTAACAGACCCATCACAGGCAAGGAAATCGAAACTGTAATAAAAAATCTTCCAGCAAACAAAAGCCCAGGACCAGATGGCTTCACAGCTGAATTCTACCAAAAATTTAGAGAAGAGCTAACACCTACCTTACTCAAACTCTTCCAGAAAATTGCAGAAGAAGGTAAACTTCCAAACTCATTCTATGAGGCCACCATCACCCTAATTCCAAAACCTGACAAAGATGCCACAAAAAAAGAAAACTACAGGCCAATATCACTGATGAACATAGATGCAAAAATCCTTAACAAAATTCTAGCAAACAGAATCCAACAACATATTAAAAAAATCATACACCACGACCAAGTGGGCTTTATCCCAGGAATGCAAGGATTCTTCAATATCCGCAAATCAATCAATGTAATACACCACATTAACAAATTGAAAGATAAAAACCATATGATTATCTCAATAGATGCAGAGAAAGCCTTTGACAAAATTCAACACTCATTTATGATTAAAACTCTCCAAAAAGCAGGAATAGAAGGAACATACCTCAACATAATAAAAGCTATATATGACAAACCCACAGCAAGCATCACCCTCAATGGTGAAAAATTGAAAGCATTTCCCCTGAAATCAGGAACAAGACAAGGGTGCCCACTCTCACCACTACTGTTCAACATAGTGTTGGAAGTTTTGGCCACAGCAATCAGAGCAGAAAAAGAAGTAAAAGGAATCCAGATAGGAAAAGAAGAAGTGAAACTCTCACTGTTTGCAGATGACATGATCCTCTACATAGAAAACCCTAAAGACTCTACCAGAAAATTACTAGAACTAATCAATGAATATAGTAAAGTTGCAGGATATAAAATTAACACACAGAAATCCCTTGCATTCCTATATACTAACAATGAAAAAACAGAAAGAGAAATTAAGGAAACAATACCATTCACCATTGCAACAAAAAGAATAAAATACTTAGGAGTATATCTACCTAAAGAAACAAAAGACCTATACATAGAAAACTATAAAACACTGATGAAAGAAATCAAAGAGGACACAAACAGATGGAGAAACATACCGTGTTCATGGATTGGAAGAATCAATATTGTCAAAATGGCTATTCTACCCAAAGCAATCTATAGATTCAATGCAATCCCTATCAAGCTACCAACGGTATTTTTCACAGAACTAGACCAAAGAATTTCACAATTTGTATGGAAATACAAAAAACCTCGAATAGCCAAAGTAATCTTGAAAAAGAAGAATGGAACTGGAGGAATCAACCTGCCTGACTTCAGACTCTACTACAAAGCCACAGTCATCAAGACAGTGTGGTACTGGCACAAAGACAGAAATATAGACCAGTGGAACAGAATAGAAAGCCCAGAGATAAATCCACGAACCTATGGACACCTTATCTTTGACAAAGGAGGCAAGGATATACAATGGAAAAAAGACAACCTCTTTAACAAGTGGTGCTGGGAAAACTGGTCAACCACTTGCAAAAGAATGAAACTAGAACACTTTCTAACACCATACACAAAAATAAACTCAAAATGGATTAAAGATCTAAATGTAAGACCAGAAACTATAAAACTCCTAGAGGAGAACATAGGCAAAACACTCTCCGACATAAATCACAGCAAGATCCTCTATGACCCACCTCCCAGGATATTGGAAATAAAAGCAAAACTAAACAAATGGGATCTAATGAAACTTAAAAGCTTTTGCACTACAAAAGAAACTATAAGTAAGGTGAAAAGACATTCATCAGATTGGGAGAAAATAATAGCAAATGAAGAAACAGACAAAGGATTAATCTCAAAAATATACAAGCAACTCCTGAAGCTCAATTCCAGAAAAATAAGTGACCCAATCAAAAAATGGGCCAAAGAACTAAACAGACATTTCTCCAAAGAAGACATACAGATGGCTACCAAACACATGAAAAGGTGCTCAACATCACTCATTATTAGAGAAATGCAAATCAAAACCACAATGAGGTACCATTACACACCAGTCAGGATGGCTGCTATCCAAAAGTCTACAAGCAATAAATGCTGGAGAGGCTGTGGAGAAAAGGGAACCCTCTTACACTGTTGGTGGGAATGCAAACTAGTACAGCCACTATGGAAAACAGTGTGGAGATTCCTTAAAAAACTGGAAATAGAACTGCCATATGACCCAGCAATACCACTTCTGGGCATACACACTGAGGAAACCAGATCTGAAAGAGACACATGCACCCCAATGTTCATCGCAGCACTGTTTATAATAGCCAGGACATGGAAGCAACCTAGATGCCCATCAGCAGATGAATGGATAAGGAAGCTGTGGTACATATACACCATGGAATTTTACTCAGCCGTCAAAAAGAATTCATTTGAACCAGTCCTAATGAGATGGATGAAACTGGAGCCCCTTATACAGAGTGAAGTAAGCCAGAAAGATAAAGAACATTACAGCATACTAACACATATATATGGAATTTAGAAAGATGGTAACGATAACCCTATATGCAAAACAGAAAAAGAGACACAGAAATACAGAACAGACTTTTGAACTCTGTGGGAGAAGGTGAGGGTGGGATGTTTCAAAAGAACAGCATGTATACTATCTATGGTGAAACAGATCACCAGCCCAGGTGGGATGCATGAGACAGGTGCTCCGGCCTGGTGCACTGGGAAGACCCAGAGGAATCGGGTGGAGAGGGAGATGGGAGGGGGGATCGGGATGGGGAATACGTGTAAATCTATGGCTGATTCATATCAATGTATGACAAGACCCACTGAAATGTTGTGAAGTAATTAGCCTCCAACTAATAAAAAAATTAAAAAAAAAAAAAAAAAGACACTTGCTCCTTGGAAGAAAAGCTATGACAAACCTAGACAGCATATTAAAAAGCAGAGACATTTCTCTGCTAAAAAATGTCTGTATAGCCAAAGCTATGATTTTTCCAGTAGTCACGCATGGATGTGAGAGTTGGAGAGTTGGACTATAAAGAAAGCTGAGCGTCAAAGAATTAATGCTTTTGAACTGTGGTGTTGGAGAAGACTCTTGAGAGACCCTTGGACTGCAAGGAGATTCAACCAGTCCATCCTAAAGGAAATGAATATTCACTGAAGTCCTGAATATTCATTGGAAGGACTGATGCTAAAGGTGAAGTTTCAATATTTTGGCCACCTGATGCGAAGAGCCAGCTCATTAGAAAAGACCCTGATGCTGGGAAAGATTGAAGGCAGGAGGAGAAGGGGATGACAGAGGATGAGATGGTTGGATGGCATTGTCAACTCAGTGGATGTGTGTGTGAGCCAGCTGCAGGAGATGGTGAAGGATAGGGAAGCTTGGCATAATGCAGCCCAGGGGGTCCCAAAGAGCTGGAGACGACTGAGCCACTGAACAAAAACAACAGACTGTTTCTGATTCATCACTCTCCAATTAAAGGATAAGATAGCTTTAACTACTGCAGTGAGTAAAAGAGACATCAACAATTTTCCTGGAGCCATTTTTTATCAGAATACTAAATGATACAGTTACCCATACCTCCCAGAGATGTGGCTTTGAGATACCATCTCAAACAAAAACATTGCCCTCTAAGTCATTGAATCTTTCAATATTCTCTCATTCCCTAAATATTAACTCCTTTGGATTTCATACTTCCCAAATGCATCTCCAACTGAAAATGTAATTTGTATTATTCCACCCTTCCCTGATAGCTCAGTTGGTAAAGAATCTGCCTGCAATACATGAGACCCCAGTTCAATTCCTGGGTTTGGAAGATTGGCTAGAGAAGGGATAGGCTATCCACTCCAGTATTCTTGGGTTTCCCTTGTAGCTAGCTCAGCTGGTAAAGAATCTGCCTGCACTGTGGGAGACCTGTGTTCGATCCCTGGGTTGGGAAGTTCTCCTGGAGAAGGGAAAGGCTACTCACTCCAGTATTCTGGCCTAGAGAATTCCATGGACTATATTAGTCCGTGGAGTCACAAAGAGTTAAACACAACTGAGCGACTTTCACTTAGTTACCCAATGAAAAACAAATAAAAGTTGAGCTTGTACTTCATTAAGACATTATCAGTTTTTCAATTTTTTTCTTCAATTTAGGAGAAGAGGATGTTGGAGAGAACTTCAACTATAAATTAATCTTAACCGTAATGAATCACTTTATACATTGTTTATTAGCAACAAATGAGACCCATGGTTTTAAAATATTATTTTCAGTCATATATGTGCATTTTAAAAACAATATAGTACATATATAAACAAAAGCATTATCTGAAATCTCAACCAAAAAAAAGTATAAATGACTATTATTTTACATTTATGGTATGCCGATTTAAGGGACCATATGGTTCAAATGAGTCAGACACAACTGGGTGACTGAACAACTATAATGGTTCAGATAACATTGACAATTTGCTATATCCTCATGCTATGATTGGTAGCTCATGCCCTCCTTGACTTGTCTCATTTCTTAAAAGTCCATAGTTAGATAAATATATGACAGGTAGGTAGACAGATAATTTTCATCAGATGCCTCCAAATTCTTCACTTATTTCAACCACAGAGGTAGAGTTTTCTAATTTTCTCTTGTCTTTGGACTTGTAGAATTTCATAGACTTATATATACATTGACCACATTCTTCCACACTCAATACATTGGAACAAAATTGTGAAATTTCCTGTCTTACAATCCAGAGAGAAATGTACATCTTTCTACTTTATTACTGTCAAAGTGTCTATAAACAAAATTTCTACTGATATTAACAAACAATAATTTTAAAGCTATAATTTGGAAATTAAAAGCAAGAATGAAGTGTAACTATAGCGGCTAATTAAAAGAAAAAAAATCCATACTGATCCAGGTTAGAGATCACAATTTTGACAAATTTCATCTTCTTCAGATATATTTCCAATTCTACAATAATATTAAAATCCATAAAATTAATAGGTTTGCCTCAAAATTATGTTTAACATATATGATATTGCACTTCAACAAATATCAGGATTGACCAGATTATGTTGTGGTAAGGCTGCCTTTCAGTTGTTTAAAAGACCAAAAGGCAATTCCTTGCTTAAGCTAAATGTCTGTCACCAGTCAGTTAGAAAACTGTTATCCATATACTTGCTTTCTTTAGTCTGGGATTCAAGCTGACAGAGTGGCCATTATTTCTTAGGTAGAGCAAAAGAGGGTGGTTGAGCATGCACTGGCTTTTTAAGCTTCTGTCTGGAATGGACACATATCATTTCTGTTTGTGTTCAATTGGCCGTATAAAGTCATATACCCTAACTTCAAATGGGTGAGAGAGATGAATTCTACCGTATGCCTGAAGAGAAAGCCTGAATATTTATATATAACCGCATGTGCAGGTAAACAGCAGATCATATTTAATTTGTTTTTCTCATAGTTCCATTGTTTTGCCCCATTGCCATTATTTTTTTTTTCATATTCTTTAGTGGTATTTTTAAGAATATATACCACAGTTTAACAGATTTCTTAGATTTTTCTCTAAACCTCGTACATGCTCAGTCACTCAGTCTTGTCTGACTCTTTCCCCCCCTTTGGACCCTAGCCTGCTATAGGACTTTCAGATAAGAATACTGGAGTGGATTGCCATTGCCTCCTCCAGGGGAACTTCCAGACCCAGGGATTGAACCCATGTCTCCTGTATTGCACAGATTCTTTACCAACTGAGTCACTAAAGTGATAAAACCCTAAATCTCATACACATTCTTATAAATTATAAACCATACTGCTGCATACTTTCTCTCATATACATACAGCAGTATAAAATTATTCTCTTAGGCTATATAGTTGTAGAAAAAATGCTAAATTAGGGAATATTGTCCAAATCATTCTTCATCCGTTTCTTCGTTTCTTCTCCAAAATGACCACTGTATTTGTGTTATCTTTGTAACTCCAATTTGTAAGCACTGTGGTTTTATTTTTTTATATTTATTTTGTCAATTACTTGGAAGGTTTATATGATTATGTGCATGCAAGCTAAGTTGTTTCAGTCGTGTCTGACTCTGTGTGACCCAATGGACCGTAGCCGTCCAGGCTCCTCTGTCCATGGGATTCTCCAGGCAAGAATACCTGACTGGGTTGCCATGCCCTCCTCTAGGGGATCTACCTGATGCAGGGATGGAACCAGTGTTTCTTGTCTCCTATATTGGCAGGCTTTTTTTTTTTTTAACCACTAGTGTCACCTGGGAAACCCTTTATATGATTAGTTTTGTTTTCTTAATTTGGATTTCCTATATTGTGAGTTCTGCCACATTTAAAAGCTAATTTAAATCAAGAATTAAGTTTATACTTTTGTGACATGAAGATAGGTATAAATAAAGTATTGAGTGCATACACAGCATATTAAATGTTTTAAACTTACATAAAATGAAATCACAAGAAAGGGTGCATTTTATAACAAAAACAGTAGTAAAAAAATCACTGAAGAAAGTTCACTAAAAAATTACCATGAAATTTTACTGTTTCATGTGGGTCTTAATTTACTTAATTTACTTAATTTACTTAATTTACTTAAATTACAAATGATTCTTGAAAAGCATAGGTTTGAACTATGTGGGTCCAGTTATACATGGATTTTTTTTTTCCAGTAGTAAATATTTTGGTACTGTGTAACCCGTGGTTGGTTGAATTCACAGAGGAAGAAAAGCAGATGTGGAGGAAACATGTATATAGAGGAACCGCATACACTGATGAAAGTGAAGGTGTTACTTGCTCAGTCGTGTCTGATTCTTTGTGACCACGTGTACTGTAGTCTGTCAAGCTCCTCTGTCCGTGGAATTTTCTAGGCAAGGAAACTGGATTGGGTAGTCATTCCCTTCTCCAGGGGATCTTTCTGACTCAGGGACTGAACCCGGGTCTCCTGCATTGCAGGCAGATTCTGTACTGTCTGAGCCACTGGGGAAGCCCATATACACAGACTATAAATTATAAGTGGGTTTTTGACTGAGCAGAAGGTCAGCACCCCAACCCTCCCTTTCTTATCTAGATATGAACACCTGAGGATACATTTGGGTGAGGGATACAGATGCAGAGAAAACTGTTTTGTTATGCTCATGTGATTGTTTTTGCTCATAATTGTTAACATTTTTCGTTCATGTTAATGTTATAGAAAGATGTTTCCTTTCAAAAAGCTTGAAAGCATACAGTGACATCATAAAAATGTCCTAAGTTTATACATTTTGTAAGAAAAAGAAAGTGCTAATCACTCAGTTGTTTTTGACTCTTTGTGAACCCATGGACTGCAGCCTACCAGGCTTCTCTGGCCATGGAATTCTCCAGACAAGAATACCGGAGAGGGTATGGGTAGTCATTCCTTTCTCCAGGGGATCGTCCCAACCCAGGGATCCTGCATTGCAAGCAGATTCTTTACTGTCTGAACCACCAAGGAATCTGGGACATTTTGGAAAATTGGTTTTAAAAAGTGTCCTGTATATTTCCTGAACTTTGTTGAAGTTTAAATAATTGCATATTACCCTAAATATTACAAAACAAGCAACATTTATTGAATCATTTTCATGCACATGGTCAACATACCAGCAAATGTTATTTTCTCAATAATTTGCAAATAACTTATCTGCCATAAGGCCCCACTTCACCACCAAAGCTGAAATTCACAGACCTTTCTTTGAAGCATATGCATATGTGTGTGTATTTGGTGCAGCCTCAAGAATATCCAAACTGGAGTTATAATAACTATCTTCTTAAGAATCATACACATGCTGAAGAAAAAGCTACCATGATTAACCTCAGAAATATCTACATAAGAGGTTTTAGACCACAATCATGTTGCAAAGCAACGTCAGAAGAAAAGCTACATAGCCAAACTGCATACATGATTTTATTATTTTTTGTCTAAAAATCTTACAAAGATAGAAGTGTTCTAACAATTGGGGCTTTGCTGTATCACGCTTCTCATTCATAAGATTTGGTGAAGTCTGTATAATTACAAAGTACAAAAAATATGCGCCATGTTTATAAAAATATTAGCAAAGCTACATGTGTAAATTCATTTTGAAACATGTGGAGCATAAATATGTGAAATTAATGAACTTGCTTGCCTTTTATCATCTTTATATCAAGCTAAAGACTTGCTTGTATTATATCAATCTAAAGACAAGTTAAAGATACTTGCTATAGACTTAGCTACTTGTGTGGTAGAAACCTGGGGTTTCTTTTTTCTCTCCATGTCTAGAAATATTATCTATGAGCAACATAAGAAACCACTCAAGAGTTATCCATATGTTTACATACATTAATGATTTAAAGGAGGAAGTAGACAGTGACTAAGTGAAATTGGCTCATACTACTAACGTGCTTTATACTAGTTAAAAATTTCTTATTTATAAGAGGTTGCAAGGAAGTCCAAATAAAGTCAGTAATATAGGCCACATAATAATATATATAAAGAAATCCTATTCTGTATAGATACAGATACGTTGTTAAAATACTTTATTGATTTCTTCCCAAAATTAGATTCTGATATGTGAAGATCTATTAAAAGAAAAAAAATTGAAAGTCTTTATGAAATGGGTTATGGATATTATAGATGTCTCAGTGTGTGTGTGTGTGTGTGTGTGTGTGTGTGTGTATAACTTGATCTTAATGTTAAAGCAAACCAAGCCAATGTACTGCATTTAATTTGGTGGTCGCAGTGAAGGAATATGTCACCAGAAAAAAATACTCTGAAAATGTCAGTACTCATAGTACCATTTATAAGAAAGTATAGGAATATATTAAAGAGATTCAGTATTTCCCTGTTTTCCAGATATAGGAAATGAAGTGGAAATTGAATGAGTCATGAAAGTTTAAGAAAGATGTAGTAAAAATTGATTAATATTGTTTCTTTACTGTTTTTACAAAGTATGTATAAACAACTTAGAAGAACTTAATATCAAATGCATTTGAGCAAATAGAAGGAAATACTTCACACAGCATTGTGGAAATATATTGCCTTCAGAAGGTTACAGAGTCAAAAACTGTAACTGATTAATAGGACCAATAATAATATTTGCATTGGCCAACATGAGGAAGTTGGGGCCAGCTCCATGCTAGCTTCAGGGACTTTTCTCTGAACTCCGTCCAAAAGCACTTTCTAGCCTGGGGGTTGACTGTGCTTAATTAACTCCATCTGACCCAGTCACACAGAGTCAAGTCATCAATCTATCAGATTTGGCTCACTTTCTTCCAGGGAGTTGTAGATGAAGGTCTTCCACCTATTTCTGAACTAGCAAAAGCAAATGTCTCCTCTTCTAACACACACACACACACATGCACACCCCTCAAAGAAGAAAGCATGGCCTGGTAAATTCAGCACTTTGATCTACACTGATGAGCCCATAAAAGTTTCTGTCCTGCCTCTATGAAGACTATGCAGTACAGCTGACAATATGTAGACTGAAGAGTCAGAAAATCAGGCGAAAAATCAATGTCTTCCTTCACTGACTATGTGACTTTGGGCAAATCACTGAATTTCTCACAGCCTTCATTTTCTCTATGAAAAACGTGGAAACAATCATAATAAAACTCTGTTAAGGATATAAACCCTAAGTCATTAATAAAAATTATTTTGCTGAAAAATCTATTCATAATTGGAGAATTCTCTAGCACATATGAATATAAGACAAAACTTATTCTGGACACTTCTTGTCATTTTTTTTTCCTTTTTCATGTATTTTCACTTTCCCTCGATATTAATGCTACTCATCAAATGCCAAAGACTGTACTGCTTCCTGCCCTAGCAGTATATGTGCACATCTATTCCACATTATTTTATCTTTGCTCATGCAAGGATACTGTTGCTTCAGTTAATAAAATAAAGTTAAATAAAAGAAGGTTGATAATGGGAAAAATAACCCACTAAGAACAATGTTTAACTTGGCTTCATATTCTCATTTGTCATTCCCAAGATTCACTTCCTCCTTGCATATTTCCTTCATTTTTCCATGATGACTTCAGGGGTTGATTGTCCCAAATATAGGTCATGAGAAAATAAACTATAGGTATATTTTTGGTATAGACAATAAAATGGACAACAAAATCTTTTTTCCTCTTCCTTAACATACGTGAAGCATTTACCCAATTATCCCTTCTTCTCTGGTTTCCAGACGTCCAAGTGCAGACATGTGATAGAAAAATCATAAAATGAAAAATGTTTCTAAATAACCACATAAAGGAAATATGCTTGCCAACTTTAACATTTATATTGAACTGCTTTAGGAGTTAGAAATAAACTTTTATTGTGTTAAGCCACTGCAACCATGGGGTTTACTTTTTAAACCTACAAACATCACTCTAGTAAATACCTGATTATACAGATTATATTAATTTAGACCATGCAAACAGACATTTATAAGTGCTGAGAAAGCAGAAAAAAAAAAATGGGGAGGGGTTTGAGATAGACCGTGGAAACCTGAACTCCTACAATTGCACTTTACTAAGGGCTATAGACAGCGCTTGGCATCCTATATGTCGGTCAGCTTCCATATGAAGGATCCCATCTTAGCCCTTTCTCTTCAGAAGCCAGGTATCTACCCTCCCAAAAACAAAGCCTAAAAGAGTGAAGGCCAAAGAGGAATGGCTATTTACCTTGAAATGTACAGCTTACCTTATGCATTTTCACCTGATTATCAGACTCTTCTCAATGCAAATGAAAGGGGAGATGATTCCCCCTTAAAAGAAATACGAATGCTACCCACAAGGTAATGTCCTAACCTACAGATAATAAGATAATTCGCTCTCTCAACATCTCTAGAAATTCCAACATTCGAATAAGGGAAAGATATAAAATGTGCAGGGTCAGGAGTACAATTTCATGACCACTTATTTTTCTTTTATTTCTAAAATTTTGTGGTCTATAAGACAAAGGTCGGAATTTCTTTCTTTTTTTTTTTTTTCTGTAAAGGGCCAGATAGCAACTGTTTTTGGCTTGGCAGGACATACCACCTCTTCCACAACTCTGTCCTAACTACTCAGCCTTTCCACTGTAGCCCCAACACAGCGGCAGGCACTCCATAAACAAATGAGTGTGGCTGTATTCTTAAAAAACTTGATTCACAAAAACAGGCAATGAGCTGAATGTGGTTTTCAATCATAATTTACCAACCCCTGATTTAAGAACTTAATACACACAGTGCTCTAATTTTTCATTCCTATTCTTTTCCAGTTGCCACTCATAATCACAGGTTGATTTCATAAAACTCTAATATCTTTCAGTGAGACAGATGATTATGAGTGAGTAGGGCTTGGTATTTTTTAAATTATATAACTACATGAATCAAATGAAATGTCTTCATAAAATATTTTTTAAATTCTCTTGTTCTGCCTTAGAACTTTTGCATCTAATATTTTAAATCAATGTATAACTAAGAAAAAACACTGGAAATAACTCTTGGACACACTTTTTGGAGTCATTCTTTGGTTTTGGCAAGCTACGTATGTAAACTATGAATTTTCATAAATAGCAATATGCAAGGTCAGTGGATCTTATGCTAGAGAACCTGGCAGAGAGTCAGCAGCCTATAATCTCTTCTAAATCACCCTCATCCAACTCACTCACTGCCCCTCATCAAAAAGTACTCATGCTCACCTCATCGTAACCGTACAGCTGGGCCAGAGGTCAGCATCTGACCCAGGAATAGCCAGTCAGTATATCAGCCAGCCCCATGTGGTCTGGTCTGCAGAAAAGGCCAAGCCAATCAGACATCCTTTCTCTGAAATGGAAAGTGAGTAGTTACGGATGGGAGTTCAAGGTAAAACTCTTATATAAGCATTCGTAGCATCACAATTTTTTGAGAAAACATAAGTTGCAATTATTAAAAGGTAAGTTTATGAGTGAATAGAAGCTGTACATTAAACACATGCCTTGCGTGGTGGAGGAAAGTAGTAGCCCAAGAAAAAGAAGAAAGAGTAGGGAGTGATGGTGAATGTTAGCAGCAGAAATTAGACTAAAAAACGTAGCTCTGTTCCAATGCTGTTAGTGTCATTCCTGAAGCTAGGATGTTTGACTTCTTCTCATAATACACCTGGAACTTTGTTCTTCTCAAGCACATTAATTTAATTACATCAGTGACAAGATATAGATATCTTTGAAGTATCGGATAAGCAAAACAAAGAAACAGAAAACTTTGCATCTTTAGAACAATGAGGTGAAATGGGGAAACTCTTTTTCAAACTAACTAGACAGTGAAAGTGAAAGTCTCAGTCATGCCTGACTCTTTGCGACCCCATGGGCTGTGTAAGTCCATGGAATTCTCCAGGCCAGAATACTAGAGTGGGTAGTCTTTCCCTTCTCCAGGGGATCTTCCCACCCCAGGGATCGTATCCAGGTCTCCCGCATGCAGGCAGATTCTTTACGAGCTGAGCCACAGGGGAAACCCATTAATGTTGGAGTGGGTAGCTTATCCCTTCTTCAGCAGATCTTCCGAACTCAGGAATCAAACCGGGGTCTTCTGCATTGCAGGCAGCTCTCCCCACCAACTTGAGCCTTCAGGGAAGCCTGCTTAGACAGACATAGAAAAGTAAGTACAGCTAGTTTTGGTGCCAACCGCATTCCTTCACTTTGTAGCTGTGAGATCTTTAGAAAGCTACTTAACTCCTTTCGCATTTAATTTGACATCCATAAAATAGAGGTAAAATTTGCCCTTGTTTCAGAGGGTTAACGTGATGAATAAGTGTTCTTACATCCAGAGTGCTTAGAGGCGTCTCTGAGGCACACTAAGACACCAGTGAATGCTGCTTTTATTTATTATGTCATCATATGTTATTATGTGCTTTAAGATACTTGTCATCTGCACATTTCACCACAAACACTGTCCTGATTTATTTTTGTCAGAAGATGATGCTCTTGCATAATAGCTGCATAAACACTAATAATGTTGTTTGATTCTATACAAATTTATTCAAAAAATTATTTGTATAGTTTGAGTGCAAATAGAGTCAAGGTAAAGATTCTTTGTTTTTTCTAGTAGAGGTGGCCATGGGAATAATACTTTTAATTCTCCTTTGTAGAGGAAGTAACTAATGCCTGTAGTTCAAGCCATGAACAAACAGGTTGAGCAGAAAAAAAAAAAATGTGCAGAGTATTGTGTCTCAGGCATTTCACCCTACGGAAGAAATGGAATCAAAGGGACCATTTCCACCTACTGTGCTATTTTGAACTACTCTGAATTACTTCCTTCTAGGAAAACTTAGAACTTGAAAGTCAAAAATTTCCAATTTACGGTTGAATGTATGGTTGCTATATAGTTCATAATTTAATTTAAAATTAAAGGTCTAGAATTTATGAGAGCGAGAAAGAGAGAGCTAGTGAATTGGAAAGAACAAGAAGGGACAATAAAGCAGATTTTATATTTGGTTACCTTTAACATTTTCCTTTAAGAGGTTAATTTTTTTTTAGGGGTTTCTTTTTGATACGTTTTTGTTCTTGGACACACTTTTCTTTCTTTAGTTAAGTACATTCAGCAAAGCCACTGGAAGGAAACACAATGGCTGTGAAAGACTTTTATTGATAAATATCCTTTCCATTTGTACTAGAATCAGGAGGCATCTTTAATAATTTAGGGTGTTTTACCAGTTTAGGGACATTTAAAGAAATTAATTATTTGACAACTATGTATAACTTTAAAACTCTGGGAAATAAATTTATGAAGGTTAAATATGATAATTTAGAACATACTCAATTTTGAATATATTTTTAAAAGGCTATAGCAATGAACATGTTCCAGGAGTTGCCATTCGCCCTGCTGTCTGATTTTACACTCCTGTTGGTTAAATTAATCTTCAAATTATTGATTACCAAGTAACATTGTGAATTGGTCTTCTGTAGCGTGAGTCTAACTACCATGTTTGCTTTATCATTAATCTTGTTGGTCATTATATCATTTACTGTTCGTTATAGCAAGAGATAAATTGCACAAATGCTTAATATTGTTAGTTCAGCTTGGCTGCTTTCTTTAGTGACACTAATTCTACAGAGCAGTTGGGCAAAATCAATGTCTTATGCACCATTTATATTAAATTACGCTTGTTATATGATTGAATCAACACTGCATAGAGTTTTCTCAAGTTAATTGATCAACTCCTACGAAACAAATTAATATGATACATCAAACTTATGGTATTGTCTTCCAGAAAGAACTTAATAAACATCAGTGCTGAAGGAAAACTAGTATTCCTTCTGGGATCCTGCAATTCTCAACCCTCACCAAATGGCTGGCTAAAAGCAGTAGAAGAGAGAATGCTAATGTGAATTCAGAGGGAGATATTTTTACTTTTCTAGAAGGATTTGAGATATTTATGTCAAGTAATATAATTACATTTGTTGAAACACTACAGTGTTTGCCCCTCCAACCCCCTGCTCCTAAAAAAAAGTATCTAAAATATCACTTAGAAGGTTTTTTTGTTTTTCTTTTGTTTACTTTTCTAGTTTAAATATCTATTGTTTGCCATTATTAATCATCTTCTGAAAGTTGAATCTTAGTAAATATTTTATTAAAACACCTTCCATGGTTTAGCAAGTTAACTCAATATTAATATTGTAAAAATACATTTCTTTTGGAGAACATGAAGTCAAATGTATCCAACTGTGTAAAATAGTACTATGTTTTATAATCATTAACATGATCACTGGAGTTCAATGTGGAAGAAGGGTTAGTTTAAAATGATAAAAATATAAATAAATATTATGTCAATGTTTAAAATAGTCTAGTCCTTGGATTCTTATAAACTTGAGACTTTGAAATTTTGAGCAAATGCAAAGTCCATACACACACACACACACTAGAACAGTTGAGTCTCATTTAGATACATATTTTATAAATAAATTTTAAAAGAACATGTAAGTTCTATGTGTTTATTGTATGTTACTTGAAAATATATTTAATTCTACAGAAAATATTTTACTTTACATACAATATTAAGTTTGATCATCTGGGTGTACTTAAAGTAGCAGTAATAAATAAGAGAAGAAATGAAAGCATTTAAAACAAAGAGCCAATGGCATCTAGCTAACCATGTGGTTTCACATCAAAGAAATGAGTTTAAAATCAGAGGAAAACAAGTTAGGCTACTTTAGCTATGTTTTGCAAAGATGAGTACTTGGCTACTCTTCTGTTTATCTATGTTTATATAATAAAGATAGACTGACCAGACTCTATTTATTTATTTAGAGAATGGGTCCTTTCCAGTTCTTTCTTCTACTGTATGATATAGCATTTCCTTTCTCTCCCGAAAGTGTTCCTTAAGTGTTTAGAATAGAACCCTTAAGAAAGGATGATAGGCTGATAGGTAATGAATTAGTCCTTTCAATCTTTTCTGATTAACACCCAGTTAAAAACTAAGTTTTCTGAAAAAAAATAACCACCAAGAAAATATCTTCCTTTTAAAATGAGTGATGGATTATTAATATGTTCTTTCTGTTAATTGGCATCTGTTGAGTGGGAGGATTAATTCCAAGCGATGGTTTTCTGATTTTTTTTTGGAAATTTTATGGAATTAAACTACCGAAGGACACAGATTAAAATTATTTTGAGCAACTGAGTCATCAAGAAAATATTTTTACTCATTATTTACTTAATAATTGTATTTATTTATTTGTGTGTTTTTCACTGTGCCAGGTCGCCATTGCTGTGCAGTTTTCTCTAGCTTGGGAGAGTGGGGGCTATTCTGGCTGCCGTGCCCATCCTTCTCACTGTGGTAGCTTCTCTCGCGGTGGAGCGCTGGCTCTGGGATGCACAAGCTTTGGTAGTTGGAGTTCCCAGGCTCTAGTGCACAGGCTCAATAGCGTGGTACACAGGCTTAGTGGCTCCATGGCTGATGGGATCTACCTGGCCTGGGGTTCGAACCTGTGTCTCTTGTGTTGGCAGGCAGATTCTTCACTACTGAGCCATCAGGGAGGCCCAAGAAAATAAATTTAATACATTAAAAAAAAGAAAATAAATTTAATACATTTTAAAAGCTAAAAACCTACCATGATAACCTCTCATGCTACATAGCATCAAGGATCTCAATAAAAGTTGAATGGATATAATCTTTGTAGCTTTTGTCTACAGATTCACACTTCAATTTATTAGGCAAATGATCTTTAGTTTATTTTAAAAGTGTGCTTGAAGTTTAATGATGTTAAGTTGTATTGCACGCAATGTAAAATATAGCTAATGTATTTATCAAAAGAATTGACCAAAATATGTCTATACTGTAAAATTAGTAACTGAAGATTAAAGATATAAATGAGAAATGCTGTCTATATTGTAAAAACATTGTGCTAACATAATGGTAACTCAATATAATTTTGGTGTGAAGGATTGACATTCTTATCTATATAGTGTTTCCATGAAATTTTATGGAATGCTTACTCTTATTCCTCATAAAATTAATTGCAGAAGTTTGAGCTACCATGGCCTTTTACTTTCACAGTGCCTGGGACCAGTTGTATCTAATTCATAGACATTGTAGGACAATGGAATAAATTAAGTCATTTAGGACCCAAACACTTTTATACCTGTAGTATTTTCGTCATTGTTACTCAGGTATATTTCCTAAAATTGGCTTTTTTTTTCTTTAAGATAGTAGAAATCTGAGGCAAGGATTAATTACATGATAAGGAACAATTCTCACGTGTGTATCTTCATAATGTTAGATCCCACAAATTGAAAAAACAGAATTGTTTGGGCAAACCTTTAAAAAAAAGTGAATGTCTTCTGCCACATAAACACAATGATTGAGAGACATTTCTGTCCACTGACATAATTAAGGGCTTACTTTTAGTTTATAAATTGCAACTCTGAAAAACAATTTGGCTTGAGTAATTAATGTATTGTCTATTTTTGTCCTTGTTGTAAGAAATGTGGCTAAAGGCAGTCTGAGACTGTGGCAACTCCACGGCCCTGTCAGAGATCCAGGCTCTTCTGATGTTTTAATCGCCCATGGCTAACTTGTGACCGTTGACTTGTAGTTCCAAGATGGTGGCTCATCCCTGGGCATTGCATCCGTTCTCCTGACAGCAAGAAGGGTGAGGGGAAAATGTCCCACAGCTTTGGAGTCAACCACCCTCCATCCCGTCACTCCTGCAATTTAAAGAGCTTGTCAATGGTGTCGTCAACAGCTTTTCATTTTCCACAGAAAAGCATTTTATTTTAAATATATCAATGTGCACGTCAATCCCAAACTCCCTCTCTAGTCCCACCCCCACCTTCCCCCGGTAACCATAATTTCGTTCTCTATTTCTGTTTTATAAATAAGTTCATTTGTATTATTATTTTTTTTTATTTCACATATACGTGATATATGGAATCACACGATATTAGTCTTTCTCTGTCTGACTTCACTTAGTACGATAATCTCCAGGTCCATTCACATTGCTGTGGATGGCATTATGTCATCCTTTTTAATGGCTGACAACTTTCACGTATATCGTATTGATGAGAGCTGTGTTATATGGACACTCCGATATATAAGGGAAATTAGAAATTACAGGCTTATTACACTTGGTAATGTAAAGAATACTTTTGTGGGTGAAAAAGGAAAAGCAAAATGATAAATGGCAATGCTTGCCAAATTCTACTCTATAGTTTTATGGAATAAATTTATCATCAATATTACTATATAAAATCATTTTCAGAGCACACCCTGTCTGGAAGCCAGAGTAATATTCTGAGGGATTTTTGCTTCTGAAGGAAAGTGTCTTATTAGGGTAGAATTGGCATGGATGGGGCTTCCCCGGTGGCTCAGTGGTAAAGAATCCACCTGCGATGAAGGAGATGCAAGAGCCATGGGTTCAATCCCCGGGTCGGGAAGATCCCCTGGAGGAGGGCATGGCAAGCCACTCCAGTCTTCTTGCCTGGAGAATCCCATGGACAGAGGAGGCTGGTGGGCTGCAGTCCATGGGGTCGCATGCACCTGACTGAAGTGACTAAGCGCAGCACAGCCCAGTATGGACACTAAGGCCAGGCAGGTGAATTTGATTCCTTACTTTGTCTCTTAGGGCTTCCCTAGTGTCTCAGCTGGTAAAGAATCCACCTGCACTGTGGGAGACCTGGGTTTGATCCCTAGGTTGGGGTGATCCTGTGGAGAAGGGAAAGTCTACCCACTCCAATATTTTGGCCTGGAGAATTCCATGGACTAGTCCATGGGGTCGCAAAGAGTCGGACATGACTGAGTGACTTTCACTTTTGTCTCTTGCCCAGATATGCTAACTGGGCAATGCCCTGACCTGAAGTTGCCTCAATGACCATATAGTATTATTGAATTAATTAAATTAAATAATGAATATAATTCATTCAATAATAGTATGATGAGCATGAAACATCCTTGGTACTCAATAATTGTTACTCTCCTCCTATCACCTCTGATTTTCCTTTTCATCTAGATAGAACTTTTAAAATCTTTCTTTCTACAAATCAGTAAGATACTGTTTCTAAAAATGCCATAAAAATGGAAAATATTTCCGAGAGACAAATCTTTATTACTTGCCATTATTATTACTGTAATGTTTTTCATCATTATTAATAAATTAACTTTCAATATAGAGCCCAGAGCTGTATGCCTGTTTGCTCCTATCTCAAGACACCATAACTGACAAAATCTTCCAAATTCAAAATTAATTTGTAATTATCTTTTTAGATGTTTTAGTTTCCCAGACAACTTCTATAGTCTTCTGAGTCCCAGTTTTTCTGGTGACCATTTTTTATTGTTATCAGGATTTTTATTTGTTTTTATAATTATCATTCTGTTCTCTTTGTGAGACCTCTGCATACCACGTCTCCACCAAGACAACTATTAAATTGCTAACAGTTTGTATCTTTAAAAAGTATATCTTAGGGTAAATTGCTTAGAAAGAATATTACTTAAAGAAATGTCTAAAAAACTAGACATATTTCTTAGTGATCCTTAACTATGAGCCTGTCATACATTTCTAAATTTTTTATATATATTTTGTATTTAAGTTTTGAAATATTTAATGCTCTAAAAATAATTTTCCATGATTGTATTTAAAGTTGAGAAAGAATTTAGAATTTTTTCCAATATTTTACAAAATTACACTGAAATATGTAAGTATGTTCAATTTTAAACTGAAAGTAAAGCAAAATAAACAATTTAAAGTACAAAAATGAATATGAATATTCCTTTTAATCTCAGAACAAACTAAAAAAAACTTTACATTTTATAATAATGAATGTGAATGTTAACAGTGGAATGAAATTATTTTATTAAAATTAAATATCAAAATATCAATCCTAGAAAATTTTATTATTATTAATTAAGAGATTGTTCAATCAGCAGAAAAATATAAAGTGTAAGGCATAAAAGATTTGCCTAATTCTTGTATAAAATGTATCATTTGATGCTTAATCAAGTAGGGCAAAGGAAGTATTCTGAAACATATATGGTATATGTCTATATTTCTTGGCCTTTTTTCTTCCAAAATTTCCCAAGGCTTTTTAGAAGTCAGCCTTACTTAACAGTGAGGTCTTGGGCACCCTGTTATTCTTCACAAACCCTCTGATTTAGGTGGTCCAATCAGCACAGTATGAAAATCTCCCTCTTAAGAGACTTTTTTTTTTTAAAGCGCTGCTTCCTACCCTGGTATAATTCTTGAGAGGAAGCCTCCCTGAATTCTTCAATTTGGGGGTAATTTCCTCAGACTTCATAGACCACTTCTGGCCCCAACTGTTCATATTCTCTACAGAATTTGCTACCTTATAATATTTTTCATTGCATATCTGTCTCTTCTCTGCAACTAAATCACAAACTATTTACAGGCAGAAGTACTTTCTTATCTTCAAAAAATGTCACGTGATTTATTCATGTTTATTGTTTCTTATGATATAAAGAGAAATTCCAGCAAAAAAAAAAAAAAACAAAAACGAACTTATGAACAAAATCTGCAAGGGAGAGGCAAAATCATGTAGGCTTGATAATATATAGATGGTTGATGAAAAATAAAAGAAAAACATGTGTAAATCAACATTGCTTCAAAGATAGTTCATGTAAAAAAGATATAAATACATCATCTCTAGCCATTCATGAAAACAAGTATTTCCTCAGATTCCTCAAGCTACAAACAAATAAAATGAGACTTAGAATCCAAAAGAAACACCAGGCTCCATATCTGCTTAGTTTAGTTTACTTAAGAAGATGCTCTGTAAGATTATATATTCTGTGGGCAGATAAGATGATTCCTCTTCACATGGAAGACCAGAATGCTGAACTTTGCTTTGGCATAACTTATAAAACAGGAAACTTATCAGCTGTGTAAATTCACATTGATATATTTTTACCCCAGATGGGTTGAATTAACTGAGAGTAGAAAGCAATTCTGCTACATCTCCAGAAACTTTCTTATCTTGTCTCACCTTTATCTGATCATAGAGATGCCCAGAGTTGACCAAGTTTAGCTGCAGCATTTGTCACAGTTAAATAAATAAATCATTGAAAATGTCTATAGAAACAGAAGAACTAGAAAGCTATCTATAGCATACTGATATAAAATTTCCTTTATTTCATATATTCTTAAAGGAAATGATTGACAGTGATCAGTTTTCCCTTTAAAAGTTGGAACTATACTAATTGATAATTTTTGTTGTTGTTAGAAAATAGCATTTTGGGGTTCCTAAGACTAATGGGAGATAGTCATGGGCCAAATGTAGTTGCTAAAGACTTCTTTGAGAAACCGTACATTCCTTTCTAATGAAGTGACATTTATGACAATAATTTGGTGGAGGAAAGGAGAAATCCAGCCTTATCTTTTCACTGTTTTTCCTTCAGTTTTAATTTTGAGCAATTGATTTGGACAGTACAAGAAAGCAGGTGAGGTAAGATACTTTTGACTTCAGTGGTAGTCATATAGTTTGTTTAATTTATCATATATGGAGATGGTTTTCTTTTCATTGGTTTAATATGTCCATCCTGACACATATAACATCTTATTTAAATACACATTTTTCTCATGATGAAATCATTTCTGTTATGCTTTTTACTGAAATCTCTTTTCTTTTTTTCTTTTGCTTCTGTAACAGAGATTAAGCAACAATCTAGAGTATGAAAAAATAGGTCTGCTAAAGAAAACTGTAGATTTTATTTTCTTCTTCATCTTGAAATGGAATACTATAAAAAGGTAGAAAAAAAAGCAAAAAAAATTTGCTTATGTATTCTCCAAAATCAAATTATATTCATTAAATTTTATCTAGAATCCATATGGATACAAAAATTAAAATGTCTTATCACATCATTATGTGTTATATATAATAATGGGCAAATATTAACCAAAATATCAAATATGTCTTCTTTCATTCTTTCCTTAAGCTTTCTATAATATGCCATTTTTCATAAACTGAATACTATTTTAACTGCTTACATACTAATAACTAACATGGTGTCAACTATCAATAATAATATAAATATAGACAGTTCTAAGATGGATTGGGTCTTAAAGACATCATTTTTCTGATGCTCACCCTTTCAAAGTTACTTGCCATTCTTCATTTATTTCCTTTAGCCACTGTACCACATTCTGTATCTACTTTAACCATCTTATCACATTCAGTAGGCATCAGACTTGAGCTTCTCCACTTTCCTCTTCCTTTGCTATGCAGTGAGAAAGCAGAGAAACCACATCAGCATCCCTGAAATTTTTTCACATTTTTCTGTGCCTTATTTCCCTATGTCCAGAAGAAAACTAAACTCTTTGTAAGAAAAGTGCTTCAACCTTTTAAATACCTGTAAAATGTTCCTTTTGATTTTGAGTGTTTAAAGTATTGATTCAGAAATCTGGGGATGTAACTTTTTTTTCCTTAACCTTTTTCTATATCTTGTAGATCTTTCCAATATAAAATTTACGTATCTTATTCTTTCTAAAGCAAAGCTTCTATTGTTTATTGCAAGATATATAACCTTTCATTTTCTGTTTTAGCATCTTCCATTATTTAAAAATCAAAACCGCTGATATGTTACTGTGTGTCTTTGTTTTCCTCACATATATAATATATTAACATATATTAAATATATTTGCTTTATTTCTTTAGCGTTTGATCTGCATTCTTGAATGTCTCTTTAACATTGTGTCATATAATTTTTCTGAATTTATTTCAATCATCACAATTCTAATTCTGATTGTTTGTTTCTTATTCTTCAAAGAGACTTCTTTTAGCATCCTTTTCACCTCAAAATTACGCTGTTACCTCTCATAATGATTTAAGAATTGTGAAAGATCTCTTGTTTCATCAAGCATTAAAGATTTTGTTTGTTTGTTCAGTCTCTTTCCCACATTATATGTGCTTTCTTGCTTAAAGTGTGGTTATTCTTGTCAGATCGTTAAGAATGTGGGATCTTGCCAGAGTAGTTAAGAACAAAAAATTATAGATTTTTCTAGTTGGTTTGGGTGCATTTCCCCCATTGTTTTCACATTGGTTTGTTACCTATTAAGCCTCCCTCTGGATTAGGAAGCCTGTGAGTTGCTCCTGTGGGGATATGAGTGGAGAGGAGAAAAACTGACTTTGTGTACTGGTGGGTTTCCTGACATTATGAAGAAAGGAGGTCAATCAAGAGGAAATTTCAAAAAAAGACTTCAAGTTTATATGTAAAAACATTGACATTGTGTGTTTGTTTTATAGTGGTTCAGTTCAGCTCAGTCGCTCAGTCGTGTCCAACACTTTGCGCCCCCATGGACTGCAGCACGCCAGGCCTCCCTGTCCATCACCAATACCGGGAGTTTACTCAGACTCATGTCCATTGAGTCAGTGATGCCATCCAGCCAGCTCATCCTCTGTTGTCCCTTCTCCTCTTACCCCCAAACCCTCCCAGCATCAGGGTCTTTCCCAATGAGTCAACTCTTCGCATGAGGTGGCCAAAGTACTGGAGTTTCGGCTTCAGCATCAGTCCTTCCAATGAACACCTAGGACTTCTCTCCTTTAGGATGGGCTGGTTGGATTTCCTTGCAGCCCAAGGGACTCTTAAGAGTCTTCTCCAACACCACAGTTCAAAAGTGGTAAGTATCTATAGATGGCCTGAAAGTCCATCACAGGAAATGGGCCTATCCTTAATGCATGCTATGGAGAGTACTAAAATAGATATATACTAATAAATACGACTGATGCTGAAGCTGAAACTCTGATACTTTGGCCACCTCATGCGAAGAGTTGACTCATTGGGAAAGACCCAGATGCTGGGAAAGATTGGGGGCAGGAGGAGAAGGGGACGACAGAGGATGAGATGGCTGGATGGCATCACTGACTCAATGGACATGAGTTTGAGTAAACTCCGGGAGTTGGTGATGGACAGGGAGGCCTGGCGTGCTGCAATTCATGGGGTTGCAAAGAGTCAGACAGACATGACTGAGTGACTGAACTGAACTGAACTGAACTGAATAAATATGAGAACAGAAAGATAACTCTTAAACATATTTTAATTTCAGTAAGGACTAAAAGATAGGTGGTAAATGAATATAATCAGTGTATCCTTTTGAAACATAAATCACTCAAACCTCTATTCCATCCTGTTTTTTTGTGACATGTACATTCTGCTTGTTAGTATTACAAATTGTATAATCATAAAACTCACACTTCACATTTTGTTTGCCCAGCTACCTCTGATAAAGTGTCACTCTGTGAACTCTCTTGCCTCCTCTTGTGTATATGCCTGGTGCATCAAGGGTAAATCATAGGTTTTGAAATGACTCACAGAGAGGTGCCCTCTCTTAGGCCAAGAAGAAATCTCCCAAACAAACGTTGGCTGCCTAAAAACACTTTACATGGGGGTATTAGTTAATTTCTTTGAATTTCTGGGGACACTGCATGGTGATTGCAGTGAAAGCTAATCATTCAACTAATCTTCACTCTCTACTTATACCCACCCAGCTCCTTCCATACAGAACAATAGTCTTCCAGTCTTGTAACATCCTGTAGAGCAAGTGTTTATTGTGAAGTTTCTTAAGTGTCTGGGTTAAGAAGAGCAACACAATTTGCAACCCCCTTTTCGCCCCAACTGTCAACTTCAGAATTAAAATAAAATTAGATCATTGCCATTTGACTAATATTACATAAT
The DNA here is from genome assembly GCF_910594005.1 of Cervus elaphus. NCBI lineage: Eukaryota > Metazoa > Chordata > Mammalia > Artiodactyla > Cervidae > Cervus > Cervus elaphus. The sequence goes on along the minus strand of NC_057823.1, from coordinate 103,806,789 downwards.
CAATGACTGCACAAGTGCCCAAGGGAAGAATGATTTATTTTTGCATACATGTTTCTAAAATTATCTTAAATGACAATATCTCTGTCTCTCCTTTGTCTCTCTCTGTCTCTCTCTTTATGTCCTAACTTACCAGAGTGGAAGATAATAATATTACTAAGAAAAAATGTACTTCTGGATGTTTTCTTATGCATCGAGGATTTTAAAATTGGCAAAGGAAGCCGGGGCCACTAGTCACCTCATGTTTGTACTCTTACACTTGTGGAAAAACAAACCTATACCATTAAGTGGTAAAATAAACATTAGCTTCAACTTTGTGTGTTTTCCCCTCTTCTCTGATTATGAGAAGCGTGTTTTAATTAACAAAACTAACAAAAATATTCTAAGTACTCTATGGAATTGACTCCACTTCCTCATTTTCTCTCGTTTACTCGTTTTTAAAGAAACATCTCCATGTGGTAAACTGAATGGCGATGCCTGTCACTGGTGAGCCTCAGCATTCGTAGCTGCTTCTCGATACTTGCTTTCCCTCCTCTCAAGTTAGGAAGCAGAAGAGGTCCTCGTGGAAGTGCACCGGGGTTAAGATGCAGTCATTTCCCTTTGAATGATACCTTTTGTTCTAGCAGCTGAGCCCCATTTACTTCTTTGCCTGCCAAAGACAGCATTTTTTGTACCCAATCCGTGGCATACGTTTCTCTTTTTTCTTCTTCACTTACCTTTTTTTTCTTTTTATGGACTAAATTGGCTCCACATTCTAAGTTTAATGAGTATGTACAGGTTGGCAGGCAAGAAAGAGTCATTTATCTAGAGGGCTGAGCCAGCTGCAAGGTACAGAACTTTTGTTTCATCTTGAGGAAATAAAACAAACAAAAAAAAGCTAATATTATATTAATCTTCATGTTCACATGGGAAGCATTTTAGGAATCTTTGGGAAATATGGAATAGATTAGGAACACGATTAAAATTACCAGCATACTGCAATGGTTGACACCTATTATGAAGTAGTATTCAGAAAAAGTGAAGGCATTTTGTTTAAATCTGTATCAAATAGAATGTATTAAATAAATGCTATTGTGGAAGCAATCAGTTTGTAAGTATTGTTCCTCAGCAACTATGCTTTAACTTTTAAATTCAAAAAGGCATTAGGCAAAGAGTTACATGATGATTAGAAATGGGTCTTAGGACTAAGGAAAGCTTATTGAAATAATCTGTTTAGTTACCATAGTGACTTTTGTTTATTTCTTTTAAAATGATGTTTTATGATGTTTTCACTATTAATGATTTAAGAGAAAATATTTTTATTTTATATATGAAAAAAAACAAAAATTGAGAAAGTTGTAAACTAAAGGAAATTAAAATAATTAATGTCACTAATCTAGGAAAAATACATTATCAGAAATAGAAACAAACTCACATAAAATATAGCTGACTCTAGTATTACTTCACATTCATCTTATATAAAAATGATGTAGCTCTTACCTATACCAAAGCTATGTATTTTAAACTTCTTCAAACTAAGCTTATTTACAATACCCAACTCAACAAATAGTTGCCCCAAACCTTTCTTTTTGTGATATTTGCATCATGTTCCAGTGACCATATAAACGAAAACCAATTTGTCTTTTGAGACTTGGGAGACACTACTTACTATATTTGACTATGCTCTCCTTCTTATTGTTTTTACTTCTTTCTGTGCACTGAATGTAAGTTAAGTTGAACACATAGAAAAGACTCACTTAAAGACCAAGTGGTATGGTACATCTATGCGTCTCTCCCCACCGCCCGTACCTTTCAAGATGATTTCCTGAGTCTGTGGTCCACCGTTAGCTCTGCTTCTCCTCCCAGTGTTTTCTTCAGAGAAATCAATTCGTCTCACTAATATTTCTGAGCACTTAAAACCCACAATTTAATTGCTGTCCTAATGAAGTGGCATGTTTTTGTATGTAGTGTGACCTAAATAACCACAGTATATACGCCACTATTACCTTTGTTGATGACTAAGTCATTAGTCATCCGGAGAACAACACATTGATCCATTGCATGTGCCAAAGTTAACAGTGATTATTTTAATCTTCCTAACGTTGCATCAGAGTCAAATATAGGAAATATTTAAATCATTCCTTCCTCTGATTTGTACCAGTTTAGCAGGACATTCAAGGTACTTTTTCAGAGTCCTCCTTAACATAACGCTCCTAGCAGACAATCAATATTAATTGTTCAAAACCTCTGATGAGATAAAAATTATTTGACATTCCTGTCATAAACAATGGACAGATTGTTTAATAATACTTGTAATAATAAATAAATTAGTGGGGAATTAATATATTTTGGTTAAGGTCCTTGTGGCTCAGCTGGTAAAGAATCCACCTGCAATGCGGAGACGTGGGTTCGATCCCTGAGTTGGGAAGATCCCCTGGAGAAGGGAAAGGCTGCCCACTCCAGTATTCTGGCCTGGAGAATCCCATGGACTGTAGAGTCCATGGGGTCGCAAAGAGTTGGATATGTCTGAATGACTTTGATTTGACTTCACTTCACTTGAAGGTTAGTGAGTCTGAGCTACTCTTCATGACTGTTCCCAGACTGCTCTGCATTCCCACTCTCCTCCATGAGACAGTTGCTGCCACAGTGAACTCAATGAGACTCAGCCACCGTCTCCAGGGAGTGGAAATTTAGCTAGACGGGGAATGAAGGAAAACAGCTTTGCAGGACAAATTCTGCTTGCTAGATCTTTAGCTTTCTCAACGGTTAGAATAACCTATGCTTAATATTTAGTGATCACTGAGCTCCCATCGGAAAGGGTAGATGTGAGAGTGCTGGTCACTTAGTCCTGTCTGACTCTGCAAACCCGAGGAGTCTAGCCTCCCGGGCCCTTCTGTCCATGGATTTCTCCACGGACTCTAGCCCACCAGGCTCTTCTTTTAACAGACTTCTCCATGGACTCTAGACTGCCAGGCTCCTCTGTCCATGGAATTCTCCAGGCGAGAATACTGGAGTGGGTTGCCATTCCCCTCTCCAGGGGATCTTCCCAGCCCAGGGATTGAATTGCGGGCAGATGTTTTGCCATCTGAGCCTAGAGGGAAGCCCTAATTTAGGTCTACAGTATCACAACCCAGTGCCAATGCAATGGCTCCTGGGGGGCGTTATGAGTTAGGCTTCAGGTTTCACACTTCTGAGATTCTAATATTTACTATATTTTTTACAGCTTTCATAGAAACAACTGTGCAGTTATTACACATCATAATTATCATGAGAATGCCTTTGCTAATGTGATGATCTGTTTGTGGTGAAATAGAGTTGCTTTTACTCCTACATGACTCCTGAAAGAAACCTATGATTGTGGGTGAAATTACACTATTGCTAATAAAGTATAAGGATAATTCTTGAAATATATGTTCATTTCAAAATCGCTTTTTCTATACACGAGTATAGCAGTGCATTAAAACTGCAGAACTGATCAATTTGGATCCAAAGATCCACTGCCTTCTTGTTTCTTCTTTTTTTGAATCCACAGAAAATAAGCTTTTGTTTTTGAATTCTGAAGCTCAAAGGAAGTGGAAAGGGCTGTCGTTTCATTTTGACTAAATATTTCCTGTTATTTGGATTTCTTCAGGGGAAAATATATATGATACGCTATCAAAGAAAAAGTGAAGCATAAAAATTCCACCTGTATAAACAAATGCATAGAAAAAAGTTAGAAAGAAAATATATCAGATGTAGCAGTAGCTGTCATTGTAGTTAACACGGGTGATTTTTTTTTAATATAAATTTTAAATTTGCCTTAATATTTTAATACTTTTTCTGTAACTACAAGTGATTAAATGTCATAAATAAAGTTTTAATAAATACATTAAAGTAAGTCTTATTTAGAAGGCATAGGTCTTCTAAAGGAAGGAAAGAAGGAACAAGGAGGGAGGTTTCTGAGTTCCATTGAGTGCACAACACAGGAGTCCTTTTCCTGGCATACACAGGGTTCTAGTTAAATATTATTTCCCATCGCTCCATGTATGTGGCACTTTCTTTAAGGCTTTTCTTTCTGCCCAACCTTTTCCTGTCTTATTCAGAGACATTTTCCCTTCTTCTGTGCTCCTATTTCACTCTTGATTTTCTCTTATGTTTGTTAACAAATTCTTCTCGCTTGTGACATTTCTTTTTGCTGGCTTGTCTTATTACTTCAAAGGAGAAAATGTTTCTTCCAGTTATTGCCCAAGTTTTATTTCCTTTTTCCATATCTCCAGTTTGTTTAATGTTAACTGTATCGTAGTGAATTTTTTTATAATTCTTACTTTACTTGAGGGTTCACATTTTCTCACTCATAATATTAAAGAAAAAAAAAAGAATGAAAAAAATCAGCAAAGTTGAAAACGTATATTTTCTACTAAATGCACCCTTTGTCATAGGTAGTAGAAATTCTAGCCATACCCCTTGTTTTCTTTAACTGTGTTATTATCATTTTTTCCCCCTTGGGTGGGATGTGTGTTACACAACCTGTTTGTCTTACAGAGTTCTCTTAGTAAAAGGTCTAGATAGTCATTTTAAGTGTTGATAAAAATCACAGCAATATAAATGCTAATAAATCCTTGCCTCAAAAAGTAGCACCAAAAAATATTAGTAGTGAGCAAAAACTTTTGACTAGCAAAGGGAACTTCTTGATTGGTGATTCTAGGTTTATTCAAGCTATGAAAATAAGATGTTATTACCATGCTCTGACTTTGCTCAGATCAATGGTGAAAGATCTACTATGGGGAACATTAAAATGCTTATGATACAATCACACAACATGTTTAAACTTTAGGAAAGGCAAGTTTTTCAAAAACTTTTATGACTTCCTTAGAAACTGTAGCATTGAAATCAAATACCACTTAGCCAAACGTATCCCAGTTATTCAATGATGTGTTTCTGTGTTTCACAACTAATGACATAATAATGCTGGGACTGTTGGGAAAAAACTTAGAAGGTCATAGCGAGGTCCCTATTTTTTTTTTATCTTTGATTGGATTTTTTAATAACATGATTGAAATACATTAGTGTTTGGAGGCAATATATAGTACTAAAATCAATGCTTAAATTCAAATCTTTTAAATTATAATAACATAGGCACTGTTTCACACTCATAATGTTTCTGTATTGTTACTGTTTATCTTTATCTTCAATTGGAATTTCCATAACCAGGCATTAAAGTGTTTAGACTAATTTTCTTTCATTTTTTTTTAGCAAACTAAAACAAATCCCTCACATTATTTCAATTTCAGCCTATTTGTACTTAAAATAGTTTTCTCAAACTTTAATTTCATCAGTATATCTTCAAAAGTTTACTTAGTAAAGCAGTGTAATTTATAAACATTTTTTAAAGCATAAAAAGTGTATTTGCAATGAGAAGTCATAATAATATAATAGAATGACTATATGACTCAAAACAATGCTGTGAAAAAGCTCTTATTTCTAGTCTAACTTTGTAACTAGACCTTGTTTACAGGATACTTTTAAATAATGTGTGTATAATAAACTTTGCAAGTTTAGTCAAATGCATAAAGTAACATAACTAACACTAATAATGATACAGAACATATATATCATGCCGTGTTTCTCTACACCCCCTTACAGCTAACCCTCCTCCTCAACTATTATCCTCTCAAAAACAGTTATGCTCCATAATTTTGCCTTATCAAAAATTTCATGTAAATAGTATTTAAAAATATATAGCAATGTATCTATAGTTTCTTTCACTTAGCTTAATGATTTTGAGGTTCATTCAAGTGGTTGTGTGTATCTGCAGTGTGGGCTTTTTTGTCGCCAAGAAGCATTCTGTATCGAGGACACACCAGAATTGTGCTTCTTACTCTTGGATGAGCATTTGGATTGCTTCTGTTTGGAGGTTTTCTGAGTAAAACTGCTATGACTGCATACGAATTTTTTTACGGACAAATATTTTCATTGACCCTGAGTAGATCAAAAAGAGTGAGATTGCTGAGTTTAGGGGAAGTATATGTTTAAGAGTATGCCAAAATATGTTTCAAATATATACTATTTTTCATTCCCTCTATCAACTAATGAGGTATTTAGTATTGTCAGACTTTCTAATTTTACCACTGCTGTGTGTACTAATATTTTGTCATGTTTTAAGATGTATTTTCATAACAACTGATGATATTAAGTATCTGTATGTGTGTTTATTCTATATTTGTAAATCCTCTTTCAAGTCTATGCAAGTCCTTTGTCCATATATATATATATATTTTTTTAATTAGAGTTATTGTCACCTTATTATCTCACTAAAATTTTTTTACTGTTCTTTTTATCCTGGACCCATGTCTTTTCTCAAATTTATGTCTACAAATTCTTTCTACCAATAAGTTGCTTGAATGCTTAATTTCTTAAATTTTCTATAAAGTGTAAAACTGTTTTCAAGGTGAAAAATCCAATTTGTCATCAAAATTTTTTTATAGTTCATTTTTCTTATTCTCATCTATTGCTAAACCAAGATATATAATATTTTCTCTTTTGTTTTCTTCTAGAAGTTTTAAAGTTTTATCTATAATACTTAGGCTTAAGGTCTCATATTTTGAATTAGATTTTGCACACGATGTGTGGTAAAATCAAGTTTTTGTCAATATATGTCAAATAAATATGTAAATGTATTTATATGTATATTTGTATTTAGATATTTAATTGTTCCACTGCAATTTGTTGAAAAGGCTCTTTCCTCAAGTAAATTATTTACACTGGCATTTTTTTCAAAACTAGTTGATCATATATGTATATACATATGTGTGTGTGTCTCAGTCTATTTCTAGAATCATAATCCTTTCTAAATGATTTTGTATCTCTCCTTATTGCAATGCCATGCTTTCCCGATTACTATATCTTTAAGTAAGTTTTACATCAGCACATGGGATGCTTCCCCCCACCCCAGCTATGATGAATAATGCTCTTATTAACATTAGTATAAAATTATCTATTCAAATTCCTGGTGTCAGTTCTTTTGGCTATATACCCAAAAGTAGAATTATGGGAAACATTGTAGTTAAATTTAATTAATGGTTTTATAACAATTGCATCATTTTGCCTTCCCATCCACTGTGCCCAAGGATTCAAGTTTCACTTGTTCAGTTGCTAAGTTTTGTCTGACTCTTTGAGACTCCATGTACTGCAGCATGCCAAGCTTCCTGTCCTTCACTGTGTCCCAGACTTTACTTAGATTCATGCCCACTGAATCAGTGATGCTATCTAACTATCACATTCTTCGTCACCTTCTTCTCCTTTTGCCCTCAATCTTTCCCAGCATCAAGTTTTTTGCCAATGAGCTGGCTCTTCCCATGAGGTGGCCAAAGTATTGGAGCTTCAGCTTCAGCATCAGTTCTTCCAATGAATATTCAGTTGATTTTCTTTAGGATTGACTGGTTTGATCTCCTTGCTGTCTAAGGAACTCTGAAAAGTCTTCTTCAGCACTACATTTCAAAAGTATAATTCCTAGGTGCTCAGTCTTCTTTGTGGTCCAACTCTCACATCTGTATATGACAAGTGGTAAAACCATAGTTTTGACTATTCAGACTTTTTTGGCATTGTGATGTCTCTGCTTTTTAATATGCTGTCTAGGTTTGTTATAGCTATCCTTCCAAGGTGCAACTCTGTCTTAATTTCGTGATTGCAGTCACCATCCACAGTGATTTTGAAACCAAGAAAATAAAATCAGTCACTCTTTCTGCTTTCTTCTTTTCTATTTGTCACGAACTGATGGCATCGGATGCCATGACCTTAGTATTTTTCATGGTGAGTTTCAAGTCAGTTTTTTCATGCTCTTGTTTCGCCTTCATCAAGAGGCTCTTTAGTTCCTCTTCACTTTCTGCCATCAAAGTGGTGTCATCTGCATACATGAGGTTGTTGATATTTCTCCCAGCAGTCTTGACTCCCACTTGTGACTCGTCCAGCCTGGCATTTTGCATAATGTCCTCTGCATAGAAATTAAATAAGCAGGGTGAAGATATACAGCCTTGACGTCCTCCTTTCCCAATTTCAAATCCGTCAGTTATCCCATGTTTAGGTCTAACTGTTGCTTCTTGATCCACATACAGGTTTCTCAGGAGGCAGGTAAGGTGGTCTGGTATTCCCATCTCTTTAAGAATTTCCCACAGTTTGTTGTGATCCACACAGTCTTTAGCATAGTCAATGAAGCAGAAGTAGCTGTTTTTCTGGAATTGATTTCTCCATGATCCAACTATTGTTGGCTGTTTGATCTCTATATCTGCTGCCTCTTTTAAACCTAGCTTATTCATCTGGAGGTCCTCAATTCACACGCTGCTGAAGCCTTTCTTGAGGGATTTTGAGCATAACCTTGCTGACATGTGAAATGAGCTCAATTGTACAGTAGTTCAAACATTCTTTTGCATTGCTCTCCTCTGGGATTAGAATAAAAACTGACACTGTTGAGTTTTCCAAATTTGATGACATATTGGGTGCAGCACCTCAGCAGCAGCATCTTTTAGAATTTTAAATAACTCAGCTGGAATTCCTTCAACCTCCCTAGTTTCTCTACATCCTTAAATAAGCTTGTTATTTTTTATTGCCATATTTTTATAGATAATAGCCATCCTGATAGGTATGCTGGGTAATATCATTGCAGTCTCAATGTATTTGCCTAATGATTACAGGTGTTACGCTTTTTGGTTACATGTGTATCTACTTTGGAGAAACTTCTGCTCAAGTCCTCTGCATATTTTTAAGTTGGATTGCTTATTAATATTGTTGATTTGTAGGAGTTGTTTACATATTAAATCCTTTTCAGATACATAGTTTTCAAATAGTTCTTTCATTTCATAGGTTGCATTTTTACACTGTTGTTTATGTCCTTCAGATGCACAGAAGTTTTCAATTTTGATATAGTCCAATGTTTCTATTTTATTGGCTGCCTGTGATTTTGATATCATATCCAGGAAATCATTCCCAGATCCAATGTCACGAAAAATTTCCAGTATGACTTCTTATAAGAATATGACAATTTTAGTTATCACATTTATGCATTTAATCAATTTTGAGTTCATTTTGTATATAGTATAAGATAAGGGGGTGTCCCTTGTAGCTCAGCTGGTAAAGAATCTGCCTGCAATGCAGGAGACACCAGTTTGAGTCCTGGGTCAGGAAGATCTTCTGGAGAAGGGAAGAGCTACCCACTCTAGTAGTCTTGCCTGGATTATGTCATGGACTGTATATCCATGGGATCACAAAGAGTCAGACATGACTAAGTGACTTTTACTTACTCATAAAAGACCATCTCATTCTTTTGCAAGTGCATATTGTTTTCCCAATACTATTGTCTGAAAACACTATCATTTTTACATTTAATGATCTTGCCCACCTTGCTGAAAAATTTGAATGTATAAGGGTTTATTACTGAGCTCTTATTTTAATCCATTGATATAAATGTTTGTCTTTATGCCATTATTATACTGTTTTAAATACTAACTGTGTAGTAAATTTTACAATCAGGATATGTGAGAAATTCAACTTTGTTATTTTTTGAGATTGCTTTGGCTATTTGTGGTCCCTTGAGACTCTATTTGAAATTTAGAATGGGTTTTTTCTACTTCTGCAAAAAAAAAAAAAAACACTATTGGGAGTCTGATAGGTATTGAATTGAATTTGCAATTTGTTTTGGAGTATATCACATTTTAAAAGTATTATATTTTTCAATCCACGAATACAGAATGTCTTTCCATTTCTTGACACCTTCTTTTTTTTCAACATTTTGTAGTTTTAGTTTTATATATGTATATGTATGTATATATATATACTCATATATATATGTATATATATATATATTTTTTTTTCATATTTATTTTTCAAAGGGAAAATTTTGAGGCTATTGTAAATGGAATTCATCTCCTGATATATTTTGGGAATAGTTTCAAAATTAATGTATAAAAATAGTTGATTTTTGTGTTAATTTTGTATTCTGAAAATGTGTGTCCTTATTAGTTCTAAGAACTTTTGTTTTGTTTCTAGTGTGAAATCTCTAGGCTTTTCTATATATAAGATCATATCACATGAAAACAGATATTTTTGCTTCTTCCTTTATAATTTAAAAGCCTTTTGAGAATTTTTTCTGCTCAAGTGCTCTGGTTAGGACTTCCAGTACTACGTTGAACAGAAGTGGTTAACGCAGACATCTTAGTTTTATGTCCAATCTTAGAGGACTAGCTTTTGAATTCATATTCATTATTGAATATGATATTAGCTGTGGGAACACTTAATTTTAACCTAAAAAATAATTTTGTTTCTTTATCTTTATTGATTTGGAGCTATTATTTTTACACCTTTAGTGACTCTATAAAATTGTTTTTATGATTTTTAATATATATTTTTCTCAAGAACATGGAAGAAAGTTTAAAATATATATCATCTGTGTGCATGAGCTTAGTTGCTCAGTCATTTCTGACTGATTTTGACTAAAAAGAAACTGATTTTGACTAGAAAATCAAACTTTCTTCAGTGGGATTTCCCAGGCAAGAATGCTAATAACTAGAAGATGCCCTTCACATTATTGAAAGCACAGAATATCAGCACCCATTTCGTCAAAGTCTAAGTGCCCACATACACTGTACTAATTGTTTCCCTTTAATAAATGGTTACTTTTGTTCTTTCAGATTTCCTAACGTGCCCTTTGAAATTGGCACATTCTTGAAAGTATTATATTCTGCATTTAGAAATAAGACTTTCAAAACGAAACATACTGCATGGGAATTAAGTTCTTGAAGATTAGCGCTAAACCTGGTAGTGCTTGCAATCTTAAACTCAACGGCATTTTCAATCAGAAGGAAAAGCAAACCTGCCGAAATTTGCATATTTAATTCCATTGCTCTATATTGCAGCGCTAAAACCAGTACTAGAGGGCAGGAGGTGAGGGAGGCCCAAGGAAAAGATTAAACTTCAGTGGAAGATTAAGTCATGTGTTTTGTAGCCACAGTTGATTATAAACTCCAGAGAGTTAAGCTGATGTGTTTGAGACTCTCAAGACAGATAAAAACAGTATGATAGAGCAGCCAACTGGGCAGTTTTTAGACTTAAGTCATGATTGATTTCTAAAATTTTTAATATAATAATGAACTCCTGGGTCTCTTCTTTTGCCTGACTTAAAGTATACATTCATTGTCATGTTTTAAAATATTGATTTTGGAGCAATTTCCAGGACAGTTGTTACATTGTCTAATAGCCCTTATCAGATATTCCCTAGGGGAGATTTAGGTAAATACAACCATGTATAAACTCTTAAAATGCTCATTTCCTAGTACACAAAAATAAATGTAGGATCAGTTTTTCTGTGTTCATACATTTTCTTAAGCAGTAGATTAAAAAAAATAATGATAGGTAATACCTGGGTTCCTATTACAGTAAAATTTTAGAACAGATAGTAAGAAGTATACTTTAGTGATTAAATCTATTAAGTGGGCAGGTTATTCCAAATAGTGTATGTTTGGTTAGAGCAAAAGTTCAGTAGTCATCATCCTAGCAAAACCTTGAAGAATGGAATAAAACCATTAGAGTCAAGAAGATGCGTTAGATGCCACGCATGAGCTCAATTGTTTTAATCAAGGCACCTTTATACAGAACTGATGCCAGCCCTCAGTTACAACCTGATGTGTTTGCCTAAGCATTCTTTTTTTTAAACCAAAATGAATAGTATATTCAGCAGTAATATATTATTGAATAATAGACTATTTACACATTCAATACATTTTTTTTTCTTCCACTCAACTGATGCCAACAAAGTAAAACAGGTTACTGCTAATCTTTTAAAATTGAATATTTAGTCTAAAATTGAAATTCAGGTAATTAGGAGTCTAGTTTTTTTCTTACAAATAATTAAAGCCTTATTTCCTGATATTTACATTCTGTAGGTAAACTTACTACTTTTCCTATTTTTTCCTTTCTTTCTCCCTCCCTCCTTTCTTTTCCTCCTTCCTGCTCTTTCCTCTTTCTTTCTTTTCATTTTCTGCCTTCCTTCATTTCTTCCATGTTTAATTTTTACACTAAAAAAGTAATTACATATTTAGTTAATTATGAAAAATTTCAACAAAATATGCCAGGCATTTCTCAATAATGGCAAAAACAAGTCCACTGAAGAAAGAGCAGAAAGAGCACCTCAAGTGAGAGGCGGGCCAAGACAAGAGAAGCACTGGCCCCAGAATGTTGAGTTACAGAAGTTTTCAAGACAGGGTTTTTACCTATTCATCCAGGCAGGCATGGACGGACAGTTTCGATTGACAGTTTCATGTTACATAGCAACAGGCTCTATTGTGCATGTCTTTCCCCTAATTCAGTCTGTTAAAATCATATATATGTATGCATAGAATATTTATGAACCCTTAATAGGCCCCTAGCTGCCTAAAATCACGTGAGGATACAGCCGTGCATCAGGGGCGCATGTACCAGAGTTGGAGAAACCTCTGTGGTCAGTTTCTATTCACTACGTGCCTAGGTTGCAGGCATCATTGGAAAAATCTCTGTGGTTCTTTTGTAGCATATCTGTGAGCTCCCCTGGGCTGCCTTGGGGCCTGTCTGGGGTGGGGTTTAGAGGTCATCTAGGCCATCCTTCATTGCTCACGCCTAACTTTCTACCTAGCGGGTCCCACTATTTTCTTGGAAGTAATTGTCCTTTTGCTCAGTGACATAAGAGCCCATCATAACAGCTTCACGGGTGCACGCTTAGGTGCCCAGTCCTTTTCCGCTCTTGCTGACCCCCTGGGCTCTAGCCCGCCAGGGTCCTCTGTCCATGAGATTTCCCAGGCAAGAATGCTGGAGTGGGTCGCCGTTTCCTCCTCCAGGGGATCTTCCCCACCCAGGGATCAAACCTGCATCTCCTGCGTCTCCCACATTGCGGGCGGATTCTTTTCCCGCTGAGCCACTGGGGATTCCCATGTAGCTTCACAGTTCTCAGCAACTCTTCTCTCGGCATTCCTGCCTTTAAACTTTTAGTTTTGCTTCCCATTCTTCAGCTCTTTAAAGTATTTCAATCCTCCCATTCCTGGTCCTGCACCTTGGATGCAGTGTACACCTCTGCTCAAGGTTTTAACTCTGTCAGACCTTCATCTGCTTTCAGCAGGTTATTGCATTAAAAAAAACCCACACTGACCTCTCACAAGGCATCTAGCCCTCTCTGCCAGCCCCACGCTGTATTTCCCATACTCTGCATCCTGCTTCTCACTGCCAACCTTTGTGACACCAGCTGTAATAGCGTATGCCCCTTCCTAGGCTCTGCATCCTTCCACGGAGCCTGTGGTTTTTAATCTGATATTTTAAATTACTTATTGTATTGTTTTTGACTTGTTTCTAAATTCTCCTTCTTCTTTGTTTATGAAATGATTGAGGGATTTGTTTCTTAATTTTCCAAATCTTACTACCTGGACTCCTAATCTTGGAAACTATGATACAACTTTTCAACTCTAAGGTGGTATAAGGTATATCTCTCAGAAAAAAAAAAAAAAAAAGGAGAAACAAAAGAGAAAATTTAGAGGATCTAGAAGTGTAGGGCTTGACTTTTCTTTTTTTTCTCTGTAATTATGATCTCTTTCAGGGTTGTTTGAATTCCAGAGACTGCAGAGGAGTTCTGGAGCGCCAGAGTCAGATGGGAGTGTTTTCTATGCAACCGGTTGATTTTGAGTTATGGATAAGTCATCTGTCCGTGGAATGAGAATGCATTCCAGCAGAGGCAACTGTGACACTCCATTGAGCAACTGGGAAACATATGAGATATTCAGGTAGTCCAGTGTCATGGTGAAATTGTTGAGTTTTGTACATAAAAAATAACTAGATTTTGGAACACTGGTAAAGTGAAAATGTTGTGGAGTTTGAGTGAGAAAAATCACAGTTTAGGTGGAAGTTGTGTTCCTAGCAACAAGGCATAAATTGATTTGGTTAATTCCATCATTCACTTTACTGAATTTTAGTTTCCTTATATTAACAAAAAATGAAAAAGAATTATGACACTGAAAGGATAGTGAGAATATTAGAAGAGGTGTACAATATCAACACCTGAAACAGCATTCTCTACATGTGAGCTCCCTTCTTCAGTCCTCTTTCTACCTTATTAAACTCCTTTAATATGTGTGTGCAGTATGTAGTTTTCATGAGGAAAGTATTTACTTACTTAGTGAAAGAAAAATTTAATGAGTATTTAAATGGTCTCTGGTGAGGTTTATGTGGAAAAGCTGAAAGCCAGACCTCTTTGTGTGTGTGTGTGTGTGTGTGTGTGTGTGTGTGTGTAAACAAATCCTAATGCATTGTGAGGAAGGGCATTATGGATGCTTCTGGAGGAAAGTGAACTGACGGCTCACAGGACTGGGATGGAAGCAGGCATCTTCAGGCACTCCCAGAAGCAGAGCCTTGTATCACATGCAGCTTGGACAGAGGCAGAACTTTAAGGGAAGCTTTCATGTGGCACGCTTAGGGAGCGTTGCCAGAACTGTTGCCCACACCCAGGATACCTTCACTAGTATTAGAAAAGGTGTCTTTTCCTTCAGGGTGCAGTCAAGTACAAGGGCTAGTGGTCTGGTGAGTGGAGGCCTCTGTTCCTCCAGGGCCCGAGCCTCCCACCAACGTAGAGCTCCATGGGAGGATTTCTTCAAAACTCCCAGGCCCCCATCTTTCAGGGAATGATGACCGCCACTTTCTGAGGGCACAGAGACTTCAGTAACGACCATGGGAGTCTGACTATTATGTATTGGAAACTTGCAGCCCTTATCTGATTTTTGATGATCATAAAGCCATTGCTCCCCACAGATCCTTGAACAACTTCCCCAATGTCTTAAAGCAAGTGCTGTCAACATGCTGGATTGATTGGCTGGCGTTCAGATTTAATTACATTTAAAGTAAACACTGTATTGCAAAATTTCTTGCACATCTGAGTTTCTAGGATTTGCTTTATAAAGTTGGTAGGTGAGTTTAAGCTTTTTTGATAGTTAAATTGCATCTTGTTTGTCATTTAGAAAGACTTTAGTCAGAATAGATGAAATATATATTATTTTTGAAGTAATGACAGGAAACATATATTATTTAATTTTGAACTTCAAGGGTTGGAGTTTTGAAACACAGGGAGTCTTATCCAGGAGCTACTGCACAAATCAAAACTTTTAGGAAAGACATTATAAAATTATTTATATGCAAATAAAGATGCTTTTACCCTAGTGCCATTAGAGAAAGTATATATTAAATAATTATTTTTTCATACTGTTGCACTGATGAGCTTGTAATCATAAAAGAGAAAGCCATTTCATGAGGAAGGACTTACTACATAGAAACTAATTTATAATATTAATTATGGAGAGTTCATAATATTAAAAATGATTTAGATCATTTCTCACTGTCTTTAAATTTTTTACCTTTGTTTCCATATTATGTTGAATGAAAAATTAAAAAAGAAATAGGTGTATATATACAGTAACACTGTCACTGAGCTAAGCAAGACAAAACGAACTCCACTCCGTTTATGTTGTTATTGAAACTGCAGCAAACCAAATATTTCACAGGGACGTTTTTCACTTAGCTCATTTACACAGGCATATTAAGCCTAATCAGTATTTTTTAGTCATAAGTTATTCTTAATAACCTGAGGACTATTGCATTAGTGTTACAATTTACGGATTTATAAGAAAAGCAGGTTCGGAAAGGGACAATCCCCTAATTTGCATGTGCTAATTAGAAGTATATTAATTCTAATTTTTAAATCAGTAATGTAATATTTTGGTAAACTAGGACAAGATAGTAATTCTAATTAGTTATACCAAATTGTTACTAAATGAAACAGATTTAATAGTCCCTTTGAACCTGTTTAGAAAATTTGGTAGTAATAAATATCTCTGTGTATTGTTTTGACCTCTGCTTCAGCTACACAATCCCAATTTGTTTTAAATGTTTTCCTAGGTACAGGGCTCGATGATTAATATCTCTTGCTGTGTTATCTCTGCTGCTAATGAAAAACATTGGGTGTTCTTTCACTTCACAGAATGCAAACGCAGATGAAAAAATTTCACAGGTGAACTCCTTATGAACACTTCTAATTGCTTAGGAACAGTGTTTGAAAATCTCAAGTAATTTGCCATTATTATAATGAATAGCATAAACTGTAATTTTTCATAGTAATTAACTTGTGTCAGCACCATTATTTTTCATTAATTATAAATGAGAAAGAATGAAAGAACACCCGCAGGAACAGATGTGCGAAATTGTCTCAGGTTCTGTTTTAGATTCTGTTTTGTTTTCCTACTCAATATACTGTTTTGAGTATACTATCAAGCTTGGAGAAAATTTAGATGGTAATGCCTCTTTGGGGCAGACAGGGACAAAGGGTATTTAATTAGGTCGTTGCCTGTGAAGTTCAGTGTTTTAATAACAAAAATTTGTTACTGACGTGCCAGATTAAACTACAGGGGAAAAATAACATCTTACTTTTGGTAAATGCATCTAATTTGAGAAACTGTATTTTAATAATTTTTTCTTATATTAGAAAAAAAGTCACTATATAGTTTTGCCAGATTTTAAGCCTATAGTGTGCTAATTGAATTCATCTTTCTTTTTTAAGAAGAAGGGAAGGAAGGAGGAAGAGAAGGTAAATCTTATAATTATATTTGGGTGGCTGGATGTCTTTGTTTTATAATTTTATGCAGCAGCCTTCATGCTGTGTCCAGAGGACAGAATACAGGAGTGTCTTGGGTATTTTTGTTTTATATCTGTTTCTTTTAATCTCTTATAAAATAATTAACTGTGTTGCCCTTCTTGATTTTTGTACCTTAGACTTGTTATAGGCATAAAAACCTTAAAAATCATTGTACCATAAATTTGCTATGACTTTGTTTATTAAGATATATCCTAAATAGCAGAAATCTAGAGATATCATGCTTACTTTTGGCTTTTTATAACTGCTGGTCAGTAATGTCCTCTGAATCATTCTTACTGCATGTTGTCAAAAATGACTGAGGTGCCAATTATATCCAAAGTGAGTTCCTCTGGAAACCAAATGTTAGATGAAAAAAAGAATACATGGCCAAATACATTTAGGATAAGCTGATAACATTAAACGCGAATTTTTTGAGCTAACAGAATTTCAGGGCTTATGAATTGGTGACTCTCCAGAAGGAAATGAGAACAGTCATAGATCATTCACTGATTTTCAAACATTTTTTGATCCCATGATCACACTTTCCATAACTTGTGTATCTCACAGTATGTATTAGAAATGTGTACTTATGACTTTCTCTGGAGAAAGTTGTGCTAAAGAAGAAGAAGGATTTTTTCTGATCTGCTATCAAAGGCTGTTTATCCCAATGGTATCAAGTATGATGAGTGCAGATGCTTGAATATGGGAATGTTTTCTCTTTATTTTATTATACTTATCAGCTTTTATCCACTTATGTATCCTCAGCTTACTAAATCCGTCTAGGTGGATCCTATGTTTGAGATATCTTTTTACTCACTAAACTTGATTAATGTGTTTCTGTCTGATATCATGATTTTGAACAAAGCTTTAATAAAGGAACTTCAGATAGGGTAGTGATAAATGGCAACCCACTCCAGTATCCTTGTCTGGAAAATCCCATGGACAGAGGAGCCTGGCAGGCTACAGTTCATGGAGTCGCAAAGAGTCGGACACAACCGAGTGACTTCACTTCACAGTGAGCTTTTTTCAATTGTTAATGCTGAATCAACAATTACCAACCCAGATAAAATAGTTATTTTTAGTCTTATACCAACACTTGCTTACATTTAGGATTATGATAATAATTAAATGAGATGACAACACGTAATATATGAAGGAGGTTAGCAGAATTCCTATGATTCAGTAGTTATCAAACCTTATTCTATTTCACCCCACTTTTCTTTGTATTCTGAGGAGTATTCTTTATGCTCGTTCATTAACGTAAACTTACAAAAATCAGTTAAAGATATGCAACAAGGTAAAATATTTCCCTTCATGATTTATATTATGGGATTTTAATACTTCAGTATCCTACTTTTCAAATGTTTCTGCCAAAACATCTTTAAAGTGAAAAAAGGAAAGCTACCCACAGAAATATGTGGGTACTTGCTACAGTTGTAAATGTTTTCTGAAATCTCCCCAGTAATTCTAAAATTACGAAAAAAAAAATTGGTTGCTAAAATACCACATTAATTATATTTTCTTCAAAATTTCAGGTAAACTTGAAAATAAAAAAAATCTAAGCAATGTTTATACTATAACTCCTGTAATAGTTTCCTTGAAATGCTATAACAAAATACCACAAATTTGGTGAATTAAAGAATGTAAGTTTGTTGGCTCACAGTTTTGAAGGTCAGTTAGTCAGTTAGTCAGTTCAGTCACTCAGTCGTGTCCGACTCTTTGTGACCCCATGGACTGCAGCACGCCAGGCTTCCCTGTCCATCACCAACTCCCTGGGTTTACTCAAACTCAGGTCCACTGAGTCGGTGATGCCATCCAACCATCTCATCCTCTGTCATACCCTTCTCCTCCAGCCTTCAATATTTCCCCAGCATCAGGGTCTTTTCCAATGACTCAATTCTTCACATCCTTTTCCTGTTTGGAACCAGTCGGCTGTTCCATGTCCAGTTCTCACTGTTGCTTCCTGACCTGCATACAGGTTTCTCAAGAGGCAGGTCAGGTGATCTGGTATTCCATTTCTTTCAGAATTTTCCAGTTTGTGGTGATCTACAGAGTCATGGGCTTTCCTGGTAGCTCAGACAATAAAGTGTCTGCCTACAATGTGGGAGACCTAGGTTAGATCCCTGGGTCGGGAAGATCCCCTGGAGAAGGAAATGGCAACCCACTCCAATATTCTTGCCTGGAAAATCCCATGGACCAAGGAGCCTGGTAGGCTACAGTCCGTGGGGTCGCAAAGAGTCGGACAAGACTGAGTGACTTCACTTTCACTTTCACAGAGTCAAAGGCTTTTGCATAGGTGATAAAGCAGAAATATATGTTTTTCTGGAACTCTCTTGCTTTTTCGATGATCCAATGGATGCTGGCAATTTGATCTCTGGTTCCTCTGCCTTTTCTAAAGCCAGCTTGAACATCTGGAAGTTCACGGTTCATGTACTGTTGAAGACTGGCTTAGAGAATTTTGAGCGTCACTTTTCTAGCGTGTGAGATGAGTGCAACTGTGCAGTAGTTTGAGCATTCTTTGGCATTGCCTTTATTAGGGATTGGAATGAAAACTGACCTTTTCCAGTCCTGTGGCTACTGCTGAGTTTTCCAAATTTGTTGGCATATTGAGTGCAGCACTTTCACAGCATCATCTTTCAGGATTTGAAATAGCTCAACTGGCATTCCATCACCTCCACTAGCTTTGTTGGCAGTGATGCTTTCTAAGGCCCACTTGAATTCCTATTCCAGGATGTCTGGCTCTAGGTAAGTGATCACACCATCGTGGTTATCTGGGTCATGAAGATCCTTTTTGTATAGTCCTTCTGTGTATTCTTGCCACCTCTTGTTAATATCTTCTGCTTCTGTTAGGTCCATACCATTTCTGTCCTTTATTGAGCCCATCTTTGCATGAAATGTTCCCTTGGTATCTCTAATTTTCTTGAATTGATCTCTAGTCTTTCCCATTCTACTGTTTTCCTCTATTTCTTTGCACTGATCACTGAGGAAGCCTTTCTTATCTCTCCTTGATATTCACTGGAACTCTGCATTCAAATGGGAATATCTCCCCTTTTCTCCTTTGCTTTTGGCTTCTCTTGTTTTCACTGCTATTTGTAAGGCCTCCTCAAAGAGCCATTTTGCTTTTTTGCATTTCTTTTCCTTGTGGATGGTCAGGATTCAGAAATTAGGGTGTCTAGGGCAGCCCCTTCTCTGCTGACAACAGGGAGCTTTCTGCTCTTTGGCGTGTCACGCTTCTGACGGTGCCAGATACCCTTGGCCCAAGACTGAATCACTCCTGTCTGCTTCCATGATCAAACTGCCTCCTCCTCCTCTGAATATTCTCTTTCTGTCTTAATCCTCCTTCTATCTTTCTGCAGTAAGGACACTTGCCATTGGATTTAGGGTTCCCCTGCATAATCCAAAATTAGTTTATTTCAGAATCCTCTGATAAACCACATCTATAGAAGTTTGTTTTTGTTTTTTCTTAAATACTAGGACATTTATAGGTTCCAAGGATTTGCCCTGGATAGCTTTAGGCTCATGAGAGGCATTTGTTGACCTACCACAACTTAATGGGCTCTCAGCTATTGGAACTTACCTTGGATATAAGGATTTCTTGTTATCTTGACATAGTTTGTGCGTAGGATGTGATGGGATGACTAACATGGAAGCAAAGTAAGAGGAACTGGAATCTTTATTCAAGATTTGATCCTGTGAGGATAAATCTTTATCGTGTGTCCAACATACCCAAAATGGACGGGCAGAGGAAATGCATCTCTCCTCTGACCATGCTTACCATGGTATACGTAGGAGATTTATAACCATTTAAGAGATTTATACCCATTTATTTATACCTATTGTGTTTAAGAAATTTTTACCCATGTTGAGAATTGCTTAAGGTCAATGTCACTGTACCGTAAGTAACAAGCTAACACCTAGAGATGTTATTTGTACTGCATTCTTTGAAACACCTTAATTTCTGCAAAATGACATTCACACCAAATTTGTTATAAGCTTATGACAGAAAAGTGACTAGGGTGTGAGTGTGATATTTCTATACATATATTAATCTCTCTTATCCAACATGCTGATAAGAAGTGATAAATACCTGCAGGCTACTTTGTCAATAAACAAACAGTAAAAATGTATCTTTCTTTTCACATAGAATAATAATAGGACATCAGAAGCATATATACATAGGTATATAGATATAATTTAATTTAGCTATAGTTTCTATAGCCCCATTTTTTGGTAAAATATGATTAAATATTCATCTTAGGTTAATTAAGAAAAGACTTGTATAAATATTGTTTTACAATCAATGACATTCCCTCTACCTGGAATGTTTTTTCCCTAAATATTTGCAAAGTTTGATCTTTTGAATTCTTCGTCTTTGCTCAGATGACACATCCTCAGTCATACCCTATTTAACACTGTAAATTTTCCATCATTGGTACATGTTTTCCCCTTTTATTACATTAGTTTTTCTCCATAGCATTTACTGCTTTCCAATGCAGTACAATATATAACTTATTGTCCATATCTCTGCACTGAAAAAGTTCTCTTTTTGGAGACAAGGCCTTTATTGTTTCTTGTCAAGTTCTCTGATATGTTGTAAGCACCTGGAACACACTTAGCACTTAGTAGGATCTCAATAAACATACATTGAATAAATTTACCAAAAATATCGTATTGAGTCCCTTGATGTTGTGGTTCTCGATGGTATTGGTCATACCTTCGCCTTCAACCTCACATTATCTTTCAGTTTCCCCTAGAAATGTAGAAATGTTCAATTTGAAATTTTCATTATACATTTTCTATGCTGCTGCTAGCTTAAATGACATAAATAAATATTTATTAAATATTTAAATAAAGAAATACTTAAATAAAATGACTTTCGACTGAAATCCTGTACCTTGAGATATATTTTAAGTTAGCTTGTGCAAAAACATGATCAATATTATTTTGAAACACATTTCAAGATCATACCAACAATGATAAAATCCAACTGAGCTGTCAAATCACAAACTTAGTTTAAACATCTTTCTTTAGTGGAAAATAATACTGTAACTTCTGTAGGTTCTCAGGTATTTGAATTAGCTCAGAACTGATGTGCAGTAATCTCTCAATGCTTGAGGTATTCATAGTCCTTAGTCTCGGGATGTTTAGGTAAATGGTTATATGTATTCATAACTTGATGGAATGAAGGTAAAGTCTTGCAGTAGGTACATGCTTGTAATGCTTTTAATAAGTTCCTTCCTTAAAACAAGAAAACCATTTATGTACTCTGTGACTCTGAATTAACACACATCTAAAGAATAGGGCAGACTGCTTCTGGCTTAGTATTGTCATTTAGACATCTGGTTATTCATATTTGAACATTGTACTTTTTAATTATCCATTCTGTTGTTTTTTGGCATGTGAATCACTTAAGATGTCAGTGAAATTCCTAGAGATTTAAGTACTAGGAATCCCATAATTAATTAATATGATCTCCATTAATTAATATGATCATTTCCAAAGATCTTTGCCCACCCCAATTCCTGTTATACATTTTGTCTTGTAATTAACCATGACCTCAGGGGCTTCCCTCCTGGTAAAGCAACTACCTGTAATGCAGGAGACCTGGGTTTTATCCCTGAGTTGGGAAGATCCTCTGGAGAAGGGAATGACTACCCACTCCAGTATTCCTGCCTGGAGAATTCCGTGAACAGAGAAGCCTGGTGGGCTATAGTTGATGGGATTGCAAATATTTGGACAGGACAGAGCTACCAAGACTCACTTTTCTCCTTGTTAGCTGTGGTGGATGTCTCTCCTCCTTGGAATGCCATTCAACTGTTGCCTTCTCCCCAGCCTTCCCGGCCTAAAGAAAATTACGAATTTGGTTTGACCTGTTTATTTGAATGTTGCCACCTTCCTCGCCATAGTAGATCACAAGAAAAGAAAGGGAGGAAAGTGGTGTGGGGGTACCCCATGCTGTACCTTAGCCGCTCAGTCGGGTCTGACCCTCTGTGACCCCACGGACTGTAGCCCGCCAGGCTCCTCTGTCCATGGGATCCTCCAGGCAAGAGCACTGGGGTGGGTTGCCATTTCCTCCTCCAAGGGAACCCAGGGTTTGAACCCGCGTCCCTTATGTCTGTTGCAATGGCAGGCGTATTCTTTACCACCAGCACCTCCTTGGAAGCCCCTCTTTTGTATTATACAACCTCAAAATCTATTAGAACCTAGGCCAGTTGCCAGTGTCTCTGCAGAGTGCTCCAGCATTGATATATCAGTTGGGCTTAAACTTCTGATTCATTTTACATTTTTGGACACTTTCAAAAGTCTATTTCTACAAATATTCTTCCTACTTTTGAGATGCTTTTTAGCCAACTTGAGCAGCTTTTTCTGGTTATACCTTTTCTGTTCCTCGAATTTTCTTCATTTTCCTCCACCTCTTCATGATCAATCATGGTTGAATTTAAATTCTGGCTCCAGGCTAAGAAAAAAAAAATGTGGAAGATTCAGGGACATTGAGCTTGGTTTTATGAGAAAGGAGGGGACTCTGCAAAAAGAACTATGCAATGTGCTATATTTCAAGGAGTTTAGTTACTCTTGTTACCCAAGTCCTCCAAAGCTTATAATGTTATTATTACAATGACAGTGTGTGTGTGTGTATTTGCTCAGTCATGTCCCTGACTCTGCGACCCCATGGAATGTAGCCCACCAGGCTCCTCTGTCCATGGGATTTCTGAGACAAGAATACTGGAGTGGGTTGCCATTTCCTCCTCCAGGGAATCTTCCTGACCCAGGAATTGAACCAGATATTTAGATCTCCCTGATTTTCTCCTTAAGCCAGGATGAAGTTATAAATTAAACATGTAGGCTTATTTGGAAAGTAGCTATTTACTTATTTACTTCTGAATGTTTGTGTTCTCAATCTTATCACCAAAGCAGTTAAACGATTCTTTCAGAGTGATTATTCCTTGGGGCAAGGTCTAGGTTACATCTGCCTGTGTGCTCAGTCAGATCCGAATCTTTGCAAACAACCCCGTGGACTGTAGCCCACCAGAATCCTCAGTCCATGGAATTTTCCAAGCAAGAACACTGGAGTGGGTCGCCATTTCCCAATCCAGGGGATCTTCCCTACCCAGAGATCTAACCCATGTCTCTTGCATCGCCTGTGTTGGTCAGCAGATTCTCGACCACTCTGCCACCTGGGAATTTGAATTTATCACATTAAGTTATCCAGTGTTCTGGTGCAGCAACATCATCCAGCCTAATGGACGAGATCAGTGTCAGCTTAATTGACAGCATTTGTATTAAACTGATGGAGAAAAGTTTCTAATCCTTGCAAGTTTCATTCTCAGTCTGCTTACATGATTTTACCATAGTATGTCAGTGACTGAAGGCTTCTTATTCCATGTCTTTTATGATTTTTCAATAGTCAAAGTGATGTATCAGCCTTGCCTATATCTAGTCTGGTACCAACTTTGATCCAAAAGAGGATTCTTTGATTGCAATCAATAAAATGTGACTTGATTTATTGAAATAAGTATAAAATTCAAAAAGAATTGTATTTTGGGATGTATCCTGGGTAGCTCCCAGAATTTATGAAAAAGAAAAAAAATAATTCTGATTCAGACATTAAATGAACCAGAGTAAGTTTCTGGCTATCTTAGCAATAGAGACTTACTGGCAGTCCTTAATGTATCATCATCTGAGTAACATAGTCTCAAAAATTATTGGGAAACTCTATTTATAAACAAAGATTCAATTGCCCAGATTGAGAACAAACATATAATAGTACTAAAATTACTGTTAATTGACTTGACAGCAATTAACCAAATAAAATAATTATGTGGGCAAAAAAACCATTCTAACATTCTAAGCAATTTACACATTTTACTTTGTATTTAAAATAACCTTAGAAGGCAAGCATTGCTAATGTCTTCGCATGAATGAAGAGGGAATCAGAGCTCAGAGTGGTAGGGCAAATTGCCCAGGTCACATAGTTAAAGTAGTAAATAAGTCTTCATGCAGAAATGCTCTCATTCAGCCCTGGTTTCACCAGTCTTCCATGTTAGAAATTCATGGACTAGAACTATATTTAGGTTTTTTACAACTTTTATTTCTCATTTTATTTTTCTCATTGTGTTGGGTAGGATCTCTTAGATAGCTACATGCATCTTTTTGTATCCAGGAGGTAGTTCAGATTCTGCAAACACAACACTGAAAATTTTAACTTAAGCAACTGATCCAAACTATGATGAATCATTCTAAGCAAAATTTTATTAATAGAAGCAATTTATTTACTTATTAATTTCAAAGTTATTGGTTTTATTGTGGAATCATTTTCATACTGAGGTCTGAGAATGTTTCCTAAACATCTAATTTCATATTTTATTGAGATTTTCTGTGACCTGAATTTTAATAATAGTATAAATGCCACAAAGGTATTCAAATGAAAACAAAATTTCTCACACTGTAGGATGAGTCTTTGACCTGAGTTTATTGTAATAATTTATTTTAATCAGATCCTTTGGAATTATTTATTTATTCTCTGATAAGTGGTAGTAAAATTCTCCAGTCTTATGCAGTCAATTTCTTACACAACTTTTTTACTTATATATTTTGACACTTTGCTTTTTACTGTACTTGTGATGTTTTTCAATGTGTTTATGTTTAATTAAGATAACTGTCATTAATCACTCATGGATACCTTTCCCAACAAAATCCTGCCTGTTCGTTCCCATTACCATCAAATCTAGTTTCTTTATTTTTGAATTTTCTGGATATAACTGTTTTAAAATTGGATTTTTAATTTTATATATGTGTGTGTATATATGTGTGTATATATATATATGTGTGTGTGTGTGTGTGTATATATATATATATTAATGTATATGACCAGTATTTTGGTCATCTGATGCATACGTATGACTCATTGGAAAAGTTCCTGATGCTGGGAAAGGTTGAGGACAGAGGAGAGGGGGGCATCAGAGGATGAGATGGTTGGATGACATCACCAATGCAATGAACATGAACTTGGGCAGACTCCAGGAGATGGTGAGAGACAAAGAGTTCTGGTGTGCTGCCGTCCATAAGGTTTCAAAGAGTTGGCCACAGCTGGCTGACTGAGCAACGACTGTATATATACATGCCTTTTTAATATTCAATTTGAAATCTTGGACCATATTATGAAATTTCAAGTCACTTGGCCATGCTAGACAAGATGATATAGTTGCTCATACTTATTTGATTTTATGATTTCTGTTTCATTACAACGGGTTTATTTTATTTTAATGCAGAATTCATTTGTTTTATTGATTTATTTTTGTAGTAGTTTGGGAAGTATTCATTTAAAAAATTCTTAGAATTCTATGAGATGTTTTAATTTAATTATAAATATTAATAGTAGAATAGCATTTTATCACATATTACCAATATATGTCAACTCTATAAAATGTAAAAACTAGTAATCTATACCCTCCCATATTCTTGTACTGTATTATGCTATACTATGCAATATGCATTTAAGATTCCTCCATTTTTTTTCATGACTTGTTGGTGGCTTTCTTTTTATATCTGAATGATATTCCATTTTCTGGGTGTACCATACTTTATCCGTTCACCTACTGAGGGACATCTTGATTGCTTCCAAGTTTCCGCACTTGTGAAGAAGACTGCTGTAAACATCTGTGTGCGTATTTCTTTAAGGGCATAGATTTTTCACCTCCTTAGTTTAAATACCTAGGAGGGGGATGGCTGGGTCTTATAGTAATGGTATGTTTAGTTTGTAAGAAACTACCAAAATATCTCCCAAAGTGATTTACCATTTTGCATTCCCACCATCAATGAATGAGAATTACTACGGCTGCACATGCTTGCCAGCATTTGATGTCCCCACTGTTTCATATTTTAATGAGTGTGTAGTGACATCTCATTTTAGTTTGCATTATATGGATGACATGAAATATGGAGCATCTTTTTACAAGCTTACTTGGCATCTATGTATCTTCCTTGGTGAGTTAAGGTATTTGGCTCCTCTTTTAATTAGTCAAGTTTGACTTTTTTCTTTGTACAGAGCAAATACACTTTATTTTGTAAGTAATGAGTAGTTAACAAATATTTTGGAAGGTGATTAAATGGACTCTGACAGGGGTTGGCTGTAAGACTTGGAGCTTTATTTTAAAGTCAGAGGTAAAAGCGCGTCAATGGATGCAGTTGTATGGCGATGCGATGACCGCAGAGCGCTAGCTAACGCTCTATCAGGGCACGTGATTATTGTTTCTTTCTTATGGCAAGAACATGCAACATCTAGTCTCCTAACAACTCTGCATACAATAAAGTATTGTTGACTATAGTAACTATGCTATGCATTATCTTTCAGGTGGAAGTTTGTGTTGCACCTAAAAGCATCTCCTCAATTCCACCAATCCCAGCCCTTGGTAACCAGCCTTCTGCTCTAGGAGTTCATCATTTATAGATTCCACATGCTAATGTTATCTTATAGTAATTGTCTTTCTTTCTGAATTAACTCAGCATAATACCCTCAAAGTTTATCCATGCTTTTCAAATGGGAGGATTTCCTTCTTTTTCATATGTGTGTGTGTGTGTGTGTGTGTGTGTGTATATATATATATAAGCATGAGAGTATTAGTTGCTCAGTTGTGTCTCTTTGTGACCCCATGGACTGTAGCCCACCAGGCTCCTATTTCCATGGAGTTCTCCAGGCAAGAATACTGGAGTGGTTTGCCATGCACTTCTTCAGAGCATCTTCCCTACCCTGAGATCAAACTTGGGTCTCCTGCATTGCCAGCAGATTCTTTACAATCTGAGCCACCAGGCAAGCCCATATATATATATATATATATACACACACACACATACAAACACACATACAGGGGAGCATCAGATTATCGATATCTTTTAAACACACTGTTTTCATTTTCATTTTCTTTGCATATATACCCAGAATTGGGATTGCTGTGTCATATGTCATTTCTATATTTAATTTTTTGAGGAAATACCATACTTTTTACCATAGCGACTGAACCAATTTACATTCCCACCAACAGTGCTTAAGATTCTCTCATCTCTAGACCCTTCACAATGCTTGCTCTCTCTTGTCCTCTTAATAATTGTCATTCTAGCAGATATGAGATGATAACACATTGTGATTTTTATTTGCATTTCATTGGTAGTTAGTGATGATGAAAGTGTTAGTGAAGGTGTTAGCTGCTTAGTCGTGTCCCCATGGACTTTAGCTTGCCAAGCTATTCCATCCACGGGGTTTTCCAGGAAAAAATACTGGAGTAGGTTGCCAAACCCTTCTCCAGGGGATCTTCCTGACCCACGGATTGAACCTGGGTCTCCAGCATTGCAGGCAGATGCTTTACAGTCTAAGCCACCAGGGAAGCCCAATTAGAGATGATGAGCATCTTTTATTCAAGTTGTTTTGTTGTTGATAAGTTATAAGAGTCCCCTTTGTATATTTTGGTGTTAGCTCTTTATTCAATATATGATTTATAGATCAATATATGATCTACAGATTTATAGATTTATTTCCCATTTTTTAGCTTGCTTTTTCGTTTTGCTGATGGTTTCTTTCTCTGTACAGAAGGTTTTGTTTTTTTGTTTTTTTTTTTAGCTTAATATAGTCTTGTTTGTTGATTTTTGCTTTTATTGCATATGTTTTTGGTATCTTATTAAAAAAAAAAACGACAATAATCAACACTAATGTCAGGTATTGTCTTCTCTATGTTCTCTTCTAGAAGTTCTATGGTGTAAGGACTTATGTTTAAGTCTTTAATTTGCTTCAAGTTAATGTAGGTCAGTGGTGTAAAATAGACATTCAATTTCATTTCTCTGCATATGGTTATCTAATTTTCCTAACATCTTTTGATGAAAAGACTATTATTTCCCCATTAGTTGTTCTTGACTTCCTTGTCAAATATTTGTTGACCATATAAGCAACAATTTTTGTCTAGGCTTTTGATTCTGATCCATTGGTTTATGTGTCTAATTTTATGCTGGTGCCATACTCTTTTAAATACCAAAATTTTGTAATATAGTTTGGAATCAGAAAGTGTGATGTCTTTAGCTTCTTTCTTCTTTAATAGGATTACTTTGGTTATTTGGGCTCCTTTGTGGTAATATACAACTTTATGATTGCTTTTTTTATTTATGTAAAAAATGCCATTTGAATTTTATTAGGGATTGAATTGAATCTATAAATAGTTTTGGGTAATATGCACATTGTAAAAATATCAATTCTTCTGATATTGAACATGGGATATCTTTCCACTTATTAGTGTTTTCTTCAATTTTATTTCATTAAAGTCTTATAAGTTTCAGTGTACAGGTCTTTCATTTCCTTGGTTAATTTTTTTCCTAAGTATTTTATTGTTTTTGCTACTATTGTGAGTGGCATTTTTAATTCTGTCTCAAATTTTTTTTGTTGTTAATGCATAGAAATACAACTAACTTTTGTATTTCTATTTTATAAATTGCAGCTTTACTAATTTCATTGATTATTTCCAACAACTTTTCAGTTGAGTCTTTAGAATTTACCATATATAAGATGATATCATCTGTAAATAAAAACAATTTTACTTCATCTTTCCAATTTAGATATAATCTATTTATGTTTTTCTTGACTATTAATCTTTCTGGAACTTTCAGTTCTACAGTGAAAGAGAGTAGTGTGAGGAAGTACCCTTGTCCTGTTCCTGATTTTAGGGGAAGAGCTTTTAACCTTTCACCACTGAGAATATTAACTGAGGGTTTGTCATATGTGGCCTTTACTGTGTTGAGTATGAATCTGAGCAAACTCAGGGAGATGGTGGAGCACAGGCAAGCCCGGCCCGCTGCAGTCCGTGGGGCTGCGAATAGTCGGACGTGATTTACCGACTGAAGAATAATATGCTCCTTTCATGCCCAGTTTGATGAGGATCATTACCATGCAAGATATGTTTTGGCGCATGCTTTCTATGCATTTACTAGAAGATTGCATGACTTTTACCTCTCATTGTCTAATGTCTTATATCACATATATTTCTTTGCCTTATGTTGAATCATCTTTACGTGCCAGGGATAAATCCTACTTACTCATTCTGTGTAAATCCTTTTAATGTGCACTAGGATTCATTTTGCTAATATTTTGTTGACAATTTACGGATCTATTTTCATCAGGAATGGTGGACAAGCATTTTCTTTTCCTGTATTCTTGTCTGACATTGACATCAAGCTAATGCTGACGTCACAAAATCAATCTGGAAGTGGTCTCTCCTTTTCAATTTGTTGGAAGCATTTGAGAAGGACTGGTGTTAAGTCTTCCTCAAAAGTTGATACAATTCATCAAGGAAATGATCTTATCACAAGATTTTCTATGTGGGAAGTTTTTAATTACTGATTTAATGTCCTTATTTGATATTGGGCTGTTCAGAGATTTTCTATTTATTCATGATGCACTCCTGGTAGGATGTAAGCTTCTAGGAATTTATTCATGTCTTACGTGAGCCTGCTTAGTTGCTAGGTTTTATCAGACTCTTTGTGACTCCGTGGACTGTAGCCCTTCAGGCTGCTCTGTCCATAGGATTACCCAGGCAAGAATACTGGAGCGGTTGCCATTTCCTCCTCCAGGGGATCTTCCCCATCCGGGGATTGAACTTGTATCCCATGTGTTGGCAGGCAGACTCCCATCAACTGTGCCACCAGGGAAAATCCTATTCTTTGTTTCAAAGAATAGTAATTGGTTTAAGCATTTTTCCATTCTTTACCTACTGAGGTTTTTGAGACTTAAGGAATCAATTAAAATTTTCTTCAAATATCTACTTTTATTTCTTAATAATCAGCTCTCAACCAGGAGTGGCAAATTTGAGGTATTAAGTGTCTAACAACATATTTTCCACATAGGTTATAATAGTTTACTGACAGCACAGATATTAAAGGGCACATTGATCAAGCCAGTGAATTTAAATATCAGAAAAGGACCTACTTTATGTTGATATCTTCAGTTCAGTCAGTCACACAGTCCTGTCTGATTCTTTGCGACCCCATGGACTGCAGCACGCCAGGCCTCCCTGTCCATCACCAACTCCCAGAGTTTACCCAAACTCATAACCATTGAGTTGGTCATGCCATCCAACCGTCTCATCCTCTGTCGTCCCCTTCTCCTCCTGCCTTCAATCTTTCCAGCATCAGGATCTTTTCAAATGAGTCAGTTCTTCACATCAAGTGGCCAAAGTATTGGAGTTTCAGCCTCAGCATCAGCCCTTCCCATAAACACCCAGGACTGATTTCCTTTAGGATGGACTGGTTGGATCTCCTTGCTGTCCAAGGGACTCTCAAGAATCTTCTCCAACACCACAGTTCAAAAGCATCAATTCTTCAACAGTCAGCATTCTTTATAGTCCAACTCTCACATCCATACATGACTACTGGAAAAACCATAGCTTTGACTAGATGGACCTTTGTTGGCAAAGTAATGTCTCTGTTTACCTCTCATATAATCTGAATTATTTTTGTTGTATATATTTTGTATTGATAGTTCCTCCCTGTAGCTCAGATGAGAAAGAATCTGCTTACAGTGCAAGAGACCTGGGTTCAAACCCTGGGTCAGGAATATCCCCTGGAGAAGGGAATGGCAACCCACTCCAGTGTTCTTGCCTGGAGAATTCCATGAACAGAGGAGCCTGGGGGCTATAGTTCATGGGATTGCAGAGAGTTGGACATGACTGAATGACTAACACTTATTTACTTACTTAATATATATTGATAGCTGTAATTTTCTTAGATCAAATGGTTAAAATTTGTACATTATTAAATTACAGTATTCTTCATACTTTGTTAATTGAGCTTTAGTTATAAAAGGATAATAGAAGTTTTTTTTTTCTTTAATTGAAGAAATTTACATATAATATAAGCATCATTTAGAGTAAAATGGCTATAGGTAATTCAAATTGAGAATTCTTATTCAATATGAGAGAATGACAGTTGCTAATTATTTGATGTTCTTTTATGTTTCTCTTCCTTTCTCATGTCTGATTTAGTACCAATATTTACCTGATGAGAATGGTATGATTTCATGGTCTAAGACCTTTAAGAATTGTAGGAAACAATGTCTTCAAGGAACTCATAGTGAGAAATGGATGAATTATGAAAATATTAACTTGAAAATTCATACAAGTGTAAATCTTACAAGTATAAAGCAGATTATTAAATATTATGAAAAACATATCAGATACTTTCTATGTGAATCTATAAGGCTGATTAGCCAAACTTATTCTGGAATTGGGGGGAAGAGTTCCACTGAAGATATACGAGATGAACAGAGTTTTAAAGGACAGAGGCTTGACTATTTGGAGAATAGTGAGAATTAGAGTAACAATGGCAATAAGATCTGAAACACAAGCAGCTGGAAAAGAAACTGTGAGAAGCACGTCATGTTTTTCTACTGTAGACTAAAATCTGCCAGCAGAATTTTGCTTTGTTTTGCTTATAATTATTGAACTGATATGAACGACTGTCAGTATGGAGTTTGCAATAAGATGATAAAGGAGGATATTATTTCAGTAATTTAAAAGGCAACTGAAGGCGTCCTTAACTAAGAAGAATTGGAATGGTTAGGTATAGTGTTTACATTTAATGTTTAAAATGTTAGAAAATGAGAAGAAGGAGAAATATAAGTTTAACACCAAAAATTAGACTACACAAGTAGATTGGAAGGTAATTCAGTTAACAAATCTAAAGAAATAGGTAGTAGAGAAAATATTGGGCTTCCCTGGTAGCTCAGACGGTAAAGCGTCTGCCTGCAATTCAGGAGACCAGGGTTCGATCCTTGGGTTGAGAAGATCCCCTGGAGAAGGAATTGGCAACCCATTCCAGTACTGTTGCCTGGAAAATTCCATGGATGGATGAGCCTGGTAGGTGACAGTCCAAGGGATCACAAAGAGTCGGACATGACTGAGCAACTTCACTGGTTCTTACTATGAATGAAATTGTGTAGTGTTTTCAGGTTGCCAGATGGCTATGCTAAAGATCAAATATTATAAGTTTGGGACTTTGAAGACAAGCATGAAATAGAGATATAGATCTAAATTCCATAGACCTAAAGTAAATCTCATGAAATCTATGGGCTTTTATCTCAATGAGGATATTGAGATATCATCATACGTACATATATACAATACATACATACAATACATGCACACATACATACATGCATCATACATACATACAATACATGCATACACACCAAAATTTTCATACCATCATACATATCATCATCATACACACATATCGTACATACATACATCATACATACATACATACATACAATCATGCATACACACCAAAATGTTCATACCATTCCAATGATATCTGATAATTAATGAAATAAGATATCAATACAACAGGTTACCAAAGGGAATGTTTTAAGTTAAAAAAATAATAAAACATTAGATGGAACTTCAATCAAATGTAGGATGGAATTCATGAAGTTGAAAGAGCAAAAACAGCAAAAGGGTGAATAAATACTAAGAGTGGTACTGAAGAAAATAAAAAAGGCAAACATTTTAAATATTAGTGGGAAGTTCACAATTGCCAAATGCTATTCTGCAATCAAAGGAGGTGAACATTTAAAATGACTCACTTAACTGTATAGAAAAATTAGCACAACATTGTAAATTAACAATACTTCAATAAAATTTAAAAAATAGGATGTGAATTGTGGATTATCAATTATAAAATTGTTAGCAGTCTTAGTTTGGATAAAGTCTTCTGATGTGGTAAGAGAAGGGAACAAGTTATAAAGGACTGAAGCATGAATGTCCATCACAGAAGTTAAAAGATAGTAATTGAAGCTATCATTTTTTTTTCATTTGATACTTGAGTACTGTTGATGTACCACATGATAATGTTAGAGATTCATATTGACTAGCAGGCATTATAGCTATTGTCTAAACTCCCATAGTTTTCTTTGTAGTGAATCTGTACCATTCATGGTTTCTGTAAAAGTAAATGCACTGGGAGATCTCATTTTGGTCATAACTGACTAGAAGATTATTGCTGAATCTGAAGCCTACGTATTCTTCCTGCTACTGAGTGTATTGAGATTTCTCTGCATTTGGTCAATACATTGCCTCATTTGTTGTTGCTCAGTTTCTATGTCACATCTGCCTCTTTGTGACCCCATGCACTATAGCACGCCAGGCTTCCCTGTCCTTCACCATCTCCCTGAGTTTGCTCAAATGCATGTCCATTGAGTCAATGATGCCATTCAACCTACTCATCCCCTGTTCCCCTCTTCTCCTCCTGCCTTCAATCTTTTCCAGCAACAGAGGCTTTTCCAGTGAGTTGCATCAGGTGACCAAAGTATTAGAGATTCAGCTTAAGCATTAGTCTTTCCAATGAATATTCAGGGTTGATTTCCTTTAGAGTTTACTGGCTTTTATCTACTTGCAGTCCAAGGGACTCTCAAGAGTCTTCTCCAGTACCACTGTTCAAAAGTAGCAATTCTTCAATGTTCAACCTTCTTTATGTTCCAACTCTCTCATCTGTACATGACTACTTGAAGAACCAATAATTTTAGGGTATTTTCTGTACTTTGAAACCAAAGGAACAAACTACATCAAAATACCTTATCTTGAAAATCCCTATATATTCCCCCCAGAAATTCTAAGTTACAATGATGGGGTATAAGAAAAAACTAATAAACTAATAATTATAGGACGTGTGGCTTCCCTGGTGGCTCAGAAGTTAAAGCCTGAAATATGGGTTACTCAGGTTTGATCCCTGGGTTTGGAAGATCCCCTGGAGAAGAAAATGGCTATCCACTTCAGTACTCTTGCCTGGAGAATTTCATGGACAGAGGAGCTTTATGGGCTACAGTCCATGGGGTGGCAAAAAGTTGGATAGGAAAGAGCAACCAGCATACTCAATACATATTCAACAATAAATGAACACCGGACATAATCAAGCTCCATTTTCATTAATAGTGAACCCCACACTGCCCTGGCTTAAGAACAGTTGACTCCTATCCCCATCTCTAGTTGAAGAGAAATTAATAGTTCTAGCGAGGAAATGACTTGTCTATTGTTAAATTCAATTATTACTCTTAACCATTTTCTTAACTTGGGGCTTTACTGGTGGCTCAGAAGGTAAAGCATCTGCCTGCAATGTGGGAGACCCAGGTTCAATCCCTGGATAGGAAAAGATCCCCTGGAGAAGGACATGGCAACCCACTCCAGTATTCTTGCCTGGAAAATCCCACAGATGGAGGAGCCTGATGGGCTACAGTCCATGGGGTTGCAAAGAGTTGGACAGAATTGAGCGACTTCACTATCTTAACTACTTCCTTTATTTCTATTCAAAGAAAGTTTGTACTTTGAATTCACTCCATTTTCCTTTACGCTTTATTTATTTACAGTTCAGCTTATTTTATTGGTTTGGTTACAAAGTTTGTTTGGATTTTCCCATAACATCTTACGGAAAAACCCAAATGAACTTTGTGACCAAGCCAATAATTAAATCATTAAAGCAAATTTACACACAATTACTTCTTATTCTCTTATGTTCCTTCCAACTCTTCTCTAGTTATTCCAGGAATATCTTTGTCAACTTCTCCTTTTTTCCTCCTTTTATCTTTATTCTGTTTGTAAGTCAACGAATGACCTCCCTTAAGAAGCACTGCTGTTTATAAAGTTAGGGGAAGTGATGGAATTCCAGTAGAATTCCAGAATACAAAACCCTAAAGGATGATGCCATCAAGGTGTTGCATTCAGTTCAGTTCAGTTCAGTTCAGTTGTTCAGTCATGTCCAACTCTTTGCTACCCCATGGACTGCAGCACACAGGCCTCCCTGTCCATCATCAACTCCCAGAGTTTGCTCAAACTCATGTCCATTGAGTCAGTGATGCCATCCAACGGTCTCATCTGCTATTGTCCCCTTCTCCTCCCATCTTCAATCTTTCCCAGCATCAGAATCTTTTCAAATGAGTCAGCTCTTCGCATCAAGTGGCCAAAGTATTAAAGTTTCAGCTTCAACATCAGTCCTTCCAATGAATATTCAGGACTGCTTTCCTTTAGGATGGACTGGTTGGATCTCCTTGCAGTCCAAGGGACTCTCAAGAGTCTTCTCCAACACCACAATTCAAAAGCATCAATTCTTTGGTGCTCAGCTTTCTTTATAGTCCAACTCTCACATCCATATATGACTACTGGAAAGAACCATAGCTTTGACTAGACACACCTTTGTTGGCAAAGTAACATCTCTGCTTTTTAATATGTTGTCTATGTTGGTCATAATTTTTCTTCCAAGGAGCAAACGTCTTTTAATTTCATGGCTGCAGTCACCATCTGCAGTGATTTTAGAGCCCCCAAATATAAAGTCTGTCACTGTTTCCACTGTTTCCCCATCTATTTGCCATGAAGTGATGGGATCAGATGCCATGCTCTTAGTTTTCTGAATGTTGAGTATTAAGCCAACTATGTCAGCAAATCTGGAAGACCCATCAGTGGCCACAGGCCTGGAAAAGGTCAATCCTCATCCCAATTCCCAAGAAGGGTAGTACTAAAAATTGTGCAACAATCAGACAATTGCACTCATCAACCATGCTAGTAAGGTCATGCTTATAATCATGCATAGTAGGCTTCAGCATAATCAGAACCAAGAACTTCCAGATGTCCAAGCTGGGTTTAGAAAAGGAAAAGGAACCAGAATCAAGTTGCCAACATTTGTTGGACCATAGAGAAAGCAAGGGAATTCCAGAGAAACATCTACCTCCATCTCATTGACTCCACTAAAGCCTTTGACTGTATAGATCATAACAAACTGTTGAAAGCTCTTAAAGTGGTGGAAATACCCAAGCATTTACTTGTCTCCTGAGAGACCTTTATGTGGGTCAAGAAGCAAGTTAGAACCCGGTATGAAACAAATGATTGGTTCAAGATTGAGAAAGGAGTACAGCAGGGCTGTCTGCGGTCACCCTGTTTATTTAACCTATATGTTGAGCACATCCTGGGAAATGCTGGGCTGGATGAGTTGCAAGGTTGGATCAAGATAGGCAGGAGAAACGTCAACAACTTCAGTGATGCAGATGATACCACTCTGCTGGCAAAAAGCAAAGAAGAACTAAAGAGCCCCTTGATGAGGGTGACAAAAGAGAGTGAATGAGCCAGCTTAAATCTAAATATTAAGAAAACTAAGATCATGGCGTCTGGGAAGGGGAAAAGGTGGAAACAGTGACAGATTTCCTCTTCTTGGGCTCCAAAATAACTGTGGATGGTGATTGCAACCATGAAATCAGAAGACGATTGCTTCTTGGCAGGAAAGTGATGACAAACCTAGACAGCATATTGAAAAGCAGAGACATTGCTCTGCCAACAAAGATCCGTATAGTCAAGGCTGTGGTCTCCCCAGTGGTCACATACAGTTGTGGAGCTGGACCATAATGAAGGCAGAGCGCCAAAGAATTGATGGCATTTGAACTGTGGTGCTGCAGAAGACTCCTGAAAGTCCCTTGGACTGCAAGGAGATCAAACCAGTCAATCTTAAGGGAGATCAACCCTGAATACTCATTGGGAAGACTGATTCTGAAGCTAAAGCTCCAGTGATTTGGTCATCTGATGCGAACAGTCAACTCATTAGAAAATCTCCTGAAGCTGGGAAAGATTGAGGGCAGGAGGAGAAGAGGGCATCAGAGGATGAGATGGCCAGATGGCATCATTGATGCAATGGTCTTGAATTTGGGCAAACTTTGGGAGATTCTGAGGGATGAGGAGACCTGGACTGCTGCAGTCTATGGGGTTGCAAAGAGCCAGACATGGCTGGGCGGCTCAACAACAACAATGACAAGGACAATAGACATTAAGGAAAGCTAATGGTAAATATATATCAAGGGGAATGAAAGTAATATATTTTAAGTGAATGTAACCTTAAAGAAAACGTGTCACATTGATAGTCTGAAATTATTTAGAAATTCCAAATGAATCTCCACAAGCTTCCATGTACCTCTTTTTTTCTCCTTTTATGCAACCCTTCATCCTCTAAGAATTAGAATTCACAGCAAACTTCTGAATTCCCATTCAAAATTTCTCTTTACTATTAATATCATAATATGTTCCTGTTGAATTACATTGAAAACACATATGTTTTAGAACCGACATGGGATAAAATTGATATTTGTTTACTGTACTCAGAAACATCATCAGTATTCAAAATATTGCTTCTGTGAGTAATCCACTTGACATTTTTAAAAAGATCTTTTTAAAGTTGGAATTTTTCATTGTTATGAAACATTGCATGTATTAACAGGAAATGGACATAAAAGAGTTTAAAAACAATCTTAAAAATAGGTCAATGAAAAAAAGATACCTGAAATTATATGAACTCACCATTTCCATTTGTAGATCTTTTCTTGGATAATCACCAGTTTGTTCATCAAAGTTAACATTTTACCAGCGGTGAGCAAGTTTTCCCCATGATTAGAAGCATCTAAATCGGAATAGCACTCTTTGGCGTAGCTCTAAATTATATGCCATTTATTTAGCAGTTACTGTGTAATTAGTGTGTCTTAATTTGAGCATTAAAAATGTATTGAGTTCTACATGCAGCATTTATAATTACAAGATCAATTTGTGGTTAACTGATTTCACTGCTAAGATTTTGTATCGCGAATATTTATATGCACTTTCAAAATTGCCAACATAGAGAATTTTGTGTTGGAACTTCAATAAAAATAAATCATCTGTATTTTATACTGGGTTAATATTAAAATATTCAAATTATAAAACCTATGAAAGGACTAATCACGCACTAGAAAGAAACAATTACATAAGCAATCATATATATGTTCATACATTTACGTGTGTACATATATACACACACATACAAACACACAAGCACCCATGTTGCCATTTCAGGTTAAAATGTCTAATCATGCACACACACTAGAAAGAAACCAGTACATAAGCAATCATAAATATGTTCATATATTTATATGTATACACATACACACAGGCAAACACACATGTCCACATATTGGCATATAAGGTTAAAATGTCTATTTAAGAAGAATAAAAGCTTTATTGGAGCTTGATTTGTATTCCTCCAATACCAGACATTTTGAGCTAATGTGACCTTTTGAAAAATCATCTTATGAACTCAGTAAGCAATGTTCTGAAAATACTCCTATGTTGTACATTTGTATTGGCAGAAACATTTAGTTGTAAAGTCTATGTACTATCCTATGCCACTTAAACTTCACAATGACACAAGCTTGACTTTCTCCCATAACCAAGCATAAACATGATTGGCTTTGTAGATTGTGTCATGATATAGACATGTTTATTCTTTGAATAAATTTTATAAACTGATTTTTTCAAGGGAAAAAACCATTTCGGCTATTACTTGGAATTGCAGAACTTTACAGAACTATTTAAGAGCATAAATCTGGAATACAGCACAATTTGCTATAAGAAAGCATAATTAGATAGGTAGCTTGGGGTGCAAAATTTTGCATGAATGACCACATTAATTTTTCCCTTAAGTGATAATAATATTAATAAATCCCAAAGACTCATCTTAAAAATGCAGCTTCAGTAAAGTTGGCATAAACTGTGTGTGAGACTTTAAATGAAACAGTGGGTTAACATTTTAGGCATTAATGAAGAAAGGATATGAGAACAGAAAACAAAATTGGAAAGGAAAAAGAAGATTTAACTGGAGAGCTTAACAATAAATATATCTATGGAAACATAAAATACTTACATTTACCACCAGAGTTATATTTTTGGAAATTAAATAACATAGAAATTGAAATATCATATAAAATTAACATATAACTTTGACATTTAGTATAATTTATATACTTTATAGTAATATACTAGTATAGTTAATATGTACACTAATAAAATTTGAAAGTAAGTGGGAAATCTGGGGAAGATTTTGAAAATAAACACATAGATTTCCCACAGCACTAGTGGCAGATATTTAACTCGCCAGCCAGTAGCTTCATCTGCAGAGTAGTCCTTCACTCAGTTTCACTCACCTTTTCTGGGAAATGCTACTGTTTGGTCTTCTACCCTAAGAAGCATTTATTTGAAATGAAATGACATTTTCTTTCTGGAATTGTTCTAAGATGGACACCTATCACAATCTGGGCTACTCCCTTTTCTCAGCTTTGCTGCTGCTAAGTCACTTCAGTCGTGTCCGACTCTGTGCGACCCCGCAAGACGGCAGCCCACCAGGCTCCCCCGTCCCTGGGATTCTCCAGGCAAGAACACTGGAGTGGGCTGCCACTTCCTTCCCCAATGCATGAAAGTGAAAAGCGAAAGTGAAGCCGCTCATTCGTGTCTGACTCTTCGCATCCCCATGGACTGCAGCCCACCCGGCTCCTCCGTCCATGGGATTTTCCAGGCAAGAGGACTGGAGTGGGGTGCCATTGCCTTCTCCTTTTTCCCAGCTTAAAGAATTTTTTAAAAATGGAATGGAGAGGAAAAATTAATGAGATACACAGGGAGAAGGAAGCGGGGACAGAGAGAGAGAGAGGAAAAGAAGAGGGCAGAAACAAGAGGGAAGAAAGGATGGAAGAAGAAAGAAAGAGACAGAATGATATGGGGAGAGGTGGGCTGAAAAAGAGAAGTCTATCTTTAGTGCCAACAGTACAATGTAGTACACGTCAGTGACTCCTCTGCCAGCTCCACTATGTAGTAGAGGATACTTTCTATAGCAAGAGTGAAGAATGACGCAGAAATGCATAGACTAAAAATAAAAAAGAAGAAGAAATAGTATCTTGATGAAATTTTAATACCTGGTTTCCAGTAGATTCCAATATGATTTATATATTTGCCTTAGGTTCTTTGAGAGCACTAAAATCTTTTCTACTCAAGAGAGTTGAAGGGGCTTCTGTTTCTTGCACTGCAAAGAATCCTCATCTTGTGAAATATAGATGAAGGAAGAGTGATAATTATAAAAAATGTTTTAAAAATGAAGTAATTTAGATTTAAGGTTATAGTGAAAGAAGCAACGATGAGTTAGAAAGCACTAAATATTTATGGCTTAGATATATTTGTGTAAATATTTCATATTAAGAAAGATTTTATCTATAGAAGAAAGCTACAGGTTGAGGCAACAGGCTGCAGAAGACAAGTATATATTAAATTCAAATATATTTAGAATTTATGGTTGTTCATCCATCTACCTATCGTTTACTACAGAGAACTCTTGTAAGTAGAATCACTGTTGCAAATTATGACCTGTCAAGAATTGGATTAGTGAGATTCAGAATTTTTCTATCCATTTTCTCATAATGACATCCCATCCACTTCCAATTTCAATCTGTAAGTGCTATCTATATTTGTTTTATATTAATGGTTCATGTTGCAATAAAATTTTTTATTGATAACTTCTCCGAAAGAGCTTTTGGATAAGAATGTTATTTTGATTAATAAAGAGCCAAGGTCTCTGTTAAGTGCCCCTATTAATAATACACTGGAGGTGTTCTAAAGGTGAATGCCAATAGCTCTTCAGTCAACACTTCATCTTACAACTAACTATGCCTAAACACACACACACACAATGTCAGCTGAGCACAAAGACAGACAGTAGTCGAATATCTGTCCTTAGTCACTGAAAAAACAATGAAAAGATACAGATGCAGTTTTTAAGGAATGTGCAACTTGTATGATGAGAAAAATCAGTAAACCACTGACTGGCCATTTTTAGAATTTATCAGAAAAGCAATCAGAATGGCTCTTTTATTTTTGCTACATTTTTTAGCTTGATTGAATAGGTATGAAAAAATGACACCTACTTTAATCTTTGTGCTTTAAGAGTTGAGGAATGAAATGCTATTACTTCCATTGTTTCTGTAAGGTAGAAGGAAAGAGCAACAATCTACTCTCAGCTTAATTATTCCCCTTTTCTTTCAACATCCACAGTTCTTATTTAGGTTGAAATTATAAAAGGCTGCAGAGAATTAATTGGTCATTAAATGAATCTAAGTAATTCTTAAACAGTAAATGTATATTGATTATCTCTATTGCCTAGTTTCCTGGCTTCAATAAAAATAATCCATCTTTATTAGAAATATGTTTTAAAGTGAACTTTATACTCTACCATTTGGAGAAGGCTACCCACTCCAATACTCTTGCCTGAAAAATCCTATGGGCAGAGGGGCCTATCGGGTTCCAGTCCATGGGATTACAAAGAGTCCGACACGACTGAGCAACTGAACACACTCTACCAATGTCACTATACTGTTCAAGCCAAATGTATAAATATTTTGTCTCTCTTACTATTTTCCCCTCACTTTTTTTCTTTCCATAAGTATGAACATTACTGAGCATTAGGTACACCTCCATTCTTTTTTTGTATGCTTTCCCCAGATAATTTATGTTACAAAAAGACCTCAACTACCATATCAGTGAAAATGAAACATACATATGTGGAACACTCTTCACTTTTACATTTCATTGTAAAATTAGGGATACTTAACTTTGGGAATTATACAACTGTAAAACACTTTAGAGAATATATGCTTTAGATCTTTTATATCATGAAAGAGTGGTCTTCCCAAGTGGTGCTAGTGGTAAAGAACCTGCCTGCAAATGCTAAAAGATGTGGGCTTGATCCCTGGGTCAGAAAAATCCCCTGGAGGAGGACATGGCAACCCACTCTGGTATTCTTGCCTGGGAAATCCCATGGACAGAGTTGCCTAGCCAGATACAGTCCATAGGGTCCCAAGACTCAAACACAGTTAAAGGGACTTGGCACACAGCACATATGATGTGACAAATGAGAGGTA
The DNA here is from genome assembly GCF_910594005.1 of Cervus elaphus. Classification (NCBI taxonomy): domain Eukaryota; kingdom Metazoa; phylum Chordata; class Mammalia; order Artiodactyla; family Cervidae; genus Cervus; species Cervus elaphus. Next base: position 103,764,382 of record NC_057823.1, on the reverse strand, counting down.
AAACCAAGTAGAAATCTGCACTTCTGTTATGTCTCGTTACAAAAAATAATAAAATAATCCTACTGAGTGTCAAATATTTACAAACAATGAGATTAAATATCTTTGTAATTTTTAAAATCAAAGTGAAAGTTGCTCAGTTGTGTCTGACTGTTTGCGACACCATTGACTGTAACCCGTCAGGCTCCTCCCTCCATGGGATTCTCCAGGCAAGAATACTGGGGTGGGTTGCCATTTCCTTCTCCAGGGGATCTTTCTGACCCAGGGATCAAACCCAAATCATACCCAAATCAAACCCAACCCAGAGACTGAACCTGGGCCTCCTGCATTGCAGGCAGATTCTTTACCATTTAAGCTACCAGGGAAGTCCCTTAGTAGTCTAAGATTTATACAATTTTTTTTTGTTGTTGCTTGGCAGTTATTTGAACATGTAGAAATTTCCTGATTAGTGTAGTTGGAACCTATAGTTGGAAACTTATCTGAAATTAGAAATAAGCATCAGACTATTTAAATCTGTGCTGTGTGTGTGTACATTCACTCAGTAGCCTCTTACTCTTTGAAACCCAAGGACTATAGCCCTTCAGGCTCCTCTGTTCATGGGAATTTCCAGGCAAGAATCGTGGGATGGGTTGCCATTTCCTACTCCACGGGATCTTCCCTACCCAGGGATCAAACCTGCATCTCTCCTGTTTCCTGCATTGGCAGGCCGATTCTTTGCCATATCTGATAAAATCTGAAGAATAGAAAAAAATGAATGAAATAATTAACACAATACTTCCCATAAAAGTCCAAGTTGAAGAAACTTACAGGGATATCTATGAGCTAAAATTTAATCTTTTCAAGGTATATGAGTTATTTTTTCACATAGCCAGAATATCAGAAATGCCAAAATATTATAAAAGTAAATATTAAAGTGGTAAAATTAAAACTAATTTATTGATATTTACTTTATAAAATCCTAACAAATATAATCCAAAAGTATTTACAAATAGGATTTTTCCCCAGAAAGGTAAGAATAGATTTTTTTCTTCTAACTACATGAGTATTACATGCAATAACTAACTACATGCAATTTGACTGATTGGTGTAGAAAATGAATACAAAGACAACTGAAAAAACAGCAGCAGCAATTATGGGTAGGGCAAAGATAGAGATTCAGTAGACTGTCTAGATATCAATAAAATACACACTTAAAATAACATTTCAACTTCAATTAATTGCAGACTAAAATAGACTATAATAGGTAACATTGAGAGCAGAGAGATATTTTATTTTCTCTTTTAGAGCTATTTGCCTCTCTCTGTCTCTCACATACACACATATGTATGTGTATACATACACACATTTATTTAATGATTATTTTTCTATTAATTTATTTTTTATTCAAGTATGGTTGACTTACAAAGTTGTGCTAATTTCTTCTGTACACAAAGTGACTCAGTTATGCACATATATGCATTCTTTCTTTATGTTCCTTTCCATTATGGTTTATCACAAGATATTAAATATCATCCCCTGTGATATACCTTAGGACCTTGTTCATCCATTCTAAATGCAATAGCTTGTGATTCCCAATTTCTGGTCCATCCCTCCTTCCTCTCCCTTGGCAACCACACATCTATTCTCTATGTATAAGAGTCCATTTCTGTTTTATAGATAATTTCATTTGTGCCGTATTTTAGATTCCACATACAAGTGATATATGCATTTGTCTTGCTCTTTCTGACTTAACTTCACTTAGTATGATAATCTCTAGTTGCATCCATGTTGCTGCAAATGGTATTATTTTGTTCTTTCATATTGCTAAATAATATTCCATTGTATATATGTATGTCTTCTTTATCCACTCGTCTGTTGATGGACATTTAGTCCATTTCCATGTTTTGCCTATTGTGAATAGTGTTGATATGAACATATGGGTAATATATCTTTTTGAGTCATAGTTTTGCCTGGGTATATTACCAGGAGTGGGATTGTTGGATTATACGGTAATTCTAGTTTTAGTTTTCTGAGTAATCTCCATACTGTTTTCCATAGTGGCTGTGCCAACTTACATTCCCAGAACAGTGTAGGATGGTTTTCTTTCCTCAACACCCTCTCCAGCATTTGTTTTGTAGACTTTTTAATGATGGCCATTCTGATCAACATCAGGTGATATCTCATTGTAGTTTTGACTTATATTTTTGATGACTATTTTTTATTGCATTTGTACTTTTTATTTCTGCTGGAAATGTACCTTATGTAAGTAACTTGATATACTCAAATATTTAAACATTATAATATTTAAATCATTTAAAAATCATATAATATAACTGATAGCACACTTTTTTACAAATTAATGACTCTGTTTAAGAATAATGCACTAATCATTGTAATGTGTTCAGTGAAAAATAAAATCCACATTCAAAACCATATGCTTCCATGTCTCCAAGGTATAGAGCTATATAATACCACATACACACTCACACACACACACACACACACACACACACACACACACACATGTTGGGAAAAAAATAAACATATGTGTAGTATTCTGAGACGTTCTATAAATTTCAACAGATTTCTAAAGGCAATTATAATTTCCCAAACTACAAAAGAATATTAGATGGTAATCAGGATGATCATGCAATTTAGAAGATACTTGTAATTTTAAATTTCTTTTTACTGGCTATCCAGTTAATCTTATAATTTTTAAAATTAAGAATATTTTGTAATTATTAAAATATGTCTACAAAAGCAATCCATATTTATTGGCACCAAATAGCACTAAAGATAAATTTTAGACCAATGCTAGAGCCATGGAAGAAAAGCTATGACAAATCTAGACAGTATATTAAAAAGCAGAGACATTGCATTGCTGACAAAACTCTGTATAGTCAAAGCTATGGTTTGACTATAGTCATGTATGGATGTGAGAGCTGGACTATAAAGAAAGCTGAGTGCTGAAGAATTGATGCTTTTGAACTGTGGTGTTGGAAAAGATTCTTGAGAATCCCTTGGACTGTAAGGGAATCAAGCCATTCAATTCTAAAGAAAATAAACCCTGAATATTCATTGGAAGGACTGATGCTGAAGCTGAAACTTCAATACTTTGGCCCCCTGATGCAAAGAGACAACCCGCTAGAAAAGACCCTGATGCTGGGAAAGATTGAAGGCAGGAGGAGATGGGGATGACAGAGGATGCGACGGTTGGATGGCATCATTGACCCAATAGACATGAATTTGAGGAAACTGCAGGAGATAGTGAAGGACAGGGAATCCTGGAAGTCCATGAGGTCACAAAATATCAAACATGACTGAGCAAATGAAATACAACAGAACCTGTTGTAAGTGTTCCTTAACTGCACAATCTTTTTTTTTTTTTTTTGTATTCACAAGTGACTTTTCTGAAATGCATTAAAAACATACTAAGAGACATTTACTGATTCTTATACATTTTCTTGGAAGTACCCCAGATTGTGTTTTGATAATGATGAACTTAATAGTACATGATAGATTGTACAATTTGTTTTAGTCTAGTTCCCCTGAGGAGCAAACACTGATGCATGATTAAATATGTTAGAATTTCATTAAAGTAAATGCCTATGTGAAAGAAAATAAAAAGGGAGTTGGACAGGCTGAGAGGGCAATAAAAATCTCATCCTAAGTGCCAGAGATGAAGAAAAAGTTTACTGGAAACATCCTAGACATTTGTGAAGTCTAAGATGTTTTGGTAAACCCTCTGGAAGTCTTCAAGCCAGTGTTGGTCACTAGAGAAATTTGCTTGTAACTGAATCAGGTCTGCCCTAATATTTCTATTGCACTGAGTCTTGGCTGGGAGAGACTGTGGAACATGTGTGCTTGCGAAACTGTGGTGATGGATTTCAAAGTGCAGTAACTGGGACACCCACAAGTTATATTATCAAAACTACCACGATTAGTGCATCTTATAACTTACTCTATAATTATTAGTATAACTCATTATAGATTTATTACCATTACTTTTTCTGTTTATTTTACTTAATTATTCATTTCTGTATATTTATGCATGTGGTATATATCTATTTTTGTTGTTTATTCACTAAATCATGCCTGTCACTTTTACTACCCCATTGACGGTAGCCCACCAGGATCCTATGTCCATGGGATTTCCCAGGCAAGAATACTGCCATTTCCTTCTCCAGGGGGTCTTCCTGACCCAGGGATCTTACCTGCCTCTCCTGCATTGGTAGGTGAATTTTTACCACCAAGTCACCAGAAAAGCCTGATATCTATATATTGTTGTTTGTTTACTCACTAAGTCATGTCAATTCTTTTGTGACACCATGGGCTGTAGCCCACCAGACTCCTCAGTCCATAGGTTTTCAGACAAGAACACCGGAGTGGGTTGCCATTTCCTTCTATTGAATCCACATCTCCTACATTGGCAGGTGGATTCTTTACCACTGAGGCACCAGGAAAGCCCATGTATCTATAGATACACACATATAAATAAATGCATGCATGATCAATTCAGTTCAGTCGCTCAGTCATGTCCGACTCTTTGCAACCCCATGAATCGCTGTCCATCACCAATTCCCGGAGTTTACTCAAACCCATGTCCATCAAGTCGGTGATGCCATCCAGCCCTCTCATCCTCTGTTGTCCCCTTCTCCTCCTGCCCCCAATCCCTCCCAGCATCCGGGTCTTTTCCAATAAAGCAGCTCTTCGCATGAGGTGGCCAAAGTATTGGAGTTTCAGCTTCAGCCTCAGTCCTTCCAATGAACACCCAGGACTGATTTCCTTTAGGATGAACTGGTTGGATCTCCTTGCAGTCCAAGGGACTCTCAAGAGTCTTTAACACCACAGTTCAAAAGCATCAATTCTTCAGCACTCAACTTTATTCACAGTCCAACTCTCACATCCATACATGACCACTGGATAAACCATGGCCTTGACTAGATGGATCTTTGTTGGCAAAGTAATGTCTCTGCTTTTTAATATGCTATTTAGTTTGGTCATAACTTTCCTTCCAAGGAGTAAGCGTCTTTTAATTTCATGGCTGCAATCACCATCTGCAGTGATTTTGGAGCCCAGAAAAATAAAGTCTGACACTGTTTCCATTTTTTCCCCATCTATTTCCCATGAGGTGATGGGACCAGATGCCATGATCTTAGTTTTCTGAATGTTGAGCTTTATGCCAACTTTTTCACTCTGCTCTTTCACTTTCATCAAGAGGCTTTTTAGTTCCTCTTCACTTTCTGCCATAAGGCTGGTGTCATCTGCATATCTGAGGTTATTGATATTTCTCCCTGCAATCTTGATTCCAGCTTGTGCTTCTTCCAGCCCAGCATTTCTCATGATGTACTCGGCATATAAGTTAAATAAGCAGGGTGACAATATACAGACTTGACGTTCTCCTTTTCCTATTTGGAACCAGTCTCTTGTTCCATGTCCAGTTCTAACTGTTGCTTCCTGACCTGCATACAGGTTTCTCAAGAGGCAGGTCAGGTGCTCTGGTATGCCCATCTCTTTCAGAATTTTCCACAGTTTATTGATATCCACATAGTCAAAAGCTTTGGCACAGTCAATAAAGCAGAAATAGATGTTTTTTTTCCGAAATTATCTTGCTTTTTCGATGATCCAGAGAATGTTGGCAATTTGATCTCTGGTTCCTCTGCCTTTTCTAAAGCCAGCTTGAACATCTGGAAGTTCACGGTTCATGTATTGTTGAAGCCTGGCTTGGAGAATTTTGAGCATTACTTTGCTAGTGTGTGAGATGAGTGCATTGTGTGGTAGTTTGAGCATTCTTTGGCATTGCCTTTATTTGGGATTGGAATGAAAACGGACCTTTTCCAGTCCTGTGGCCAGTGCTGAGTTTTCCAAATTTGCTGGCATATTGAGTGTAGCACTTTCACAGCATCATCTTTCAGGATTTGAAATAGCTCAACTGGAATTCCATCACATCCACTAGCTTTGTTTGTAGTGATGCTTTCTCAGTCCCAATTGACTTCACATTCCAGGATGTCTGGCTCTAAGTGAGTGATCACACCGTCATGATTATCTGGGTCGTGAAGATCTTTCCTGTACAGTTCTTCTGTGTATTCTTGCCACCTCATCTTAATATCTTCTGCTTCTGTTAGGTCCATACCATTTCTGTCCTTTATTGAAGTCATCTTTGGATGACATGTTCCTTTGGCATATCTAATTTTCTTAGAGATGCATGCATGATAGGCATGAAGAAATACATAGAAGCAATTATATACATGGAAATGAGTGCATTGATATTTAAATATATGCATTATATATATGTATATATCACACACATGTACATATATGTGTATATATATATATATATAACATTTACTTAAACCCTGCCTGAAATCTTAAAAGTGCAATGTATCGTTATCTATGGCTAATTACAGGTTTCAGAATATAAAAACTTATATACTATGAAAAATTAAAAATAGATAGAATGGTTATTATTGCACACATTTTAGCAATTCAGTTTCTGTTGAAAAAATAATGAGTATAAAGATTAATTATATAAGAAATAGAAAGGAGAGGGGGGCAAGATGATAGATTAGGAAAGCCCTGAAATTACCTCCTTCCATGGAAACACTAAAATTAAAACTACTTATATTGTAGTAATCTATGAGAATGACCTGAAGAATAACAGAAAATAATTCCACAAATAAACTCAATGTAGAAAAGGAGCCAGAAGATAAATAGGAGGGGAAAAGATGTGATCTAGTCAGGATCCATTCCCTTGGGTCAGTGACTGTCAAACTGGAAGAATACCACCGTCAGAGAGGACCCCAACAAAGAATGAGAGGGTCCAAGCCCCACATCCAGCTTCCCAGCTTGAGTACGTCCTGCACTGGAAGAGACGTTCTGTAATATCTGGGTTTAAAACCAGTGGGGTTCATGCTCAGGAGAACCGTAAGAAGGCTATAGGAAACAGAGGGTGCACCTAAGTCTTAAATACTTCCAGCACAGAGGAAATAACTGGAAAGAAACCTGGGTCAGATTGACTTAATGATATTGGAGAGTCTCCCGCAGAAGTAAAAGGCAACTGAGAATCTCCCTGGTGATGGTGATGCAGGCAGAAGTCAACTTGGAAGGTTTGTTCTGCTGTCATAACACTGACACGGAGAAGCCTTTGGAAACCCTTTTTCTAGCCTGTTAGCCTGTTCCCCACTGGACTGATAACAGACGCAATTGCTGTGAAACTGCGCAGATAGCTGAAGAGGGTCCCAGTCCTCCCCTCTAGCGGGTGGACCCCAGCCTTGAGCCCCAGCAGTCCCTGCAGACCGCGTGTGAAAGCATGGCCCTGTCCTCCAGCGGCCGCACACCAGCCCCGAGCCCCCACGGGCTGTGCAGAGAGCCTCATGCACCTGCGCTGCATGGCCAGCTGAATGGGGGCTGCCCCACCCTCCAGTGGGCACACGGTCACCCCCCAAAGCATGGCTCTGTAACCAGCTGGATAGGAGCTCAGACCTGCCTACCAGCACTCCCACAATAATTAGCCCTTTCACAGCTGAAGGGTGCATGGAACTCGCATATGGGGGATACCTAGAGAATATAGTTCTAGGGAACGGAAGGTATGCTACTGAGCCCTATAGGATATCTCCTATATCGGGCCATTTCTCTAAGATCAAGAAATATAACCAATTGATCTAACACATAGAAATAAACACAGAACACTAGGTGAAATGTGAAAACAGTGGAATGTGTTCCAAACTAAGAAGCAAGACAAAATTTCAGATGAGAAACCAAATGAAGTGGACATAAGCAATCTACCTGACAAAGAGTTCAAGGTAATGATCATAAAGATATTAATTGAACTTGAGAGAAGCATGGATGAATATTATGAGAATTTCAGCAAAGAGAAAGCTTGAAGTAGAGTCGAACAGAGCTGAAAAATAAAATAACTATAACAAAAATATATTCAAAGGAATTCATAATAGGTTAGATCACATAGAGGAACAAATCAGCAACACAGGAGACAGAGTATTTGAAAGTACCCAAGCTGAACAGAAAAAAAAAAAAGAAAATAGTAGTTTTTAAAAGTAAGAATAATTTAAGTTTCATCTGGGACACTAATGGAACTGACAGTCACATTATAGGAGTTCCAGAAGGAAAAGAAAGAGAAAAAGTGATGGAGAAATTATTTGAATAAATAATTGAAAGCTTCGCTAACCTGGTCAAAGAAACAGACATTCATATCTGGAAAGCTGAAAGAGTCCCCACAAGATGAAACTGAAAAAGTCCACACCAAGACAAGTTGCAATTAAAATAGAAAAATTATGAAAGAAACATAAAGAGCTTTACAGATAAATAAAAGCTGAAAGAGTTCATCACCAGTAAACAAACTTTACAAGAATTATAAAGGATCTTTTCTAAGAAGAAAAGAAAAAATATGACTAATGATATAAAAATTATGAAAGGAAAAATCTCATTGGTAGAATTAAAAGAGAAAAGTAGTAACATCATATATATCCCCAATACTTGAGATACAGAAAACAAAAATGTAAAATATGACATCATATATATTAAATATGGGGATGAGTAAAATAAAATGTTGTTAGAACACATTCAAGTCTAAAATAATCACACACATATAAATTATTATATATAAATCTTTTGTTAAGCACAAACCAAAAATCTGAAATATAATAGATGCTCAGACTAAAAAGAGAAAGAAAACCAAAGATAATACTAAAAATATTTATCAGATCACAAGGGAGAGAGCAAAAGAAGAGGAAAGAAAGAGAAAAGAACTGCAAAAGCAAACAGAAAACGAGTAATAAAGTGTCAATGAATATACATCTATCAAAAATTCCTGTTTATGTAAATGGACTAAATGCTTCAGTAAAAAGGCATAGAGTGACTAGTTGGACACAAAAACAAGTGAAGAGAAGTGAAGTGAAGAAGAGGATATTCCATACAAATGGAAATGGAAAGAAAGCAATACTCATATAAGACAAAATAGACCTTAACGAAATCTGAAACAAGAGAAAATGAAGAACATTAAATAATGGTGGATGAGTCAATCCAACAAGAATTTAAATATATGTAACATCTAAATATGTAAATTACCATCTAAATATGTAAAGAAAATATTAACACAAATAAAGGTAGTATGAGGCAATAAAAAATAGTTAGGGACTTGAAGCCAGGGCAAACCTAGATAGCATATTAAAAAAGAGACATCACTTTGCTGACAAAGGCCCATATAATCAAAACTATGTTTTTTCCAGTAGACATGTACAATGTTGAGAACTGGACTCTTAGGAAGATTGAAGTGAAGTGAAGTCGCTCAGTCGTGTCCAACTCTTTGCAACCCAATGGGCTGTAGCCCCCCAGGCTCCTCAGGCCATGGGATTTTCCAGGCATGAATACTGGAGTGGGTTGCCTTTTCCTTCTCCAGGGGATTTCCTGACCCAGGGATCGAACTCAGGTCTCCCGCATTGTAGGCAGACGCTTTACCGTCTGAGCTACCACCGAGCAGCCAAGAATTGATGCTTTCAAATTGTGGTGCTGGGGAAGACTCTTGAGAGTCCCTTGGACATCAAGGAGGTCAAAGCAGTCAATCGTAAAGGAGATCGACCCTGAATATTCATTGGAAGGACTGATGCTGAAGCTGAAGCTCCAGTACTTTGGTCACCCGATGCGAACAGCCTCTTCATTGGTAAAGACTCATGCTGGGAAAGACTGAAGGCAGGAGGAGAGCTGAAAGACAGAGGATGAGATGGTTGGATGGCATCACCGACTCAATGGACATGAGTTTGAGCAAGCACCAGGAGACAGTGAAGGACAGGCTAGCCTGGTGTGCTATAGTCAGTGGGGTTGCAAAGAGTCAGACACAATTTAGTGACTGAACAATAGCAAAGAGGCTGTAATCCTACACTTACACCAATGTCAGATCATCTTAACAGAAAATTAATATAGAAACATTGACTTTTAGTCACACATGAGACCAGATGCACTTAATAGATACAGAAGTTTCTATCCAATGAAGAAGAAAAAAAAAAAAAGGGAGATTACATGTTCTTTCAAGTGCACGTGGAGCATTCTTCATAACAGATAATTATGTTGGGCCAAAATCCAAGTATTAATAAATTTAAGATTACAATCACATTAAGCATCTTTTCCAGTTATAATGCTGTGAGACCTGAAGTCAGCTACAAGAAAGAAATCTACAAAAAACACAAACAGGTTGTCTAAACAACAAAACAATCAATGGATCATTGGAAAAAAATCAGAGGATATTTAAAAATATGGAGATAAATGAAAACTGAAAAAGAATTCAGAGTCTGTTGGATACAACAAAAGCAATCGTAAGAGGGACATTATAGCCATATAGGTCTACCTCAGGAAACAAGAAAAATCTAAAACAACCTAATTTTACATCTAAAGGGACTGGAAAAAGAACAAATGGATCCCAAAATTAGTAGATGGAAAAGAATAAGGATCAAAAAAATTAATATAGACACAAAATAGAAAATATCAATGAAACTAGTTTACAGTTTGAAAAAAATAAATGAGTGATAAACCTTTAGTCAGACTCATGACAGCCCAAGTTACTAAAGTCGGAAATGAAAGAGAAGTCACAGCCAACACTGCAGAAAAACAAAGGATCATGATAGATTCTACAAACAACTATAGTACATGCTAACAAAATGGAAACCTAGGGAAAAATAGATAAATTCCTGGAAAGATACACTCTCCTAAGACTGAACTGGGAAAAAGAAATAGAAAATATGAACAGACTGATTATCAATAAATAAATTGAATCAGTGATAAACTCCAAAAAATCCAAAAGTCCAGGGCTGTCAGATAACTTCACAGTGAATTCCACAAAACATTTAAAGAGGGGTGAGACCCTATCCTTCTCACTATTTCAAATTCTCTCCCTATGTAGAGTCCAGAAATAAACCCATGATATTATGGTCAACAAATCTATGACTAAGGAGGCATGAAAATTCAATGGAGAAAAGAAGGCATCTTCAATAAATGGTGTTGGAAAAACTGGGCAGCTACTTGTAAAAGAAACAAATGGACTATGTTTCCACACCATATACAAAAAAACTCAAAATGGATTAAAAGCTCAAACATGACACCTGAAATCATAGAAATCCAAGAAGAAAACATGCACAGTAAGCTTTTTTACATGAGTCTTAGCGATATCTTCAGGTCTGTTTCCTCAGGCAAGGGCTACAAAAACATAAATAAACAAATGGAACCACATCAAACTAAAAAGCTTTTATGCACCAAAGGAAAATGTTAACAAAATGAAAAGGCAGCCTGCTGAATGGAAGAAGGTATTTGCAAGCAGTCTCTCTGGTAAGTGGTTAATATCCAGGATATACACAGAACTTGCACAACTCAACATAAAAAACAATCTCAGTTTAAAAATGGGCAATGGACCTGAAAAGACATTTTTCATAAGATATACAGATGGACAACAGAAGCATTAAAAATATTCAGTATCTGTAATCATCAGGGAAATGTAAATCAAAACCACAATGAGATGTCATCTCACACCTGTCGAGTGGCTATCATCATCAAGACAACAAATATAAAGGGTTGGCCAACTTGGGGAGAAAATGTGGGATTGTAAATTGGTGAGGCCCATATGTCAAATGGTGTAGATATGCCTTTGGAAATTAAAAATAGAACTGCTATATGATCAGGCAATGTCATATGTGAGTGTTTATGCAAAAAAAGGGAAACATTTATTTGAAAAGAAAATGCACATTAGTGTTCACTGCAGCACTGTTGACTGTAGCCAAGATATGGAATCAACCAAAGTATCTATCGATAGGTGAATGAATATAAATAGTGTGGTATGTATGTATGTATGTATATATATACATGTATATATATTCAGCAGAATATCCCTCTGCTGTAAAAACTGGAACCCTGCCATTTGCAACAATGTGGATGGCTCTAATGGGTATCATGCTAAGTGAACTAAGTAAAACAGAGAAATAAAAATGCTGTGTAATCTCACTTGTATGTGGAATCTGAAAGGCAAACCAAAAGAAAGCAAAGGAAAAACAGATTTGTGGTTAAAGAGAACAGAATGTGATTGCCAGAGAAGAGGAGGGTGAAGGAGCAAAACAGGTTAAGGGTGTTAAGAGGTACAAACCGCCAGTTAGAAAATAAGTAATCCACAATGCTGCATTATACAGCATAAGGAATATGGTCAATAATACTGTACTATGTATGGGGACAGATGGTTCCTAGCTTTATCACAGTGATCATTTCATAACGCATATAAATGTCAAATCAACATAAAGTACATATAAAAGTAACATAATATTGTATATCAACTACAGTTTAATTTTCTAAACAAAATAGGAAAAATATGTCCACATTAGCATATGGAATAGTATTAATAGATTTCAAAGAGAAGTCTTAAATTACTAAGAAAATTTATTGCCATGTAAGTCCATGATTATGTTTCTCTTTATTATTCCTCTAGTTTTGGTTTTTCTTGTGCAAGAAATTTATCCATTGTAGTTAACTATATAAATTTATTAGTGCTGTATTTTAAATCTCCAATTTAACAGAAATTTTATCTTTGGTCTGTATATTTCATCAGTCTTGTCAAAACGACACAAAATCTTGAGCAATCTTTGACTACATTTATTTGCTTTTTAATTTTGGCTGTTTTTGTTTTCTATCTTATTGCTTTCCATCTTAATATCCTCTCTTGTTTCTTTGATTTTATTCTGCTGTTTTTCCATTTTCTTTAGGTTTTTTAATTCTTTTTTTTCTTGTGTTCTGATATATTGAAAGCGGTGTCTTTTAAGTATCAAGATGTTCAATTTTTTTGTCATCACTGTGTGTTTGCATGTTCAGAGGCTAGAGTTATAACATCAAATATGTCTAGCTGAATATTTATTTTACTCTTTTAAGTGGATATAAAATAGAATATGGACCATTGCCAACTATTAGGTGCCTCTTACTGACCTGTCTGAACTCATAAGCAACAATTTAGAGAAAGTGTATGACTTTATGGTAACTGGAACCAGACAGTTTTCATCATCCTTGATGCAATTAAGAGGTCAATCTATCCAGAGTAGATACCAGGAATAATTAAAATCAATAAGGAGAGCATTTTTTTTTATTATTTTTAGCATGCCCAGGATATGCAAAATAGTCAATGTGTTCAAACTATTCCATATTTTCAGGGTTCAGACGTGTTTCATTACAGAAGCCATGAAAATGGAAAAACTCCCCAAGCTAAAGTAAAGAAATATTCAGTTAATGAATTTGAAGTGTTCTTATTTGGATCTGTATCTATATTGCATGGCCATAAATCCGAAATCTATTTCTATTTTGTAATCTGACGTTTTTATTTAGGTGGTAAATGCAAATGTCTTTAAAATTAAGAGTTTATTGACTCAATTTGTGGGAAAGCTTCTGGCTCAAAAACAACTCAGAAATAATTTATTTATCATAGTTTTTTCTTAAAACTTGTTTCTTGACCTTAACAAGTTCCTTCTCATCTTGTGCTTCAAGAAGTCAACGCAACTGCAGCATATGGTTGCCAGGATACCTGTGCAGACATTGCCTGGTGAAAGTATAATGTAACAGCTTGATTTGTCATCAAAATGGAGAAATCTTGAGGGAAGGGTGATTTGGTGAGTGGCAACTGGAATTTGAAAATGCTGATTTTCCCGTAAGTTAACAAAACAAAAATTTTAGAAAGTTGGTACCAGGCACACGTTTGTGTGTATCATCTGTATACTAAAAGTTGCATGGATATATATTCCTTACGTGAAAACCACATGAGAAGGGATGATGGTTTATTATTAATATTTGTTAAAGATTTGTGTTTCTTATATAGAATCAGTAGATAATAAAATTGCATCATTTCCAGGATTAGCTTGTCATACCTGCTTAGTCTTACTGGTTTAAATACTTTAACAACAATTGACTTATTTTTTCATTTTTTTATTGAGATAACATTGGTATTTAATGTTATATGTTTCATGTGTACAATATTATATTTCTACTTCTGTATATGCAACACTGTGACAACTACCAAAAATTTAGATTCCATCTTTATTTTTCATGGTTAGTAAATATTACCCTTACAGAAGTTCCAGAAAAATCTTTTTTTTTTTCCTTGTTGATTATCCATTTTTTTTTTAATTTTTATTTTTTTTATTATTATTATTTTTTTTTCCAGTGGGTTTTGTCATACATTGAATAAACTATGATTACTGAGTTTACCATTTGCTATTTCTATACTTCCAAAATAAGCATCATTTAAAAAAAATAGAGAGGGTCTCTGGGTTAATTTTAGCATTTTGACCCAATTACTAATGTTGTTTGAAGTGTTCAATAGTTAGAATTCTTTAGGAGATGGAGTTCTCTGCAGCCCTAAGAGATATTCAGAGTTGCATGATATTTATTTGTATAAGCAAGATATTTTTAGAAATTTTGATTTATTTTCACAACATTGAAGCTATATATAAAGTGTCATATAACAAGCTATGAATGTCAATTGTGTACTTTCTTATCACAATTTGATACATTTTCTCCCATAAATCCTTCTTAATTTTGTGATTATGTTTAGTTATATTTTTAACATATTAACTTTTAATGGAATCAAAGTGGTTAAAGATGATTGATAAAGAAGACTAAAAATGAAGAGGAAAAAAGATTAAACTTTTAGGTGTACTAGGAAATTAAAATTTTAAAAGAGCTGGGAAGTGACTTATGAGTCGTTTACTGTTTAAAAATTGCAGAACTTCTGTAAATTAAATTTTCTCACTGCTACACCATTACCATGTTTTTAGAAAGGGCAAATATACAGACCTAATCTTTTTCAAGATAGAAAAACTCTTAAAGGAATATCAAGTTGTAAGAAATTTCTGTGTCAAAATCTTACATAACACATAGATATTTAATTGAGGATATTAATTTCTGTAGTCTAGATGCTGACACATAGCCATTTAACATTCATGTCATTGACAGATATTTATTCACCACTGCAAGATATAACATATAAAAATTTAATTATGGATATTCATTTCCTTCTTTTAGCCTTGATGTATACCCATTTAATATCATATCATAGATACATTTTTTTTCACCACCACAAGCTGTGAAATGTTAAAATTAAACTGCAAATATCCATTGCCTTGTTGTAGTTACATGCACATAAAAACCAGTCATCAAACTGTAGACAGATATTTTTCTCTCAAATACTTGTAATAAAATGATACCTTCAATCATTAGTAAGTGAATATTTAACCTTTTAAAGGATTACTGTAGCTATAAATTTAGATGTGACCAATTATCAAACAATAAATAATATGAAGCTAAAGTCATTTAATAAAACTTCAAAAATAAGACTTTGGTTTTTGCAAAATGAACAATGTGTGTTAAACAATGTCAAACTAGAAAGAAACACATAAACTCAAAAATTTGCACAAAATTCCTAACACTTGAAGACAGTCTCTGACAAGATTCATCTATGCTATAGACAGTCTCTCTTTACTGTATATAAAGAGATACAAAGATAGAAATAGATAGGCGGGTAGATAGATAAAGTTACAGAAAGAATACCATTTTAGAAAGACATGTTTAAAATGCCATTGCATTTAAATGAAGAAAATGAAGCTAAAGTCAACGTGAAGAAATTAATGAAAATGAATTTCAGATGAAGTTTGTCTTACCACAGAGATACAGTTACTAAAAATTGATCTAAATTTAGAAATAAACCCAGAATTGTGTAGCTCTACACTGGATCAACAGAGAGGCCTTATCAATACTGATATCTGAGCCTCCCCTTAAAGGTTCTGATTTGAGGATGTGGTGAGATTATTAAGAGCTTTAACTATGATTACAGTGTAAAGTCAGAGTGAGAATCATGGTTTTAAAGCAAGGAACATTATAGTGAAAATCCTAAGTTATGTAAAATTATACAGTGTTAATTTTGTATTGTTAAATATCCTTTAACTATATAAAAGTACACATAGTAAAAAGAGAAGAAATTAGCAGACTCACAATTCTATGATTAGTCTCTCACCTCCCTATTTTTTTTTTTTTTGTTGTTACTTTAATGTCTAGGAGTGAAATGTATTTTATATAATCAGATAATTCTCACTCTTGTTGAATTGGTTTGATGATCAGGATACCCTCCCCTAGCCCCACTCTTTTTTATTGAATATATTTTACTTACAATAGTGTATTAGCATACTATCAACTGGGGGATTTTTGCAGAAACTAACGCCTGTGGCCAGTGATGTAAATGAATATTGAAACACTCCAGTTAATAACGTTTGAGTAACAAAAGACTTATTAATAAGTCTCTGGTCAATAAATTGTTAGTTTGAAGTATGTGCATTCTGCATGCTGACTCACTTCAGTTGTGTCTGACCCTGTGACCCCATGGACTGTAACTCACCAGGCTCCTCTGTCCATGGGATTCTCCAGGCAAGAATACTGGAGTGCGTTGCCTTGCCCTCCTCCAGGGGATCTTCCCGACCCAGGGATCGAACCTAAGTCTCCAGAGGTTCCTGCCCTGCAGGCAGAGTCTTTACCACTTGAGCCACTGGGGAAGCCCAGTTTCAAGTAAACAACATAGCGATTCTTTTTTTTTTTAACAGATTACACTCCATTTAAAACTATTATAAAATATGGGTGATATTCCTTTTGCTGTGCATTGCAACCTTATTTGTTTTATACATAGTTTTTGTACCCCTAACCCCTACCGTTATCTTGCTCATCTTCCCTCCCACTGGTAACCACTAGTCTGTTCTCTGATCTGTGGGTCTCTTTCTGTCTCATAATACTCAATCACTGATTAATTTTGGAATCCACATGTGACTGAAAACACATGTATTGGCCTTTCTCTGTCTGACTTATTCCACTAAGCACAGAACTCTCCATATCCATCCATGTTCTAGCAAAAGACAAAATTTCACTTTAATGGTTGAGTAATATTCCATTTCATACACAAATACCACATCTTTATGCATTCTGTTAATGGATACTTAGCTGCTTTCATATTCTGCTGTTGTAATTAACGCTGCTATAAACCCTGGGCAGCATGTATGTTTACAATTAGTGTTTTAACTTTATTCTTTCATTCCATTCCTACATACCTAGGAATGGAGTTGTTGAATAATATGATACTTCTATTTTTAATTTTTTGAGAAATCTCTATACTGTTTTCAGTAGAGTCTATACCAATGTACTTTACAACCCTCAGTATACTAATGTTCCCTTTGATCCCCTTTTTTGCCAACATTTGTTATTTGCTGTCTTTTTGAGCATAGCTATTCTGACAATTGTGAGATGATCTGTTATTGTGGTTTTGATTTGGATTTCCCTGGTGACAAGTTTTCATTGAGTATGTTTTCTTGTGTCCATTGGATATCTGTATGTCTTCTTTGAAATAAATGCCTATTCAGGACCTTTGCCCCCATTTTTTTCTTATCCTTTTTTTAAGATTTTATTGAAGTATATTTGATTTATAATATTGTGTTAATTTCTTCTGTATAGCAAAGTTACTCATATATACAAGTACATATATATATATATGATTTTTCATATTCTTTTCCATTATGGTTTGTCACAGGTTACTGGAAATGGTCCCCTGTGCTATACAGTAGGACCTTGCTGCTTATTCATCCTATATATAATAGGTTGCCTCTGCTAATCCCAAACTTCTTGTCCTTTCCCTCTGCTACCCCACCTTCCCATTAACAACTATAAACCTGTTTTCTATGTCTGTAAGTCTGTTTTTGTTTTATAGATATATCAATTTCCTAAATCAAGTTGTTTGTTCCTTTGATATTGACTTGTATGAGCTATTTATATAATTTGAAATAGTAACCACTTATTATACATATCATTTGCAAATAGTCTCTCCCATTCAGTAGGTTGTCTTTTCTATTTTTTTTGATAGTTCCATTTACTGTGGTAAAAGATTTTATATAATTATGTTTAATTTGTTTATTTTTGCTTTTGTTTACTTTGCCTGAGTTGACAAATTAAAAAAAAATGTTTCTAAGCCTTCTGTAAAAGGGTGTATTGATTATACAGCAATTTTCTCTAGGAGTTTTATGATTTCCAGTCATATTCAGGACTTTCATCCATTTTGAATTTATTTTTGTGTTTGGTGTGAGAAAATGTTCTAATTTTATATGGGGTTGTGAAGATTTTACCAAACCACTCATTGAATCAAGTATATTTTTTCTTTTTTTTGCAATAGATTAATTGACTGTATATGTGAAGGTTTGTTTCTGGGCTCTCTATTATGTTTCACTGATCTATGTGTCTGTTTTTGTCAACATTATAATGCTTTCATGACCATATATTTGCAGTGTAATCTGAACTCAGAGAACATGATACCTCCAACTTTGTTCTCTTTTTTCTCAAGATTTCATTAGCTATTTGGGAGCTTTTCTTTCTTTTTTTTTTTTTTTTTATTTCTTCCAACAACAAAAAAAGAAGAAGCTATTTATGTTTCCACATAAATGTTAGGATTATTTGTTCTAGTTTCATGAAAACGTCATTGGTATTTTGATAGGAATTGCATTAAACCTGTAAATTGCATTCAGTAGTATGAACACTTTCACAGTATAAATGCTATTAATGTTTCCAATTAACTGGATATCTTTTCATTTATTTGTATCACCTTCAATTTCTTTCATCAATGCCTTACAGTTTTTAAGAGTATATCTTGTTCCCCTTCTTGGTTAAGTGTATTCCTAGGTATTTCATTCTTTCGAAAGATTTTCTTGCTTTCTCTTTCTGACAGTTCATTATTAATGCATACAGAAGCAATAGGTTTTTGTGTATTAACCTTGTATCCTGCAAATTTACTGATTCATTTTTTTAGCTCTAATAGCTTTTTTGGTGGACACTTCAGATTTTTTTATGCACAGTATCATGTCATCTGCAAATATAGTTTTATGCCTTCCCTTCTAATTTGGATACCCTTTAATTCACTTTTTTGATTGCTATGACTAGCACTTCCAATACTATGTTAAATAAAAGTGGTGATAGTGGGAATTCTTTTTTTCCTGATTTTAGAGGAAAAGATTTCAACATTTTAGCATTGAGAATGATATTATCTGTAGGTTTGCCATAAAGAAATAAAGTGAAATTCTCTCAGTCGTGTCAAACTCATTGCGAACCCATTGACTATACAATCCATGGAATTCTCCAGGCCAGAACACTGGAGTGGGTAGCCTTTCCCTTCACCAGAGGATCTTCCCAACCGAGGGATCAAACCCAGGTCTCCCGCATTGCAGGAAGATTATTTACCAACTGAGCCACAAGGGAAGTCCAAGAATACAGGAGTGGGTAGCCTGTCCCTTTTCCAGCAGATCTTCCAGACCCAGGAATTGAACTGGGGTCTCCTGCATTGCAGGTGGATTCTTTACTAACTTAGCTATGAGGGAAACCCTGTGGTTTTTATTTTATTGAGATAAATTCCTTCTATACCAACTTTGCTGAGAGTTTTTCTTTTTTTTTTTTAATCATAAATGGATGTTTAATTTTGCTAAATGCTTTACAACACCTATTGAGATGATCACCTTCTTTTTATCCTGCATTTTATTAATATACTATATTATACTGATTTATTTGCATATATTGAACCACCTTTATATTCCTGGAAGAAATCCTACTTAATCATGGTATATGATCCTTTTTATATATTGTTGAGTTCAGTTTGTTAATATTTTCTTAACAAATGATATCTACATCTGTATTTCTCAGAGATATTAACCTATAATTTTTTTTTATTTTTCAGTTTTAATTTTTGTAGTATCTGTCTTATTTTGATTTCAGGATAATAGTGGCTTTATAGAATGAATTTGGAAGTGTTTCCACCTCTCCAATATTTGGAAATGGTTTAGGAAGTATAGGGATTAACACTTTTTTTGTATGGTTTGTAGAATTCCCCTGTGAAGTCATCTGGTACTGTACTGTTGTTTGTTGAGAGTTTTGATTCAGTTTCAATACTAGTGATCCATACTGTTCAAATATTTCTTCCTTATTTATTTTGGAAGACTGCATGTTTCCAAAATTTATCTATTTCTTCTAGGTTTCCCAATTTGTTGGTATAGAACTAGTCATAATATTCACTTATAATTGTTTACATTTTGGTGATATCGGCTACAATTACTCTTTTATTTCATGTTTTGTTTGTGTTGGGGGAGTGTGCAATTTTCATGGTTCTGTCTCACCCCAGCCAAAATTTGAGATGCAGTCAAGTGTTAAGCTTGGTTACAGCTCAGAGTTTTATTCAGCAAGCAAAGGAAAGTACACTCTCATGAGTGCAGGTCGACCCCAAAGGAGAGGCCTTTATTTTGGGGGCTCCAAAATTAAAATCAGTCTTGGCTTCCTCTTTACATACTTCTGTCTCCTCCTCCGTGAGTCCGCCCTATGTAAACTGGGCTAGTCCGGAGGGCTGTGTGCTTCACCTGAGGTGCTCACTCCAGTCCTGATTTTCTTTTGTTCCATTTCGAGGGCTCATCCTTTCCTTGTCTTTTAGCCACCACCATTTCAGACTCCTTTTTACTATTCTAACTACCTAAGCAGGCTTCAACAATATATGAGCCATGAAATTCCAGATGCTCAAGCTGGTTTTAGAAAAGACAGAGGAACCGGAGATCAAATTGCCAACATCCGCGAGATCATCAGAAAAGCAAGAGAGTTCCAGAAAAACATCTATTTCTGCTTTGTTGACTATGCCTAAGCCTTTGAGTGTGTGGATCACAATAAATTGTGGAAAATTTTTCAAGAGATGGGGAATACCAGGCCACCTGACCTGGGTCTTGAGAAAACTGTATGCAGGTAAGGAAGCAACATTTAGATCTGGACTTGGGACAACAGACTGGTTCCAAATAGGAAAAGTAATACGTTAAGGCTGTATATTGTCACCCTTCTTATTTAACTTATATGCAGAGTACATCATGAGAAACGCTGGGCTGGATGAAGCACAAGCTGGAATCAAGATTTTCAGGAGAAATATCAGTAACCTCAGATATGCAGATGATACCACCCTTATGGAAGAAAGTGAAGAAGAACTAAAAAGCCTCTTGAAGAAAGTGAAAGAGGAGAGGGAAAAAGTTGACTTAAAGCTCAACATTCAGAAGACAAAGACCATGGCATCTGGTCCCATCACTTTAAAGCAAATAGATGGGGAAATAGTGGCAGACTTTACTTTTTGGGCTCCAAAATCACTGCACATGGTGACTGCAGCCATCAAATTAAGACACTTGCTCCTTGGAAGAAAAGTTAAGACCAACCTAGACAGTATATTAAAAAGCAGAGACATTACTTTGTCAACAAGGTCCGTTAAGGCTATATGGTTTTACCAGTGGTCATGTATAGATGTGAGAGTTGGACTATAAAGAAAGCTGAGCACAGAATAATTGATGTTTTGAACTGTGGTATTGGAGAAGACTCTTGAGAGTCCCTTGGACTACAAGGAGCTCCAACCAGTCCATCCTAAAGTAAATCAGTCCTGAATATTCACTGGAAGGACCGAAGTTGAAGCTGAAATTTCAACACTTTGGCCACCTGATGTGCAGAGCTGACTCATTTGAAAAGACCCTGATGCTGGGAAAGATTGAGGACAGGAGGAGCAGGGGACGACAGAGGATGAGATGGTTGGATGGCATCACCGACTCAATAGACATGGGTTTGGGTGGACTCAGGGAGTTGGTGATGGACAGGGAGGCCTGGCGTGCTGCTGTTCATGGGGTCACAAAGAGTCAGACAAGACTGAACGACTGACTGAACTGAACTGAACTGAATTATCAGGACTGTAATAGCTGTAGAATTTTGAAGGCAGGGAAAGATCTCTTCCAAATAAGAGAGTAAGACACACAGAGACCACCAGAAACTGGTGGGGAAATATTTGTCCATCTCAACAGCAAAGGAGTGCTTGGGTGAATCTTTTTATTTTTCCTGTAGTACCCAAAATGGTACAGATTTGGGAGGAGAAGGCTCTGGAGTAGGAGGTCAGAACTGAGTGGGTAGCCCCTGTGTCGACCAAGAAATTCTTGGGCCTACCTACCACATCCAGTTGGACCCTAGGCTCCAGCCCCATGATGGTTATCTGTGACAGGCGGGCTGGCTGGAGCGGGCCACTTCACTGCTGTTGAACCATCGTGAGGGAAGGCTGGGCGCTTGAATTTGAAGCTCTTGGGTCCCAAGGGTAGAGTGCTGCCCAATGTCCTAATTGATGGCATTTGTAGCAAGGCATTTCAGGAGACTTGTCACAGTTTAGACACTCTCTGGCCCAATGTCCTGCCTGTATACAGATTAGGCATTTGCCTCAGGCTTTGTCCTTCAAGGACTCGGGGTTTGCCATAGGGCTTCCTTTGAGGCAGCCAGCTTCTGGGCATGTCTTATCTCTTTCCTTCTCTTCCTTCCCTGGGCCTTGACCTCCCTCCCCTGTTCTCTTTTATAAAAGGTATTAGTGGCTGTCTGGACCATCCCATCTAAAGAGGAAGCAGGGTCCTGCTGCTGTAGCTGTTATAACTTTATCCTGATGCCTGATGTACACTGAGACAGGAATTTGTCCTTTAAAATCACCTGTCCTTCGTAAGAGTCGAAGTCTAGATTGGTAAACTATTGGAGGGCCTCTTTTAGACTTTCCAGAAAGGCAGTGGGGTTCTCTTTGGACTCCTGAGTTATTGCTGAGATCAGGCATGGTCCCACAACTAATAGGCTTCCTTCTGTTTCCATGGATCAGCTTCCTTAGGGGTGAGTCTTCCTGAAGGTTTTCCTACCCAGTACTGTTGCAACCTGAGAGTCAGGTATCTCCGGGTCAGGGTGCAGATCCCCACAGAGGATGAGGCGTGACAACCTTCTGTAGATCCAATCCCCAGGCAGGGTGAGGCATGCGAGCCTCTCAAGAATTGGGTCCCTGGGCATGTCGAGGAAGGTCGACCTCCTGGGACCCCCAGACTGGAGGGTTCCTGAGCAGGTTGGGGTGTGATAACCTCCTGAGGACCATATCCCTAAGCAGGTTGATGCAGGTCGACCTTCTGGGATCCCCAGGCTGGAGTTGGGAGTCCCCAAGCCTCCAGTGTGACTAGTGCTGAGTAGGATTAAGGGGTAGTTATCTTAACTCATTGCCAGTTTGTCCAGCATGAATGGGAATAGATACAGTGATGTAAAGCAATCCAAGCCTGTGCCCTGAGAATGGGAACCTAGTGAAACAGCCATAAGGCTTATCCTCTTATTGCTCTGAGGGAATGTAAACCACTGATTTCTTCCCTAGTCCTCCATAAGAGCAGTTTAGGGTGTTTCCAACGGTCAATCTAAATGCCACACCCAGAGGCGCCATGACAATTCCAAGACACTATAAAGAGACCAAGGAGTGGGTGGTTCCCCAGTTGTTGGAATGATCCTACCACTCATTAGCATATGAAATCACTCAGCTTACAACCACACCACATTTCATGGCCAGTGCATACACTCTCTGTGATGGCCCACACTCTGTGGACTGTGCGTCTCGCTAAATCTTAACAGATCTACCTGTTACCTATCACTGTGTAGCTCACTGAATTCTTTCTGCAATAAGACATCAAGAACCTGAGCTTCATTAGGTCTTGAAACCAGGCACCATGGGTTTTGGCCAGGTTAAAGTCCTGGTCAGACTCGGCTGCGAGACTAAGCATAGCACAGAGTCCCTGCCACATGGGTTTGATTCCCACTTGGGTAAACAGTTTCAAACACAACTTTCAGAAATGGAAGGAAGATGACCTGCCCAATACTTTGTAAACAGTGGCATAGATGGACAGAGGAACTGAAGGATGGGAGGAAAAAGCAGTGGGAAAAACGTGCCGAGGAACCCCTTTCATAACTTGCTGGAAAAACTCTAAATGCCTGACCTGTGTCTACAATTTTCATTGGCCTGATCCTTGGCGCAAAGGAGATTAAGGGCAGCAGAACTCTCACCCACTTGGGCAACAGCTACTAAGGCGCGGCAGATGGTGGAGCCTTCAGGACACGCTGGGGAGTAGCCCCTGCCAGATTTCCTCAGCTGCACCCACTGCCGCTCGCCTGTTCACAGGGGGTTCAGGGAAACAAGAAACAAGAGACTGTAAAGGAATTAAGACTTTGTTAGCTGTGTCCTTCTAGCCATAGGTGTGAGGACCTCCTACCTTAACCGGAGTCTTCTGGAATCTGAGCTGCGTGAGCTTTCTGCCGAGTGTGTTTTTGCTGTCCAAGTCTCCAGCACGCGGGCTTCTTGTCACTTCCACTGCGCTGGGTTTCCTTCACCTTCAGCTTCCACAGCGTGAGATTTTGCCAAGGTGGGCTTCTGCTGGGCTTGGTCTCCGCCTCACTGGGGCCAAGCTGAGGTTGCTTCAGCCAGGCTACATCCGAGACACTGCACCAGATATGTCCTGAGAGTGTGCAAGTTCCTTGGCTCTGTCTAGCTAGAGCCAAGGTTTGATACAGCGGACCAGTGTTACAGCTTGGTTACAACTCAGAGTTTTATTCCACAAGCAAAGGAAAGTACACCCTCGAGGCATGAGGGTGGGCAGCCCCAAAGGAGAGGCCTCACTCAGTCTTGGCTTCCTCCATTTATATGTTTGTTTCCTCCCCGCTGAGCCTGCCCTATGTAAATTGGGCTAGCCAAGAGGGCTGTTTGCTTTACCTGAGGTTCTCACTCTGGTCCTCGGATTTTCTTTTGTTCCATTTTTATGGGTTTTTTTCCTTTCTTTGTATTTTACCCACCGCTATTTTGGACTCTGTTTTCCTATTCTAACTATCTAACATTTGCATCCTTAATCTTTTTTCGTGATGAATCTGGCTAAATGCTTATCAATCTTTTATTCTTTTAGAAAACCATTTCTTGGTTTCATGAATCTTTTCTGTTGTTTTTCTTTTCATTTCTGTTTTATTTATCCCTTCTCTGGTCTTTATTATTTCCTTTATTATGTTGACTCTGGGTTTTGTTTGTTCTTTATCTAATATTCTTGCCTGGAAAATCCCGTGGAGGGAGAAACCTCACAGGCGATAGTCCAAGGGGTCGCAAAGAGTAGGACACGACTGAGCAACTTCGTTTTATTTTCTACTTTTCTTTATCTAATACCTCCAGATGTCAAGTTACACTGTTTATTTGAGTTTTTCTACTTCTCTGAGGTACTGTTATATTATATATTTATAAAGTTATCTCTTAGAGTTAGCTTTGCTGTATTCCATAACTTTTGCAAAGTTGTGTTGTCGTTTGTATTTGTCTTAAGGCTTTTTATGATTTCTTCTTTGATTTCTTCATTGACCCAGTGGTTTCTTGGTAGCATGCTGTTCAATTTTCACATCTTTGTGCTTTCCCCATTTTTCTTCATAAAGTTGATTTCTAGTTTCATACCATTGTGGTTAGAAAAGTTCTTGACTTAACTTTTATAATTTGTTTAGACTTCTTTTGTGGCCAAAATATTATCTATTCTGGAGAAAGTTTCACGTGCAGTTGAAAAGAATGTATATTCTGCTGTTTTTGTGCGGAAACCTGTAGATTTCAATTAAATCCACCTGGTCTGTTATTTATGGCCACTATTTCCTTATTAAGTTTCTGATCTTTATGATGTAAATGGGATGTTAAAATTCCCTATACTTAATTATGGGCTTCCCTGATAGCTCCATTGGCAAAGAATCCACCTGCAAATGCAAGAGACCCTGGTTCGATTCCTGGGTTGGGAAGCTCTGCTGGAGAAGGGATAGGCTACCCACTCCAGTATTCTTGGGCTTCCCTGGTGGCTCAGCTGGTAAAGAATCCACCTGCAGTGCCGGAGACCTGGGTTTGATCCCTGGGTGGGAAGATCCTTTGGAGAAGGAAAGGCTGCCCACTCCAGTATTCTAACCTGGAGAATTCCATGGACTGTATGGGGTCACAAAGAGTGAGACATGACTGAGTGACTTTCACTTTCATACTTCATTATGGTATTATTATCAGTTTCTCCCTACATATTTCTTAATATTAGCTGTCTATATTTAGGTTATTCCACTAATAGGTATATAACTAAAGGACTTGAAGACTTATATCCATTACTATGAACAAATGAACAAACAAACTTGAACATGAATATTCATAGCAACATTATTTATAATTAGGGCTTCCTTAGTGGCTCAGGTGGTAATAAATCTGCCTTCACTGTGGGAGACCTGGATTCTATCTCTGGGCCCGGAAGCGCCACTGGAGGAAGAACTGGCAACTCCCTCCAGCATCCTTGCCTGGAGAATCCTATGTTCAGAGGAACCTGGTTGGCTACAGTCCATGGGGTTGCAAAGAGTTGGACACGACTGAGCAACTGACGCACAAAAGGTAGAAACTACTCAAATGTCTGCCATCAACTGATCAATAAATAATCAAACTGTGATATATTCCTTCAATGGAATATTTATCAATCATCCAAGTGAATGAAGCCTTGATACATGTAACAATATGGGTGAATACTATGCTAAATGAAAAAGGCACAGAAGACCATGTGTTTTACGATTCCACTTATGTGAAATGCTCAGAATAGGTGAATTCATGGAGACACTGAGCAAATTAGTGGTTGCTAGGTGTTGGAGAAGGTTGATAATTGAGAATGACTACAAATGGATATAGATTTTCTGTTTGGATGATAGACATGTTCTAGAATTAGATAGTGGGTGATTACACAACCCTACAAATATACTAAAAACCATTGGAGTGCACACTTTAAAAGGGTGAATTTTATGAGATGTGAATTATATCTCAAAAAACAATGAAATTATACATCTAGATAAAATCATCCATTGACATTAAAACTATTAGTTGAAAGGTTGATGAGGAATTTATAATATATGAATCTATCTGACAGGCAGTGGATTTATTCAAAATTGGACTTTTAAAGTGCCTTCTGATGTTATACAGTGGGAAGAACACACCGTATAGATAGGATTCTTTCTAAAAAATTGAACATGGATTTATCAAGTCTATAAGATTGTAGGAAATATGAAGGATAGATAGACATATTAAATTATGTTTATGTCTATATATATATAGACCACAAGAATATAAGAAATCAAGTCAAGAAGGTGGGAAATTCAATAAGAAAGCAATTCAATCTTTTTGATAAACAAGTGTTCTGAAAAAAAAAATTGTAGGGAATGGTAATGCAGACGCAAAGAGACTTAAGACATAAGAGACATAAAAATTTGAACAAGAAAAGAGATATTTTTCCAAAAATTTAGGGAAATGTGCATGTCAGATATTAGAAGATATTAAGAAATTATTATATTCCTTAAAGTTCATAATTCATTAATATCATCTAACACTAAACCTGTGTAACTTTGCATATTATTGACTATGGGTGATAACTGGTGCTTGCGATTTATAGTACTATTTCTTCTCTTTTGTGTATGTTTGAAAATTTCCCCATAATACAAATTTAAAAAACAATAAGCCTAATATTCAGTGGCAATTTATCAGTATTAATTAATTCACCTTCTGATCTACAATTGCTTTGCTGGAGAAGGCAATATTGAGTCAATGAGATCATAGGCCTTAGAATTAGAAACACTTTGGTTTAATATGTCTTTGCTATGTTTAAAGCACTATTACCTTGGACAAGTAATATACTTTTCTGAATCAATTTTCCCATTTATGAACAGGAATAATATTACCCACTTAAGAAAGTTTTGGAAAAGCATGTGTAATATATTTGACATAGAATAAATGCTCTATCAATGTCAATTATCTTAGAACTTGACACAAAGTAATCCCTATTGAATATGACTCCTAAATTAAAAAAAGTGTATATATTTTCAATTTTAAGTTAATTCTTATTAAAGGTCAATCAATGATCATCCCCTAACTCCTCATGAATCTCCATAATGTATTAGGGAAGCCAAAATAGGCAACTCATAATATGTGAAAACAATTTGACAGTTTCTGATTTTGTTAAGGAGCTGCCTGATACAAGGTGTCCCTATTTGGAACAAAATCATGAATACTAAAAATGCGAGCAGCTTATTTCTGAAGAAAAAAAACACAAAAAACCTGTTTTAAGATGTTGGAGGGGGGAAAAACAAAAGCCAAACTATTTTAGCCATTAACAGTAAATTCAAGGTGAGGTTTTGAACCTGTCTTCCTTCATGAGATTAGCCATCTTAAAGCTAAATTCAAGATACTATACAGAAATTTTTATAACATTCTTACTTTACTTTAGCTTACTTGTTCCCAATTTTGAATCATTTATCACCTCATTTCCAAGAGCCCTTGTATCTCAAACCTATTAATCATTTCCATATGTATAGATTGTTTTCCTCATTGAAGACGATAAAGAAAAGGAACATGATCTCAAGATTTAAATTGTGTAATCTCCTCTTCTTTATGATGTCCTATTACCTTTGTCAATTGTTGTCACTTTATTTTCTTCATAATCAATAACATATATAGTTTCTGTATTTTTCAGGTCCTTATAGTTCTATTTTCATCTAATAGAAAACTGGTATATGTTCTTTTTATAATTTAAATTTATTTATTTTTAATTGGAAGATAATTGCTTTGCAATTCTGTGTTGCTTTCTGCCATATGTCAGCCACAGCTATACATATGTCCCTTCCGTCTTGAATCTCCCTCCAACCTCCACCCGTCCCACCCCTCTAGGGTGTATACAGCACCAGATTTCAGCTTCCTGTGGCTTAGAGTAAATTTCCACTGGCTGTCTAATTTTACATACGGTGATATGTATGTTTCTGTGCTACTCTCTGCATCCTTCTGCTTCCCCCACTGTGTCTCTTCTCTATGCCTACCTCTCCATTGCTGCTTTGCAGATAGTCTCATTAGTACCAGCCTTCTAGATTTCATGTATGGGTGTTAATATATGATACTTGTTTTTCTCTTTCTGAGTTACATCACTCTGTATAATAGTCTCTAGGTTCATCCACCTCATTAGAACTGACCTGAATGTGTTCCTTTTAATGGCTGAGTAATATTTCATTGTATATATGTACTAAACTTCTTTATCCATTCATCTGTCGATGGGCATATAGGGTGCTTCTGTGTCCTAGCTATTGTAAATAGTGCTTCAGTGAACACTGGGGAGCATGTCTTTTTCATATTCTTTATGAAGAAAAACCCAGAGGCTTTGAAAATCTTCTATGTACATATTTTCTTTATCTTCGCATATTTGAAAGTTCAGCTCATGAACTTGGACAGCAAATTAATTTAAACATTTTATTAGTCATTATTCTGAGCCTGAAATTACTTAGTAATATAACATTAAATATATTTAAATTAAATAATTTGAATTTAATGTAGTCTATATTAAATGTACACCTTTGTTTATTTTAAAATTAATAGAAGCAAATAGTAAAAAGTGGAAATGGAATAAAACAATTTACACTAAAACAACAAAAAAAATAGAATGAAAGCTACATTTCCCTTATCAATTAACCAATCTTTTCAATCAGAAATGTGTATATTATTTTACAACAAAATATTCTATGTATTATTGTGCCACCTTTCTAGTTAACAATATATTTTAGTGATATTTCCAAATCAGGAGAAATAGTTGTGAGTCATTTGCCTTAAAGAATACACAGTATTTCAATTTAAAACTACCAAGATTAATTTTAATTACCCTATTTAGATAGCTTATTTTTACTTATAGATCGATGATATTGAAAACAATGCTATCGTAAATATCCTTCCATTTGTATCAGGGCAAAGTACAGCAGCTTCTTAGAGAGTTGGGTTGCTAGTGTAACTGGTACATTTACGTCCAAATCAGTTTCTGAAATATTTGCATTGACACTGATAACAAAAAGAATACTTGTGTCTAATTTTTTCAAATCCCTTGTTTTTACCAAATATATGCAAGTTTTATTTTACTCCAATGGATAAAACATAATAGTTTGCAATTTTATTTCCCATATTTTTCAGGTTATGTGTGATACACAACATTTTCACATATTTGGGAGACTTTATTTTATTTTGTTTAATTTTGTTTTGTTTCATATTTTTGTGTCAAGCTATTGGTATCTTTCCCCCAATTTTTCCTTTTTTATAATTGATTTATATAAGAACAAATTTGAAGAGATTAGCCTTTTGTCTGTAGGATATTGCAATTATTTCAACAAGACTGTCATTTCAGTATTGAATTTATTTATGATTTTCTTCCATATTTTAAATCTATTTCGGTTTTAAAAATATTTTCTATTTTTGTTGTGTCCAAGATTTTTTTTCCTAATTTATTAAAACTATTAGGTTCTATGTAGAAGAAATGACCTTTCTCTTGAATGATTTTTTAAAAATTAAAAGTTCTGTTAGATTTAATCCTTTTAGTTTTATGGCTTCATTTAAAATTTCTTCCAAATGTTCCTAATTACGAGAATATTTTAAAGTGCTGCTATATTAATTTTGTAGCTTTTCTATCTTTTTCTTTGTAAAAAAAATTTTCCAAGGAAATAAGTATTTCTTTAAATTGCATTAGTTAATGTGCTTATGTCTATTTGACGTTTGATATTCTATTCAGTATATTGTTTCATTTAGCTATATGTCTGTTGTGTATAGATCTTGAGAGCTAGCTGTTTTAATCACTAGGACTTTAGAAAAATTTCTAATATTTGCTAATACTTGTTTGTTTGCATTGTCTTTCTTTTGTGTATTTTACTTGATTTTCTATCATGCTTATATTTTCAGAGGAACTAAACCAAGAGTCTGTAAATTTGAGACAAAACTTGGAAAATAATTGACCAAGGCAGCCCTGGATTTTGGGATCAAAATTAAAGAGAGAAGAAAGCCCATTCAGGTGAGTCTCAAATTCATAATTGCTTTTAATGTGGAGGCATTCTTTCTGATTTGTAAGTGGCTTGGGCCAAAGGCTCAGCATACGAAAAGAAAGCAGGGGTTGCTAAGAGGTAAGAACTCAAGCAAAATGGCTTTGGGGCCTCATGTGGCTGGGGTGAGAAATATTTAAGGGGGAAGTCATTTCAGGGGGAAAACAAAACAAAAACCAAAACAGAAAAGCTCCTATTAGCTGCAGACTCTTTGGTAGGATGAGCCACTTTTAGCAAAAGGCTTCCGCTTCAGATGCCACTGACTAGCAAGGCGAATGTGGTTCCGAGTGAGTGGTGCAACTGTTCTTCCTTCCACCCTCTTCTTTCGAAGCAGCTCCATGCGTGGTGTTCCGCCACGATGCTCATGACTCCTTTTTGGTTATACTGAACTCCTTAGTAACAAGAGGATATTTGATTAGTCACCGGTGAGTTCCTTCAAATTGATCCCACCAACACCATATTTTGCAGATATTCTTTTGTTTTTCATATCATAGAGCCTGCCCTATTCCCTAATTTTGTACTGATACTGTTTGTTTGTTTTTTTCCCAATTTGTCTTTATCTTTTGTTGATTCCTTAAGGTTGGGATACATCTGTGGTAGCTGGTATTTCACATCCATCTTTTCTATATACTACCATCAAATTATTTGTAGAATAAATGCTTCTTAAATTTGAATTTTTTGCTTCATCTTATTAAAACAACCTTTTTTTTTTCTCATAAGTGCAATTTTAGAAAAAAAGGTAATATTAAGAAAGCATTTGGTTTTTTACTCTTTCTGATAATTATGAGGCAACTAGTTAAAGATAAACTTTGTATTATGTGTCAAAATCTGTGAAGGGTCTAAGATTTTACCCTGCATGCAAGGTTACAAGTCAGCCTTCCACACTTTCACGGATACTGGCAGAGGCTATAAGACATCAGACAATAGGCAGTTTGGCTCATGGTCCATCAGCGTCAGATTTATGTTGGTTCTTCTTGCCATTCACTCCCTAATGGCGATGCAGAGAAGTCAGGTAGATGTTGCATGCACAGGGCATTTGTCCATTTTAAAAGAATCTCAAGCCTAGGAAATCCTACTCTTTTACCGTAACGGACAGCCATACTGCCCTTTGCCTCAGAAGGAGATTTTATCTCTAACTTCTAAGGTTGTTCTAAACTATATATGTATCTTAGTAAATATAGTCCAGAGGAAAAGGAGCAATTACTAATAGTATCTTCTTATTCATAAGATATGCATATTTCATAAAATATGAAGGAACCATAAATTACCTCCCAACATGAACAAAACCAAAAAATGAACACACACACACACACACACACACACACACACACACACACACACACACACACACACCCCTATCTGTTTAAAGGTATCAGAAGCTATTATGCTAGACAGGGCATAGAAAACAAGGACCCCTTACTTGGGAGTGGGAGAGAAACTTAAAGAGAGATTACACTATAGGCTGGACATACAATTTAATTTTTCTCAACTGTTGCAGATTGATCAAAATAAAAATATATATATATCTACTCTGTATCTAGGAAAGCACAAATAGAAAACAAAGGTGTACCTGAAAGCACTTTTCTCTAACCTGATTTTTTGCTAATTTGATCAGTTTACTTGAGCTAGAAGAATTTTACATAATCAGTTTTCTCCTCTGACCATTCACATATCCTCCTTCTATCTGGAAAAATGATGATCACCCAACCTGGAAAGCATATGTACTGGAAATGATTGCATGCATGCGTGCTCAATCACTTCAGTCCTGTCTGATGCTTTGCGAGCCTATGGGCTGTATGTAGCCCAGCCATCTCCTCAGTCCATGGGATTCTCCAGGCAAGAGTACTGGAGTGGGTTCCTGTTTCCTCCTCCAGGGGATCCTCCCAACCCAGGGGTCAAACCCACAGCTCCTGCGGCTCCTGCATTGCTGGTGGATTCTTTACCGCTGAGTCACCTGGGAAGCCCAGGGAACCTGGTACTGGGGGTCATATTCAGGCATGTTTACCTATTAGGTGAGCTTTGATCCACCCATGTGCCTTCAGCTTTCCATGCCATTATTATTCTTTCACTTGAAAATAAATATACGATTATTTACTTAATGGGCTTCCCTGGTCATGAAGATCACTGCCCAGACCTTCATGACCCAGATAATAACGACGGTGTGATCACTCACCTAGAACCAGATATCCTGGAATGTGAAGTCAAGTGGGACTTAGGAAGCATCATTATGAACAAAGCTAGTGGAGGTGATGAAGTTCCAGCAGAGCTATTTAAAATCCTGAAAAATGACGCTGTGAAAGTGCTGTACTCAATATGCCAGCAAATCTGGAAAACTCAGTAGTAGTCACAGGACTGGAAAAGGTCAGTTTTCATTCCAATCCCAAAGAAAGGCAATGTGAAAGAATGCTCAAACTACTGCACAATTGCACTCATCTCACACACTAGTAAAGTAATGCTTAAAATTCTCCAAGCCTGGCTTCAGCAATACATGAACCGAGAACTTCCAGATATTCAAGCTGGTTTTAGAAAAGGCAGAGGAACCAGAGATCAAATTGCCAACATCCCCTGGATCATCAAAAAACAAGAGAGTTCCAGAAAAACATCTATTTCTGCTTTATTGACTATGCCAAAGTCTTTGACTGTGTGGATCACAATAAACTGTGGGAAATTCTGAAAGAGATGGGAATACCAGACCACCTGACCTGCCTCTTGAGAAACCTGTATGCAGGTCAGGAAGCAACAGTTAGAACTGGACATGGACCAACAGACTGGTTCCAAATAGGAAAATGAGTATATCAAGGCTGTATATTGTCACCCTGCTTATTTAACTTCTATGCAGAGTACATCATGAGACACGCTGGGCTGGAAGAAGCACAAGCTGGAATCAAGATTGCAGGGAGAAATATCAATAAACTCAGATATGCAGATGACACCACCCTTATGGCAGAAAGTGAAGATGAACTAAAGAGCCTCTTATGAAGGTGAAAGAGGAGAGTAAAAATGTTGACTTAAAGCTCAACATTCAGAAAATTAAGATCATGGCATCTTGTCCCATCACTTCATGGCAGATAAATGGGGAAATAGTGGCTGACTTTATATTTCTGGGCTCCAAAATCACTGCAGATGGTGATTGCAGCCATGAAATTAAAAGACGCTTACTCCTTGGAATGAAAAGTTATGACCAACCTAGACAGCATAATAAAAAGCAGAGACATTACTTTGCCAACAAAGGTCCAGCTAGTCAAGGCTATGGTTTTTCCAGTGGTCATGTATGGATGTGAGAGTTGGACTGTGAAGAAAGCTGAGCACCAAAGAATTGATGCTTTTGAACTGTGGTGTTGGAGAAGACTCTTGAGAGTCCCTTGGACTGCAAGGAGATCCAACCAGTCCATCCTAAAGGAGATCAGTCCTGGGTGTTCATTAGAAGAACTGATGCTGAAGCTGAAACTCCAATACTTTGGCACCTTGATGTGAAGAGTTGACTCACTGGAAGAGACCCTGATGCTGGGAGGGATTGGGGGCAGGAGGAGAAGGGGACGACAGAGGATGAGATGGCTGGATGGCATTACCAACTCAATGGACATGGGTTTGGGTAGACTCCAGGAGTTGGTGATGGACAGGGAGGCCTGGCGTGCTGTGATTCATGGGGTCAGAAAGAGTCGGACACGACTTAGCGACTGAACTGAACTGAACTGAACTTCCCTGGTAGCTCAGTCAGTAACAAATCTGCCTGCAGTTCAGGAGACCCGGTTTAGATCCCTGCTTCAGGAAGACTCCCTGGAGAAGGACATGGCAAACCGCTCCAGTATCTTGTCTAGAAAATCTTATGGACAGAGGGGCCTGTCTGGCCACAGTCTATGAGGTTGGAAGAGTCATACAGGACTTAGTGACTAAACTACTTATTTACTTTCCACAATTGTTGGGATGATTAAGTAATTTAATAGAGAAAATGTCCTTAGTACTGAACACATAGAAAAGCTCATTAAGTAAGCTGTCATTATTATCAGGAAAAATAAAGAAATATAACCACTGTGTAGATAGGCCTGGTAATTTAATTTAATCAAATCTGTTAGGAAACAAAGAGCTAAATTACCAAGCAAGTATATTACTCTAAATGTAGATTTCTCATAGTAAATATTAGATATCAAAGTGAAATAAAATAGTCATAGAGTTTAAGAGTTACCAATGGTTAAATAATGACTGTATACCAAGTAATATGTAATTTATATATGAATATAATATAATATTCAATGGACATGAGTTTGAGTAAAATCCGGGAGTTGGTGATGGACAGAGAGGCCTGGCATGCTGCAGTCCATGGGGTCACAAAGAGTCGGACTTGACTGAGCGACTGAACTGAACTGAACTGAACTGATAATATAATACATATTCAGATATTTCTAAAAAAGCATATGCATTTCTCATAAATGGGAGAAACGGATATGACTCCCTAAAGAACAAATTCAAACTCTTATGAAATAATCAAAATGAAAGACTCAGGATATTTGAAAATCATACTAATTTTCATATGAAAATATTTAAATTAATTAATTATAGCATAAGTAGAAATGTACTCTAAATTTTCAAGAGTAAGATTTAATGTATGTAGCAATAGTAAGAAAACAAAAAAGAAACAAAATTCAGCTTATAAAATAGTAATCAACCAATCTATAATGAAATAAAGATTAATGAGATCTTTTAGTTTGAAAATCTTACTCAAATGCTCTCATATTACAAATTACTCAATATAAGCAAAGATAAGTAAGTAAGCCAGGGAAATGTGAACATAAAATGATCAGATATTTTAGTATCAATATAAAATATACAATAGAATGTAATAGCATAGCTGAAAATTAATGTTTCTTTTAATGAAAAAATGTTCAATATGTAATGGAAAAGTTTATTCAGTCTCAATTTATATAAAACATATATTGCTAATTACAGTGGAAAAGTAGAATAAAAATACAGTTGAGTTTTCTAAACATTTTTCTCATTTTGAATATGTCAGATTCAGGAATAAATAAAAACATGGAGAATGCAAGCATTTCAATTAAAGTTTGATATCAAAATTCATATCATACAAATAACTTTATTAAAATTCATGTAATAATTATAAATATTACCACATGTAAGAAAAGTTTAAGTGGTGGTAAGTTTAGAATAAGTGTTTGACAAGGATATAGGCAAAACTGTAAACATATTCTACTAATAAATGTGTGAATGGATCAAATTTTGTGGAGAAGAAATAGGATCATAGTAATATATGTGCATATATTTACCCATATCGGAGTTATTTTCAAAGCATGTACCATTTTACCAGAAAATATTACCTTTAGGAGTTCACCCTTAATGTAAAAACTGAAAATTTCATAAAATCTTAGATACAGAGATAACTATGCTACAAATTTATAATGGCAGCAAATTATTACAGAAGCAGTCTATGTCTACCTATGTGTATTTCTTAAATGACTCTCATACACTCTCATAATGCAGCCCAGATAAAGAAAGTGAATACTCAATACCTATTTGAACGTGCAGAAGAGAAAATACCTGCCATTGGTTCCTTTATTTTTTATTTTTAAAATTGTGACTTAAATTGAATAGCTTTCAACAGAGATGGAATTTTAAAATAAACAGCTATTTCAGGTGTATTAGAATATAGCATTGTCATGTCTTACTTGTGAAAAATAGTTTCAACCTTATTGCAATTGGCTGTACATATTTAAATTACATATATTTTCTCTGAGCATTCTAGTTCTTAAAACTTTTTCTCAGAGTGATATTTGAATAAATTTATACAGATATACATACAAGGATATCCTCTGAGTAATATGTAATAGTTTAAAATAGAAGCAGCCTATACGACTATCAAATAAGGTTTGGTTCAGTATTATTTTATATCCTATACTTAACAAAAAGTATGATGCATTTTAAAATTCGCACCTATAATAGAACTATCTGAATTGGTATGTACTTAGCATCAAATTCATATGAATTTAGCTCCATATTTAGTCAATAAATGAAAAACATGTTGGTAGATAGTATCAACAGTGTCATATCTGAGAGAGAAGGAGAATGAAAAAGAGAGAAGGAAGGGAGGAAGGCAGAATTAGTAAGCCTGTATACTAAAACACCAGTGATGTGTCCTTTGACATAGGATTTGTAGAGATCTTTCCTTTCTATCTAAAGCGAAACATGGAAGAGATTTTTACATATTGCCTTATCTTAAAACAAAATTATTTTATACTATTTTACTATAAAAAAGTATAAAATAATAATATTTTCTTATGTTTTTATTTTTCTGTGAAACATATTATTTTTAAACAATTTTAAGGGGAAAATAAAAAATATCTTTGTATGACTTCAAAGTATGCTGTATAATTTTACTATTTTCTAATTGATGTACAATAAGAAAATATCTTTATCATTTAACAAATCAAGGTATTATGAACTATTTCTTAGAAATGTATTACCCAGGGTAAAAGTATGTTTCCACATAATTTTTTCCCAATGAGTTTGCTTTGATACTTTTTCTTAGTTCTCAATAGTATATATTATTTATTCCATAAGGAACGGAATGCATATCACTGCAGCAAATGGATAATATGTAAGATGCACTTTCTCTTATTCCCCTTTTCCAGGCATTAATATTTTTAATACTGCTAATAATTTTACATTTTAAATGGTACCACCAATTCCAAAGGTGATAATTAAAAGATGAATCTCAAAGGAGCTGGATGAGTAGAAAATCCATGTAAGTCACTACCATGATTTTAGTGCCATTTTTTCCATTAGGCATTATTATCTTGAACATATATGTGAAGAAAATTTATTTGATTAGCAAAACTGTTACCCCTTCTGAATGTAGTTACATCAGTTCTTCTGTAGTTCTATTCATGTACATATATGGAAAATTTTGGTATAAAAAGCAACCACCTTAAAGTACTAACCTATGGTGATAACACATTTTTTGGAACAGTATTATAGTGATTTGTAATTATGGGCAGATCATGACTTGTCATAGTCTCTGAATGAAGAAACCAAACTATGGTGAATTTGGCACTTTCCCCCAAAATTCCACAAATAGTTATGCCTATCTCTAGCTGAAATCACATTTCATAAAATATCCAGTACTTTAATTTTACTTATTTTTGAAAACTTCATCATTATCATTATAATACATTTATTTTTAATGTACTTTATAGGAAATTATGTCTTATCTATGATAGAACTTACATGTAAATTTAAAAAAGGAAATGTAAAATAAATAAGATATAATTATTAAGCTGAGATAGGATAGCTGTTTAGTCGCTAAATCGTGCCCTACTCTTTGCAACTCCACAGGCTGTAGCCAGACTCCCGCATCTATGGAATCCTCCAGGCAAGAATACTGGAGTGGGTTGTCATTTCCTTCTCCAAGAGATAGGATACTAGTTATTCAAATAGATACATAAACATGTTATAACTTCCTATCCAACTGTCCAAATACAGTCACTTCAAAGCACCACAACCATGAAACTCCCCTCACCTTCATAAGGAGAGAGAAACTTGGAAATATGGGCAAAGAAGTACTAAAGTGCAAACAAAAATGAGCCAAAATAACAATATCATTTTACATAATTACAAAATAAAATTTAAGAAGAAAAGGAGCAAAAAGAACTGAGAATAATATAAAGCTCTCTTTAATTTTAAAGTCATAGTAGTTTTATAGTTTAAACTCCTACTTTGGCAATAGTAATAGTAATAGATTCTTCGATCATTGTCCAGTTAGGAATCCCTCTTGGCCTCAGTATTTTTTAACTGTAAAAAGTATCACAGCTCCAAGTCCACTGAAAATTTGACATTAAATGAGTTCATCTGACAAAAATCTCACAGAATTGCAGTTGACATATATTGAGCAGTATGAATAAACTTTTACAATAATAATTGTGTTTAGGTACAGTCACAAAGTCGTGTCTGACTCTTTGTGACCCCATGGACTGCAGCATTCCAGGGTCCTCTCTCCTCCACGGTCTTCTAGTTTGCTCAAATTCATGTCCAGTGAGTAGGCGATGGTATATAAACAGCTCACCTTCTGTTGCCCCCTTCACCTTTTGCCTTCAAACTTTGCCAACATCCGAGCCTTTTCCAATGAGTCTACTCTTCACATCAAGTGGCCAAAGTATTGGTTCTTCAGCTTCAGCAACAGTACTTCCAATGAATATTCAGGGTTGATTTCCTTTAGAATGGACTGGTTGGATCTCCTTGCAGTCCAAGGAACTCTCAAAAGTCTTCTCCAACACCACAGTTCAAAAGCATCAGTTCCTCAGTGCTCAGGCTTGTTTATGGCCCAACTCTCACATCTGTACATGACTAATGGAAAAAACATAGCTTTGACTAAATGAACCTTTGTGAGCAAAGTGATATCTTTAATTTTTAATATACTGTCTAGGTTTTTCATAGCTTTTCTACCAAGGAGTAAACTTCTTTTAATTTCATGGCTGCAGTCACCATCCACAGTGATTTTGGAGCCCAAGAAAATTAAATCTGTCACTGCCTCTCCTTTTTTGCCATCTGTTTACCATTAAGCGATAGGACCAGATGCCATGATCTTAATTTTATTTTATTTTTTGAATGTTGAGTTTCAAGCCAGCTTTTTCACTCTCCTGTTTCACCTTCATCAAGAGGCTCTTCAGTTCCTCTTCACTTTCTGCCACTAGAGTGTTATCATCTGAATATCTGAGGTTGTTGATATTTTTCCCAGCAATCTTGATTCCAGATTGTGATTGATTCAGCCCGGCATTTCACATGATGTACACTGCAAAGGAGCTACATAAACAGAGTGACACTATATAGCCTTGTCATACTCCTTTCCCAATTTTCCCAATTTTGAAACAGTCAAGTTCCATGTCCCTGTGAAGTCTTTCAGTCATATCTGACTCTTTGCAACCCCATGGACTGTAGTCTGCCAGGCTTCTCAGTCCATGGGATTTCCCAGGCAAGAACAATGGAATGGGTTTGCATTTCCTTCTCCACTGGATCTTCCCGACCCAGGGATCGAGCCCTGGTCTCCCACATTGCAGGCAGATTCTTTCCTGTCTGAGCCACCAGAGTTTTTACTTCTCCTTCTTGACCTGCATACAGGTTTCTCAGGAGACAGATAAGGTGGTCTGACATTCCCATCTCTTTAAGAATTTTCCTCAATTTGTTGTGATCCACACAATCAAAGGCTTTAGCGCAGTCAGTGAAGCATAAGTAGATTTTTTTCTGGAACTGCCTTGATTTCTCCATGATCCAATGAATGTTGGCAGTTTGATCTCTGGTTCCTCTATCTCTTTGAAACCCACCTTGTACATATGGGATTTCTCAGCTGACAAACTTCTGAAGCCTATTTTGAGGATTTTGAGCATAACCTTGCTAGCATGTGAAATGAGCTCAATTGTTTGGTAGTTTGAACATTCTTTGACATTGTCTTTCTTTGGGATTGGAATGAAGACTAATCTTTTTCCAGTCCTGTGACTACTGCTGAGTTTTCCAAATTTGCTGACATGTTGAGGACAGCCCTTTAATAGCGCCATGTTTTAGCATTTTAAATAGCTCAGCTGGATTTCCTTCACCTCCACTACCTTTGTTCATAGCAATCCTTCCTTCCTAAGGCTCACTTGACTGCATACTCCAGGATGTCCAGCTCTAGGTGAATGAGCACACCATTGTGGCATCTGGGTCATTAAGCCCTTGTATAGTTCTTCTGCGTATTCTTGCCATCTCTTCTGCTTCTGTTAGGTCCTTACCATCTCTTTCCTGTATCATGCCTACCATTGAATGAAATGTTTTCCTCAGCTGTTTGTAAAGCCTCCTCAGACAACCACTCTGCCTTCTTGCATTTCTTTTTTCTTTGGGATTGTTTTGGTCACTGCCTCCTGTAAAATGTTACACATCTTCATCCATAGTTGTGTTATTACATATTATACATTATATTATTTTGTTATATAATATAGTAGAAAATAAAAGATTATTATAGGTACTATGTCATATGTATCATTATATTTTATAAAAAGAAAATTTATTTGAAATATTATAAACCCAATGTGTATTAAAAAGGCATCAGTGGAATACTTATGGCAAATATTCTGTAAGTAGACAAAAGCCTCATTCTCCATGCATATTTATGTTTATAATTTGTTAGTATCTTATTATCCTGCAAACAGAAAAAAAAGTGTTCCTGAATATTCACAAAAGGTACATTGAAATACAGGTGCAAAATTTCTCAACAACTCTTATCAAGTAGAATCCAACTATGTACAAAAAGAATTATACACCATGACCAAGTGGGATTTAGCCCAGATATTCAAGGGTGATTCAATGTTTAAAATCAATTACTGTAATCTATCACATCAACAGACTTAGCTGCAGAAAAAGCATCTGACAAAATTCAACACTCATTCATGATAAAAACTCTCAGCAAACTATGAATAGAAGAAAACTTCCTCAACCTAGTGAAAAACAGCTACAAAAACCTACAACTAGCATTATTCTTAATGTGGAGACTAGAAGCTTCCCCCCTAGGATCTAAGGTACAAGATATCATTACATCTCCTCTTTAATGTTGTACTGGAAATTTTAACCAATGTAATGTTTCAGCTAATGCAACAGGAGAATAAAAGGAAATAAAAGGGATACAGACTGGGAGGAAAGACATAAAGTTGTTTTTGTTCACAGATGACATACTCACCTATGTGAAAATTCCAAAAGTATCGACCAAAAAACCTCCTTGGAACTAAAAAGTTTTGTAGCAGGGTTGCATTATGTAAGATTAATAGGCAAAAGTCAATTGTTTTCCTTTATATCAAC
The DNA here is from genome assembly GCF_910594005.1 of Cervus elaphus. NCBI lineage: Eukaryota > Metazoa > Chordata > Mammalia > Artiodactyla > Cervidae > Cervus > Cervus elaphus. The sequence goes on along the minus strand of NC_057823.1, from coordinate 103,722,778 downwards.
AATGAGCAAGTATAATTTGAAATTAAAAAGCAATACAGTTTACGTCACCACCTTCAAAAATAAATATTTCAGTGCATATCTAACAAAGTAAGTATAGGATCTATATAAAGAAAACTGCAATACTCTGATAAATCAGAGAACTCTATAGATAAATATTTCATATTCACTGATAAAGAGTCACAGTGTTATCAAGACGCTAATTATTCTCAACTTGATTAATAGATTCAATGCAATCTCAACAAATGTTCCCTCAAATTACTTTGAGGATATCTATAAACTGCTCCTAAAGTTGACATGAAAGGGCACAGACCTGCTCTGACAGTTCAGTATTGGAGAAGAGGAACCAAGTTGGATGACTGATACTACCTGACTTCAAGGCTTGATATTTTGGTATATGATGCAGGGAGCTCAAACCAGTGCTCTGTGATATCTTAGAGGGATGAGATGGGTTGGGAGGGAGGTTTAAGAGGAAAGGGATATATGTATTCCTTGACTGATTGACTGATTCATGTTGATGCGTGGCAGAAACCAACACAATATTGTAAAGCAATTATCCTCCAATTAAAAATAAATATATTAAAAAAGACAACATATAATTAAGCAATACAGTGTGGTATTGGTGAAAGAATCCACGTATAGATCAGTAGAACAGAATAGAGAGCCAGAAATAGACCCATATTAACATAGTCAGCTGATCTTTGACAGAGCACCATGCAAAGATGTTGCATTATTATTGACCGTCTTCCCCCTGCCGTGCATTTTTATCCACATGGCTCATTTATTTCATAACTGGGAGTTTGCACATCTTTGTTTTCCTCCCCTTTCTCACATATTCCATGCTTCCATTCCCTCTAGCAACGACCAGTTTGCTTTTGCAATTGGAAACCCTGTCTCTTTTTTTGTGTGATTTTTATTTCCTGTAAGTGAAATAATATGATATTTGTCTGATTTATGTCACTTAGCATAATATCCCCCCAGTACATCCATGTTGTCCCAAGTGGTAGAATTTCCTCCCTTCTCATGGTTGAAGAAAATTGCAAGTATCCAATGGAATATTATTTCACATCTTATCTATTGTTCAGCTATGACTGTCCATCTTGATTATGTTGATATTAATATAAAATAATTTGGCAGTAATGAGAGGAAAATTAATAGAAAATACTTTGTGTTTATATATAAACTTTGATATAAAGTTATTCAAAATATTGAAAGTTATCTTATTCATAATGTGTTTACAGGGAAATACATTTGAAAATTTTACAGTAGTGGTGAGTTTTAATATCAGGAAATAAATTAAAAACATAATTATTTTTACTCTAAGAAACAAGTAAAGTTATTCTATATAAAACACATATTTATTGGGTTTTATAAGTATGTACACAAATGAAAAAAGATCCTCTTTTATACAGATATACTAGTGTTGAGGCTATCACTTGCTTGTGATTGGATTATTTTTTATTCTGTTCAGTTTTTTACATTACCCAGTAATTTTACATTATCCTCTTGGTTCAGAAAAACTTTTCCCTAGCAGTTATTGTTTGCTTATATACTTTGTTTTAACTCCTCAAATGTGACATTTATCTAGAATGCACTTGGATGGACAGTGAAAACATAGCTTATTTGTTAAAATTGCTTTCATTTACTTCATGAGTTGAAGAAGCAAACAGGAAACAAAAAATATAAAATTTTCAGTAAGATATTATTGGGTTAATCCCTTGTCACTTTACATTACTTAATATGTTTGGGTTAAGTGATCAGTTTTTGAGCAAAATCTTTCTCTTGTCCAAAACACTATCTGCATTCCTAAAGGATTGTGGCCAATCTCAAGCTACTGATAAGAGCTTATGAAAAAGAAGTTAGAAAGATATACCTACAGTTAACTCCAACTTAGTAAAATGTAGATGTTAGAGAAGAGTAGGTTTAGTTCAGAATCATAAGCTTAATAGTTAAAGTAAGCCACTATCTTTTGGAAATATTCTCAGATTTTCAGACTTCATTGTATTCCCCACTATCCCCTTAGCTAATAGCTAAGGGGATAAAGGAAGGCTTGCCAATCTCCTTTCTCAATCCCCAAATTTATTGTCTAGTGATAAGGATGGAAGGTAGAGAACTGCAAGATTAAGTTTAATTTTTTCATGTCAACCTATCCTCAATATGCAAACATTTAAATAAAAAAGACTTTTTAAGACAAATGCCTTGGTTTCCATATCTGAGAGTCTCCTGCTTTTGGATGCTCTAGTCACAACAAGGCCCCTTGATCAGAAGGTCATTCTTGATTCTGATGGCATTCATATAATGACTTTTAATGCTATGTAAGTATTTAGCTTGAATATTAGGAAATAAATCAGCATTGAGATGCACATTATGCAGTCTGATCTCTCTTTGGACTTGCTCAAGGTGTATGCAACTCTGATATAATATATAAAAGTTGGTTTCCTTTTATATCTTACTAGCACTATGGTCAACTATGAGTCTTGATCATGTTCTCCATTAAGCCACTGTGAAAGTCTATCCCTCAAACACCTTCTGTGGGGTTACCAAGATCCTTGCTGTGTCAGGAAAAATGGAAGACTTCTCTCAACTTGGTGTCATACTATACACTATGTGGACATAAACGTTAGTTCGGGGTCCTATCTTTGAATGATCTTGCTGCCAAGATTGCATCTGCCTTGGGTTCACTCCCTTGATGACCTCACCATTCCTCATCTCAGGATTTCAATGAGAATGTGGAGCAAGTAACTCCTCCATTATGAGTTTTTAAAACTCAGAAGTATTGTCACCATGACACAAATCTTGCTACATTCCTTTCTTATCTCTACCTTTTTTCCTTATAAAAGCACTGGGAAAGAGGAAGAAGTCTTTTTTTTTTTTTTAACTATTATTTGTTCCACCTTGTATATATGATTCTTTCTATGTTTTGCTGAGATGTAAGTGATGGAACCAGATGCCATGATATTGTTTTTGAATATTGAGTTTTAAGGCAACTTTTTCACTCTCCTCTTTCACTTTCATCAAGAGGCTCTTTAGTTCTTCTTATCTTTATGCCATAAGGGTAGTGTCATCTGTGTATCTGAGGTTATTTATATTTCTCCTGGAAATCTTGATTCCAGCTTGTGCTGCATCCAGCCCAGCATTTTGCATGATGTATTATGCATGTAAGTTAAATAAGCAGGGTGATAAAATACAGCCTTGACATACTCTTTCCCCAATTTGGAGCCAGTCTATTCCCTATCTGGTTTTAACTGTTGCTTCTTGACCTGCATACAGATTTCTCAGAAGGGAGGTAAGGTAGTCTGGTATTCCCATCCCTTTAACAATTTTGCACAGTTGTGATCCACACAGTCAAAGGCTTTGGCCTAGTCAACGAAGCAGAAGATGATTTTTTTGAACTCTCTTGCATTTTCAATGGTCCAATGAGTATCGCTAATTTGATGTCTGGCTCCTCTGCCTTTTTAAAATCCAGCTTGAAACTGGAAGTTCATGGTTCACATACTGTTGGAGCCTGGCTTGGAGATTTTTGAGCATTACTTTGCTGGGGCAAAGTGATTTTTTCCACTCCTGAGTCCACTGCTGAATTTTCCAAATTTGCTGGCATATTGAGTGCAGCACTTTCACAGCATCATCTTTTAGGATTTGAAATAGCTCCACTGGCATTCCATCACCTCCGCTAGCTTTGTTTATAGTGATGCTTCCTAAGGCCCACTTGACTTCACATTCCAGGATGTTTGGCTCCAGGTGAGTGATCACACCACCATGATTATCTGGGTCATGAAGATCTTTTTTGTATAGTTCTGTGTATTCTTGCCATCTTTTCCTAATATCTTCTGCTTCTGTGAGATCCATAGCATTTTTGTCCTTTATTGAGTCCATCTTTGCATGAAATTTTCCCTTAGTATCTGTAATTTTCTTGAAGGTATTTCTGCTTGCTGCTGCTGCTGCTAAGTCGCTTCAGTCATGTCCGACTCTGTGCGACCCCATAGATGGCAGCCCACTAGGCTACCCCGTCCGTGGGGTTCTCCAGGCAAGAACACTGGAGTGGGCTGCCATTTCCTTCTCTAATACATGAAAATGAAAAGTGAAAGTGAAGTCGCTCAGTCGTGTCTGACTCTTAGCAACCCCATGGACTGCAGCCCACCAGGCTCCTCTGCCCATGGGATTTTCCAGGCAAGAGTACTGGAGTAGGGTGCCATTGCCTTCTCCCAAAGGTATCTCCTGTCTTCCCCCTTGTGTTTCTTTTCTCTATTTCTTTGCACTGATCCCTGAGGAAGGCTTTCTTATCTCTCCTTGCTATTCTTTGGAACTCTGCATTCAGATTGATATACCTTTGCTTTTCTCCTTTGCCTTTTGCTTCTCTTCTTTTCTCATCTATTTGTAAGGCCTCCTCAGACAACCATTGTGCCTTTTTGCATTTCTTTTTTCTTGGGGACTGTCTTAATTGCTGTATCTTGTACAATGTTGTGGACCTCTGTCCACAGTTCATCAGGCACTCTTGTCTATCAGATCCAATCCTTTGAATCTATTTGTCACTTCCATTGCTTAATCATAATGTATTTGATTTAGGTCATGCCTGAATTCCATGGACTATATAGTCCCCATGGGGTTGCAAAAAATTGGACACAACTGAGCGACTTTCACTCAAATATTGAATGGTCTAGTGGTTTTCCCTACTTTCTTTAAGTCTGAATTTGACATCAAGGTGTACATGATCTTATTCAAAGTCAGTATCCAGTCTTGTTTTTGCTGACTGTATAGAGCTTCTCCTTCTTAGGCTGCAAAAAATATATGCAATCTGATTTCAATATTGACCATCTGGTTTTGTCCATGTGTAGAGTTGTCTTTTCTGTTGTTTGAAGAGGATGTTTGCTATGACCAATGCATTCTCTTGCCAAAATTCTGTTAGCCTTTGCCGTGCTTCATTTTGTACTCCAAGGCCAAATTTACCTGCTACTTCAGGTATCTCTTGACTTCCTGCTTTTGCATTCCAGTCCCCTATGATGAAAAGGACATCTTTCTCAGGTGTTAGTTCTAGAAGGTCTTGTTGGTCTTCATAGATCCATTCATCTTCAGCTTCTTCGGTGTTACTGGTCGGGTCATAGACTTGGATTACTGTGATATTGAATGGTTCACCCTGGAAGTGAACAGAGAACATTCTGTCATTTTTAAGATTGCACCCAAGTAGTGCATACTGGACTTTCTTGTTGACCATGAGGGCTACTCCATTTCTTCTAAGGGGTTCTTGGCCACAGTAATAGATGAAATGGTCATCTCAATTAAATTTGCCCATTCCAGTCCATTTTAGTTCAATGATTCCTAAAATGTTGATGTTTTACTAACAAGGCATATATGAAATATATTGCTAACAAGACATAGATAACTCAAAGATTATTTTTGAAAGTATTAAATCATGAGAGCTGACAATATAATATGAAAGTGAGATACGTAAATATAAATTCAATGGTGTATGAGAAATAGTACTCTCCCTGAGCGTGGAGTATCAGGTGAGAGCTATATAAAAGGAGGCCTTAATTTAACTCAACAATGCATAATTATTTATCAAGGGACAAGCAGGAAAGAGGCTGCCATCCATGCAAGGAGGAAGAATACTTGCAAAGAAGGTGAGACATGATAAAATTTGAAGCTGAACCATGGGACATGATACTGGACCATGTCCACTAACAAATCTAATATGGTCTGAACTAAGGGAAGGTAGGTTTCATTGTATTAGCTGTGAAAATTGTGTATGGAAGAGAAGAAGGGTGGAAGAGAAGAGTTCACTTAGGAGGCCATTTACATGTTAAGTTAAAGATGGCTGAGGCATCTAGATAGAGTGTCCATGCATACTAAGTCCCTTTAGTCACGCCCAGCTCTCTGAGACCCTATGGACTGTAGTCCGCTATGCTCCATCATCCATGGGATTCTTCAGGCAAGAATACTGGGGTCGGTTGCCATGCCCTCCTGCAGGGAATATTCCCAATCCAGGGATCGAGCCACATCTCTTATGCCTCCTGAATTGGCAGGAGGGTTCTTTACCACTAGCACCACCTTGGAAGACCAGATGGAGAGCATAAAATACTAAAGTTCAGAAAAAAGATCAGGACTCTAGACACAGATTTAGGGTTCAATCGTTATTTATTAATTATTGGAGCAATTGTAGCAGAATGCAGTTGAATTACTTTGTATTGGCTTGGCCCAAAAGTTTTTTTTGGTTTTTCCATAACATCTTATGGGAACCAAAATGAACATTTGTCTAACCCAATATAATGAGATCCACATATACGCAAATACTCATATGCTGTATTTGGGTTTACAGATTTTCAGCTTGAATCATTTAGAATTTCAGGGTGTAGAGGAGGAATTTAGAGTCAACATATATAATGAAAGCTTAAATATTCATAGAAAATTTCCCACTGGAATATTTTAAGCCAAATTGAAGTTACAATATTATTGAAATGAAAGTGCAGTACCTAAGATTACAAGCATTTTGTGTTATTTAAAAAATAAAGTGATGATGTGAGTTTTACATTGACTCTAGACTTGTATTACTTTGTTGATAATAGCATTGGGTCCTAGAAGTACTGTATGCATAGGGTCATTCTACAGAAACAATGGTTGATCTGAAAATTTTAGCTAGACTCATCCTATTTTGATCTACATTTTTGTTACCCCTGGGCCTAGAATTTAAATCTGTTGAATTGCAGTTATTCCCTTTCATTGGGGATGCCTAACCATTTTGGCCAGCATTTATATACTTTTAATGCCTTACCACAGTTAATTTGCATGCCTATTTCATATTACATATTAACTCTTTTGGATGTGTAGAATTCTCTTGAAAGAATTCATTGATGTATAATTCATTAACATTCACTTGGAAGCTCCTGTTCTTAACAGATTTTAGGGAAGATAATTACTAGTACTGAAAGATGGTCTTTGGTATATTTTCTATATTAGGAAATATGCTTTACATTAAAAGCTCATCAAATATGCATAATACCTTATTAAGCCCATTATTATTATTTACTGAACAAATATATGGAGTTGACTCCCTTTGAATAGTACAACATACACTTATTAAAGGTATAATGCTTAAGTCCGTTGATACCACATTGCAGTTAACTTGTTTTACTTTATAAAGTGATTTTGTAAATGATTTTGCTGATTAGGGTTTTAAAGAATATAGAAGGGAATTAGGGGAATAATATAAGAAAAAGACTAATGACCTCATTAAAAACTGTTTTGCAGAAAGTGCATGCACTAAAATGCACACAGTAGCAACAATTAGTTGAGCGAATAGGCAATGAGTTCTGATTCTCTTATGTCACCAGTAAATTCTGCCAGTACATAATTTGTGAGGCATAACCTTACCTGCTAATGACTTTGTGATACAGTGCAGATAGATTTTTTACAAGGAAAATCAATAACTTCAGAAAGCATGTAGAAGGTTTTACTTAGACTGCTAATATGATTAAGTGTGGGAAAAACGACATATATAATTTCTTTAAACCTTTCTCTTACTGGAATAAGGACTTTAAAAAAAAAATAAAACCATAGTGACTTCTACTCTAAACGAGAGTTTGTTTAAAAAACAAAACAACGGACCCCAAATGAAGTCACTTATTATAAGCCACAGGTCACCAAATCAAGACTGACTTACGGGTTTGGTCTCTTCCAGAAATTAAATCTTGAACTAGTCAATCAGGAATCACCTGGTCAGCCCCAGTAAGGTAATCTGCCCAGTGGACAATTTGCCATCTCCTAAAAGGAAGTGACCTTTGCCACAACCAATCCACCTTTTGCTAGCGTAACTTCCTTGTTCCCACTTCCTTCTGTCTCTAAAAGTCTTTCATTTTGTACAGCTCTTTGGAACCTTTTGCTCTCTGCTAGATGGAATGCTACTTGATTCATGAATTGTTGAATAAAGCCAGTAAAATATTCTTAATTTACTCAGTTGAATTTTGTTCTTTTCTTTAAAAACTTTCCAGTGATTTTAGTGTAATAGTTGTATGCATATTTTCACATAGTTTTAATAACCACAAATCTATTTTGAAATATTATTGCTAAAGAAATAATATCTACTATGAGCAAGCCATGACAAAACTAGCTTCAATTCTGAGTAGATATAATTTCTGTAGTTGCATATCACAATTTTATATAGATTTTTTTTCTATCTGAGTACATGGCACTGTACATTATGTTACTATGGAGAATTAGTGTATACTTTTGTGGAGAATTAGTGTATACTTTCCTCTGCCTGAAAGATGATAGAAAATCTTAGGTTTCCTCAGGCTACTTGCTTCCAGATAGAGCTTTGACTTAAGATCCTCAGGAGGAATTTTAGATGGAGCTAGGGAAAGGAAGTGAAAACTCAATGATGAAAATTATGGTTTATATTTGCACTTCAATTTCTTGACTCTTGCTGCTGTGAATTATAACTTTACTACCACTTACATGTAGATTCAGAGGCAGCATGTGTGATGAATATACACATAAGTCTTTAAGTGATTTTAACTGTGGCTGATCTAACTAAAAATTCATTGCTGTCCTTTTTTAAACTCATCTGTATTTCTGCGTACACATTTCAGTGGAAAAATCACTTTGTATAGACTAGCCTTTTTTCCCCTCTGTACATGTTTTTATAGACTTAATTAGAGTTCAAAGATTCCAATATGAAATATTATCTTAGCCATAAATCTTATGTCTTTTTTCTTGCTTTGCCTTTTGAAGTTTCATTCTCAAGTTTATCTAGTAATAATTGGTGTGTCCTTTATTCCATTCCCTGGAATTAGCAGATTGCCAATTTTGTAATACACTAGCCTTAATGGGGTATTTTTAGACATCCAGAGGAAATGACACATTTCATTAATTTTATTTATATAGCTTTTATGATTCCTGCACTGATTTTTTTTTCTTGCAATCATTTATTTAACTCAATCTATACTCACTGATGGGGCTTCCCTGATGGCTCAGGGGTAAAGAACCCACTTGCCAATGCAGGAGATGTGGGTTCTATCCCTGAGTCTGGAAGATGCTCTGGAGAAGGAAGTCGCAACTCACTCCATTGTTCTTGCCTGGGAAACCCCACAGACAGAGGAGCCTGGTGGGCCTCAGCCCCTGGGTTTGCAAAATAATTGGACATAACTTAGTGACTAAACAACAGCATACTCACTGATGGACTGATATTATGGAAACCATGTTACTGTCAGTAAGTTACCATTTGGCACATATTTACTGAACACTCACCATGTTTTGGTACATTTCTAAGATCAGATAGAACAACGATAAATAATAAAATCTCCGTTTCCTATGATGTTTCATTAGTACTTAAAAGAAGAAAAAAAAAAGATAAAGAGATTGCTAAAATATCATGTGATGAGTTTAAAAGAAGTAGATAATATGGGATAACATTGAGAGAGACTCTGACTAGGCTAGACTTGGTCTAGACTAGAGTGGATTTTGGATGCTGTCCTAGAAAAAATGACACCTAAGAGGAGACCTGTATTTCAAGCAGTAAGTGGATGGGTTAAGAGAAAGAAGACAAATATTCTAGACAGAAGAAACAGCATGTACTGCAAACCAGGGTGAAACAGTGGCATTTTTAAATAACTGATAAATGTTGTTTAAATATGGAAGATGGGATGAAGATGAGGGGTAAGGTAAATAGGAGCCAGATCATACCACATTTGGATGTTGCAGATGAATGATGGGGAGCCAGTGAACAGCTTTTTAGACAAAAAGCAATTCGATCAAATGTGTCTTTGGAGGCATCACTCTGTACATAGTATGGAAACTAAATTGGAGAGAGAAAGATTTTATTAGAGGAAAACTGTTGAAGCAATTTGAGTGAAGGGTATCAGTTCTCTAAATTAGTAAACTTGTTGAAAATTGCAGACTATTTAGCAAAAGAAATTTATAGAACTTGGTCAATGAAGGGATAGGAGAAATGTAAGTCAAACACGGCTACCAGAAATTTAAATTTCGTTTGCTAAAGTGGATGAGATTACCATCATTCTGCTTATGAAACACATTAGGAGCAGATTTTTTTTTTCTTTTTGGAAAAGATAATGAGTTTTCTTGTTGATCAAATAAGTTTAAGGTGGTCTTGGGGCATCCAAATGAAGGTGTTTAAATGTTTAGCAGGAAATGTATAGGCAAAATACACTGATCAAGGGCTTAGATGAAATTTGCCAAGGAGAGTCTAAATCAAAAGAGAAAAGAAAGGGGTGAAAAAAAAAAAGCTAAGAAGAACAGAAAGAAGGAGCAGCTTCAGAAATGTGAACTGAATCAGTTCACATTTATTAGTTATTATCAAATAAGTATTTAATTAGTTATTATCAAATCTGAAAAAGAGAATATTCCAATAAGGAGAGTTGTCAATGCCACTGAGAATTTAAGAAAAGATATAATTGAAGTGCCGTTTGATTTATTAACAATAAAATTGTTGTTATCTTGCAAGGTTTTAGAGGTTATATTCAATATGGTAGCCAAATTCTAAAGGGTGGTCAGAGGGTTTGAGGTTAGCAAATAGAAAAAGCAAATTTAAATTAATGAAACCCTACCTGAAATTCGGGCTGGTAAGAGAGTTAGCAGTATGAGAGACAGTAGGATTAAACAGAATCACAGGGAGCAATGAGATTTTTTGTAAACATTCCTTCTACTCAATTTCCTTTTCTTCTAGCTATCTTTTCAGGAGACCTCATCTTTACATATCCTCCAACCAAATATTCCCAGTAGTAGATCCTCTTTGCCCAGTTCCAGAAGGAATGAAGAGGCTGAGCCAAAGCAGGAAGAGAAATACAGATGCAGCCAGATATTATATGATAATCAAGTAGATTTGACATCATCAGTGTTCAGAAGACTATTCCAGCCACAGTCATTGCTGAATGCAGATGACAAAGAGCACAGACACAATAGAAAGCACCACTTCACTTTAAACTCTAACAGGCTTTTCTACTCCAGGGCTCTGTTCTATCATACAAAGACACTTCCTAATACCCAGATCTTTAGAGGGTAGTGTCCTGGGGGCTTTCTAGCCCTGTGGAAGATGCTCAATTTGAATACCCCGCCCTCCGACTTCCATTTCACGACTCTTCTCGGCTCCCTCCTCTTTAAATAATTGTCCTCCCCGACGGTCCCAGCCATCCATCCCTTCTGGAGATGCCCTGACTCTCTCTACAGAATGATGAAGCTTCCCTTTTCTCAGTCCTTTCTGTGTTACAATACCCGAGTCCTTGGTACCTGCTCACCTCCTACCAGTTTCTTTTGGCACCTTAAATAAAAGGGTAGCAGCACTTACATAACAAGGCAAATGGCTTCCCAGGCAAATACTAAGTTCTGGCTCTTCCATGGGAGTGGGAACATGCTGGGGACTTTCATGTCCCAGGTAGAATGTGTTTTCTCTGTATCTTAGGTGAAATGAAGTACAGGTTAATGTCATAGGAAACATGTGTTCTCATTTAGAGGAGAAATACAGAAAATATGTCTATATCATAATAGAAATAAGAGCTTGAGGTAAAAAACTTTATACTATCACTTATAACTTTGTTACTGAGGCCACGTTACTTAGGGTCTCTGATAATCAATTATTTTGAAGAGTAAAGTGGGGACAACAATGATGTTTACCCACTAGGACAGTAGTGAGAATGAAGAAAGATAACATAAGGAATTCCTGGTATGTGATAAACTTTCGGTAAATGCTATCAATTATTATTAGTGACTTTTACTTTTGGAAACTAATAGTGTTACTTTCTAATCTTATAATTCTTAAAAGGAACTTGTTTACATTTTCACCTAAACTGTTTTCAAGCTTCTTTAGTTCAATAATTGTCAGCTATCAATGATTTCATATTGTTCAATGTAATATTATCTAAAAATGAATGATGCTACATGTTTGATTATGAGGTGGCAGGGGGAAGTGTTTTAAAGTACTTGTTCCCATTTTCCTATTAAGGGGGCAAGAGAACTTCTTTCATAAAAGAAAGACAGAAAAAGATATTTTCTAGTATGATGAGGGTAGCAGCAAACTTTTAAAAGTTTTTCATTGAATACTTAAAAATACAGTTTCTTTGCAATTAAAAAAATGTATTTTTTATGTTATTTGGGTTTGAATTTGTTGTAAAATTAAGCATTAGTAAAATTCTTAGTATATATTAATCTTTATTTCTTGTGCACATCTGTTATGATTGAAACACTATTATTAGTTGAAGTTAATGAATTTTCTAAAGGTCAGTGTACTTTTCTCAAGCATTTAGTCATTTTAGTTATACTAAGCCTTTTTTAGTAGTGCCCCAATGGAATTATTTTTTAAGCATTGACTTTCAATAAATATTATATTGAGTGGTTGTAGACACAAATTTCTACTTGTTCTCTCTGACTATAAGAAATAAGGAAGCACATAACTTGGCTTAACATTTTAGGTATAATTTAATGGAAAATGTAATTTTCAATATATATTTCTCTGTGGTCACAAGGAAGCAAAACGGGCAACGTGTCCTCTAGTCAACAAAGTTTTTAATATGATTTCCAGTAATTAATTTGAAATCCCCAGCTGACATACCTCAGTAAACAGTACACTTCTTAAGCTGTCTTTTCCTACAATCCATGAATTTCTGTTCAGGAAACAAACTAATATTTAAAAATGCCAAGCAACTTTTCAGTCCGAATTTACTATTCTTGGAACAAGAGAAACAGGAGAAAGAGCACCCTAGAATTAAGTTCAAACTCAAGTAGACTTTCTTTGGTATTATCTAACATGCAGAAAATTCTAGGATTCATCTTTTAAGAGTAAGACAACATTTTTTTTTTAATAAAAAAAGAAAATAAACCCTTAGCAACTGCCACCTCTGCTCCCTTCTTGCCCCTCAGCTAGTTCCTTTCTCTTGGAATCCGTTTTCTTATGAAAGAATTTGTAGTGCCACTCTCAATCTTCATTTAAAGAATGTCTATAAACAGGGGATTTGTATGAAGAATACATATTCTACTGTTATATTTTTAAATAATGGAATTCAGCTTTATTAAGTTCCAATCTTCTAGGAAATCAGTCCGGAAGATTCATTGGAAGGACTGATGCTGAAGCTGAAACTCCAATACTTTGGCCACCTGATGCAAAGAACTGACTCATTGGAAAAGACCCTGATGCTGGGAAAGATTGAAGGCAGGAGGACAAGGGGATGACAGAGGATGAGATGGTTGGATGGCATGACCAAATCGATGGACATGAGTGTGAGTAAACTCCGGGAGTTGGTGATGGACAGGGAAGCCTGGCGTGCTGCAGTCCGTGGGGTCACAAAGAGTCCGACACGATTGAACAAATGAACTGAACTGAACTGAACTGAATCCGTTAAAGGGAAATGTTAACATATAGAGGAGTATTTTGGAGACATGGTAATGAAATAACAAATGTAACTTTTTTTTTCTCAAACCCCTATTCAAAAATTTGCATTATTTAGTGCAATAGTAGGATGAAATATAATAAATTTGAATCATTACTTTTTTATGAAAACACATACCTGACTCTTATCTGGCAGCTTGTTAGAAAGAAAGAAATTAAAAGAAGAAAACTGAGGAAGGAAGGAATAAAGGAATTAAACAGGCTATCTTTGAAAGTGTTGGAAAACAATGCCTCACTGAATAAAAATATGGGCTTAAAGTTGGAGTATTAATAGAGAGCTGGGGGAACTTTCATTCCTGTCCACTGGCTGCAAGGGCAGAAAGGTCTCAAATGTATCTAACTCTCGGTGGATAAATCAACCCCAATTTTAAAAAGGATTTTTTTAACCTTTAAAGGTCTATTTCTATGCCACAATAAATGGTTTGGGGATTATCTAACACTTTGGATTATCTGCACCATTAGTGAGGATAATAAAGAGCTGACTTCATTTTGCATTGAAATAGCACGGTCTATTACGCTCATGAATAGTCTGAGAATGAAGCCTTGGAAAGTCTTTCTTGCTGCGTTTATGCACAACAGTTTAATTGACTGCAGCATGGTTGATGGAATTTTTACGTTGTTTACAAATTATGGTACATCCATCACTTATTCAGTAATTAGTTTCAAAATTATCAAAATTGATTATAGCAGATAATTTTATAGATAGGGTCTTAAGCTTTACATTTCTCTTCTTGCAAACAATGAAGTATTATTTCACAAATGTCTTGTCCTGGGTTTCTTTGTTCCAGTTTTCTTGACTGAAACACTTTGGCCCTGCTCCCTTTTTCAATGGTATCGAAAGGAATTATCAAATTTTAATAATTTTCAGGAAATGTATTTCAAAGTAATGTAAAGGAAACCAATCTCAGTTACCAGAGTTTAAAACTCTGACATATTGGCAGAAATTCATTTTCCCTAAATATATTCCAAGCATTTCTGCTTATGGAAATCATAAAAACTTAAATGAGATTTTCTCCCCCCCTAAACACTACCACATGTCTGGGACTTAAATATCCCTATCAAACTTATGATAAAGATAAAATTCCTTTGTGTTCCTCTCCAAAGCTATTTTTGTTATTTTTCCATGGTTCACGAATCATAGTGATGCTGGAGAAAATGGCATTCTTCACTCACTAAATCAGGCATGAATTTGCAGCAGTATTTCATGCAGAATGTCTGGCAGAGATCATATTACTCTTTCTAATTTTAAAGTTTTAAAAATAACTGTGCAGTGTCTTATTTCTTCAAAAGAAAATTACCCAAGTACTAGGAAATCTTGGATGGTAATATTAACTGCATCGCTTATCTCATAATGATAATATTTAATTAGCAATAGCCTTTGGTACATGTTTCTGCATTTATAGGGAAATAATAAAAACATAATTTGTATGCTGCTATCACTAAAGAGGCTTATATAAATGGTTTTAGGTAAAATTTCCCCATATAACAAAGCTAATTCATAGATTATTCATCCATTTATTCTCATCTTCAATTTTGTTGTTAAGTTGTTGATAGTATTGCAAGTTCTGTTCTCATTGGTAGGGAGATGTTTTAGGAAAAGGTAAAAAAAAAAAAGAACCCTTTTCTTCTTATAAAACTTACATTCTAGGAGCAGAAAAATAGTACCCAATAAAGTCTGCTTTTGCCTTGCTTCTGCCTTGAACAAAATGCCACAATTTATGGTGGAATCTCACTTCCTAAGGCAGCAAGGTAATGGCACCCAGGTGGCTGGGAAGAGTTAGCCCTACGAGGAATGAATTTGATTCAGGATAAATTGATGACACTAAAGGAATAGGAAGATAATAGTTTTCTCATTTCCTCTTTTGATGTGTCATACCAAAAAGAAGAAAATTGCCTTTAGATTGAGGGTAAAAAAAAAGTTTCAACATATGAAAACTTAGAAAATTTACTATCAATAAACTCTGACTAAAAATAATTTCAGTGTGTGACCAATTAAAAAATGGTTTAACATAAGGATTAATCTTAAAACATACAAAAATATTTCATTATGAACAACCTCACACTATTCTAAAATGGAAAAAAGTATCATAACAAACTCTCATATATTTACTGTTGTTTTAGCAAGGATCAAAGAAAGCATGGCTGATCTGGTTTGACTTATTCTTGTTCCCAAAATAAGTCCCCTTTTTGAGTAATTTGAAATGAATTCTAGCATCTGTCATTTAATCCACAATACTTTAAGATATACTTTAAATATAAAATAAACCATCAGTTATTATTTTATGGTAGAATAATAATAATCAGGAAATACTCAATATGTGTCCAAATTCCCTTAATTAAGTCATACTTTTTGACATTTTGTTTGCATGAATAAATGTTCAAAGAAGACTTATGCATTGCAACCAGTTGTTATGCCTATTACATGTCTTTTAAATTACGAGTTTTAAACTATAGGTTCTCTCTCTATGTGTTACAATTTACTTGTCGAATAAATGAGAGCATATGTTTCACAGGATTTCTGAAGTTTTGATTTGTGATTTGTTAATTATGTTCTCATGCTGCCATTTAATCTATCCAATAGGTTCTCTGTCTTGGGTAGTTTCTGTATTTTGGTAGATAGACCTTTAGACCAATAATTTGATGAATTTAGTTCAAAGTGTTGTTCTGATTTCAAGAGGTGGTCTCATTTTTGTGATATTAGCAAACAATGAATATTATTGTTTAGATCCATTTTTTAACTTGGGACTGCAAAATTATGCTATTTTAATTCTGAACTTTAGTTTTGTTATATATAAAATTACTTTACAACGAGAAATTATTTGGTGTCATCAACTATTTGGTTCTTCTAAGGTGCTATTTAAAGGAAGGCAGAACATATCAGTTTTCTAAAACAGAGTTAAAAATTAGTATCCTCCTATGGTGATCTTTTTTTTTTTCTTTTAGTGTCAGTATAAAGTAATGCATTAATACAAATTTGAATCTTAGATTTATTGCAATTGTTACTCTTATCAATGATCAAACTATATTATCTTTGCTCAAACTGTAGGTCCACTTCACTGTGATTCTTGAGTCCTCCTGATATAATTTAAGTGTACCCTTTAAGTGTCATCACCAACTCAATGGACATGAGTTTGAGTAAACTCTGTGAGTTGGTGATGGACAGGGAGGCCTGGCGTGCTGTAGTTCATGGCATTGCCAAGAGTCTGACACGACTGAGCAACTGAACTGAACTGAACTGAAGTGTTTTCTTACTTTCTGGTATTATAAAAAAAATAAAGTAGGATTATATTTTACCTTTTCTGTATCAAATCTCTAATCAGCCCCCCCCCCAAGATTCACTAGTTCAAAGCAAGTATTAATTTATTTTGGATTGATTAGTATAAATATAAATGCTAACATTTAAAGTACTCACGATAAGAAAAGAAGTAGAATATATCACATGCAAACTCGTAGAAAAGTATGAGATAAAAAAGTCAATCCATATAGGGTTATCGTTACCATCTTTCTAAATTCCATATATATGCGTTAGTATACTGTATTGGTCTTTATCTTTCTGGCTTACTTCACTCTGTATAATGGGCTCCAGTTTCATCCATCTCATTAGAACTGATTCAAATAAATTCTTTTTAATGGCCGAGTAATATTCCATGGTGTGTACATACCATAGCTTCCTTGTCTAGGGTGAAACAGATCACCAGCCCAGGTTGGATGCATGAGACAAGTGCTCGGGCCTGGTGCACTGGGAAGACCCAGAGGGATCGGGTGCAGAGGGAGGTGGGAGGGGGGATCGGGATGGGGAACACATGTAAATCCATGGCTGATTCATGTCAATGTATGACAAAACCCACTACAATATTGTAAAGTAATTAGCCTCCAACTAATAAAAATAAATGAAAAAAAAAGGAAAAAAAAAGTCAATCCAAAATACAGTAGAAAGTTTAAAATGAGACAAGATTTTTAAAACTCTTGAAATTGGGTTTTAAAAGTATAGTCCTTTGTTATTTGCAAGAGACATATTTAACATCTAAGAACACTGAAACTTTGTTATTAAAGGGAAAGAAAGAGAGATAATTGGTAATACTATCAAAATGAAAGTTGGAGATACATTACAATTTATAGCAAGATAGATACTAAAACAAAGATAATTTCCTAGAGATAAAGATCAAATTGTCAGCAGTTGCTGGAACATAGAGGAAGCAAGGGGATTCCAGAAAAAACATCTACCTCTGTTTCATCAACTACGCTAAAGCTTTTGACTGTCTGGACCATAACAAACTGGGAAATTCTGAAAGAGAGGGGAATACCAGACCATCTTACTTGTCCTGAGAAACCTGTATGCGGGTCTAGAAGCAACATTTAGAACCCGGTATGGAACAACTGATTGGTTCAAGATTGAGAAAGGAGTTCAACAGGGCTGTTGGCTGTCTCCCTGTTTAACCTATGTGGTGAGCACATCATAAGAAATGCTGGGCTGGATGACTTGCAAGCTGGAATCAAGCTAGGTGGGAGAAACATCAACACCCACAGATACATGGATAATAACATTCTAATGGCAGAAAGTGAAGAGGAACTGAAGAGCTTCTGGTTGAGGGTGAAGGAAGAGAGTGAGGGAGCTGGCTTAAAACTGAATATGAAAAAACAGAACAAAACAAAAAAAAACTAAGATCATGTTATCTGGCCTCATTACTGCATGGCAAATAGAAGGGGCGGGGGGAAGGTGGAAACAGTGACGGATTTCCTCTTCTTGGGCTCCAAAATCACCGTGGACAGTGACTACAGCAATCGAATTAGATGACTGCTTCTTGGCAGGAAAGCAATGACAAACTTAGATAGTGTGTTGAAAAGCGGAGACATTATTCTGCCAACAAAGGTCCGTATAGTCAAGGCTATGGTGTTCCCAGTGGTCACCTACAGTTGTGAGAGCTGGACCATAAAGAAGGAAGAACACCAAAGAATTGATGCCTTTGAACTGTGGTGCTGGAGAAGACTCCTGGAAGTCCCTTGGACTGCAAGGAGATCAAGCCAGTCAATCTTAAGGGAGATCAGCCCTGAATATTCACCGGAACGGCTGATGCTAGTGCTCCCATATTTTGGTCATCTGATGCAAACAGCCTACTCATTGGAAAAGACCCTGATGCTGGATAAGATTGAGGGCAGAAGGAGAAGAGGGCATCAGAGGATGAGACGGCTGGATGGCATCACCGATGCAATGGACATGAACTTGGGCAGACTTGGGGAGATGGTGAGGGACAGGGGGGCCTGGTGTGCTGCAGTCCATGAGGTCACAGAGTTGGACATGACTAGGCAACTGAACAACAACAACAATTAAAGATAGTCACAATATAATGACACACGCTTAAAAGAAAATGCAAAACACTCACATATAAAGATATAAAATTGCATAATATCAAAATACATAAATCAAGAATATATTTATAATAAAAATCCAGCAAATCATAATCATAGGAGGTTTTAGCTTCTTTCTTAGTAAATAACACATTAAGAGAAAAAGAGTCACTGAAGCAAGAGAATATGAATACATTAACAAAAAGAACACTGTGCCTAAATGACGGAAACACTTACGCATTTTATATAAATGTACAAAATTACTAAATACAAGTCATTTTACAATGACAGCCATTCAACAAAAGGACAAACTAGATTCTTCCAAAAACTTTTCCAGAGAATATATAAAAATATTTTTTTATGAAATTAGGGTAGCTTTGAAATCAATAAAAATCCAGAAATTTAAGAGGGTTCCCTTTTCTCCACACCCTCTCCAGCATTTATTGCTTGTAGTCTTTTGGATAGCAGCCATCCTGACTGGCGTGTAATGGTACCTCATTGTGGTTTTGATTTGCATTTCTCTAATAATGAGTGATGTTGAGCACCTTTTCATGTGTTTGTTAGCCATCTGTATGTCTTCTTTGGAGAAATGTCTGTTTAGTTCTTTGGCCCATTTTTTGATTGGGTCATTTATTTTTCTGGAATTGAGCTTCAGGAGTTGCTTGTATATTTTTGAGATTAATCCTTTGTCTGTTTCTTCATTTGCTATTATTTTCTCCCAATCTGACGGCTGTCTTTTCACCTTACTTATAGTTTCCTTTGTAGTGCAAAAGCTTTTAAGTTTCATTAGATCCCATTTGTTTAGTTTTGCTTTTATTTCCAATATTCTGCAGAAAAAGAGACACAGAAGTACAGAACAGACTTTTGAACTCTCTGGGAGAAGGTGAGGGTGGGATGTTTCGAAAGAACAGCATGTATATTATCTATGGTGAAACAGGTCACCAGCCCAGGTGGGATGCATGAGACAAGTGCTCGGGCCTGGTGCACTGGGAAGACCCAGAGGAGTCGGGTGAAGAGGGAGGTGGGAGGGGGGATCGGGATGGGGAATAAGTGTAAATCTATGGCTGATTCATATCAATGTATGACAAAACCCACTGAAATGTTGTGAAGTAATTAGCCTCCAACTAATAAAAAAATTAAAAAAAAAAATCCAGAAATTTATAGTACAAGACATCTAGAGTGGAATATTTAATTGTTAAATTTTGAGGGGAAGCAGTGGGTCTATCAGAGTAGCTTTTGTCTGTTTCCTCTTGTTTCAAATAAGCCAGCCAGTAGGTAGGCTACATTCTGTCCCTTCTTTCATACTTTATAGGGGTAGACTTTACTGAAGATTTGAGAGATAAATTGAAATCCAAACTGTATTATAAAAGGAATCTATCTAGAAGTGCGAATTATAGACTCTTTTGGAGTGAACAATACATGATTTTGCCCTTTGTGCTGTAAACGTTTGGAAGCAGCTTGTACTTAGGAGACAAACTTTTATGATTGCGCTCTTTGTTTCTAACTGGAGATGTACCCTTAAGCATTAAATGCCAGTGAAGCAGCATTTTCAAACTGGCAACTGGTACATTTATGGCATGCTGGGCTATAGCCTAGCAGCTGTTTTAGTTACTTGTATCCATCAGACAGTTAGTTTGGCACTCTAAAGAGGTGAAGATCTCACTTAAGCAAAATCTAACATCTCAGGAAAGATAAAGAGGCTGTATGTCTGAGCAACTAGTGGAAGCTTGGATCTTCATCATATGTTGGACAGTGGAGACCTCAAAGACACATGCGTCTCATTGTAGATGAGATATGCCAGTCACCTGGGTCTCAGAGTGTGGTCCATGGAGGCCCTCTCAGCCAAATGGAGAAGAGATCTCTGGAATGTTTATGTGGAATTGCACAGGTCCACTCTGTCTGCAGTCACGAGCCTGGCAGAGATGGCATCACATCATTTTAGGTGTTGTTGAATAGAAACATATTTGTGACTCTAAAACAAGGCAACTGGGTTTTGCCTGCACTAATTGCACTAGAGTGGTTTTACCTTTGACCTCTTGAAGAGATTTGGTAAAAAACAATGACAATTCATACAAGACTTGGTAACCAAGACCTCTACCATTGCATGATCCAGCAAGGGAAACTTCAAAAAAATCTTTTCAGAGCATCTTCTTCAGAAATTAAAGTTTGACTTGTTTTCTAAAACATGGGGCCAGTGATCAGATTTCTGCTTATCTTAGCTATATTATTATATTTGAATGCTATAAAAAGCAGAGCACAGAGATACCAAGTTCTGGGTACAGTAAAGCTGCTTAAGGAAAAAAAAAAAACCAGATAAATTACAAATCCGAGTGTATATGTATGTGTGTGTGTTTACCAATATTAACTCATAATTTTAATATTAATGCAATTAATAACAATAGCTATAATAACTAAATTTATGTACTCTTTTAATGTTGTAGGTGTAATTCTATGATCTTAATTATATATTAATTTGTGTAATCATCCAAATAATTCCAAAAGATAGACAGTATTCTTGCCATCACTGTTTGTAGATATGGACACTGAGGCTCAGAGAAGTTAAATAACTTGCTGGACAGTATAAGTGATGAGATTGAAATGGAATTTAATCTATAGTTTTTGCTCTTAACCACAACAATATGTTAAGTCAGTTACTAAAATGAAATAAAAACCGTTTTATTTTTTTGAAGCAGACAGTTCCTAATATATAAATTACAAAATAAGAAAATTCAGAAAAGTTTTGAAAAAAATGAGTAAAGAGAGTAAAATAGCTTTTCCTAAACATGTTATAAATCTTCAATAATTGAAATTTGAATTTGGCACATGAACAGAGGGAAAAAAAGGAACAGAATAGAAAATCAAGAAACAGACCCAATTATACATACTGTTTTAGAATGCAGTAAAGGTCTGTCTCAAGTCTACAGCATAAAATTAGACTTTTTGAATAAATGATATTTAGACATCTGGTTAGTCATATGGAAAAGATAAATTTTGTTTCCTACTTCACCAAATTGTACATCAGGATAAATTCCAAGTGGATTAAAACTTAAATTAAAAATATGAAATAATAAAAAGTACCAGAAGCAAATGTGGGGATGTATGGGGGGAGAAAAGAACCAGAAATTTGGAACACTATAAGCATTTTAAAACACAACACAAAAGCTGGAAGTCAAATGTTAAAGAATGATAAAATTTACTACATTAAAAATCTAGAAAGCAAAATACTATAAACAAATGAAAAGTTTAATGATATATTGGTAAAAAGCATTGGCAGTTCATCACAGACAAAAGGGCTCATGCCTTAATATAAACAAAACTCCACATTTCTCCAAGGAAGACATACAGATGGCTAACAAACACATGAAAAGATGCTCGGCATCACTCATTGTCAGAGAGATGCAAGTCAAGACCACAATGAGGTACCATTACACGCCAGTCAGGATGGCTGCTATCCAAAAGTCTACAAGCAATAAATGCTGGAGAGGGTGTGGAGAAAAGGGAACCCTCTTACACTGTTGGTGGGAATGCAAACTAGTAGAGCCGCTATGGAAAACAGTGTGGCTGATTCATGTCAATGTATGACAAAAGCCACTATAATATTGTAAAGTAATTAGCTTCCAACTAATAAAAATATATGAAAAAAAAAAAGAAATGAATAACAAAAACTCAAAATTCATTAAAAAAAGGAGGAAAGGACATACATGGGCATTACACAAACATAGATAAATGGTTCTAAACGCATAAAATATGCTTATGTTGACTGATAATCAGAGAAGTGCAAATTAAACTCTATTGAGATGCCATTTTCATCTAACAGATCGAAAGAAATACCAACTTTGACGACGTACTTGATGGCAAGATTGTGGAGCTATAGTCTTTTTCACTAATTTTGGGGGTGAGTATAAAATGCTATAATGCTTATGCAGCGAGTTTTATAAAAAATATATAAAAATATTAAAAAGACATTTGTTTACCCACTTGATAGAACAATCTCACTTTGGGGAATTTATTGTCCCTGTGTATTTACCAGCTTACAAAGTAACATTAAATACTATTTGTTGCAGATTGACAATAGTAGAATATTGAAAACAATAGTCTATCATTTTTATAATTTCCTTTAATTCCATCAATAAGGCACAATTTCTATAAAATATTTATCATCACAAAATAAATATTACATGGCTACAATGCTCCAGATTTTTAGTTGTAACAAGAATCATATTAAAATTAAAGAATAATACAATTTAGTAATGATCTGAGGGGTGATCTATTCTCCAAGCAGGTGGGAAAATGATCAGAAATAATTATTATTTAATTTGAGCAATTCTGTATTAACTGTCATTCCTTAGACATAAAACGATTATGGAAACTTTTTTTTCAGTAAATGGTAAGCCACTCCTTTGGTTCAGTAAGGTAACTCCTCTAGGTAATTTTTACCTAAATTTTGAAGATAAGTGCTACTTGAAAAAGATTTAGTCTTCATATCATCACTTACTTTAATGAAATACCAGCTACTTTTACATTTATCATTCTCATGTAGGATATTTTCTTGTGTTATGATTGACATTTGATTTTGAACAGATTAGTCACATCTCTTACAAAGCATGTATTATTGGCCTAACTGAAAGACAGAAATATTGGATTTTTACTTTTTTTTTTTCCTGCAATTAGGCTTTTATTACCACTTAAAATTGGTAAAATTGGTAAAATTTTAGGTGGTTATAAAGGTGATAAAAATTCCTTCTATCCTTCCACTTCAAGTTTTTCTGTAATATGTGTGGAGTTTTTAATCATCTCCTTATGTCATTTAAAAATATAACCTCTTTTTTAATGAGGCTCAAACTCTCAAATGTTATAACTCACCTCAGCCAAAACCTATAGTATTTTTTCAGTTTTATTGAGAAATAATTGGCATACATCACTGTATAATTTTAAGAATACAGCATAATGATTTTATTTTTATACATTATGAATTGATTACCAAAATATCCAGCTAAAATCCATTTTCTTATTGACCTGCATACAGGTTTCTCAGGAGGCAGGTAAAGTTGTGTATTTCCATCTCTTTAAGAATTTTCCAGTTTGTTGTGATCCATACAGTCAAAGGCTTTAGAGTAGTCAATGAAGCAGAATTAGACATTTTTTCTGGAATTCTCTTATTTTTTTCTATGATCCAACAGATGCTGACAATTTGATCTCTGGTTCCTCTGCCTTTTCTAAAACCAGCTTGAACATCTGGAAGCTCTCGGTTCATGTATTGCTGAAGCCTGGCTTGTAGAATTTTGAGCATTCCTTTGCTTGCTTGTGAGATGAGTGCAATTGTGTGGTAGTTTGAGCATTCTTTTACATTGCCTTTCTTTGGGATTGGAATGAAAACTGACTTTTTCCAGTCCTGTGGCCAGTGCTGAGTTTTCCAAATTTGCTGGCATATTGAGTGCAGCCCTTTCACAGCCTCATCTTTTAAGATTTGAAATAGCTCAACTGGAATTCCATCACCTCCGCTAGCTTTGTTCATAGTGACACTTCCTTCCTGAGGAACTGGAATTCCATCACCTCCACTAGCTTTGTTCATAGTGACATTTTCTTCCTGAGGCCCACTGGACTTCACATTCCAGGATGTCTGGCTCTAGGTGAGTGATCACACCATCGTGGCTATCTGGGTCATTAAGATCTTTTCTGTATAGATTTCTGTGTATTCTTGCTGCCTCCTCTTAACTTCTTTTTCTGTTTGGTCCATGCCATTTCTGTCCTTTATTGAGCCCATCTTTTCATGAAATATTCCCTTGGTATCTCTAATTTTTTGAAGAGATCTCCAGTCTTCCCCATTCTATTGTCTTTCCCATTTTATACTGGGATTGTATAGCCAGATTGTACCAGATGGTAATCCCACCAACAATGCACAGGGTTTCTGTCTCTCCACATCCATCCTGGGATTTGTCGTTTCTGGTGTTTTGGATGATGGCCGCTATGACAGGAATGAGGTGATATACTTCTTGTGGTTTTTATTTGCATTTCCCTGATCATTAGTGCCTCTTGGCCATTTGTCCTCTATTCACTGCATCTGTCCAATGTTTAGTTCCATTTTCACTTTTGTCCTTGTTTTGCAGTTGAGTTGGAGACATACGGTTTATAAATAATCTTTCCCATTTGTAGGTTGCCTTTGCACTTTGTTAATGTTTTCTTTTTTGTACAGAAGCTTTTTCACTTGAGGTCGTCCCACTTGTCTGTGTTCATTTTATTGCTGACGCTTTAGGTGTCATATCCAAAAACAAAAAAAGAAAAAACCATTACCAAAACTCATGTCAAGAAGATTTATTACTATATTTCCTTCCAGAAATTTCTTGATTCCATGCTCTACATTTATGTTTTTAATCCATTTTGTGTCGATTTCTGTGAGTGGTATAAGATACGGGTCCATGGTCATTCCTTCACTTGTGACTATCCCATCACCAAGCAAGTGGCAAAACACTCCAGTATTCTTGCCTTGAGAATCCCACGGACAGAGGAGTTTGGCAGGCTAGTCCATGGGATCAGTAGAGTTGATCACGATTTAGTGACCAAACCACCGCTATTTATGAAAGAGACTCCCTTTTCTTCGCTGAGTGTTCTTGGCTCTCTTGTCAACTGTCAGTTAACCATATATACTTGGGATTATTTCTGGGCTCTTGATTCTGTTACATTGGCCTGTTCCTCTATTTTTATGCCAGTGTCATACTATTTTGATGAGTATGTATAACTTGAAATCACAACGGTTGATGGCCCCTGCTTCCTTCTTCTTTCTCAGAATTTCTTTGCCTATTCAGGATCCTTTGTGGTTTCATATAAGTTTTTGGAATATTTTTTTACTTTAAAACATGTCATTTGGAAATTGATAACATGGTACTGAATCTATAGATAGCTTCTGGTAGTTGACATTTTAACTAATATTCTTGAAATCCGTGAACACAGGCTACTTTTTCATTTATTTGCATCTTCTTTGATTTTTCTCATTAATGTCTTGTAGCTTTCAGAGTAGAGAATTTTTACCTCCTTAGTTAAGTTTATTACTAATTCTTTTATTTATTTTCATTTTTTAAATGGGATTAATTTTTACATTGACTTCCCCGGTGGCTCAGACGGTAAAGCGTCTGCCTACAATGCAGGAGACCCGGGTTTGATCCCAGGGTCGGGAAGATCTCCTGGAGAAAGAAATGGCAACCCACTCCAGTATTCGTGCCTGGAAAACTCCATGGGCGGAGGAGCCTGGTAGGCTACAGTTCATGGGGTCACAAAGAGTCGGACATGACTGAGCCACTTCACTTCACTTAATTTTTACATTTATTTTTAAACAATACATTGAGTGTTTTATTTGGGATTTATTTTGATTGGAAATACGCCCAGTAATTTTCAGTATATCTTTGCCAACATTAATTAAGTGCATATACATGAGAACTTATTACATTCTGCCTATTGTAGAAGAAGTTTAGCACAACCGTTTCATTAATAATGCAACCAGCCGATTGATAGTAACATTTTATAGTTAAACATGAGCCTTGTATCTTCTTATTTTGTTTATGGAATATGATACAAAAGTTTGTGCATCAAGTTACAGTTCTGAAAGGGAATACATTTAGTCTGTCTTATTACTGTCACAGCCGCAATGCTGAGAGCAGTCAGCATCTGCTTCTTGGTAATCGCATCAGTTCTCTGTTTCTTACTATACAAGTTCACATGGTATCACTTTGAAATTCTGGAATAAAATGCTGATAGGTAGAGGGCCTTACCATCACCCTGGAAAATCACCTGCCTCTTAGTATTTGCCGCTTAATTAAAACGGCATCTGACGTAATGAAAGGAGGGTACAGAAAATGTACAGTAGGAAACAAGTGCTACAGAGAAACTCCAGCGCCTGTGGTTAGCCAAGGATTATTATTTATTAATTTATGGATTGCATTGCCCATGTGTCAGAGTACTTTATGACAACAGAATCAACAATATAGCCTTGAAAACAATAAAAATCCAGGAAGGTATGCTCTCCTCAAACAAAGAGTATCAGTAATGTACTCTTGATCTGATAGAGAGAAAACTCTAGACACTCTGATCTTCTTAACAAATACCACATCCAGAATTTTAAATTCTCAAGGAAATTAAATTTCCTTAGATGAGCTTCAATCAATTTCAAGAGGAAAATTGTAATGCTTTAAGATAAAGTCCATTTTGGATTAGCACAGTTTATTTTAAGCCTTAATGATTATATTTCCTGTATCAGTTTTATAAATATGTCTGATATTTCTATCATCGTTCTATAAATGCACCTGTCATTTTTGCCCACACTAAATGAATAAAACATATTTATTTTTTCAACTCAGAGTAAATTTTGTTATCTTTAAATATGAGATAAATAATATCTTCTATCTTTTAAATTCTGGATATATTTAGAGCCTAAGAAAAATAAAAGTGGAAAGAAAGAAAGTTATTCTATTTTAAAAAGCCTAACTAAATAACTGAAAAATAAATTGACTTAATATAAAATTTATTTAACTCTGTCCAGTAACTATAGCCGAATACATTCCACTCTTTTGTGATGTATTAAGGGATGTTATGACTGTTGTCTCCTCCTAGCTTATTCATAGTTTTATGATATATCTTTACTCCTATGACCTCTAAAATTTCAGTCCAGAAAACAAATGATTTAATAATCCAAAAGGAAAAAGAAAAGGAACAGCTATATTGACTGCAGTTGAATATAAAAATACTATTTCACAGAAAAGATTAAATTGAGAAGTCTATTCAAATTTTATTTTATTGATTCCCTCAGTGAAATTATTAAAATTGACATGAAAATGATTCCTTTACATCAAAAGTTAGAGAGGAGGCAATGTCAAGGAGAAGGTAGGAATGTGAGGGGAAAAAGAAAGAAAGAACTGAGGATGTGATATGCTAAATTACCAATACCAATATTTATATTAATTAATAAATATACTTTTTAGAAAGTTGGCCCAATATTTGTTTGAGTCATCTTCTTTTTGACCAACCTTGAATCATCAAATATGTCATCTTATTAAACATTAAAATCAAAGTCTGTCTTCGAGTGCATGAACAATATACATACCCTTATCTAACTTTTGGTTTTCTGCACATGTGGAAGGATATTTTATAAATAGAGAGTTGAATAAATAAATTAAATGAATTAAATCACAAATATTTTAATTTTTAATTCCATTGTCAGCTTATTCATTTTATTCTTATCTAGAAAATTAGTTATAAACTGAAAATATTTCATTTGGGTTTTAATTTGACTTTGAATATGGTAATAAACAAAATCCTCCTCAAAATATTAATTGCATTTCTTTTAACAAATATCTGTTGCTTTGTTCCTGTGTTTAAGCCCCACTGCTAATGCTGGGGCAAAAATAAATCAGATGTGAGTATTATCCTGGAGCTCATTAGAAAAGTAAAGTAGCTCTGAGATGATACAATCAGTAGAACATTAGTCTGTTTCCGCTGGCATAGTCAGTAGTGATAATTGGACAGTCACTAGGTGATGACACCTGTCTAGTGGGAGGAAATGCCCATAGCCAGAAATTAGGTCTCCTGGAACGAAATCCTCTGAGGGGATTGGAAAGTAGACCACTAAGGCAATCCCATCTGAAATAGGAAATAGCGATATTACATGTGCCTGCAGAAGCAAAAATATGCATATCTACCTGAACTAAAAGTTAAAAAAAGATGATATAATCTATGGTCAAAATCAGGAAAATAGAAGGACCATATGGATTTACTTAAATAGCCTTGGATTATTCTTGGAGGATATTATTCAGAGGGAAGATCAGGTAATGTCCTGGAAGTCAGCAGAATAGACCTATATGTGACTCATGCACTTTCTACCAGTGTAAATGAGCAAGCCTCTTAGATATATGGTGATCACTTAGCTGTACAATCATAATTTAAAAATAAATGATATCTCAAAGTTCATTTTCACCCACAAAAATCTATTATTAACAGTGTTTAACCCCTGCTCAAGAAAAATTAATTTAAAAAACTTCTAGTATCCACATACTTAAAAAAAAATGAATGAAAGGTATACTACAAGGAACTTGTTTATGAATAATTCCAATACATAGATATTTGTAATATTTAATAATTGAAATACAATATATGAGTAGTAAAAGGACATTGAATTAATAGATTTTCATATGTCCTTATCATGGGAATACTATTCAGACTTCTAAATTACATTTTTCAAAATATTTAAGTATAAGGTAAATTTTAAATGCAAGGTAAAATTTCACTACCACACAATTGTACTCATCTCACACGGTAGTAAAGTAACGCTCAAATTCTCCAAGCTAGGCTTCAACAGTACGTGAACTGTGAACTTCCAGATGTTCAAGCTGCTTTTAGAAATGGTAGAGGAACCAGAGACCAAATTGCCAACATCTATTGGATCATTGAAAAAGGCAAGAGAGTTCCAGAAAAACATCTACTTCTGCTTTATTGACTATGCCAAAACCTTTTACTGTGTTAATCACAATGAACTGTGGAATTCTGAAAGAGATGGGCATGCCACACCACCTGACCTGCCTCTTGAGAAACCAGTATGCAGGTCAGGAAGCAACAGTTAGAACTGGACATGGAACAACAGACTGGTTCCAATAGGAAAAGGAATACGTCAAGGCTGTCTATTGTCACCCTGCTTATTTAACTTCTATGCAGAGTACATCATGAGAAACGCTGGGCTGGAGGAAGCACAAGCTGGAATCAAGATTGCCAGGAGAAATACCAATAACCTCAGATATGCAGATGACACCACCCTTATGGCAGAAAGTGAAGAGGAACTAAAGAGCCTCTTGATGAGAGTGAAGAGGAGAGTGAAAAAGTTGACTTAAAACTCAACATTCAGAAAACTAAGATCCTGGCATCTGGTCCCATCACTTCATGGCAAATAGATTGGGAAACAGTGAGAGGCTTTATTTTTTTTTGCGGGGGGGGGGGTGTCTCCAAAATCACTGCAGATGGTGACTGCAACCATGAAATTAAAAGATGCTTACTCCTTGGAAGAAAAGTTTTGACCAAACAAGGTAGCATATTACAAAGCAGGGGCATCACTTTGCCAACAAAGGTCCGTCTAGTCAAAGCTATGGTTTTTCCAGTGGTCATGTATGGATGTGAGAGTTGGACCATAAAGAAAGCTGAGCACTGAAGATTTGATGCTTTTGAACTGTGGTGTTGGAGAAGACTCTTGGGAGTCCCTTGGACTGCAAGGAGATCCAACCAGTCCATCCTAAAAGAAATCAGTTCTGAATACTCATTGGAAGGACTGATGCTTAAGATGAAACTTCAATACTTTGGCCACCTGATGCAAAGAACTGACTCACTGGAAAAGACCCTGATGCTGGGAAAGATTGAGGGCAGGAGGAGAAGCAGACAACAGAGGATGAGATGGTTGGATGGCATCACCGACTCGATGGACACGAGTTTGAGTAAACTCCGGGAGTTGGTGATGGACAAGGAGGCCTGGCGTGCTACAGTCCATGGGGTCACAAAGAGTTGGACACGACTGAGCGACTGAACTGAACTGATTGAAAATTTCACGATATAATGTTTGATCAAATATGTTTTTAACTTGTATTTTTTGTTAATACTTTATGATCTTAATCTAATTTTAGCTGTATGTGTACAGACAGACACATGTTTATGTCAGCATAAGTATACATAGCTAGGCACAAACATATCTGCCCATAAAATAAATCCAAGACAGAAACATAAAAAATGTTAATTGTGTTTATGTCTAAAGAATCATAGGTGTATATCCTTTACCACAGTTTTCTGTATTAATTTTTCTGCACTATATATATACTGGCATAATTTTTAAGTATGAAATTATAATTATTTGCTATATTTATTCAACATGTAATGTTTTAAACATTTACTCTATACAGACATTATGCTGTGACTTTTATATGCATATTTTCACAATTGTGAAATATAAACAATTTTGCATCAACTTTTAGGGCTTCCCAAATGGCACTACTGGTAAAGAACCCACTTGCCAATACAGGAGACATAATACACACAGATTTAATCCCTGGGTGAGAAAGATTCCCTGGAGGAGGGCATGGCAACCCACTCCAGTATTCTTGCTTGGAAAATCCCACGGACAAAGGAGCCTGGGGCTATGGTCCATAGGGTCACAAAGAGTCAGACACGACCGAAGCAACTTAGCACACATATCACATTTTATAGCTGAGTAAAGTGAAGATAAAGAAGATAACATTTACATGGAATAATATCTGTCCTGTTAGAAAGTTGGTTGAAGTTTCAATGCTAGGTATTGGTATATAATGAAAAAGTAAAGTAAAATTATATGTAACATATTCATCAAGGCACTGGTTTTCATATTTCCATAAAAGTCATTTCTTTTTTAAAAGTCAATTTTGTTATAACAAAAAAAAAGCTTCTCATGAATCAACAGCAAGATGGTGTAAAAAATAATTGCTTATCAATATAGGATAGAGAACATTAGAGGGAGAAATGATCATTTATAAAAGAAAGAAAGGATTTAGAGGTCCAGTTTTTGTGTTACTGTATATGATGGATGAGTTAATTCCTCTGACTAATGAACCAAGTCCTTCTCTTGGCCAGAACTAATGAACTAGGATGTTTTGCAGACTCAATATTGTAAAGTATCCACTCCTCTGAAATAGACATGGGCCTTGATGACAGCTATCATATGTTAAATAATGATCATGGTGAAACCTTCCCTGAAGTCACTCATCTTTTTCTTCTTTTTTTTCTAAAAGGTGTTTGAAAGATCGTGGATAGAGGATATTAATGAAATATAACTAGCAGACCACTAGAGATTACCTGGTTTCAGAAACATGAGATTTCTTTGTCATTTGGGGGATCATTATTAGAATTAGGAATGCAGCTTGACAATATTATTTATATAATTTGACTCTATACCAATGATGGTAATATTATATGGCATGCTCTTCTATATAAAGGAGAAAGTAGAATTGTAGAGTAATCCCAAAAGATAAAGTCTCTGAGAAATAAGGAAGTGGAAGGTACAATCAGGACATCTGATGAATGTGACACTATTTGAAACTTAAACATGATTCACAAATTTCTCTTAGCACTCACAGAGGGTGTTTCAACATCACAGACTCCTGGACAAGGAATATCCCTTTTGTCATTATTGTGTTTTACTATCCATGCATAATCTTCCAACTACAGGAGTAGCCAAAAGAGGATAAGCAATGTTGCTAATAAAATTTTTGCTGATTTACTATTGTTTATTTATATTTTCCAAGGGTTCAGAAAACCATCCTGCTTTAAACTGCTGCTAAAACTCGTGTCAAATTTCAAAAGACCTCATGTATTTTCATTTGACATCATAAGGCAGCTGGTCAAAAAAAGAAAAAAAATCAGAGCATTTAGTGCATATAGTGCAGCACAGTGAAGTGTTTAGAACAACATTTTCCATATTATTTTTCAGCATATGCAAATATTCCTTCCCAGCTAAAAGAATAAAAAATTACCTAACAAATACAGAACTTGTGTGCTTGGCATTCTTCTTAGATTTTTAATAAATAATAACTCATGTAATCCTAAAAAAATCTCATTAAGAATTTCTCAGTTATGGGGCCCATTTTTTTTGTCATTTATTTTTATTAGTTGGAGGCTAATTACTTTACAATATTGTAGTGGGTTTTGTCATACATTGACATGAATCAGCCATGGAGTTACATGTATTCCTCATCCCGATCCCCGCTCCCACCTCCCTCTCCACCCGATTCCTCTGGGTCTTCCCAGTGTACCAGCCCTGAGCACTTGTCTCATGCATCCAACCTGGGCTGGTGATCTGTTTCAATATAGATAATATACATGTTTCGATGCTGTTCTCTCGAAACAACCCACCCTCGCCTTCTCCCACAGAGTCCAAAAGTCTGTTCTGTACATCTGTGTCTCTTTTTCTGTCATTAAGAATTTCTCAGTTATGGGGCCCATTTTAAAGATGAAAAAATAAGATGCCAACAGAGATTGATAAATTTGCCGTTATACAGTTGGAAGTGGCTGATCAGGATTAAGTTCTGTCGCTCAGTCATGTCTGACTCTTTGTGACCCCATGGACTGCAGCATGCCAGACTTTCCTGTCCATTACCAACTCCTGGAGTTTACTCAAACTCATGTCCATTGAGTCGGTGATGCCATCCAACTATCTCATCCTCTGTCGTCCCCTTCTCCTCCTGCCTTCAATCTTTCCCAGCATCAGGGTCTTTCCCAGTGAGTCAGTTCTTTGTATCAGGTGGCCAAAGTATTGAAGTTTCAGCTTCAGCATCAGTGCTTCCAATGAACACCCAGGACTGATTTCCTTTAGGATGGACTGTTGGATCTCCTTGCAGTCCAAGGGACTCTCAAGAGTCTTCTCCAACACCACAGTTCAAAAGCGTCAGTTCTTCAGTGCTCAGCTTTCTTTATCATCCAAATCTGACATCCGTACATGATCACTGGAAAAACCATAGCTTTGACTAGATGAACCTTTGTTGGCAAAGTAATTTCTCTGCTTTTTAATATGCTCTCCAGGTTGATCATAGCTTTTCTTCCAAGGAGCAAGCATCTTTTAATTTCATGACTGTAGTCACCATCAAAAGCAAAGATGATTTATCTAAACAAACATATTTTAGCTTAATACACATTACCTGGAAGGCAGTGTTCCCAGAGATGAGCCATTATGTATAATTTAAGCTGGTAGGCAGAGGAACCAGCGATCAAATTGTCAATATCTGTTGGATCATAGAAAAAGCAAGAGAGTTCCAGGAAAACATCTACTTCTGCTTTATGGACTATGTCAAAGCCTTTGACTGTGTGGATCACAATGAACTGTGGAATATTCTGAAAGAGGTGGGAATACCAGACAGACCACCTTACCTGCTTTTTGAGAAACCTGTATGCAGGTTAAGAAGCAACATCTTGAACCAGACATGGAACAATCGGCTGGTTCCAAAGTGGGAAAGGAATATGTCAAGGCTGTATATTATCACCCTGTTTATTTAACATATGCAGAGTTCATCAGGCAAAATGTCAGATTAGATGAAGCACAAGCTGGAATCAAGATTGCTGGGAAAAATATCAATAACTTCAGATATTCAGATGACACCACTTTTACAGCAGAAAGTGAAGAGGAACCGAAGAGCCTCCTGATAAAAGTGAAAGAGGAGAATGAAAATGTTGACTTGAAACTCAACATTCAAAAACAAAGATCATGGCATCTGGTCCCACCACTTCATGGAAAATAGATGGGGAAACAGTGACAGGCTTTATTTTGGGGGGCTCCAAAATCACTGCAGATGGGACTGCAGCCATGAAATTAAAAGATGCTTGCTCCTTGGAAGAAAAGTTATGATCAACCTAGACAGAACATTAAACAGCAGAGACATTACTTTGTCAACAAAGTTCTGTCTAGTCAAAGCTATGGTTTTTCCAAGAGTCATGTAGGCTTGTGAGAGTTGGTCTATAAAGAAACTGAGTGCCAAAGAATTGATGCTTTTGAACTGTGGTATTGGCGAAGACTCTTGAGAGTCCCTTGGACTGCAAGGAGATCTTACCAGTCCATCCTAGAGGAAATCAGTCCTGAATATTCATTGGAAGGACTGATGCTGAAGCTGAAACTTCAATACTTTGGCCACCTGATGTTAAGAACTGACTCATTTGCAAAGACCCTTATGCTGGGAAAGATTGAAGGCGGGAGGAGAAGGGGATGACAGAGGATGAGATGGTCAGATGGCATCACCAACTCAATGGGCATGAGTTTGAGCCAGCTCCAGGATCTGGTGATGGGCAAGGAGGCCTGGTGTGCTTCAGGCCTTGGTGTTGACCAGAGTGGGACATGACTGAGAGACTGAACGAACTGAGGCTGTCACTGCTCAGGGTTACAGCCATGCAATATGGCTTCAAAATCATTGCTGTTAATCATTAATCTTTGGTCTTTTTCCCTCTGGGTTTAATAACATCCTAATAAAATCAAGTACTAGCAGAATTTCCTGGGTTTCACCCCCAATCCTATTATTTACTAGTAAACACTGGCTAAGTTCCTTTAGTTTCTATTAGTCCCAGTTTCTGTGTGCATGAAATACACATCATGGCATTCATCTAATTAAGATGTTACGTGGATAAATGGGATAATGCAGGGACTCTGTTTTTCTTCTCTTCTCTCTCTTTGTCTTTTTCTTCCTCCTGTTTTGAAAGAACTGGAAGAAAGGAAAATGGAAAATCAAATCCTGTCACCTAGATCTCCACCACCCCCCTATATCAACCTGCCATTGTTTTTTTTATTTCATTGATTATCACATATTTTCCTTAATTGGATAGCTCTTAAAATGGTGAGTGTATCTATTTTTATGGCTTCCCAGGTTGCACTAGTGGTAAATAACTCACCTGCTATTGCAGGAGACATAAGAGAGGTGGATTCAATCCTTGGATCTGGAAGGTTCCCTGAAGGAGGGCATGGCCACCCACTCCAGTATTCTTGCCTGGAGAATCCCATGGACAGAGGAGCCTGGAGGGCTGCAATCCGTAGTGTATGCAAAGAGTAAGATGTGACTGAAGTGATTTAGCATGCACCCACATCTATTTTTCAGAGATTTGACAGAATAGCGTCTTTAGTTAATATGACATAGAGTAATTGCAATAAATAAGAATCTAAGCAGAAAACTATTATTCTGGGATCACTACACAAGAGTGAGCCGAGGTGGGAATTAAGATGCCATTACTAACACATGTTCAAACACTGGCATTTGAGTCCTATACTTGGGACTGATTTGTCAGTTTTTTGGATGTCCTCCTAGGAAAACTGAGGAACTGCCCCCTACATTTTTTCTTTGAACAATCTCCCCAACTTACATATGAAACAGAATAATTAAAACAATCAAGGCAGTAATTTTCCCACTCCCCCCCCCCCGCCCCCCCATCTGCCAGGATGCTCTCAGCCTTATAGACAAATAAGGAAAGAGCATTTTGATTTTCTACATTCTTCCCAATTGTCTTTCACTTTTTTAGTTTCCCTGGTGGCTCAGAGGGTAAAGCGTCTGCCTTCAATGTAGGAAACCTGTGT
Organism: Cervus elaphus; assembly: GCF_910594005.1. Classification (NCBI taxonomy): domain Eukaryota; kingdom Metazoa; phylum Chordata; class Mammalia; order Artiodactyla; family Cervidae; genus Cervus; species Cervus elaphus. Next base: position 103,686,953 of record NC_057823.1, on the reverse strand, counting down.
TCAATTCCTGGGTTGGGAAGATCCCCTGGAGGAGGAAATGGCAAACCACTCCAGTACTCTTGCCTGGAAAATCCCATGGATGGAGCAGCCTGTAGGCTACAGTCTATGGGGTTACAAAGAGTTGGACACAACTGAACGACTTCACTTTCACTTCACTTTTTAGTTTCATCTCAGTACTCATCTATTTTCTTAGTAATCAATGACTCTCTTTCATTACTGAGCAAAATTCAGAAATTGCTATGTTCGTTTCATCTTTTATCTATCCTATGTTGGCTTTCTGGACCAATTCTCAATTGATTATACATTCTCTACTGTTGATTTAACATTGTGCCTTCTCTTTTAATAAACTAGTCTCTTCAAAATGCTTTTTTTTTTTCTTTTTAAGAAAAGCATGTTTCACTAACTTATATCAATTGTAACCTGGAATTTTAATAATTTATCTCCTTTTTACAGGAAAGACAGTCTACTTTATGCATTTTCTCTCCAACTTGTTATGCTTCCTATCACTATTCATCTATTTTATTGATACATTTTCTTCATTATTTCTTAAAGACAGTACATTCTTGGTCTCTAACTGATTACATATTTAGAAAATTCATGCTGTTGTTTGTTTTATTGACTTGTGTATTTCTTCCTTCATGTTCAATCATGTTCAGTTGGGTGGTTTAAAAAAATTATATTCTTACCTTGCTCAGTTCTATAGTGTTATATCCTGTTTCAAGAAGTGGTGACACATCTGATTTACATGTTTCATAAGTCTTGTTCTTTTCCTGATCATTCTCTATTCTTCTCTACTCTTCAGGTAAACCACATCAGTATACAGATTGCCCAAATTATTTGTACACTTGCATTACCTCTTTGTCACTCTCTCAAAACAAGAGCACATATATTTATTTTCTTAATATATGTATAGGCATCTCAAATTGACAATAGCTTTTTTTTAAATTTTTCATTTATTTGCATTAGTTGGAGGCTAATTACTTTACAATATTGTAGTGGTTTTTGCAATACATTCACATGAAACTTTTTTAATTTTAGAATTTGCCTTTGATTACTACTGTGATGCTTAAAATTAATAAAGTAGTAAAATTCTCCATTATTTTTAGATAAGCCTAAATTGCATTCATTTGCTACCGTGAGTTTTATAGCATTTTTTACCAACCTTCATGTGAAATGCTTTACCTATAAAATTTCATAAAAGTAAAATTCAAAAATAGCATGGAATCAAATGCAATTCACTTGATAAGTAGCTGGTTAGATATGTACACTCATTCTGGTCATTCTTCAGCTATGAATTTTATTTATGGATTTGAAGTTATACCTATTATAAAAGTTATTTTATAATTAGTAATAAGCAACATTGAGTCAAACATCAGAGGTATTTGGAGACTCTGTCCATCTCTCAGTTATTTTCCTGCATGGCCATTGTCTCCTACTCAAGTACAAAAAACAATTTCAGTACTCTAATCACTGGAGAACATTTTATTCACTCTGTGACTCTTTGGTGCACATATAATCAAGTGTTTTTCTAAAGATGGTCAGGTATATGTGGTTTGCCCTATCAGTGATTTAACCACAATTGTATAATTAATCAGGGCTTCCCATATGGCCAGTGGTAAAGAATCTGCCTGCAATGCAGGAGATCTGGGTTCAATCCTTGAGTTGGGAAGATCCCCTAGAGAAGGAAACAGGAAACCCACTTCAATATTCTTGCCTGGATAAGCCATAGACAGAGGAGAATGGTGGGCTACAGTCCATGGGATCTCAAAGAGTCTGACAAGACTTCAGCACCTGAATATGCAACACTATAATTAATTGTGTTTTACAGTGATGTTAATATGTGAATGTCCTATGCTTAAATAGAGATCATTGGTCATAATAGTGCTTAAAATTCAAATATTTTGTTTTACTGTTATACTGTATGACTTTCTTTGATAACTTCACAATTTATTCATTGAAAGAATAACACAGCTATCATAAAAATAGTCCCTCTGTGAGTACTGTGAAGTTTCTGCTAAAATGAGAAAATAAATGTGTTTAGTTGATCAGTACGTTTATGACCACTCTTTTTCTGCAAAGAATGTCTCTGGTAAGAAAAAAAACCAAAAGACAAGAAGCAGCAGAAAAGTGATGTATGCAGCTATGAGACTGTTTACCTCGCTGTAATACAGAGATTCCTCTCCCAGGCACCAGGATAGCATTAGTTACAGTGGCCTCTTAGTATGCTTTGATGTTTTGCTGAGTGACTACTTTGTAGAAAACCCTTTTTTATTCTTGAACAAACAAATGTTAAACTAGTCAAACCCAATCATACTTTATATTTTCCCTAATAGGCTTTAATTCTGTTTCTGCCAGAGCCTTTAAGAGACAGCTGGGTACTCTTTGGGCATTTTTTTCCTCATTCACACTTAAATTCATGAATTTTGTTGTTTAGTCACTGAGTCGTGCCCAGCTCTTGAGACCCCATGGACTGTAGCCCGCCAGGCTCCTCTGTCCATGGGTTTTCCCAGACAAGAACACTGGCGTGGGTTGCCATTTCCTCCTCCAGGGGATCTTCCTGATTCAAGGATTGAAACCGGGTCTCCTGCACTGCAGGTGGATTCCTTTTTTTTTTTTTTTTAACTTTTATTATGAAAAATTTCAAACATACACACAAACATATAATAGCGAGATTAGTGTAATCCCCCCATCCCCATGTATCTATTACCTATGTGCAGGTGGATTCTTTAACAACTAAGCCATCAGGGAAGCCCAAAATAATAAATAAGTTCCTTTAAAAGGCAATAGTAAATTTTCCTCTCATTAATACATCTCTTCTCATCTATTCTGGAATTTGGGATCTGTAATTGTAAAAACAATCTCATCACCAAAGTAGTCATGACAAGAAACATTTTGATACTTTGCATCATATCTAGGTGCAGGTGGTATATATATGATGAAAACTAAAATAATTTTAGTTGTCTCGGTCCTGGATGGCTTTCTCTTTTCTTTAATTGTTTAATATAAAAGAATCCAATCCATTGGTAATAAAATCTTTTTCTTTACAAAGTTATTAGTGGAAAGATAATACGAACATATCATTTTTATAACTCTTATCTTCTTAATCTCCTTACATTGCTGCAAGCAATGATATAAGGAATTCTGGAATTCCTATTCTCTGGAACACTAAATAAATAAAAGAATATAAAATCTGTAGGATTATAAAATGGAGCATTGAGAGAGAGAGGTGGTGAACTAATCCGGTGGTTACCAAAACACAAAGGAAACACTGTTCAAATTAATAAGTAATTTGCAGGAAGAGTAGAAATTTATGGACATAGTTTTCATCATAACTAGGATGAATCAACTATGTGAACTAGAGAAAATCATCTGAATATTTTTTTAAGCTTATCAAATCAGAGAATGAAGTGAATTTGAAAGAAAAAGACTACCTTCTCAAATGGGCGAACTATAGTTTGCCCATTGTTTTTTGTTTGTCTTTTTAACCACCTGTAGGCTAAGAATGATATTTGCATTTGCAAATAGTTTAAAAGAAGAATATTTTGTCACTTGTGAAAGTTAATGAGGCTTAAATTGATTGATCATATATGTTTAGGTTTTTTAATGGACTCTAAATTCTACTCTATTGATCCATATGTGTATCTTATACTAATATCACATTATTTTGATTACTGCAGCTTAATAGTAAGATTTAATATTGGATGTGAGAATCATCCAGTATTTTTTTTTTCATTTTTTCAATATCGGTTGGCTATCCAGGCCCCTTTGGTTCTGTATGAATTTGAGGATCAACTTTTCAATTTCTGATACAGTTGCTAGTCTAGTGTGAGCAGTAGGGATCAGATAAGGCTGGGAGTGAGTTTTCATCTAAATATTCTATTGTCACTTTTTCAGTTCTGTTCACCACCAGCGTAAAATGTGATTACTCACATACTCCTTCTAAAGCTAGGCTTGTACATACAGTTGCTAAATATTCAATATCCAATCAGTGGGAGAGGGAAGTGGGAAGGTACCATACAGGAATAGGAGATTTAAAAAAAAGAAAGGACTGTTATGGATTATATGAAATCATGTGTGTGAAACCTTTGAAAATTGTAAAGCACCATGGAATTTAAAGAATCTTTCAGTCAATTAAAAATATATGCATAGTTCCCTAGAGAATCTGATGGAGTTTGAAGTTCTTTCTAAACAACAGTGTCGGAAGGATCATCACTCTACCCAGCATGAGGTGTCATATAAAAGGACTTCCCCATATCTCCCTGCATCCTCATTGTTGCAGATGACCCCTAGAGGTGTGCCCTCCGGATGGGTGGAGTGGGCAGGGGACTGGTTAGTGGGCAGGGGAGAGGGGTAGGAGAGAGGCTTCTCACATAAGACTGCAGCTCTCAAAGATGGGAGACAACCTTTAAGATCTTAGATCTTGTATCTGAATACTGACTGTGAATATGATAGAAAATGTCCCTTCCTCTGAGATGGTTCAATTTTGCTTTAGAGGAGGAAGAACATGAGAGAATGCTTTGAAAGGGTTTCAGACGTAACGGTGGAATTCTGAGAAGTCTCCAATCACGGGCTATAATTCCCAGATGCTTTTCCTTTGGAAGGAAGGTGATGGCATTTTATTTAAAAGAAAAAAAAAATCTTTTATGGTTATTTTCATGGGAAAGTTGAGAATGTTATACCATGCATGCTTACACTGCTAACATGCTAAATAAAAAGCACATAAATACTTTGTTTCTCAGGGATGGGAAGCAGCATGTGAAACATGAATGTTGCTATTAAATTAGTTAGTAGATATTATTCAAATGTTGAAATGGTTAAATAAAATATAAAATTTTTTGATTTGACTATATGTAGGACAATTTCCAAGTACTATGATTATGTAGTATAATCAATTAGCTAAGCAATATTTTCATGTTGAATTATAACATTTAAGTCTGTTGAAAATTAAACTTATAAATCTCTTCTTTTAAATAAAGATATCGCTGGGGGTTAGAACTATCATTATCCTGAGTAGATTCTAATAGGGAAAAAAGATTATTTCTTTTATTTCATTTCAAATAATTATCATATCTAGAAACTGAAATGGGAGTAGATAAAACTAAAGAAAAGGGTTGGCTTATATATTACAGAGGAAAATTTCTAATTTAAAAGTATATGTTAAAGAAGTCACAAAATGATGGTTTGGAGGATTATGTTTTTGTTTTTTTAATAGACACAGATAAGAAGTATAATTAAAAACAAGATCATCATATCCAAACAGATAAGATTATTCTATAACAAAATCATCATATCCAAACAATTAGATAAGATTATTCTATAATTCAAAAAAACCTCATTTTTTCCACAGCTCAAATCATTAATAATTTTCTTCTTAAATTTTATTGCAAAAATAACTTTATTCAGTTATTACAAATTTGCTTTATTCCATTTAAAATTTACATATTTTAGTTCATCCTTGTAGTGATTGTTTGTAATGGAAATGTCCAGCATTCGCATTTGATTTTAAAATAATGTCAAATACTATGTGCTCCTATTCTCTGAGTGAACATAATTAAAAAACAGCAAGCCTAGGCATGAGATTCTTATCGTTTTAAAGAATTCTCCCACATTGAGGGAGGGTTTACTCCTAGTCATTTTATTTTTGTTGCAGTGGTGAATGGGATTGTTTCATTCATTTTTCTTTCTGAATTTTTATTATTAGTGTATAGGAATGCAAGGGATTTCTTTGTATTAATTTTGTGTCCTGTGACTTTACTATATTCACTGATTAACTCAAGTAATTTTCTGGTGGCACCTTTAGGGCTTTATATCTGTAGTATTGGGGCTTCTCAGGTGATGCTAGTGGTAAAGAACCCTCCTGCCAAAGCAGGAGACATAAGAAATATGGGTTTGATCCCTGGGTTGGGAAGATGCCCTGGAATAGGAAATGGCGACCCACCCCAGTATGCTTGCCTGGAGAATCCCATGGACAGAGAAACCTGGTGGGCTACAGTCCATCGGGTCGCAGAGTCGGACATGACTGAAGCGACTTAGGACAGCACCCATGTATAGTATCATGTCATCTGCAAACACTGAGCTTCACTTCTTCCTTTTCAATCTAAATTCCTTATAATTCTTTTTCTTCTATGATTGCCATGGCTAGGACTTAAAAAAAAAAAACTGCATTGAATAATAGTGGTGAGAGTGGACACCCTTGTCTTATTCCTGATCTTAGAGGAAAAGCTTTCCATTTTTCACCATTGAGAATAATGTTTACTGTGGGTTTGTCATATATGGTACGTTAAGGTCATTGTCATCATCGCTTAGTTGTGTCTGATTCTTGCAACCCCAAGGATGTGGCCTGCTAGGCTCCTCTGTCCATGGAATTCTCCTGGCAAGAATACTGGAGTGGGTTGTCATTTCCTCTTTCAGGGGATCTTCCCAACCCAGAAATTGAACCCAGGTCTCCTGCATTGCAGGCAGATTCTTTAATGACTGAGCTATGAGGAAAGCCCTATGTTGAGGTAGGTTCCTTCTCTACCCATTTTCTGGGTGTTGAATTTTGTCAAAGCTTTTTCTTAATAAATATTATACATATATGCATACATATGCATAGGTATCTTAATTTATATTGCTAGTTTATATGATGTTTTATAATGTATGTTTACTGCTTTATGGTTTTATTATATGTAATGCTATTGAGTTCTGTGGAGGAATCAAATTCTTTTTTGTTTGTTTGTTTATTTAGTTATTTGATGACTGGAAAATGAAAATTTCTTTCTTTTATTTTAGCCTTTAAATATCTTTTATTTATCCTGCTTTATTTTACTAGCCATAATTCTTACACATACTGAATACAACAGTGCCAACGAATGTAAATGCATATTTTGTTAACTTTTTTAAAGGAATGCTATGTATTTTACTATTAATATGATCCTTGGATACATTATAGAAAATAGCCTTTATCTTTTAAAGAAATTCTCTTGTGGTTTTAGTGTATTAATGCACATTGTCATGAAAGAGTTTTTAGATTTAAAAATGATATCTTTTAAACATTTTTAAAACTATTTAATTGGTTGACATAAATTACTCACAAACTCAAATTTCCATTTTAAGTCGTTTATGCAGTCATGGGATCAATTCTACTCATTCCTAATAATTCTTTTCTTTCTTTTTTTTTTTTTCACCATAATTTTATCATTGATAGTATGACCAGGAAACATGACTTTACATTCTTTCATTTGAAATGATCTCCCCTAAACATAGATACCACTTTCTTATGTTAAATATCTGGACTTTTTCATGATCAACTCAAAAATATATTAGTCAAAAGGAGAAATTGTATGGAAAATTCTTTGTTGATCTTGTCTTTCTAGGTGTTCTGCCATGTTCTTTCAGTAAAATTGTTCAGTAAAGAACCAGATAGGGACTATTTTAAACTTTGAGGCTCATACAATCCCTGTCTCAATTTCTCAAGTCAGTTGTTGCAGTACAAAGGCAGCCACAGAGAGTATGGTAAATGAGTATGGCTGCGTCCCAATAAAACCTTATTACGGACACTGAAGCAATCAGTGGTGGAATTGAAGAGAGAAATAGACCATTCAACAAAACAGTTGTAGATTTCAATATCACACTTTCGATAATGAATAGAACATTTACACAGAACATCAAAAGGAAATTGGGGGCTTGATCAACACTATAAACCAACTATACATAATAGATGCACAGAATACTCACATAGCAATTGAGAAATACATCTTCATCTCTAGTGCTCATGTAACATTTTACAGGCTAGACCATATGGTAGACAATAAAACAATTCTCAATATATTTTAAAAGATTGAAATCATACAAAGTATGTTTTATGACTGCAATGGAATGAAAGTAGAAATTAATAGCAGAAGGAAAAGTGGGAAATATGGGATAATTAAGAAACATCATTTTAAAAACAATGGGTCAAAGAAGAAATCACTGGAAAAGTTAGAAAATATTTTTATATGCATTGAAATAAAATCACAATACAACAAAATTTCTGGGATGCAACAAAAACAGCATTCAGAGAGAAGTGTATAACTATAACTGCCTACATTATGAAATAAACATTCTAAATCAGTAACCTAAGTTTTTTTATCTTAAGGAGCTAGAAAAATAATAGCAAAGTAAACCCAAAGCAAGTTGAAGGAAGGAGATAATAAAAATCAGGGTAAGCAAAAGGAAGTATATAAAAAGAAACAAAAATAAAATATGAAACCAAATGATTTTTAAATAAAATTGATAAGCTACTAGTAAAACTGGAAAAAAGAGAGAAAATATTAAAAAACTAAAAACAGAAATGAATGCAGAAACATTACTATGACCCTGCAGACTTTTCTATAAAAATAGATCATCAGGATGGTAATAAAAGTGCTTAGAAACATGCAAATTACCAAATCAGACTAAAAAAAAAAAAAAAAAATCTTAGCACCCCTATATTAAGTAAAGAGATTAAGTAATTAAAAATCTAAAAAGAAAAGTCCAAGACCAAGAGGCTCCAATGAGTGGAATTCACTACCCATTGAATAAGGAACTATAAGTTAGAATTAACCCCAATCCTGCTCAAACTCTTTCCAAAAAATAAAAGAAGAGGAAACGTTCCTAGCACGTTCTATGAGGCTAGAATTAGTCTGATATACAAAGTAATAAAACTGCAATCATACTTCTTATTAATGTAAGTACACAAGTCCTCAAGAAAATAATTTAAAATAAAATTCAACAGTATATTAAAAGGGTGATACATCATAAACAATTATGATTTACCAAAGGTTCACAAAGCCCATTTAATATAAGAAATTCAGTCAATTTAACACATCACATTAATAGATAAGGGGGGGGATTGCATGATCATCTCAACAAATGAATAAAAATAATTTTTCAAAATTCAGCACTCCTTCATTTAAAAAAAAAACACTAACAAACTGAGAATAGTTTATCTTTAACATGATAAAGAGCATTTACTAAAACATGTAAGTGACATCACATTTGGAAAGACTGAACTCTTCCCCCTAATATTATGGACAAGAAAAGGATGGCCATTTTCACTTATAACACATTGTACTGGAAGTTTTAGCAAGAGCAAATAGTCAACTAAGAGAAACGAGGTTCACAGTTGAAAGAGAAAAATAAAGCCATTTTTATTCTCAAGATGACAAAATTCTACATATAGAAAAACTTATAGAACCCTTCCCCTACATCTACCAACACACACCCTGACATATACCCAACTACTGTAACTAATAATCAAATTCAGCAAAGTTGCCTATACACTGTCAATGACAAGCTGAAAAGGGAAGAAAGATTAAAAATTTCATTTATAATAGCATCCTGAAGAATGTTTCCTTGCTGTTTAATCAGTGAGTTGTGTTCAACTCTTTGTGACCCCACAGACTGTAGTCCCCCAGGCTTCTCTGTCCATGGGATTTCCCAGGCAAGAGTACCAGAACGCATTGCCAGGGGTGCTGGAATAAGTGAATAATCAACTGAAAAGGAAAAAATATGGACCTTAATCTCACTCCACTCAAAAAAAAAAAAAAAAAACAAAAAAAACCTCAAAATAAATCACAGCAAATATAAGTTAAAATTATAACAAACTTAGAAGAAACAAGGAATATTTTCTTTCTTTGAAAGATAAATTTATCAGTGAGAATCTAGCAATGAGTTTTTAAATTTGACTCCAAAACCACAAAGAACTAAAGAAAAGATAGATTGGACTTCATCAAAACTAAAATTTTTGTACATCAAAGGACATTATGAAGAAAGCAAAAAATAACTGACAGAATCAGAAAAACTATTTTCAAATTGTGCATCTGATTAAGTTTCATATCCGGATTATATAAATACCACGTCCAAGGTAAGGAGCAGTGGCTGTGGTTTGCTGGAGCAGCCGTGAAGAGATACCCCACGTCCAAGGTAAGAGAAACGCAAGTAAGACGGTAGGCACTGAGAGAGGGCATCAGAGGGCAGACAGACTGAAACCACGATCACAGAAAACTAGCCAATCTGATCACAGGACCACAGCCTTGTCTAAGTCAACAAAACTAAGCCATGCCGTGTGGGGCCACCCAAGACGGACAGGTCATGGTGGAGAGGTCTGACAGAATGTGGTCCACTGGAGAAGGGAGTGGCAAACCACTTCAGTATTCTTGCCTTGAGAACCCCATGAACAGTATGAAAAGGCAAATTGATAGGACACTGAAAGAGGAACTCCCCAGGTCAGTAGGTGCCCAATATGCTACTGGAGATCAGTGGAGAAATAACTCCAGAAAGAATGAAGGGTTGGAGCCAAAGCAAAAACAATACCCAGTTGTGGATGGGACTGGTGATAGAAGCAAGGTTCGATGTTGTAAAGAGCAATATTGCATAGGAACCTGGAATGTTAGGTCCATGAATCAAGACAAATTAGAAGTGGTCAAACAGGAGATGACAAGAGTGAACATTGACATTCTAGGAATCAGTGAACTAAGATGGACTGGAATGGGTGAATTTAACTCAGATGACCATTATATCTACTAATGTGGGCAGGAATCCCTTAGAAGAAATGGAGTAGGCATCATAGTCAACAAAAGAGTCCAAAATGCAGTAGTTGGATGCAATCTCAAAAATGACAGAAAGATCTCTTTTCATTTCCAAGGCAAACCATTCAATGTCATGGTAATCTAAGTCTATGCCCCAAACAGTAACGCTGAAGAAGCAGAACAGTTCTATGAAGACCTACAAGACCTTCTAGAACTAACACCCAAAAAAGATGTCCTTTTCATTATAGGGAACTGGAATGCAAAAGTAGGAAGTCAAGAAACACCTGGAGTGACAGGCAAATTTGGCCTTGGAGTACAGAATAAAGCAGGGCAAAGGCTAATAGAGTTTTGCCAAGAGAACGCACTGGTCATAGCAAACACCCTCTTCCAACAACACAAGAGAAGACTCTACACATGGACATCACCAGATGGTCAACACTGAAATCAGATTGATTATATCCTGTGCAGCTGAAGATGGAGAAGCTCTATAGAGTCAGCAAAAGCAAGACTGGGAGCTGACTGTGGCTCAGATCATGAACTCGTTATTGCCAAATTCAGACTGAAATTGAAGAAAGTGGAGAAAATCAGTAGACCATTCAGGTATGACCTAAAACAAATCCCTTATACAGTGGAAGTGAGAAATAGACTTAAGGGACTAGATTTGATAGACAGAGTGCCTGATGAACTATGGACAGAGGTTTGTGACATTGTACAGGAGACAGGAAATCAAGATAATCCCCAAGAAAAAGAAATGCAAAAAGGCAAAATGGCTGTTTGCAAAGGACTTACAAATAGCTGTGAAAAGAAGGGACGGGGAAAGCAGAGGAGAAAAGGAAAGATATACTCATTTGAATGCAGAGTTCCAAAGAATAGCAAGGAGAGATAAGAAAGCCTTCCTCAGTGATCAGTGCAAAGAAATAGAGGAAAACAATAGAATGGGAAAGACTAGTTATCTCTTCAGGAAAATTAGAGATACCAAGGGAACATTTCATGCAAAGATGGGCTCAAGAAAGGACAGAAATGGTAGGGACCTAACAGAAGCAGAAGAGATTAAGAAGAGGTGGCAAGAATACACAGAAGAACTGTACAAAAAAGATCTTCATGACCCAGATAACGACGATGGTGTGATCACTCACCTAGAGCAAGACATCCGGGAATGTGAGGTCAAATGGGCCTTAGGAAGCATCACTCTGAACAAAGCTAGTGGAGGTGATGGAACTCAGTTGAGTTATTTCAAATCCTGAAAGATGATGCTGTGAAAGTGCTGCACTCAATATGCCAGCAAATTTGGAAAACTCAGCAGTGGCCACAGAACTGGAAAAGCAGTTTTCATTCCAATCCCAAAGAAAGGTAAGGCCAAAGAGTGCTCAAACTACCACACAATTGCACTCATCTCACACTCTAGTAAAGTAATGCTCAAAATTCTCCAAGCCTGGCTTCAGCAATCCGTGAACCGTGAACTTCCACATGTTCAACCTGGTTTTCGAAAAGGCAGAGGAACCAGGGATCAAATTGCCAATATCCAATGGATCATCGGGAAAACAAGAGAGTTTCAGAAAAAATATCTATTTCTGCTTTATTGACTATACCAAAGCCTTTGACTGTGTGAATCACAATAACCCTGTGGAAATTCTGAAAGAGATGGGCATACCACACACCACCTGACCTGCCTCGTGAGAAACCTATATGCAGGTCAGGAAGCAACAGTTAGAACTGGACATGGAACAACAGACTGGTTCCAAATAGGAAAAGGAATACATCACGGCTGTATATTATCACCCTGCGTATTTAACTTATATGCAGAGTACATTATAAGAAATGCTGGGCTGGAGGAAGCACAGGCTGGAATCAATATTGCCAGGAGAAATATTAATAACCTCAGATATGCAGATGACACCACCCTTATGGCAAAAAGTTAAGAACTAAAGAGCCTGTTGATGAAAGTGAACAGTTCAGTTCAGTTCAGTTGCTCAGTCATGTCTGACTCTTTGTGACCCCATGAATCGCAGCACGCCAGTCCTCCCTGTCCATCACAAACTCCCAGAGTTTACTCAAACTCATGCCCATCAAGTTGGTGATGCACAAGGAGAGTGAATAAGTTGGCTTAAAGCTCAACATTCAGAAAATTAAGATCATGGCATCCGGCCGCATCACTTCATGGCAAATAGATGAGGAAACAGTGGAAACAGTGGCTGACTTTATTTTTCTGGGCTCCAAAATCACTGCAAATGGTGATTGCAGTCATGAAATTAAAAGATGCTTACTCCTTGGAAGGAAAGTTATGACCAACCTAGACAACATATTGAAAACAAAGACATTATTTTGTCAAGAAAGGTCCGTCTAGTCAAAGCTATGGTTTTTCCAGTGGTTATGTATGAATGTGAGAATTGGACTGTGAAGAAAGCTTATTGCCGAAGAGGTGATGCTTTTGAACTATGGTGTTGGAGAAGATGCTTGAGAGTCCCTTGGACTGCAAGGAGATCCAACCTGTCCATCCTAAAGGAGATTGGTCCTGGGTGTTCATTGGAAGGATTGAAGCTGAAGCTGAAACTCCAATACTTTGACTACCTCATGCAAAGAGTTGACTCATTGGAAAAGACCCTGATGCTGGGAGGGATTGGGGGCAGGAGGAGAAGGGGATGACAGAGGATGAGATGGCTGGATGGCAACACTGACTCGATGGACATGGGTTTGTGTGGACTCCGGGAGTTGGTGATGGACAGGGAGGCCTAGTGTGCTGCAGTCCATGGGGTCGCAAAGAGTCAGACACGACTGAACTGAACTTCCATAAATGACTCTTGAACGTGATAGAGAAAGTAAAAGTTGCTCAGTCATGTCAGACTCTTTGCTACCACATGGACTATACAGTCCGTAGAATTATCTAGGCCAGAATACTGTAGTGGTTAGCCTTTCCCTTCTCCACGGGATCTTCCCCACCCCAGGGATCGAACTCACGTCTCCTGCATTGCAGCAGATTCTTAACCAGCTGAGCCACAAGGGAAGCCCAAAGAACTCTTACAGTTTGTCAAAAAAAAAAAAAGAAAAAGACACTTCTATTAAAAAATGTATAAAGGACCTGGACAGATATTTCTCCAATGAAGATACAGAAGTGATAAAAAGCTTGAAAAAGTCTTTAAGATCATTGGATATTGTGTGAGTGTGCTCTGATGCACAGTTGTGTCAAACTCTTTTCAACCCCATAGACTGTAGCCCACCAGGCTTCTCTGCCCATGAGATTATTCCAGCAAGAGTACTGTTGTGATTTTCCATTTCATCCTCCAGGAGATCTTCCCTGATCCAGGAATGGAACTCGCATTCCCTGTGGCTCCTGCATTGGCAGACAGGTTCTTTACTACTGAGATACATGGGAAGGCCCAGGCACTATTTGAGGCCTTCCTAATCACTCTCCTTTAAAGGCCATTAGAAGCCACATTAAGAGTCACTTGCTCTAACTCCTATGACTACAGAAAATGGCAGAAGGCACATGCTTCCCAGCTCAGTTCTCCCCCTTTCATATGTACCCACGTCCACACAAAATAGATACTGGGGACTCACTTATAACTGCTGACTGGCCTCCGACAGCTTCATGCAATGGGTGTGTGGTTGAGAACTAGGTCTATTCAACATTTACTGTGGGTCCTTTGGATATTGTGTTGTTGTTCAGTCACTCAGTGGTGTCCAACTCTTTGTGACCCCACAGACTGCAGCATGCCAGGGTTCCCAGTCCTTCACTGTTTCCTAAAGTTTGCTTCAAACTCATGGACATGGAGTCACTGATGCCATCCAGCCATCTCATCCTCTGTCATCCCCTACTCCTCCTGCCTTCAAACTTTCCCAGGAACAGGGTCTTCTCCAATGAATCAGCTCTTTGCATCAAGTGGCTAAAGTATTGAAGCTTCAGCGATCAGTCCTTCCAATGAATATTCAGGGTTGATTTCCTTTAGGATTGACTGGATTGGCCTCCTTGCTGTCCAAGGGATCCTTGAGTCTTCTCTAACACAATTAATGTCCAACTGATGCTTCTAAAGCATCAATTCTTCAGAGCTCAGCCTTTTTTATTGTCCAGCTCTCACATCCATACATGGCTCCTGGAAAAACCATAGCTTTAATGATATGGTCCTTTGTCGGCAAAGTAATGTCTCTGCTTTTTAATATACTGTAGGTTTGTCAGGAAAAGGAGTACGTCAAGGTTGTATGTTGTCACCCTGCTGATTTAAGTTATATGCAGAGTACATAATGAGAAATCCTAGGCTGGATGAAGCACAAGCTGGAATAAAGATTGCCGGGAGAAATATCAATAATCTCAGATATACAGATGACAGCACCCTTACAGAAGAAATGAAGAACTAAAGAACCACTTGATGAAAGTGAAAGAAGAGAGTGAAAAGTTGACTTAAAATTCAACATACAGAAATTTAAGACCATGGCAGCTGGTCCCATCACTTCATGGCAAATGGACGAGGAAGCAATGGAAACAGTTGAGAGACTTTAGTTTTTGGGCTCCCAAATTATTGCAGATGGTGACTGCAGCCATGAAATTAAAAGATACTTTCTCCTTGGAAGAAAAGCTATGGCCAACCTAGACAGCATATTAAAAAGCAGAGACATTACTTTGCCAACAAAGGGCTGTCTAGTCAAAGCTATGTTTTTTCCAGTAGTAATATATGCATGTGAGAGTTGGACCATAAAGAAAGCTGAGTGCCGAAGAAATGATCATTTTGAACTGTGGTGTTGGAGAAGACTCTTGAGAGTCCCTTGGACTGCAAGGAGATCCAACCTGTCTATCCTAAAGGAAATAATCCTGAATATACACTGGAAGGACTGATGCCGAAGCTGAAACTCCAATACTTTGGCCATCTGATGCGAAGAACTGACTCCTTGGAAAAGACCCTGATGCTGTAAAAGATTGAAGGCTGGAGGATAAGGGGACGACAGAGCATGAGATGGTTCCATGGCATCACCGACTCAATGGACATAAGTTTGAGCAATCTTTGGGAGTGGTGATGGACAGGGAAGCCTGGTGTGCTGCAGTCCATGGGGTCGGAAAGAGTCAGATACAACTGAGCAACTGAACTGAACTGAGCTGAGGCTTGCCATAGCTTTTCTTCCAAGGAGCAAGTGTCTTTTATTTTCATGGCTGCGGTCACCATCTACAGTAATTTTGGAGCCCAAGAAAATAAGTCTGTCATTGTTTCAATTGTTTCTCCATCTATTGTTTTGTCAAGAATAAATATGTTTACATTCTCTTGGCATGTAAACATATTTATTTCTCATCAATAAGACTAATTTTTAAATCAACCTTCCAATGACAAAATAAAAGATAAAATTAATAAGTCCCCCTACCCATTTTGTAAAAATGACAAAATGACAATAGATCTCTAAATTTGAGATCTTTATTTTATTTTTTCTTGTTAAGGTGCTACATAGTCAAACCAATTTGGATTGGTCTTTTATGCAAGCAATTAATTCAAAGTCAAACTCTCAATTCCTACTTGATGGCTAATTGGACACTATGGAAATGCAAGTTAAAATCATAATGACTTTATAATTATGTATCACTTTACACCCTCTGGGATGACTTTAATGAAAAAGTTAAAATAACAAGTATTAGCGTGGATGTAGAGCAATCCCAGTACTTTGCTGTGGGGATTGTAAAAATGGAGCATCCACTTGGTGGCATCTCAAACAGTTAAGCATAAAAATAGCATAAGACAGCAACTCCATTCCAAGATATATACCCAAGGGAAGTGAAAATATATGTCTATAAATACACTGAAACTTGTAATAAAATGTTTACAGAAACTTTATTGATGATGACCAAAAAGTGGAAATAATATTAATCAGTTCATGGCTGGAAAATACACTGTGGTATACATCTGTGGTATTCCGATGATGGAATATTATGCAGCTGTCACAAGGATCAAACTACTGATACATTCTGCAAGGGTGAAACACAAAAACATTTCATTAAGTGAAAGAATCAGATGTAAATGTCACATGCTGTATTATTCCTTTATGTAATATACTCAGAACAGACAAAGCATAAAGACTGAAAGCAGATTAGAGATCACCAAGAGATGGGTGGAAAGAGAAATGAGAAATGATTACTTAATAAGTAGAGGGTGTTTTTCTGAGGTGATGAAAAGTTTTAGAATAGACAATGTGAATATACTGGATTCCACTGAATTGTATAATTTGAAATGGTTAGCTGTGTTTTTTATATATATATATGTACATATATATATATATTAGTTTTATATTGGAACATAGTTGATTTACAATGCTGTGTCAGTTTCAAGTGTCCAGCAGAGTGATTCAGATATAATAATACATATATACACATACGGAGAAGGAAATTTTTAATATGCTATCTAGATTGGTCATAAGTTTCCTTCAAAGGAATAAGCATCTTTTAATTTCATGGCTGCAATCACCATCTGCAGTGATTTTGGAGTCCCCCAAAATAAAATCAGCCACTGTTTCCACTGTTTCCCCATGTGTTTGCCATGAAGTGATGGGACAGGATGCCATGATCTTAGTTTTCTGAATGTTGAGCTTTAAGCCAACTTTTTCACTCTCCTCTTTCTTTTTCATCAAGAGGCTCTTTAGTTCCTCTTCACTTTCTGCCATAAGGGTGGTGTCATCTGCATATCTGATGTTATTGATATTTCTCCCAGCAATCTTGATTCCAGCTTGTGCTTCATCCAGCCTGGTATTTCTCATGATGTACTCTGCATATAAGTTAAATAAGCAGGGTGACAATATACAGCCTTGATGTGCTAATTTTCCTAAATGGAACCAGTCTGTTGTTCCATGTCCAGTTCTAACTGTTGCCTCCTGAGCTGCATATAGGTTTCTCAAGAGGCAGGTCAGGTGGTCTGGTATTCCCATCTCTTTCAGAATTTTCCACAGTTTATTATGATCCACACAGTCAAAGGCTTTGGCATAGTCAATAAAGTAGCAGTAGATTTTTTTTTTTTTCTAGAATGCTCTTGCCTTTTTAATGATCCAACGGGCGTTGGCAATTTGATCTCTAGTTCCTCTGCCTTTTCTAAATCCAGCTTGAACATATGGAAGTTTACAGTTCACAGACTGCTGAAGCCTGGCTTGGAGAATTTTGAGCATTACTTTACTAGCGTGTGAGATGAGTGCAATTGTGCGGTAGTTTGAGCATCCTTTGGCATTGCCTTTCTTTGGGGATTGGAATGAAAACTGACCTCTTCCATTGCTGTGGCCACTGCTGAGTGTTCAAAATTTGCTGGCATATTGAGTGCAGCACTTTCACAGCATCATCTTTCAGGATTTGAAATAGCTCAACTGGAATTCCATCACCTCCACTAGCTTTGTTCATAGGGATGCTTCCTAAGGCCCACTTGACTTTGCATTCCAGGACGTCTGGCTCTAGGTGAGTGATCACGTCATCATGATTATCTGGGTCATGAAGATGTTTTTGTACAGTCCTTCTGTGTATTCTTGCCGCCTTTTCTTAGCATCTTCTGCTTCTGTTGGGTCCCTACCTAACAGAAGGGGTGTCACCTTTCTCCATACTTGTTTGTAGAATTTTTGATGATTGACATTCTGACAGGTGTGAAGAGATATCTCATTATAATTTTGATTTTCATTTCTCTAATAACTAGTGATGATAAACACTTTTCATCTGCCTCTTGGCCATCTGCACATCTTCTTTAGAGAAATGTCTATTTAGGTCTTTTACCCATTTTTGATTGGGTTGTTTTCTTTCTTTCTTTTTTAATTGAGCTGTGTGAGCTGTTTGTAAATGTTGGAGATTAATCTCTTGCCAGTTGCCTCATTTTCAAATATTTTCTCCCATTCTGTAGATTATCTTTTTACTTTGTTTATGATTTCCTATGCTCTGCAAAATATTTTCAGTTTAATTAGATCACAATTTTTAATTTTTACTTTTATTTCCATTAGAAATTTTATTCCATTAAATGCAAACATTTTTGTATTTAATCCCATTTCTATCCAAGATTTACGTTGAAGAGTGTTTGGCTACATTCTCCTTTAAGAGTTTTATTGTACTTGATCTTGAATTTAAGTCTTTATTCATTTTGAGTTCATTTTTCTGTACGGTGTTTATAATGTTCTAATTTCATTTTGTTTTACATATAGCTGTCCAGTTTTCCCAGCACCATTTGTTAAAGAGACAGTTTTCTCTCCATTGTGTAGTCTTTCCTTCTTTGTTGTAGTTTAATTGACCAATTGCACATGGGCTTATGTCTGGGCTTTCTAGCCTCTTTCATTGATTTATAAGTCTTTATGTCAATACCATACTTTTTGGATGACTATAGCTTTATAATGTAGTCTGGAGTTAGCCTGATTCCTCTGGCTCCACTTTTCTTTCTCAAGATTGCATTGGCTACTCAGGATATTTTGTGTCTCATTACAAATTTCAAGACATTTTGTTCTAGGTCTGTGAGAAATACCATTGGTTATATGGGATTGCATCACATCATTAGATTGCCTTGGGTAGTATAGTCATTTCGACAATACTGATTCTTTCAGTCAAAGAACATGAATTTTTTTCTATCTATTTGTATCATCTTTGATTTCTTTCATCAATTTCTTAGAGTTTTCAGAGTACAGATCTTATGCTTCCTTAAGTATATTTATTTATATGCATTTTGTTCCTTTGGAAGTGATGGTAAATAAGATTGTTTCCTTACTTTCTCTTTCTGACCTTTCGTCATTAGTGTGTAGAAATGCAACAGATTTCTGTGTGCTTAAAGTATTTCATATCCTGCGACTTTACCAAATTCATTGATTAGCTCTAGTAGTTTTCTAGTAGCATCTTTAGGATGTTTTATGCATAGTATCATGTCATCTGCAAACAGTGGCAATTTTACTTCTTTTCCAATTTGGATTCCCTATTTTTTTTTTTCTCTGATTGCCATGGCTAGAACCCCAAAGCAATGTCTATATTTAGAAAAATTACTAGTTAAAGTAAAATAATTAAATAAGTCAGAACAAGTTATACATAAAAATGTAAATATTTAATATAAAATCAAATGCAGCAGTATATGGTATTGGTAATATTAAGAGCAGATAAAATAGAATTGGGGGAACTGAGTAATTAAAATAATCAAGAAGCACACAACAGTCATCACAGTCTTGAACTCAAGCCTTAAATGACCTACTATCAAAATTAATCGCTAGTTATAAAGGAAAATAACCATAAGTATACAGTTTAGTACATTATACAAGAATATTAAACTCATGCAAGTCAAAGAGATTGTGAAATATATTTAAAATGTAAATAAAACATTTTACCCAATTCTCACTTATCAATAAGCAATTAATGAAGGACAAAAATAAAGAAAACAAATGATCTCAAACACCATCTGAACACACATAAACTAGTGAATCATTAAAAACTTTAAGTGACATTTTATTGTCATTTCAAACAGTATGTAATGAGGTATATTTTTTATTTTATGAAGGATATTTAATGCTAATAATAAAGCCTAGCAGTTTTCTGTCATAGGAAACAGTTCTATAAGAAAATCTTACTTACCAACTGATATAAGAAAATGTAATGCAAAAGTATATCACAGTATAATTTACATAAGGAATTTTATAGTCATATAAGGAATATCATTGTCATAAATTAGATTAATTAATTCAATCATAAATTAAATACAATACAGCAAAAAATGTATATCATCCTATACATACAACAAACAGTTTCATTTGTTTCAAATCTTGTATCTCCAAATTGAACTTGTGACTTTTGGTACATTTTTCAAAAAATTAAGGATAATTTTATGATTATATTTATATAGCCTGTCTACATGTTATTAATGTTCCATAAAACAATTATTTTTACTTCATGCTTTTTATTTATTGTTTCTTGTCTATTAATACTCTTTTCTTTTTAATATTTGCTATTTCTGTTCAATATACTGAGCATTCAATATATCCTATGATGGCTGTAATTTGATCATTTCATTTTTTTATTGTTATTAATTCATATCACCAAGACAGAATGATACATCTGTATTCTTGTAATGACTGAATGCTATAATTCTATCTTTCTATTACTAAATTGTCTATATTTCCAGAGTAATTTTATGTACTATTGAGATAATATGAATTATAATGCTTGGTGATTATGTGGATACCGCTAATGTTTCACTATTTAGTTATTAATTTGAGAGGGACATACTCATTTTCTCAGTTTATCAGTACCCCATGCAAGAGTTTATTCAATAACTATTCATAACATTCTAAATTAATTTTGTGCTTTATTGAACTTTAAGGATATTGCAGTGGTAGAAATATGTATGTGATTAAAAAAAATATGTTTCCTGCTGCATAAAACAAACCTCAACATTTCAGTTGATTTATACAATAGAGGTTTATATTTCACTCTCACAGTAATTAAATATGGTTTCCTTTGTTCAGCATGAAGTTTTTCTCTGTATCTTAAATCAGGGATCCAGAATCCTTGCACTGTGTGACATTTATTAGGACCTCCTAAAGGTGGTAGCTTTAGTGAAAGTGCAATTCAGTGTCCTGAAGATGGGCTTCAGTGCTATTCATCATTTCCAAGCCTGTGTTTCTTTCAGGGAACTAGCTGTATACTTTTACCTGCGTCAAAGGACATAGGAATGAGATAGGCCTGGGAAACACACTCCGTGAATGGACAGCATCTTTTTAGCAGCAGCTATATATTAATAGACGTTGTAACATGAACAACTGAAGACTCGTTGGATGGACTGAGGCTGAAGCTGAAACTCCAATACTTTGGCCATCTGATGCAAAGAACTGACTCCTTGGAAAAGAGCCTGATGCTGGGAAAGACTGAAGGCGGGAGAAGAAGGGGACAACAGAGGATGAGATGGTTGGATGGCATCACCGACTTGATGGACATGAGTTTGAGTAACTCTGGGAGTTGGTGATGGACAGGGAGGCCTGGTGTGCTGCAGTCCATGGGGTCGCAAAGAGTCTGACGTGACTGAGTGACTGGACTAAACATGAAAAACTGTCAATTCTACAAGACTGACCACCTAAAATTATTGAAATTACTTAATTTAGGGTCACTCATTCCTAACTTAGTCTCACTTTTAAAAAGAACCAAACACAGCAGTACTAGAATATAATATTTATATCCACAAGCTATTGTGGTTGATAATATTGATGATATTTTGTGAGGTTTTCAGTGCCAGAGCAAGCACAAAATTATTAATGATATAATGCATATTTTAATTTATATTATATGCAATGGATCTTGACAAAACATAATGTATTTAGTGAGTGACACATTATTAATTTTATATAAACTGCATGCTTATAAATCATTCTACTCAGATTCAAAAAGTGTTAATATTTTTACATAAAAAATCAACACCTATTTCTTTAAACCAAAGCTCTGAATGAGTAAAATCACTCTGTATCATTTCAATTGCTTTTTCTGTTGTAATACACTAGAAAGATTGTCCATGTATATTTGCATATAGATGAACTAAATAATTTCAGATACATCTGTGAATCTATCATGAACACAGAGGTAAATATGAAGCAGTTAGACTGGATGATTTATCTTTGAATATTTAAGACTTACCACAGTAATATTTAAACAACATAGTAGTCTTTGAAGTTTTCACAAAATCACCTGACAAGCCTATCAATAGCAAGTGGTCTAAAAATAAAGACTTCATTGAGATCTATAAACATAAAGTTTACTTATTTTTTAATATTCCAAAGGACAAATTTGTCTAAGGTGTTATATAACTGAAATGATGATCCATTAAGATTCCTCATCTTGAATTATTGCTTGTACCTGGTTGTAAGAGCAAATTACTTTCACAAGAGGGAGCATGAAGATTGAAGAAAATGCAGTGTGACAGTTTTGTTAATAATTATAACCCTAAGCTAGTAGATTGTTGAGTATTGGTAATTAAATCATTGGAAGTAATGGGATCTCTATGATTCATTTCTCAAGGGGAAAAAAAGAGGGGGATGAAATAGAAAATTAGTGCGATACTTAAGTGACCACTATGTGTTCACACATCTTCTAGCATTAGAGGGAAACTGAAATAAAAGCTTCCATCTCTTTTCTGGTTTAAAGCAATTGGAAAGAATATTAATGGTATCTAACATTAATGTTGACAGATAGCAGAGGATAGAAAAAGATGAAAGGCTTTAGTGGTCAATGAAGTCATCATATTGAGGGATGGAAAAACTAAGCAGGTAAAATTTGAGAAGAAACGAGGAACTATATAAATGAAGAGTTATATTGTGTTGCCAGATCCTCTTATTCACTTCTTTCCTTCTATTCTTCCTTCCTTTCTCCTTCCTTGTCTCCCTTCTTTCTTCCTTCCTTGTAGCTATTATATATAATGTTAAAAAGAATATTTTGATTTATTTTTTTCCATTTATTTGGACAGTCTATGCAAAATTCTTCCCTTTGTAGCTCAGTCAGTAAAGAATCTGCCTGCAGTGCAGGAGACCTGGGTTTGATCCTTGGGTTGGGAAGATCCCCTGGAGAAGGAAATGGCAGCCCACTCCAGTATCGTTGCCTGGGAAGTCTCATGGACAGAGGGGCCTGGTGGGCTGAGGTCCTTGGGGTTGCAAAGGGTCGGGCACGACTGAGTGACTAACACTTACTTACTCATGCAAAATTCTTATCAGACAGGGCACCTTTTACTACAGAGAAGCTTAAGCAATGGTAGAATGACTATGACAGATAGGAAGCATTGAAGGAAGCAAGGGTCTAGAGTTAGGAATATAAACTGAAATTGGAGTGAGTCACAACTAGGGGTTCATTTTTTTCTTGGTTGCCGTCCCCCGTTTCCCTGCCTGCATTTCCCCCTCCCATTTTTTTCTCTTCATTTAGTTTCAGACTTTAAAACTTTTAAGATGAGTGTAGGAACAGCTACATAAGAAATGCAATGTGAAAAAACTACAAAAATAGGAAAGAGTAATCATGGTGATGATGAAAAAATCCAG
The DNA here is from genome assembly GCF_910594005.1 of Cervus elaphus. NCBI lineage: Eukaryota > Metazoa > Chordata > Mammalia > Artiodactyla > Cervidae > Cervus > Cervus elaphus. The sequence continues at coordinate 103,663,452 of NC_057823.1, read as the reverse complement.
TCAATTCAAAAGGCTATAGAGTTCTAAATGTGCTATGGCACTTCATAATTTTATTTTCTCATATGTAGTCAGAATATTAAATTGGTTCAAATTATATTGCTGTTATTGTTGTTGTTTTAAAAAAAAGAATCTTTGGAAACAGTGGGACTTAGGAAACTTCTTAGAACATTTAACCATTAAGTCTGACAAAAGAAAATGAATTTGGAAAAGTATCTTACCAGATCATAAGAATAATTATACTTTCACTCAATAGTCACCAATACTGGTATAAAGGCTTCCATTACCTAGATTTTGTGTCTTTAATACTGCAGTATTTATTAACTCCATTGAATTCTATTATAAGAGTAGAATGCAAAGTAACATTTGTGAAAGTGTTTCTTCTAATCCCCAAGCTCCAGTAATTTGTATCAAGTGTAACAATTCATCAGAGTCTGGAAGGGATCCTTATTTAGAAATTTCACACTCTGGATATATTTTGCTTTTCTGACCTGTTATCTCTATCACTTTCACACTCCACCAATAATTAATCCTTGTATTTGAGTAATTTTACACAATTCTTTTAACAGAGTGTTGAAAAATGTTGTGGACATACATTCCCAATTCTTTGTCTAGCCCAACATGATTTTGTTTCTTTGGCTAGTGTATTAACGTATCAATCCAGGTAACCAAAATGAATATTCCATTTTGATCTAAAAACATATGAAGAGGCAGAAGACCAGACAAGTTGTCAATGTTCCTTTCTGCCTAGGGAAATGATATTTGGAAATACAAATAAGTAATCTTTCTTCTAGTTTGCATGTTGAATAGTAATTGTATTGTGTCATTTTTCTGAGACCTTGACAAATGTATTTGCATTTTTAATATTTGCTTTCACACTCTTTCATTCTTTAACTTTTTTCCTCCTACATATTACAGGTAATACTAAGCTGTCTGAGAATACAAAACACTCATTCTTCTAAGAAGCTCCTCTTTCATCACTCCAGTATTTGATTCCTTTAAAGTCTGCATGTATTTGAAAATCATTGGTGTAGAAAAACTTCAGTATCTGAAGCAGTTTTGCTGGATTATAACAAGTCTTCAAGTTCAGGCATATCATTTGTCCATTCGGCATTTTCACTGGGTAGAATCAGCACTCTGAGCAAATGCATTTTAAATTTTCAAGTACTAGGTGTTCATTTCAGTGATAAGAGTTCTTTGTTTTCCATTTCTCTTTTTAAATAAATATTGTATATATAAATTATACAACATGTTGATTTGACATAAATGTATATATATGCATGTATTCAAATGATTACCATGGTCAAGATAATTAACATATCATCTCCTCACATAGTTATCTTTTTGTGTATGTTTGTGACAAATGCACTTGAAACATATACTTCTGAGCATATTTCAGAATTCAATACAGTATTTTTAGGTATAATCATCATACATGTGATTTAGGTCTCTAGATTTATTCATCCTCATAACTGCAAATTTGCACCAACTGAGTGACAGACTCACATTTCCCCCATGCTCTTAGTCCCTGGTAACTACTGTTCTACCATTTGCTTTTATGAAATCAGCTTCAAAATGTAACTGAGGTCATACAGCATTTGTTTTTCTTGCTCTGGCTGTTTCACTTAGAATAATGTCCTCTTGTTTCATCTATGTTGTCACAAATGGCAGAACCTCCTGCTTTCTCATGGCAGAATCATATTTCATTGGGGGAGAAGATAGTAGATATGATACATCTGATAGAGTTAATATCCAAAATATACAAAGAACTCACATAACTCAACATCAGGAAAACCAATAATCTGATTTTAATAAATGGGGAGAGGACCTAAATAGATCATTTTCCAAGAAGACATACAGATGGCCAGTGGACTCATGAAAAGATGCTCAGCATCACTGATCATCAGGGAAATGCAAGTCAAAGCCACTGTGAGATAGGACCTCATTTTTCTTCAACAAAGATGAGAAGAACACACAATGGGGAAAAGACAGTCCCCTCAATGAATGATATTGGGAAAACTGCTTTTTCTTTGTTCACTTTTTATTATATCTATTTTGTCAAATGTAAAGCCCCCATGGATTTGATACTATTTTAGCTGATTCTTCCTTACATTCCAAAGTGCTCCACTAATTAGGATGATTCAATTTAGAGTAGCAAATCTAAATGTGTGATTTGGAGGAAAAAACCACTTATCATCCCTGATCAATATTTCATATTAAAGATTTTGAGAATAATAAATATTTTAATTGGTGATGCAGTGATAAAGAATCTGCCTTCAGTGAAGGAGACGTGGGGTCAGTCCCTGAGTCAGGAAGATCCTCTGTAGATAATGGTAACACACCAGTGTTCTTGCCAGGAAAATTCCATGGACACAGAAGCCTGGCAGGCTGCAGTCCATGGGGTCAGAGTCAGACACTACCAAGCAATCTGAGCATCCCAACAATTATTGCATTTTCAGACTCCAGTAGAAAAGTACCATCTGTGAATAATCAGATAACCACTGTTACCAAGAATGATGCTTAGAAGTTGAACTTTCTGACACTGATAATTTCATGTTACCCCTTTAACTCACATTACTTTCTCCTAACAAGGCTTCTTCAAACTATTTTTACTTCCTCTTGCTTTGCTCAGACAGTAAAGAATCTGCCTGAAATGCAGGAGACCCAGGTTCAATCCCTGGTTCAGGAAGATCTCATGGAGAAGGGAATGGCTACCAACTCCAGTATTCTTGCATGGAGAATTCCATGGCCAGAAGAGTCTGATGGGCTATAGTCCAGGGGGTCGCAAAGAGTCAGACACAACTGAGAGACTAACACTAGCTTTGTTTAGCAATGAAATTAAACAAAAAGTAATACATCCCTAATGTATGCAGTATAGTGTTGGATGTTTGGTATATGGAAAGGAATAAGATGATGAACAAGAAGATAAATTAGAAACAAAATTCAGCTATAAGCTATCCTGCATCTGCCATTCCTTTGCCTTTCTTTTATCTTAACTCTGCACCTTCAAAAAAAAATTAATGATAAGTCAAAATTTTGACTAGTCCAAATTACTTTCAGGATAAATTACAGGTTTCCAGATATAATTTCATAGGGCTCTTGAGGGCATAGCCTTTGCTTTTCTCTCCATCTTCATCCCTTCTCATTTCACACTTCACAAATTCCATGTTAAAATACAAAATGGGTACAGTTTCCTCTTCTCTCTCCCCAAGAAAGTCACTTTCCACCTGTTTTCTGTATTACTATTCTCTCTGTAGTACAGGAGACTTCTCCCGCAGGCATCCTTTGCTAAATCTCAGATTCAGACAGTATTTTTAGCACATGCTCTCCCCTCACTAGTATATCTTTCTGTCTATCTTAGCATTGTTATATATATAGAAATTGTCCATTCGTGTTTCTACCTACTGCTCTATACTTAAGCTCTTGGAAGGATAGAATCATTTCTTCTTCATTTTTGTGTGCTCTAGCTTAGTGGTGGGCAAACCATGTCTTGAAAAGGATAAACAGCACACAGCATTTTATCCTTTGTGGCCAAGGATCTCGATCACAGTGACTCATTTATGCCAATGTAGCATCATAGCCGCCATAGGCAACATGTGGATAAACTAGCCAGGTTACGGCCAATAAAATTTTACTCACTAAAACAAGGTTATTGGCCTTAGATTGCTGACCCTTGCTGTAGCATTGTACCAATAAAGAGCCATATAAATGAGTGAGGGAAGGAATGAATGGGTCCCTGATTTATTCCTCTACTTGAATTATACCTGGGTAAACTGCCAAGGAATCTGTCCCCTCTGGAAATGCCCTGGTGCCTGCATTGCCAACACCCTGCATTGACATCACTTAGCAATGTCTGCACATCTTCTCTGTGCCAGGGGCTCCTAAGAAAAGATTGATCAGACATGGGCTTTCTCTCCCCTAAGGCCATGCGTGTCAGGGAGAATTACAGTCAGGTGCAAGGGATGGAGAAACATAGTCCCCTGACATAAATAACCAAGAAGGGTTTTTCTCTCATATATCAATAATATCATAGTATAGCATTTGTGACAGGTTACCTACGCTTTTAAAGACTCAAACTCTTCCTTTATCCATTGTATTCCCTTTATAGAAGGTCTGTGTCCTCATGTTCACAAGATAGATGCTGACTAATCCAGACATTATACTCATTTTCCAGGTAGGAGGGAGGGAGGAGGAGACGAGAAGGTCTGCTTATTTCCACATCTGTAATGGTCTACATTGCATGGCTTTTCCTAACTGCAAAGCTCATTTGGAAATAGTGGTAACACTATTGCAACTATTGCAGTAGATGGCATCTGAAACATAGGGCTGAAGGGATATTGAGTAAATTTTCCTGAAGTAAGTGTCACATTACGCCACCTCTGTATGCTGTTCTGCAAATGAGGTGTTTTATTGCACTTGAAATAGGCAGATTCCCCAAATTTGGCAAAGTGATTTTTGTAATTCCTTAAACATCATGATACTTCAGGTAGATTTACTGTTAACTTAGGACAATTATGTGCGCAAATTATGATTTTGTTTATCTAGGCCTCATCTAATATCTTTAATATAAGACCTCTTGATACTGAAACAAATTTCTTCCTTTGTTGTTTTCCAGTACTGGATGAGACCGGATGACATGACCTTAGCTTTTTGAATATTGAGTTTTAAGCCAGCTTTTTCACTCTCCTCTTACATTTTCATCAAGAAGCTCTTTAGTACCTCTTCACTTCCTGCCACAAGAGTGGTGTCATCTGTGTATGTGAGCTTATTGATATTTCTCCCAGCAATCTTGATTCCAGCCTGTACTTCATCCAGTCCAGCATTTCTCATGATGTACTCTGCATAAAAGTTAAATAAGCAGGGTGACAATTTATCAATTTGACTTACTCCTTTCCCAATTTGGAACCAGTCTGTTGTTCCATGTTCAGTTCTAACTGTTGCTTCTTGACCTGCATTCAGGTTTCTCAGGAGACAAGTAAGGTGGTTTGGTATTCCCTTCTCTTTAAGAATTTTCCTCATTTTCTTGTGATCCACACAGTCAAAGGCTTTAGCATAGTCAATGAAACAGAAGTAGATGTTTTTCTTGCATTTCCTTGCTTTTTCTATGATCCTATGGATGTTGGCAATTTGATGTCTAGTTCCTCTGACTTTTCTAAACCCATCTTGTACATCTGAAAGTTCTAGACTCACATACTGTTGAAGCCTATCATGAGGGATTTTGAGCATTACCTTGCTAGAATGAAATGAGTGCAATTATGTGGTGAATTGAACATTCTTTGGCATTGCCCTTCTTTATAATCAGAATGAAAACTGATTTTTTCCAGTCCTGTGACCTTTGCTGAGTTTTGCAGATTTGCTGGCATATTGATTGCAGCATTTTTACAGATTTTAGGATGATGAAAAAGATTTTTCATCATCTTTTAGGATTTAAAATAGCCCAACCAGAATTCCATCACCTACACTAGTTTTGTTCGTAGTGATGCTTCCTAAGACCCACTTGACTTTGCACTCTATGAGGTCTGCCTCTAGGTGAGTGATCACACCATTGTGGTTATCTGGATCATTAATAAATTCTGTGCATTTTTGCCACCTCTTCATATGTTCTCTTCTGTTAGGTCCATACCATTTCTGTCCTTTATTGAGCCCATCTTTGCATGAAATATTTCCTTGGTATCTCTAATTTTCTTGAAGAGATCTCTAGTATTTCCCATTCTATAGTTTTCCTCTATTTCTTTGTATTGTTCACTTAGGAAGGCTTTCTTATCTCTCCTTGCTATTCTTTGGAACTCTGCATTCAGAAAGATATATCTTTCCTTTTCTCCTTTGTCTTTTGCTTCTCTTCTTTTCTCACCTATTTGTAAGGTCTCCTCAGACAACCATTTTGCCTTTTTGCACTTCCTTTTCTTGGAAATGGTTTTGATGACCACCTTCTATACAATGTTAGAACATCTGTCCATAGTTTTTCAGGCACTCTGTCTATCAGAACTAATCCCTTGAGCCTATTTGTCACTTCCACTGTATCATCATAAGGGGTTTGATTTAGGTCATACCTGAATAGTCTAGTGGTTTTACTTACTTTCTTCAATTTAAGTCTGAATTTTGCAATGAATTCATGATCTGAGCCACAGTCAGCTCCCAGTCTTATTTTTGCTGACTATATAGAGCCTCTCCATCTTCAGCTGCAAAGAATATAGTTAATTTGATTTTGGTGTTGATCATCTGGTGATGCCCATGTGTAGAGTTGTCCTTGCGTTGTTGGAAGAGGGTATTTGCTATAACTAGTGTGCTCTCTTGCCAACACTCTGCCAACCTTTGCCCTGCCTCATGCTGTGCTCCAAGATCAAACTTGCCTGTTACTTCCAGTGTCTCTTGACTTCCTGCTTTTGCATTCCAGTCTCCTATAATGAAAAGGACAACTTTCTTTCTTTTTTTTTTTTGGTGTTAGTCCTAGAAGGTCTTGTAGGTCTTCAGCTTCTTCAGCATTACTGGTTGGAGCATAGACTTCGATTACTGTGCTATTGAGTGGTTTGCCTTGGAAACAAACAGAGATCATTCTGTATTTTTAAGATTGCACTCAAGTACTGCATTATGACTCTTTTTTTGACCCTGAGGGTTACTCTATTTCTTCCAAGGGATCCTTGCCCACAGTAGAAGATACAATCATCATTTGAATTAAATCCGCCCATTCCCTTCCATTTAGTTCACTGACTCCTAAAGTGTCGACGTTCACTCTTGCCATCTCCTGTTTGACCACTTCCAATTTACCTTGGATTCATGGAACTAACATTCCAGGTTCCTATGCAATATTTTTCATTACAGAATTGGACTTTAACTATCAGACACATGCACAACTAGCCATTGTTTTCACTTTAGCTCAGCCTCTTCATTTCTTCTGAAGTTACTTCTCCACTCTACTTCAGTAGCATTTTGGGCATCTACCAGCCCGGGGAGTTCAACTTGCAGTGTCGTATGCTTTTGCCTTTTCATACTGTCCGTGGGGTTCTCAAGGAAAGAATGCTGAAGTGGTTTGCCATTCCCTTCTGCTGTGGAGCACATTTTGTCAGAACTCTCCCCCATGACTCATCCATTTTGGGTGGAACTACATTGCATGGCTTGAAGTTTCATTGAGTTAGACAAGGCTGTGGTCCCTGTGATCAGTTTGGTTAGTTTTCTGTGAGTGTGGTTTTCATCTGCTTGCCCTCTGATAGATGAGGATAAGAGGTTTGTGGAAGCCTCCTGATGGCAGGGACTGGCTCTGGTGAAAACTAGGTCTTGTTCTGGTGGGCAAGGCCATGCTCAGTAAATTTTAATCTAATTTTCTGCTAGTCTTCCTAAAAATTAGTATTTTTCTGTTATAAAATTCTAGTTGGGGAAAATTATAATGTTTTTTCTAATATTTTGTATTTGAAGAACAATTTATATTTCCAATGGGTTCCCCGGTGGCTCAAATGGCAAAGAAACTGCAAAGTGGGAAACCTGGGTTCAATCCCTGGGTTGGGAAGATTCCCTGGGGAAGGGAGTACTACCTATTCCAGTGTTCTTACCTGGAGAATTCCATGGCCAGAGCCCTGGCAGGCTACAGTCCATGGGGTTGGGAAGAGTCAGATAGGACTGAGAAACTAACATCTTTACTTACATTTTCAAAGTACTTTAAAATCACCTATCTGTTAATCTCATTTGAATATCATATTGACCCTCTTTTTCTTTCATTATGAATAAGAGGCTTTTAGTAGAGAACTATAGTAATTGAATGTTCTAGTTAAGAGATGAAATATTTCACATTCATTTTCCATAATGAAATCTCCATGCCTTCATATCTGAAAATGCATACCTGAAGAAAATAATTTGGTTGTAATTTCACCTTTCATTGACATATTGCATTAGACCTGTCACTAAAGAATTGTCTGCTTTGTGGTAATAATTGTTATTAATTATCAATATTTCAAAATAATGAGAATACAGTGATGAAATATATGTCATCACATAACCCTCCATTGAAAAATAACACAGCAGGGAGAAAGTAGAAGACGCTAAAAGCAAAGGGAAATTTGATTCTTTCTTAGAACTAGAACACCATGTTTTCTATGATTCTGCACAGGTATTTTAAAAGTTCTGCCTTAGTTTTTTTTTTTTAATGTTTGCTCTTTAGGGTTGTATGTATAGATAATTTAATGTTTAGAAAGAACTTATATGAGGAATGAAATACAAATGTTAGGTAATATTACTTTGTTTTCAAAGAGGTTATCAAGGCTGCTTGATATTTACTATAAAATCTTTAAGAACTATCCTAACAAGTTAATGTTAAATATAAATTTATAAATATAAATAAATATAATGATTTATTAAAAATCAAGTATGAAATTATGTATTCAAGAGAGATAGCAAGTTTTCAAACTGTTACAGCAATGAAAACGATGTTATTTATTATGTTCTGCTTAAACTTCTAACTCTAAAAATAATATATGCTTATGTATGATATATTTGGGCTTCCCTGGGAGCTCACTTTGTAAAGAATCCGCCTGCAATACAGGAGACCCTGGTGCGACTCCTGGGGCTGCAAGATCCCCTGGAGAAGCGATAGGCTACCCGCTCCAGTAGTCTTGGGCTTCTCTGGTGGGTCAGTCAGTAAAGAATACACCTGCAATGTGGGAGCCCTGGGTTCGATCCCTGGGTTGGGAAGATCCCCTAGAGCAGGGCATGGCCATTCACTCCGGTATTCTTGTGTGGAGAGTCCCATGGACAGAAGAGCCTGGCGGGTCACTGTCCGTGGGGTCACCAAGAGTCAGAAGCGCCTAAGCACAGGCAGGTGCGTGATATATTTATAGTCCCTTTCCTTCGGTTGTAAGATGGTAAAAACAAACAGCAAACAAAAGCCCTCCGGTTTGGAATCTCTCCTCCCGAGTTCTTTAGAGTTAACCTGTGACTCCCTCAAATTGAGTTCTTGCCTAAATGAAAATTAATCCTACATCTCAGACTGCTCTTATACTTATTATAAGCAACTTTAAGAAGAAAATAAATATTGAAATAAGACTTATTAGGCTTGAATAAATATGCACTATTTTATCTCTTTTTATGTCTTAATTTCACACTTAAGGAAAAATTTCATAGAAACCGCGGAGTCCCATATTCATTTCACCTTATTCGCCTTTATGTTAGCAATGTGGCAAAACCATGGTACAGTTATTATAGAAACTAAGAAATTAGCATTTATACAATTCAATATAATAATTGTATGTATACTGTGGGGCTTCCATGGTGGCTCAGTCAAGAATCCTGCCTAGCAGGAGACCTAGCTTCAATGCCTGGGTTGGCAAGATCCCCCGGAGAAGGAAATGGCAACCCACTCCAGTATTCTTGCCTGGAGAATCCCATGGGCAGAGAAGCCTGACAGGCTACTATCCAGGGGATCACAAAGAGTCGTCCTCAACTGAGCGATCAAACAGCAGCAGCATGTATACTGTAGCCCATGTATGCACACATATTTATATTTATTTCTGAATCTATCCATCCACCTCTATTTTAAAACCATAATTTCACAATGATACTTCCATTAAATGAAACTACAACATTCATTCTAGCCTTGCTCCTTCCTTATTCATCACTTCTTTCTCTTACAATGAAAAGATTGACTCATAATCTAAGATATATTTACTTAGTTGCTCAAATATATTATATATTTAACAGTTTCAGAATTCTAATCCTTTACTCCAATGGGAAAAAAAAATATTCACCCTTAAACCACTCTATTAGGTTAGTTAATTTGCTTTTGGAATTATGACTTCCAAACAATAGCAAAGCACTCATTAAATGTATAGAAAATCAAAGTTTTATCATTCTTTTTCTTTGGCGAGGAGGGGGCTTTAAAATAATGCATTCTACTTTTAGGGCTAGACCTTCATGTAAAGCTTATTGTATTCCTATGCGTTATATATTTTAAGGGCAATCTCTTTCCTATAGATTTCTCCAGCGGAGAAAGGGACATGTGTCTCAAGTATGTCGCCGCATGACTCCTCTGCACACGCTGGCTAAGCTACCACGTTGGGACAAATGAGTACATCTTTAGACTCTCCAGCACAATGGCGTATAGATGTACAAATTATCACCATTATTATAATTGCACTACTATGCTATACTGAATGGCTTCAGTGAATTAGCATGACATTATAAAAGCTATCTTAGAAAGTGTGTGAATAATATATTACATTTTCACAGAATAAATGAAAATGGAAGAAATAGCAATATTAAATTAAAAAGGCAGTGGAGGCATATATTTTATTATACACTAATATTCAGATAGAAACTGACAAGTTTTATTGATTTTTTACTCATTTTGCTTATAAAGATCAATTTTAAATCAGCTTCTAAAGAGAATAGTTATTGGTACTTCCTAGGCAAAACATAGATAGATTGGTGGTCTTTATAACACATTATTTTTACCTTT